>NC_080451.1:8526941-9246941 GCF_028018845.1 Melospiza georgiana
CTGCTTCACAAACAAGGCTCTTTTTGTGGAGCCACGGGGTGACCTTTATCTGATCATTCCCTTAGAGAAATGCCTTTTGTGGCTGGGCAAGCCAGGAGCACCTTCCACTGGTTCTCCAGAGCACAGCACACTTTGGCTCAGCCTGCTCCAAAAAGCAAATTTGGCTCAGACCCAGCACAGCCTCAGCCAGCAAGGCTCGTTTTGGGAAGGGCCAGAAATTAGCAGGAGAAAATGATAATTCTCTCAATGTGCTGCTCTGCCAGCAGGTAGATTTAGAGAATTTCAGTAAAAAACTCATGAAAGGAAAAGGAAAAGGAAAAGGAAAAGGAAAAGGAAAAGGAAAAGGAAAAGGAAAAGGAAAAGGAAAAGGAAAAGGAAAAGGAAAAGGAAAAGGAAAAGGAAAAGGAAAAGGAAAAGGAAAAGGAAAAGAAGATAAAAAATAGGAAAGGAAATGGAAGGGAAGGGAAAGGAAAGGAAAGGAAAGGAAAGGAAAGGAAAGGAAAGGAAAGGAAAGGAAAGGAAAGGAAAGGAAAGGAAAGGAAAGGAAAGGAAAGGAAAGGAAAGGAAAGGAAAGGAAAGGAAAGGAAAGGAAAGGAAAGGAAAGGAAAGGAAAGGAAAGGAAAGGAAAGGAAAGGAAAGGAAAGGAAAGGAAAGGAAAGGAAAGGAAAGGAAAGGAAAGGAAAGGAAAGGAAAATGAAAAGAATCAGTGGGGAAATGAGAATCAGCACTAACTTTGAATTTGAGACACTCCAATTTTCCCCATTATTGCCCACATCTGGCATTTCTAAGTCCTGGGGAATCTCTGTGGCAGAAAACCTTGTGGTTGAACTTCGCAGGCAGTGCCTGACCAAGTTTCCCACCATTTTTTATCAGGAGCACCAGGACAAAAACCCAGCTGAGACATAAAACAGGAAGATGATTCGACCCGGGACACCTTGGGAAGTAAGTGAATGCAAGAGATAAACAGTGAGTATGGAAAAAGAGAATTTCCATCCCAATTTTACAGACCAGACAGAGATGAGAAATTAAGAGAGGTGCCCAAATCACTCTGGCATTTAGAAATTGACTTTCAAGCTCCTTAGACCTGATCTTAACCACAAGGCTGTCAGTCCTGCTCAGATGCAAACACCTTTGACCCCACTAAGCTCAGAATTACTCTCACATCCACTCAGACTTTGAAGCCTGGCTTATCTCACAGCAGTGTAACTGTCCCCTCCACCAGAACATGGAAACAAACAATCAAAGGAGGATGTTGTGTTTGCAGGTGCCTCGACATTGGAAGGACAGGATGAACTTGACTTAGTGTTCTTAGAAGGCTAATTTATTATTTTATTATATTATAGTTATATATAATTATTATATCTAATTATACTATATATAATAATATATTATATATAATTATATTATATTATATTATATTATATATAATTATATATAATTATATATAATTATATACAATATAATTATATATTATTATTTATTATTATATATTATATTATTATATATTAGGCTATATAATATTAATATATATAATATAATAAAATCACAAAAAATATCCAATAAAATAAAATATAATATAAAATTAAATAAATTTTAAAATAAATAAATAAAATAAAAATAAAAATAAAATAAAATATAAAATTAAATAAATTATAAAATAAAATAAAATAAAATAAAATAAAATAAAATAAAATAAAATAAAATAAAATGCAGGAAACCCCATAGGATGACAGGCACTGACTTCCCTCCCTAACCCACATCCCAAATGCAGGAAACAAATTCCCGGTGACCCTCTGTGGTGAGCAGCTGCCAGAATGTGCCTGTTTTGGAGGGAGCAGCAGCTCCAGGTGGAGGTGTTTGCTTATGCAAAGTGCCTGGGCAGCTTCCAGCCCTCAGGTGCCCAGGAGGAGCTCAGGGATGCAGGAGGAACTCGATGTTCAGTCCCCTGCCATGGGCAGTGACCGTGTCTGCATCCCCACATCACCCTCAGCCTCACCATAAAACAAAAAATGGCCAAGTGCCTCAAGGCAGCTTGGGTTTGATTGCAGTGGTTGAGAAAGAAGCCACCGAAATCAAACCCAAATTCCTTCATCCTGAACAAATCCTGAGCCACGAGTCACCCTCCCTTCAGCACAAACTCTCTCCACCAAAGCCCTGAGCTCAGCCTGCTTGCTCCTTGTTCCCTGGACAGCAGCACAATGATCAAAAATAAAATAAAAATAAAAGGGGGAAAATATTTTTTGCTGCTTCCCATCCAATTTTCTGCATAAAACTCCTTTTCAAATAGCACAGGGCGAAGTTCTGCCCCACAACAGGCAAAGAAAAGGGAAACTGAGCTGGAGGCAGCTGTGGTCACTTACTCATCCAAGCATGATCATCCCACCCAGCCCCAACAAAAACTTCCTAAATCACCCCCAGAGTTTGAATCACTCTCTCCCTCCCTTTGCTTCCTGTACTGGAGACCCAAACGTGCCTCCTCACAGGAAACTCACTCCTGGAACCGCTGGCAGCCTGGAGCTCCCTGCCCTGGCAGCAGCACCATGACGGGCCCATCTCAGAAAGGAAACACGCATTTGGCTGTCCAGCCTGCAGCATCCAAACCTGCAACCCAAAATAAACTGATTTTCTCTCTCTCCTTTCCTTCACACCCACCGGGCAGCACAGTTTCCACACCATGAATCCCTGCCTGATGAGGTTTTCACACCAATGAAGAAGCCAGGAGCTGATTCCTCACAGCCATCTCCACTCTTTGACAAAAACAAACCATGCCACTCATACCTCGGAGTTATCTGACACAAGACAAGCTCCCTTTTCCCCCCTTTTTTAACAGGGCCAGGTTGGAAATGTCACTGTGTTATCAGCTATCAGCAGTGGCCGTGCCACGCAGGAGCCCAGCAGGGATCTGCTCTGGTTAATGCTCAGGAAACGCAGGGCAGGCTTTAAGAAGGATGCAGAGGATGTAATGGAGCCCCTAATGTGTTTGGGTTTCTCCAGTGGAATCCAGTTTTATCAGGAAACAAAGGTCCTGGTGGGATTATCAGCAGAAAGAAAGCCAGGAGCTGTCTGGGTTGGGAGGGGGGTTGTGCCAAGGTGCTTCCTCCCAGGAAACCTCCTCCAACAAATCGTGTGGGGTTCTGTGGGATTTGCAGCACAAGGAAGAGTTTCCCTGATGCTGATTCCCTGGGGAAAGGAAGGAGAAGTCCCAAGAATGTTGAAATGCGAGGAGAAGCAGCAAAAATTAAATGTTATTGGCAAGTGGCTCGCTAAGAAACCAACAGAGCTCATCCCTGTTCTCCATCCTGTTGGAACCCAGGGAATTCCTCTGGCTGCTCTGGAGGATTTGGGACCCTGCCCAGGGGGCTCAGAGACCCTGGCACAGAGCCCCAGACCCCTGTGACTGTGATTTAGCCCTTGGAAAAAACAATCACCAACCTTTAAATGCAGAATTACAAGTCAAGAAAGTTTAAGTAGAATGATAGTGAATTTATCACGGGGTGAAAAATAGATTTTGGGGGTTTTTTTAGCATGGGGGTTCAGGGGGCAAGATGGAGGAATCTGGGTTTGTCCAGCCTTTCTCCTTCCTCTTCTTCTTGGCTTCCATCTTCTGCTGTGATGGTGGCACTTTTGGATTGGTTTAGAGTAGAAGCTCACTGTCTGACATAGGTGATAGGTATTGGGAAGTTATTGTAAATATTGTACAGGTAGTTTTTAGTATAAAAAGATAACACCAGAGTGCCACTGTCTGACCTGCTGAGTGGACCTGGGCAGGACAGGAGAAAGAATTTTATAAATAAGAGACAATAAACAACCTTGAGACCAAGAAACGAAGAGCTCTGACTCCTTCTTCGACTGCCAGGCTGGGAAAAGAGAATTTCTAACACGTCTCGGGGTCGCTGTGAGCAGCAGAAGCCCCAAGAGTATCCGAGTGCTGCCCATCCCAAGGGATCAAACAGCACCCAAAGCTTTCCCTTCCCACCTCCAATATCCCTGCTCCATCTCCTCATCACTCCCCTCAACACACACAGGGAGCAGGAGGAGCTCAAAGTGACAGAAACTTTGTCACAGGATGATAATAAGAAGGTTGGAATTGAGACAGCAGGAATTATTTGTGAGCTTGATTCTTATCTCATTAGTTTGGGTTTTTTTTAATATCTGATTAATAGAACAAGTATAATAGTTAATAACTTTAGAATATTAACAATTATAATAGTTAATATTATAAAGTTACAATATTATAATATATAATATATATAAATTACAATTATAATAGTTAATGTATATAGTTCTATATATACATAACTATATATATTATATCTATAGTATATGTATTTTATATATAGTTATATATATAACTATATATAATTAACAATTATATTAGTTAATATTATAAACTTATAATAATATGATATATATTATATACAATAGATATAATTTACAATTGTAATAAGTAATATATATAGTTCTACATATACATAACTATATATATTATATCTATAGTATATATATTATATATATAGTTATATATATAACTATATGTAATTAACAATTATAATAGTTAATATTATAAACTTATAATATAATGATATATATTATATATAATAGATATAATTTACAATTGTAATAAGTAATATATATAGTTCTATATATACATAACTATATATATTATATCTATAGTATATATATAATATATATAGTTATATATATAACTATATATAAAATTAACAATTATAATAGTTAATATTATAAACTTATAATATTATGATATCTATTATATATAATAGATATAATTTACAATTATAATAAGTAATATATATAGTTCTATATATACATAACTATATATATTATATCTATAGTATATATATTATATATATAGTTATATATATAACTATATATAAAATTAACAATTATAATAGTTAATATTATAAACTTATATTATTATATATTATATAATATTTATAATATTTAATTTATTTATATATTTATATATATATGTATATATGTATATATGTATATATGTATATATATATGTATATATATATGTATATATATATATGTGTAGATAGATAGATAGATAGATAGATAGATAGATAGATAGATAGATATTTTTATATATATATATATATATATATATAAATAAAATAAAATATGTACTGGTTCCCCAGATGGTCTCAGAGGGATTTGGGGTCTCAGAGGGGGCTGGAGGTCTCAGTAGTTCTCCAGATGGTCTCAGGGGAATTTGGGGTCTCAGTGGTTCCCCAGAGCATCTCAGGGGGTCTCAGTGGTTCCCCAGATGACCCCAGAGGTATCAGGGCTGTTCCACCCCCCGTGCCCCTCTCAGGGCTCCGTGTTCTCCAGGGCAATCCAAGGATGATCCCAGCTTCCCCCCACCCCGATCTCTGCCTTCCTCCTCTTCCTCTTCCGCGCCCCCTCCCAGCCCTGCCACCCCCTCAGCTCCTCCACCAGCACCAAGCAAAACCTAAAAAAGGGAAAGAATGAGCGAGTGAGGAGCGCAGGGCTGGCACTGCAGACAATGTCTGTCTTGTGTGAGTAATTTAGCACTATGGCCAGTCAATCTGCTTTCTGGGCCCGATGCCCTGACCCTCTTTAGAGCTGCTCTCTCTCTCCAGCACAGTGTGAAACGTTTCCTTTCACAGCACTGACACTTTGCAGATTGAGACGTCAGGCCTGTCCAACTGCAGCAAATTAGCAATTTTTCTTTTACTAATTGGAAATAAAAATGTTTGCTAAGGGAATAATTTGGAGGAATGCAGTGTTAGGTTTCCGGCTTTTTTATAAGGATGCTTTAAACTTTATCCATGTGCACTTTTCCTTCTGTTTTGATGCCTTGCACTGTAAATTTTAATAGCTTTACTTGACTGTTAACTTTACAGTCTCAGCCTTCCAAAGGATTAAATAAAGTTTTTAATTTATCTTCCTCTCTGAGGCAGCAGGATCTTCTTAAAGCAGCGCCCAGCAGTGCTCACCCACTTCAAAATGAGCACAACTTCAAAGGGTTAAACCCTGCACGGGGATGTGGCATCTGGATGAACCTCGAGCAGGAGATTTGTTTGCTGAGCCTTCAGCTCACAGCTCCCAAAGTTCCCTCAGAAATGGTGCAGAGAGATGGGCAGCAGATCCAGGGAGGCTTTCCAGCTTTAAATCTGCCAGGAACGGGCAATTCTGGAATTGCGGATTTGTTTTTAGGGATGTGCTGGGCTCAGGGCAGGGAGTGTCTGACCTTCTGTCCCTTCAGATTTGCACTGATTCAGCTTTGCCCACTCCATCAGGAAATATCAATATTTTGGGCAGGGTTTGTGGTGATTTTTTTAACAGGGTTTGGTGGTGACAGTGTGGTGATTTTTTAAACTTTCACATACAAAAAAAAAAAAAAAAGAAAAAAATGGACTGGGAGCAGCTTGATCTATTGGATCTATTGGATCCTAAATCCCCTACATGCAAATAACAGCCAGGAAAAATTATTCATGTGCAAAAATCCGAAAAATCCTTCAAGAGAGAAGTATCAGGAAAGAGCCTCCTGGAATCCAGAAAACGCAGATAAGAAATTAGAAGTGAAAACAAGCTCCCTTTTTGCTGAAATCCAATATTTTAGCCGAATGCCCCTGCAATTCCTGAGGCATGTAATGCCTTCCTGCACGGCACTCCAGTGGTACAGAAAACTAAAAAATGGACTGGGAGCAGCTTGGATCCTAAATCCTCACATGCAAATAACAGCCAGGAAAGATTCTTCATTTTGGTGCAAATACCCCAAAAATCCTTCAAGGATCAGGAAAGAGCCTCCTGGACTCCAGAAAACCCAGATAAGAAACTAGAAGTGAAAACAGGCTCCCTTTTTTGCTGAAATCCAATATTTTAGCTGAATGCCCCTGCGATTCCTGAGGCATGTAATGCCTTCCTGCACGGCACTCCAGTGGTACAGAAAAGAAAAAAATGGACTGGGAACAGCTTGATCTATTGGATCCTAAACCCCCACATGCAATTAACAGCCAGGAATGATTCTTCATTTTGGTGCAAAAACCCCAAAAATCTCCAAGAGAGAAGTATAAGGAAAGAAAGAGCCTCCTGGAGTCCAGAAAAGCCAGATAAGAAGCTAGAAGTGAAAACAAGCTCCCTTTTTTGCTGAAATCCAATATTTTAGCCGAATGCCCCTGCAATTCCTGAGGCATGTAATGCCTTCCTGCACGGCACTCCAGTGGTACATTAGCTCCTGTAACAATGCCAGCACATAAAGAGTTACTGTTCTTTTCCCCCCCTGCACCCCCCACCCCCCCATAAAGCATTTGACAGCCATGCCTAATAATTCTTTCTGGTGTGTTTTTTTTTTTTTTTTTTTTCTTTTTTCTTGATGTCTTTATGTGAATATGAAGCCGGAGTGAAAGGCTTTGGGTGACCCCTGCGAGAGAGAGAGAAAGTATGAACCACAGAGCAAAAGAGTGAGATATAGACTCCCTGCCGAGCCCTCAGCATCTTCCCTGGCAGCTCACAACTTGGCTTCAGAGGGCCTTTGTGAGGAAAAAAGGACTCTTCTTCACTCAGGCTGTGACAATAGGTGTTTTGTCAGCCAGGGACAGGATAAAAAGCAGGGGGTGGGAGGCGAGATCATCATCGGCCAGGGGCTCGCCTTTGGGGCCTTGCAGATGTTGGAAGGAGGATGATTTATTGCTCCAGTGTCCTCAGTGGCATTTGGCCACCTTCCCAGAGCCCGGCCTTGGTGGCTGGGGAGGGTGGGAGGCGGGAGAGAGGGCACAAGGAGGCATCTCCAAACCTTCTATGGGCAAAGCGTGCTGGGGGCACGGCTGGGCTGGGACAGGGCAGCCATTCCCAGAGTTATATATTTTTATATTATTATATATATATATATATGTTAAAATAGATCTATTTTAAATTCCACCAGTCTAGAAATGCCAGCAAAGAGCAGTGCAGGGGTTACCTGGACATGGGAATCACATCTCACCGATGATTTTGTGCTGGGAAGAACCCAACCCAATTCATCATGGGCAAAGTGTGTTGGGGGATGCAGGGGGAACATGGCCAGGGCTGGGACAGCTGGAGGGACAGAGCAGCCATTCCCAAAGCTATTTATTTTAAAATTATTATATATATTTATAAATTAAAATAGACCTATTTTAAATTGCCCCACTCTAGAAAGCCCAGCAAAGAGCGGCACCTAGGCATGGACAATCAAATTCCAGGATGGCTTTGTGATGGGAAGAACCCAACCCAAATTCACACCCAGGGGTTACCTGGGCACAGAAAATCAAATCCCAGGATGATTTTGTGCTCAGAAGAACCCAACCCAAATTCACCATGGGTAAAGTGTACTGGGAGTTGCAGGAGGAGGCGCAACCAGGGCTTGGACAGCATGAAGGGAATGAGTGATAGAGAAGCCATTCCCAAAGCTGTGTATTTCTAAATTATTATATATATTTATATATTAAAATAGATCTATTTTAAATTGCCCCACTCCAGAAACCCCAGTAAAGAGCAGCACCTGGGTATGGACAATCACATCCCAGGATGGTTTTGTACTGGGAAGAACCCAACCCAAATTCACCATCGTCATCCCAAACCTCAAACTGAGAAGTTTGGGTGTGGTTTTGGGGTGTGGGCATGCAGGAATGACCCTTCCACAGCTCCCAAGAGGTGTCACTGCATTTCTGCATGGCCATGCCTTCGTTCATTCACTAAGGAAGGAGTGAGCAGAGCCAAGGGGCAAAAATTCCCCTGTCTGGCTGATCCCAAAGCCAATCTGGTTTGTGTGTGAATGGGAGGGAAGGAGGGATCTGGTGCCTCCTGCTCGCTCAGAAAAGCTTGGAAGCAGCAAGGAGGATTTATGCAAATCAGCTGAGAAAGGCAGCCACTATTTTGGATGTCTCTCCATACCTCAAAAAGAAAAAAAAAAAATTAAAAAAAAAATCCCAGACCTGTTTGAAGTCTGCCCACTGCTCCATATATCCAGTATATTGAAATGTATCCCAGATCACTGAGCCAGGAAATCCTGGATAATTTCCAAGAAGAAGGAATCACAGCCTAGCAAGAAATACACACCAAGACAGTGTATTGCCAGCAGTTTGATTTAGGACTTTTGCTCCAGCTCCTTCCTTCTTTTAATACACAGTTTTCCACCACACTTTCTATATAAATACTCTATCC
This sequence comes from Melospiza georgiana, assembly GCF_028018845.1. Classification (NCBI taxonomy): domain Eukaryota; kingdom Metazoa; phylum Chordata; class Aves; order Passeriformes; family Passerellidae; genus Melospiza; species Melospiza georgiana. The sequence goes on from NC_080451.1 coordinate 8,536,113, forward strand.
TATGGCTGACAGCCTCTCTTAGTAGATTTATCCATTAGTGGATTTACTAAAAATGTTTTCTACTGAAACAAGGGCAAATACTTCACCTCAGCAAAGGACAAATCCAGAGGCAGCATTAAAATCAAGCCCAGTAAATCCTAGACAAGATAGATGCCATAAAAAACTTTGAGAGTCCCCTTGGGCACAAATTCCAGGCAGAAAAATTATTTAAAAATTAGCAAACAAATTGCAAAAGTGACTGAAAAAGGCATGAGTATCAAACCCCTGAAATGAGGCAGAAAGATGTTTAACAAAGAAGTGAAGAGCTCTATTTGTTTCAGCTGCCAGGACCCACCAGCACCCTCTTAGGACTGAAATCTCCAAATGCTTTCCTAAGTTCCAGACACACTTTCCTGCATGTGCTCCAAACTGTTATAGCCATTTACAGAAGGAAGTGAAGCATTCAGAGGATAAGTGACACGTCCAAGGTCACACACAGAGTCAACTGCAGAGTCAACAGAAGAGCAAGGAGAGCTTTGCCGAAAATCCCTTGGCTTTGACCGCCAGACAATGGCTCCCCCTCCCACGTAATCAACCAGTTATGGAAAGGCATAAATGCATATTTGCAGGGCTAAATATGTTCGCTTGAGAATAAAAATGTTTGGATGATTATCTATAAATTATCTGACATTCTCCAGACCGCTCCGGTTTGGAAGTTGGAGCGAAATTTGATGAATTACAAGCACGACACAAATGTTAGAGGAGAAGCTTTGCTTTGAATGTTTCTTTGGAAAAAAACCCCCCTCCCCAAAAAAAACCCTGGAAGAATGGCAGGGATACACCAAAAAATACAATCCCCACAAAGCTGAATTTCCAAAACCTCTCAAATTATTATTTCTCTGATTTCAGATAGTTTATCACTATTGGCATTTAATATTCCACTACTGATCTTGCCACAAAATGTTTTTTTTTTAAAGTAAAGCAATAACCACAAAGTATGAGCAAAAAAAAAAAAAAAAACAGTCTGTCTTAGAAGCAAAATAAATTTCCTCTGGACTTTCACAGGCTGTCAGGTCCCAAATATCTCCCATTTCCCCATGACATTATTAATGCTGGTCTAGGAACTCTTCCATAGTTTGGGAGCCGTAATTAAAATAACTGAGCTGCTTTTTTCATTTCCGTTTTTTCTGGCTGTGTTTGTCCATGTTCTTACACACCCAGATTCTCCTCGTCTGTGGAAGCAAACCCTTTACTCTCCGTGGTGTTGAGCCCTCCATCTCCTGAGGGATGTCATGGGACTGGAAGTAGAATTTATGTCAAACTCCCCTGCGAGGGAACGCGCTGCTAAAAGCTGGCTTTGTCTCGTTTGTATTTTTTTTTTTTACTAGGCACTGTTTGGGCTATAGACATGGATAATTCTGCATCTTGAATGCTCTGCACCAAATTGCCACATCAGCACTAAATACCTCCACTTAATTTTTCATTTGGACCCGATGAAACATTTTTTCCCATGGAAGGAAAAGTCTGCTCTTTGTGATCGTGGCACTGCCAGCCCAAGTTACAGTAAAGGTTAATCACAAACAAGAGACAAGTAAAGTAGACAAAGAGCATCATACACTTCACTTTTCAATGGATGTTTTCATAAATGTATGAATAATTTAAATTATCATTGCCGAGTATTTATTCGAGTGTTTCAGGGGAAAAAAATGCCTCCTCTTTTTTTTTTCTTTTTTTTTTTTTTTTTTTCCCTTTTTCCCCTCCTTGATTCTTTTCATTTCTGTCTCATCTCTTTTATGTGCTGCATCGGCTGTTTTCTTGCCATCTGAATCAGTTTTTTGGAACAATGGGATGTATGAGGGCTGAGGGGGCAGTGGAAGAATACAGCCCTTGTTGTACACTCTGTGACTTGACATTGATTAATGAGGGTGCGGACATGGGCAGAATTTGATAGAGAGAGAAGGGGAAATTGGAGGACCTGAGGGCACCAGAAGGAGGAGGGCAAGGAGATGACAGAGAGGAGCAGAAGGATGGCAGTGAGTGCACAGTGAGTGGTGGAAGTCACCCCACCAGGGACAGGGATTTGGGGTGGGGCAGAGACTCTTCCATGGCAGGACAGTGTGCCCTCACAGTCATTGGGGCATTTCAGGAGCATCTCCCACCTCTCCAGGGTTATCCTGCGCACCAAGACCTGCTGTGCAACATAACCTTTCTCATTTTGCCCCAAAAATGCCATTTGGAAAACCTTCCTCTCTTCTTCCCCTCATTCCTCAGTCTCCACTCCATTGGTTTAACTCCAAACCATGAACACACAGAGGTTACAACTTTCCTGCAGAAAGTTCCTACAACCCTGCGCTGAAACAACCCTGAAATACTTGTGGATGCAGAGAAGGGATGGATTGGAGAGAAAAAAGTCTCCCAAATCCTGTTCTTTCACTTGGATGGCTTTTATTTTCTCATGTGAATAAGTCGGAAGAAGTGATGCTGGTCAGAAAGAGTTTGCACACTGATGCTGGTCAGAAAAGAGTTTGCACATTGATAAACCAGAGGTGTTTCAGGAAAGTTGAAAGTTTGGTGCGGTTCTTAAGTGACTTTTTTTTAAAAAAGCCACCTTGCCCCTTCAGAAGCAGAGGCCCAAAATGAGCTTAATCAGTTGGTGAGCTTGTAGAGGAGCAATGTGCTCCTTGCTGGGTGGTTTGGGTTTAACAAAGCCAGCAGGTTCTCTTTACTTGTATTAAACAACAAAAAAAAATTTGCTGCAAAATAGAAAAACTCAAAAAGAAGAACAATAATAGGTGAGCGCAATCCTTTGGGATCCAGTTCCTGAAGTAACCCAGGAAAAGATGGAGAGAAACTTTTTACAACAAAATGTAGTGACAGGACAAGGGGGGATGGCTTCAAAGTGACACAGAGTGAGTTTGGATTAGAGATGAGGAAGAAAATCTTCCCTGTGAGGGTGGTGAGGCACTGGAACATTGAAATAGTGGCTGGGCCATCCCTGGAAGTGTCCAAAGCCAGGATGGATGGAGCTTAGAGCACCCTGGGGTAGAGGAACCTATCCCTGCCTATGGCAGGGGCGGAATGAGATGAGTTTTAAAGTCCTTTCAAACTCTTCTGGGTCTTTCCCACCCTGCTCCAGCACTGACTGTGTTTCTTCCCTGCTGCTGGTTGCAGGGGTGAAGCTCTGGGACACACAGGGTGAGCCACATTTCCCTTTCCAGCATGGGGGGCACAGTCTGTGCTGCTTCTGCTCCTGCAAGGTGCACCTGAACATCCCTGAACAGGAGCAGGGGGTCTGGCTGGCAGGACATGATCAAAGCTGCTGGCTCAGACAGGTCCCCAAAGTGCTCAAAAGCCACCTGAAAGCTCCACACTGCCCTGTGTGAGGTGTCAGGAGCAGGGGAACCACCACAGCTGCTCTGGCAGGGAATTACAGCACATTTGGGATCCCAGTAAAGACAGGACCTAAGGTACAGGATGGAATTACTGATATTAAAAACATCACTATGATCCTCTGGTCAGAAATCTTTACAAACCCCACTTTTGATGAAACCTGGAAATAAAGCTGGGCCTTCAGAAATTTCAACCAGGAGGAGAGAGAGAGAATCCCCCCAAACCAGCCCGTTCTCAGACTCAAATTCAAATTATTTTGCCTCTCTGCAGCGCCCCAGATAAATTCGATATCTGCCAGCCCGTGGACTGTTCATGTGCTAATCCCACTCAGACCCTCATTCAGGGCTGCTCTCTTTTGCATAAAACATTAAATGTTGGTTTGAGGGGACAGTTGTCCCTACCCCCTGTGTGGGATCTCTCCCTACCAGCCTCTGGCCACTCCAACCCTGCCTCATTTTCCCAGAGTGAAAGATGCTGGCTCTGCTGTGTGTGAATAGAAAAGGAGCACAGAAAAGTCTCTCTGATGAGCACAGAATCTGCTCCCTGTCTCCCCTCTGCCCTGAGCACCACCAGCTTTAATCCCTCACCCAAAGAGCGCCACAAAAAACCTTGTCCTGCCTTAGGCTCACGCAACCTGTTTGGGATTTCTGGGTGCAGAGGCAAAATCAGCACCCCGTCCCCCAACATCTGGCTGAGAATGAGACCTCAGACTTTTTTCTCTGAGCAGCCTCTTCCCCTTTCTCCCTCCTCTTTGCATCCAAGACAAGCAGCCCAGTGATCACCTGCAATGGCAGCCCCAGAGGGTGACCTGAGCCCTAGAGCTACTGCTGGAACAAATGAGAGAGCTTAACTAGAGCAAGACTGGCATAAAAAGGAAAGGGGAAAAAAGAGAGGAACAAAGATTCCGTCCAATTTGCTCTTTTGGGCATTGTAAAAACTGGCCTGTTTCCCAGTATATCACTCTGCCATTGAATAAGGTCAATTGCAGAGCAGTTCTTCAGTCATCCTGATGGGTTTTCATGAGAAAGTGAATGGAGTGCAAATTAGCCAAAGTCGTCACAAGCTTTTTTACTGTCACTCCAAGCCTGACAGTCCAAAGGAAAATGAGGATTAATAAATCTAACGAACTTTCTCCATTCTCCAAGCCAGGTTAGGAAACTATTTATTGTCTCTCTTTTTCTCTGTGTTTCATCCATTTCGCCTACTGTGGTGAAGCATTTGGAGAAGAAAGGAACAACAGCCGTGTGCACACACACGCTCACACACACCCCCAGAGCTCAGCCCTTCCAGAGCCATGGCCACAGCACAAAATAAAGGCACTGCCAGCAAGAAAATCAAGTTTTTAAAATAACTCTGCCTCGTACGCACTGCATGCAGCTTCGGACGAATCCTCGTCATTGCTCCTGTTAATTAATATGTGCTCAGTGCGTTGGACATAAATATTTTATGGGAGAAAGCTAGAAAAGCTTTAAAATTAACTTTTTGGAGGGCAGAAAATGAGTTTCAAGTTAAAGGAAAAAAGGGATGCTAGCAAAGCTCTAAAATTACCTTTCTGGAGGGCAGAAAATTAGTTTCAAGTTAAAGGATTAGTTTCAGAAGTTTTTGGACAATTATATCCACGTGTAAAGTGGATTTTAGTGCAGCTTCAGTATTTTTTTTTTCAGTAGATACTGAAAGGACATGAATCTTTCCTGATTTATAAAAATTAATTTGTATTTGAGTGGCTTTTAAAACTTGCTTAACTTAGAGAACTGCCTGAAGCATTCCCAGAGAACAGGAAATCACAGAGAAGGGATGCAAAGGCCTCTAGGAACCATTTAGGGGTTTTTTTGGGTTGGAAGTTTAAGTCTGTGTGTCTATTTCTGCAGATATTTATGGATTTAAATCAGGATAATGAAAACCTTTCCAAGTTCACAGCTGGACAACACGTTACCCATGTAACTCCTATACACTGGGATTCCTACATAATTTTCCTTCAACATCTCCAAAGTCCTTAAAAACTTCCCTGAACAAGGCCTTGTGCTGCCTGAAAATAAATGTTTGAGCTGTCAGAATTCTTGTTTTCAGCCCCAATTAAAGCCATTTCCCATCTGCAGTAAAACAGGTGGAGAAAAGGAGACAAAGGGATCAATCCCTTGCTCCTGTCCTTGGGAATAAATGCCTGAGAGGATACCAGCCCAAATTGCAGGTTTCTACAGTAATTTCAGCTAAAAGTGATCAACCCCCCCTGATTTCTGAGGATTGGGAGTACAGTATTGGTGGGAGCAAGCAAAATGTACAATATACAAAATTTGGCACCTGGATCCTCATTAAAAGCCCCCTGATATTGTGAATGAGGACAAAGATGGTGAGGGAACATTGAACAGTTCACACAAAACCAACCATGGCTTTTTTAAAACTAAAATGCTGAACATTAACACTGGCTACAGCCAAAAATGATCCCATTTTCCCTCTTTCTTCCATGAAAACTGATTTCAGATCGTGCTTCATGTTGGTGCTGACAATGAGTTATTCCTCTTCCAGCAAAATCTCCTGAAATTCCTTCATTAATAACCAAGAAAAAGTTCAATAGAAAAAACACAATGTTTTATTGTGGAAGCTACTCAGAAGAAAAAAAAAATGTTTCATTTCTTCCATCTTTCTTCAGCAAAATAAAAATCATAGCATAAAAATAATCATTAAATACCTGTTTGGTTTTATTTAACCCTGCAGTAGGTGACAAGCCAACTCCAAGAGCTTGTTTCAACACTTTGTTTTCAGCTTTTCTGTGGAGACACTCACCAGAATAAATTCCACCTGAGGAAGCTCATGCTCCTGTCTGAGTAACTGAAGAAAAATTGTTGAGCATTCAAAGCAATCTGGGCTTTGTTGAGATTTCCCTTCTCCCACTTTTACAGTCACTTGTCATTCTGTTTAATAAGAAAGAAAACTTTCCTGACCAGCTAAATTAGGCCATTCAAGACATTAAGGAAAACACACATAGCCTGAAGTAAAGGTAAAATTATGCTGCAATCATCAAATCAGCCTTCTCTTCTTTATCCCATCTGTATATTCTCCTTGGAAAAGCTGGAGCAGGGGCTCCATGAGCAGCACAGCCCTACCTGCCTGCCACTGCAATTGCTGGTATTTTAATCTCATCAAAGAATCGGAGTTTTTCTTCCTGCTGTTTTGACTTTGCTGTCTCTTAGCCCTGTCACATTCACTAGTTTTGAATAAGTGCAGAACTTGCATTTACAGAATTTGCAATCTGCGAGATTGTTTAAGTGATTTATCAAATACTTTGATTGAACACTTATTGCTGCTCCAGTTCTGAATCTCATTTAAATTGACTGGGCTTGACATAAGCCTTTGGAGTGAACACAGGAGTGAGTCCAGGCTCTGGAAGGGGGAAAAGTTCCACCTCCAGCCCCAGCACTTCTGGAATTATATCCTGATAAAATCAGTGCTTTCTATTCCTTATTAAACATTTTATGTCTGAGAAAACCATAGTCAAATGGACTTTATCTTATTTTTTACAATTTATATAAGACATATAAATATTGTATATTTATAATTATTAAAATTACATAATATACAATATATTATATATTATATATTATATATTATATATTATATATTATATATTATATATTATATATTATATATTATATATTATATATTATATATTATATATTATATAATTCTTTAATTCTTATAATTCTATATATAAATATATATTTATAATTCTTATTTCTCCTATTCTTCTTATCTTGCTGTTATCACAACAGCTCTGAAAGCCCATTCAGAAAACACAGAGCACTCCCCAGGGTTCTAAACCAGAAAATTTGGATTTTCTCTCAGTGGAGATGAAGGGCCCAGCCCTTTGGCAGGCTCTGCTCAGCCACAACCACATCACTTAAGTCCAAGCTAAAATCACTTTGCACTCACAGTAACCCTCAGACCAAAAAAAGACTGTAAGCTCTGAAATAGCTAAAAAAAAATTGAAATTTTTTTTTTGTGATTTTTTGTCATCAGATGGATGATGCACTTCTGAGGGATGCTAAGCAAATTTGGGGCAAAAGGATTTGAAGGTCTACAGAGACAAAACCCAAAGGAAAGCAGAAAACTCTTCTAAATTAGAACTCAACATAGCCCAGACACCACTAGAAGACATGGAGCACCACTTCTGCTCCACGGAGGCATTTCAATTCAACTATTTGTGTATTAAATTCATGCAATTCCCTCTTTTTTCCTGTGTAGAACAAACTCAGTGTCCAAGACCATGTGCTGCCTGCCACATCCCTTCCCATGGGAGAACCACTTGGAAACAAAACTCAGCCACAATTAAAAGCACAGGATTTGTGAAAAAAATCACAAATTTCACAGAGAGGAGGGTCAGGGTGGATTCCATGCACCTGGGAGCTGATCAGGTACAGTGCTCACTGTAACAAGCAGAGGTAGAAGCAATGAAGAGGATTTGTTTCAGCCCATCGGGGATTAAATGAAATTCTCCTGCAGCACAAGGGTCCCGAGGCTTTCTTGCTAAATCTGTTGTCTTTCAGGCTCATGGCATTTTCAATGCTTCCTCCAAACCCATGTGGGATAATGCACTCCCCAAAAAGTAGGCTCTAGGTATGCACATTCTTAAAATCAACCACTCAACACGCATCCAAATAAAAGTGAGCTTTCCTCCCCATTTTCCCCAAGAAAGGAAGCTCAGAGCCCTTTTATGCATTGTGAATGGCCCACCTAATTTAGACTGAATTATACCCTAACCTTCATTTCCCCTTTACTTCTTTGCTCCATTCAGCAGTTTCTGACTTCAGCTAATTCACTAACAATCCCAGCTGGTCCTTCCCAGCTCCCAGTTCTTTAGCACATTGTCCAAGGAAACTATGTGCTCCCATCTACACTGGTATTCCACTCTCCAATTAACCTACTGCTGAGAGGCTTTACCCCTTTCCACCATCCATTCCTCTGCACACACTAATTTTTTTTTTCTTTTTAACCTTTTATTTCTTGAATCAAAGTGCAGGAGATCCCTTCCAGGTGAGAAGGTGTTAAATTTTATTTGCTGAAGGTTACTCAGGAAGACACGACCCAGGATGGGGGGTGAGAGCCCTGAAAGAAAACCCTACTTGATCTCCAGCTCTTTTCAAAGCTGAGTGTTAAGGAACAGATGTTAAAGGTAGAAGTAAACAAATAACAAAAGAATTTGCTCTGTGACAGGCGTGTGCTTGTTCTGAGCACTGAACCCTGGCAGAGGAGCCAGCTCAGCCAGAGGTGTGCCTGGGGTTTGATCCACACACAGATGGCACTGCTGGAGACACAGGCATGGATTTGTGTTCTCCTTCTTTAAAAATAATTAATTGAATATTTTATCTCAGAGTTCTAATTTTGGTGGCAGCAGAGGGAAGGCCTGTGGGCCTCACTCTGTGGGCAAGAGAGAAACCTTGATCCACATTACACACCTATTTCACTGATTACCTTATAAATGTTTATATATTTATATATATTTGTATATATTTTTATTTTTTAGTTTTGTCTGATCAGGAACAGAGATGAGCCCAGTCATTTTGGTGCCTGATCACATTTGCACCAATAGAACAAACCAGCCAGAAACTGTTCTGCCATTTTGGGATTTTGGATAAAACTCAGCCTTGATCCACATTACAGATTTATTTCACTGATTACCTCATCTATAAATATAAATTTATATATATTTTTATATTTTTATATTTTTTAGCTTTCTCTGATCAGGAGCAGAGATGAGCCCAATCATTTGGGTGCCTGATCACATTTGCACCAATAGAACAAACCAGCCAGAAATTGTTCTGCCATTTGTTGATAAAGCCAAGGCTTCAACACCTTGGAGTTCCCTACCCAACAACATTTTACACCCAGAATTCCCACAGAAAATGGTAATAAATCTGGATTCAGGCTGGAGCCTTGTCTCTCCAACAGGGAGGGCCTGCATATCACCCCTGGTGATAAAAAGTGTTCCCCTCTTCACCTAAACCTTATGGTTATCCCAAAAAGTCCTTCCTTATGTAGATTAAGACTACATTTTAGAAGAACTGAACTTCCATGTTTGCTTCCTGAACTCCATTTAACATTTTCCTCTCCCACCATGCCAAGTGCCTCCTTCCTTGGTAAATGGCCTGGATTTCATCATTGACAAGATCCCAGATAAAACAAAAACAGGGAAAAACATAATTACTGGCTATTAAACACAAAACTCCTCCAATTCCTCCTTTTCTTGTACATTTGCTTAGGAGCAAGTGAGCATAACAACAGCCCCGTGCTCAGAAAGTGGGGCTGGGAATCAGGCAGTGAGAAAGTCAATATGGAGCAGTGTGTCCATTTGTTTTGATTTATCTCACTAACTTCAATTGACAGTTAATTCATCAGAGGAGGAAAATGCCAGTCTAGTGAAAACATAACTGGTGAAGGAGAGAGAACCAAGTGGAAAACACAGAGTGTGGATAATGCAGGTAATAAATTAAAGGATACAGTATCAGTATTTTATCATTCCCATTCTGGATTTGCTATATCCCAACTCTTGCCAATTACAATTTATAGTGAGCAGTAAATTTACACTGATTTATTTCACACACAACACACCCCCTTTGCAAAATGAGGTGACTTTGGAAAACAGGAAAAGACAGGGAAAGGAGTCACTTTGGCTCAAATTCCTAAATCTGAAATTTCCAGCAGCAACAACAAACCCTTGTAACAAGCCACAGACGAGATGAGAACTTACACTGAGAACGTTGGCCTGGGTCTAAAATCCACAAAAATATTGCAGGGTTGAAAATGGGATTTTCAGTGACACCAGTGCAGGGGTGGGGATGCACTGTGAGCCTCATAGAAAAACCAAAGAAAACCAGGCCCCAAGAAAAACCAAAATCCCTGGGTTTGCACCAAATTCTCCCCCTGCAAAAAGTTTTTATTTACTCCAAGGAATGAAACACCATGATCTGAGTTTGATGGACAAGGATTTCCCCCACTCAGCTGAGCAGGCTGTGATTTAACAGTAAAGTTTCCAAGTTGTTAAAGAACCTTTTCCTTCATCACATAAAAGATGAAGGGAGCTGAAAGGTGTAAGCAGGAAAGCACAATCTGATGTTTTATGGTGTTTAGGGGTGGAATTATCCAATCCCACTAAAGCTGCCAGGAAATTCACCCCAACTACAGCTGTCAACTCTCCCTTCCTTCAAAAGACAAATATTTATTCCCCTCCTCACAGCAATTCCTTTAGACTACGCTACTCTCTATAATCTATTTCACACTTAGTGGATTCCAGTCTACTTTGAAGTCTGGGAAACTTTCTCCATGAAAGTTTGGCTGTTGTCAGCTACAGGAGAATCATGGCTTTGCTGTTGGGATCTTTGACATTTGTCAAGTTCAGCTCAAAATTTCCCCCCTTTGCAGCGTTAAAACCACACTCAAAATAAAAGTTTTGCTGTCGTTAAAATCACACCCAAAATAAAAGTTTTGCTGCTGTGCTGCACCAAAATTTAGCCCAGTTTTAAAATTTTGCTTTGAATTAGTAAATTAGATTTAAATTTGCCAGTTCTGAAGGAGCTGAGCCTGTCTGAGGACAGACAGAGCCCTCGGAAAGGATTGAGGGCACTGCTCAGTCCTGCTGCCATCTGCCTTGAGACAGGAGGTTTATCCAGCTCCTCACATCACTCTTCTTTTCCAAACATTTGGGCTGTGGTGGCTCCCCCCTCCTCCTTTTCCCTTCCCCTTGCTCCAAGTTGAAGGCAGTTCAGCACTTACGGTCATTTACAGCTTACATCCCAGCAAATCCAGAAGGTGTCTGATGAAAAAGAGGGACTAGCCAAGCATCTTAATCCCCCTGTTCATTCATGCTCTCTGTAATGTTCTTTCAGGCCTCTGCTGAGAGAGACTGGGCTGAAATGAAGGCTGATAAATTAGTCTGGAGGGAAACAAGGCAGATTCTGCTTGTAAAAGGTCATTCCAACTTTGTTCTGGGTGAGGGTTTATCTTGACTGCAGCTGCGACAGACAATGGCCGGGGCCTAAACGGCAGAAATCCAAGCTCTGCTCACGAAATTACTGTGCTGATAAGGGAGAATGGGCTTCAGGGAGATCTAAATGGGAAAAGGGAGGTGGGGGGACAAGGGTGAGCTGGAGGTATTTTTGAGCAGGACGGAGCAGGGATGGCACAATGAGATGTGCAGTTAAAGCAGGGCGCTGTCCCGAAGGGAAGGAGAAGAGCCAGAGGGGGGAAAAAGCTCCTTAGTGTGCTGAGGGAAAGGTTTCAGTGCTATCCTGCCATGGAGGGGCTAAAGCTGGAGCAGACAGGTTATAAAATACACCTGTGGAAGCCCAGAGCATTGGGAATATTTCTCTGTCTGCTCTGGGGTGCCCTGGTCCCCAGGGGTGCCCTGACTTTCACCCTCATTCATGGAGAAAGATTCCTGAACTCCAGAATAGACTACAATCCACAAAAGTGTGAAATAGATTACAGAGAGCAGTGTAGTTGTGTCACCTGAGGAGAAATTGAGGTTTTGGGATTTTTAGTGTGTTGTGGATGGCAGCAAGATGGAGGGCACAGGGTGTTGTCCTGGGTTTCCTCTTCTTCCTCCTTCTCCATGGGTTTGGGTGGCATTTTGTAATTGGGCAGAAAAGTCTGCATTGCAGCTCTTTGGGATCAGTTATTGGGTTAAAAGGGGAAATAATCCAGGTGTCAGCTCTTAATTGGAGAGTTTAGTCTGAAAAGCCCTTGTACCAAGAGATTGTTGGCCATTTTGTGCCTTCTAATGAAAAGCTGCCCAACTCACAGCAGTGAGACTGTTTTAGTGATAAGAAACAATAAACACCTGAGTGTGAACATGAACTGCTGTCTCAGTGCCTGCAATCCAGACCCAGAGAAACCCACAACTGGGACCCCCACACACATCATACATCAAAGTGGCTCTGGAAGGTCAGGGCTGAACCCTTTAGGGTCTGGACATCACTTCCAGGACATGCAAGGATTCATTTCCCCAGCACCTCGAGGCCAAGAGCAGCCAAAATAAACCCCAGCAAGGAGAGAGCAGGAGCAGGACACTGGGTGAGAACACTCCTCAGTGGAAAACTCTGTTTTCTTTAATAACTTTTTGTGCTGGGCTAAGTAATTAATACAACGTTTTACTTGGAAAATTCGCTGTTGGTGCTTCTCGCATTGCACAGATTGAGGTAAAGAGGTGGAATTTAGAACTTTAGGACTTTAGGATTGACCAGGAGCTCAGATGGGGTTTACTGAAGGGTTTGATGACCCTGTGTGGGCCCTCAGCGCCCCAATCCCACATGAGCATCTCTGAGCAATGAGGAGCATGAGGCTGATTCCCAAAAAACCTCCTGAGCTCCTGCTACCAGCATCCTGCAAACTCCAAAATGAGTTATTTAGCATTGCTCCCACCTTCCCAAAGTGCCTCTGAGACAATCCCCAGGGTGCTGCCTCTTTCAGAAACCCATGTAAATTTATGATTTCCCTTATTGACCATCTCCTTTACAAAACCCCACTGTGTTCCAGGCTCCAGCAGCCAGGAGAGGACAAAACCCAGGTTGGGTTTCTCTGCAGGTTAAACTTCCAGTGCCCTGACTTCTGCAGGGCTTTGACAATGCTAAAAAGCCATTTTTCAAACCACTGTGGTCACCACTGAGCCGTTCATGGGATTTTGTCTTTTTCTCTCTCCGTTTTGAACGTGTGGCTGATAAAATATTGCTCCAGGAGCTGGTATTCAGGGATGGCTCTCAAAGACGAAAGGAAAATATTTATTTCCTTTTTCTGCTTGTGAATCAGAATGTTCTATTTAAAGAAAGTGCCCTCTGCCGGATTGCTCATGAGTTATTACCCCTTATGGAAATAAAGGAGAAATATCAGGAGGTATTCTTAGTCATTCCCTTCCCCTGTCTCTTCTTTCTTTCCCTTAATTCCTTATATACCCATGTTTTAGCCAATGCCTAAGATAGAGCAACTTATCTTGGCATTCTTGGGCCTAAAAAAGAATTGGAGCATTTCTCTTAACCCTGGCACTGAAGCATTTGGGGAAATGTCAAAAAATGGGACAAATTTCAGTTGTTTCACTTGGATGCCACGAGGTGCATTCTTCACTTCCATCCAAAATTACTATATATATATATCCTATATATATATATATAAATATATATATATCCAATATATATATCCAATATATATATCCAATATGTATATCCAATGTATATATCCAATATATATATCATATTCCAGAAATTCTATTATCCAAAAGGTGAAGCTGTAGAAAATGGGGTTTGTCCTGTGATTCCATCAGTTTCTTCCTCTCAATCCCAAGCCAGTCCTTGCTCCTCCTGGCATGGTTTTAATTCCAATCATAGGAAACAGCCCAACAATTGCCAGCACCTGGATCTGACCCTTCCCCTTCCTCGTGGTGTCCCCTGACACCAGAACAAAGCAGGGAAAATAAGAATATAAGAAAGTAAGATCCTGCAGGGAAAATAAAAATATTGATGCTCTAACAGAGCTGCTCCTTAGGAAGGGGATGGAACAGAGCATGTACAAAGCTGAGCAAACTCCTCTAGCACAAAAATATAATTTAAAAATTTAAATATTTAAAATAATTAAAGTCAATAGAATAAAAATAATCTTTTAAATATTTAGAGGTCAAGGATTTATTTTTCTTCCTTTAGATTAATTCCTTTTCACTTCAGCTCTGAGTTTTGGTCCAAAGAAAAAGTTTCTCTGCAGTTTTATATTCACATGTATAAAAATTCTAACCCTTAGCCACTATTGAGGGCAGTCTGAGGGTGCTCTGGCATTCTGTTCTCTTCATGGACCCAGAGATTCTTTCATTTTGAGACTGATTTCAATTTCCCAGGCTGGAATCAGTCTGAAAATGAAAGAATCTCTGGCTTCATGATGAGAACAGAACACCCTGGGACTGCCTTGCTAAGAGCATCCCAGTTAGAATTTTACATACATGTGGATATAAAAATGAGGAGAAACTTTTGCTTTGGACCAAAACTCAGAGCTTAAGTGAAAAAAAAAAATTAATCTCAAGGAAGAAAAATAAGTCCTTGACCTCTAAATATTGTAATATTGTAAATATTGTAATTATTGTAAATAATTTTAGTTATTGTAAATATTGTAAATAATTTTAATTTTTTTAAAATTTTTAAATTTTTAATGAGATTTTTAGGCTAGAGAAGGTTGCTCAGCTTTGCACATGCTTAATTCCATCCCTTTCTTAAGGAGCAGCTCTGGGAGAGCATCAGCATTTCACGGGAGATGTTGAATTGCACAGAATTCCTCAGCAATTTTTTTTCCTGCCAGAGCAGGATGAGGGTTGGAAAAGAGCAATCCAGGAACTCCTTTGCCCCAAGGGAGAGAAGCTGCTGCAATAACATCATCCCCCAGGCCAAGGGAAGGCAGAGGAGGGGAAAATGAATGAATCAGGGCAGGAAAAGGAGCAGGAAATGTCATCACATCCTCCCAGGTGAGAGCCCAGGAGACATGAGGAGCTTTGGGGGTTTCTTTGCTCATTTTAAGGACTCCCTCTCCTTTCAGCATCTCTGGCTCAGGCAGGATGGACAAGAACTCAGTGCTTCAGCTGGATCAGCTTCTAAAGGGAAATTAAGGAATCCCTGGGTGATCTGGGCTGGGAAACATGACAAAACCATCACAGTTCATGAAGTGATTAAAGGCCTATTTTTAATATTTTAAAGATAATTTAAAAACATATTTTATTTTTGAATCTATTTTAAATACTTAAATAGTTTTTTACTATTTATTGCATTCAAGGAAATGCAGTAGAATTCTCCTCCCAGCATTTAAGTCCAGTTATATAAAGTAAATTTCCCTTGGCACTTGGAAATATTCCTAGAAAGCAGAGAAAATAATAAAAAAAATCCTGCTAAAAATTTAAATTTTGCAGGAATTGGGAGGTTGGATTGCTGTGAATTAGTGACACTTAAAAGTGTGTTTAAAACCCAGCAGTGTTCCCTAGCCCAGATGTGGAACCCGAGCTCTGCTGCATGCTCAGCTGCTGGCTCCTATTTTTTCCCCAGTTATTTGTCTTCCATGGGACAAATGGAAGACAAATACTTGGGGAAAAATTCCCCCCCTGAAGTAGGAAATGAAAACATTTAATTTTTCCATGTAAAGGAGCAGCCTGGCTCTGCCACTTCAGCAGAGAGAAGCCTTTGTGCTTCAGGAAATAACCTCTCTCAAAATAGAAATTAAAATATAAATTCAAACAAACTGCATTTAAATATAAATTAAAACAAACTGCATTTATTATTGGTGTTAATCCTGTGAAGCAAACTGAGCTAAAATCATGGCTCCAACAATCCAGGTGCTAAATCTCCCCCCAAGGATGAGATCCCCATTCTCCTCTCAATTAGGAAAATTAACAGCGCCGTGATAAATACCATTATTTACCCAAAGCGATGGAAATCGTTATGTAATTATTTTATTTTCATTTTTCCTCAGCTCCCAGAGGCCATAAAGCACAAAAATGCCCTGATTTATTCAGGGTGCTGGCAGTGCTGTGCTCGGTGTCAGCGGGCAGGAGGGCAATGGGAGCTGGAAAAATGCAATCAGGTCACACTCAATAATCACAGGGCTTTTAGGTGATGTCTTTTAAGCCACACACACACACAAAAAAAAAAAAGAAAAAAGGAAAAAAGGTGAAATGACACCATCAGCAGTGTCAGGGAATGAGGGAAAGCACCCAACAGGTCCTGCCCTGAATCATCCCTGGGAGGGGCTGGGGGCCAGGGTTGACACATCTTATTTATTTTTATGAGATGGGAGTGAATCACTCTCTGCCATCCCGTGTCCAAAGAAGCCCTTGAATGATAGGTGTGGTTTAATTCAAAGAATATTTTTTAAAACATATCCCACAAAGCAAAGCAGATATGAGGCTGTGCTGCAGATAAGGCAGGACACGTGTTCAAACCATCAGTGCCCAGCCCTCCTCTCTGCCTGAGAGGAAAAACACCAATAATAAAGAAAATTATGAGGTTTTTTTAAGGTGTGGCAGATAAAACACAGCATTCTGCATTGCCATGGATGTTTTGGACTATTTATGAGTGACACTGGAAATGTCAGCAAGTAACACCAAGTTACACCTGCAAAGAGCTCAGATGGAAGCAAACACAAACTGAATTTCCTGAGGACTTTGAGGTACAATTCACTGCCCCTTTTCGTTTTCATTTTCATTTTCATTTCATTTTCATTTTCACAAATCTTTCCTCACTGGAGTTTGAAAAGAGAAAGCTCCTTCTGCACTAGTAATCCTTGAGCAGAAGAAAAGGATCCACTCTCACATCAAAGCCCTAAACAACACATTTTCCACCCCCCAAAATGCCATTTGATTTTTCTTCTTTTAATGCAGAAATCAGAAGGAACAGACATTAATTATGAAGCACATCCTGTATGACAACAAAATCAACTTTTTCTAGCAAAACTGAGATGGTGCAGAGGAATGACCAGTTTATAGCCAATTCCACTTCCAGTGAACTCCCAGTTTAGTCAAAGCCTGACACTAAATTTCCTGTGATGATGGGCAAGGACTTCTTGTGCCAAAGGCAGAAGCACTGTTCAAATTAAGGAGCTGAAGACTCCTAAAAATAAACAAATAAATACAAAGACCAGGTTTTCAGAGTTTGGGGAGTGAGGTGAGCATAAAAGTTTATCAAGACTGTAAACTACAGGAATTAATTGAGAAATATGAAGAGAGAAGAGGTTGGGTGTGAAGAACAGGTATCATTCTTGAAATAAATTTCTAACATGAGAGGCAATTCAAATGGAATATATTCTAACAAGGAGTTGTGTGGAAATCTTACACCAGCATTCAACCCACGAGTCAATGCATTCCAAAACTACAAATTCCAGAGAAATACTGACCAAAAACCCAATGTTAAACTGCAGAAGGAACATTCCTCGTGATCCGACAAATCTCAGATTTGTTGAGTTTATCACCACTGAAAGAAACAGCACACGGAAGCAAAAGCCAACAAGTTCCTGAGTGACAAAAATCTCCTCCCCTTTCCCCTTTTTCCAGTAATTGTGCATTTCCTGCCTGCTCAATTTTAGGAGCAGGGGATGCAAACACATCCCAAGTTCACAATTCCCAATTTGCCATCAGGTACAGCTGCTTAGAACATCTCAGGGCTTTTCCCAGTTTGCCATCAGGTAGAGCTGTCTAAGATATCCCAAATTCCCAATTTGCCATCAGGCAGAGCTGCCTAGAACATCCTAAATTCCCATTTCCCAATTTAGGTAGAGCTGCTTAGAACATCTCAGGGCTTTTCCCAGTTTGCCATCAGGTAGAGCTGCCCAGAACATCCCAAATTCCCAATTTGCCATCAGGTAGAACTGAGCAGACAGAGCTTATTCCATGAATTCCTGTCCAGCACATGCAGGGATGCATGGACATTGCTCCCAAATGAAATCCTGAAGGAATTTCTGGAAACAGAGCCCTGAAATGTCCTCAAACACTCTGTGGAATGGGAAAATTCAAGAGGTGTCTACGAGGACAAGCAGAGAGTGTTGGGGGTGGGTTTGGGGACACCTGAGGGGGGACAAAGCCCTTCCTGTGAGGTGTGAAATGTCCCTGCCACAACAGGGGACAAAGGAATGCTGCTGGAACAGGAGAAGTGCCCAGAGAGGGAAAGTTTGCTCAATTACACGACAAAACCGAACAGCATCACAAAGTCAACGGGAATTGATAAATTCCTATCAGAGCAGCCAGAGCTGTGGGGATGTGAGGAACCTTTCTGAAAATCATCAGTGCAAATGGCAACTTTTATCAGAATTATGAACACAAGGACAATGTCTTGCCAAGGTCAAAGAAAAAAAGGTTTGCACTGTTCAACTCCTGCCAGCCAATGAGGATTGCAGTTTGCTCCTAAAAATCAGCCTTTAAACAAAATAACAAACAAAAATATGCATTGAAACAACAAATGCCACCTATCAATAATTAGGTCAAAAAAAAGAGGATTCATCTTTCACATTGCAGCCTACAAATAATTAATATGGCATATTCCTAGAGGAAAATTATCCTTATTTTCAGAGACAATCAATACCTTCCTCAGGAATCTCGAGCTCCTCACACCCACAGCTCACCTGAACGAGGTCATGTATTGTCAGTAAAACAAAAGGGATTTTTCCCCCCAAAACCCTTACTTTTGCCAGTGAAATAAAAGGGATTTTTCCCCCCAAAATCCTCACTTTTTGATGCTCGTACAGTACTACCAATCAAATATTCTGCCATGATATTCACAATAAAAACCAACACCAAGAGGAATTTCTGAGGAACGTCATTAGAGGGGAGAGGGGATCAAAACTCAGCTGAATTACCCTCTTTTCCTACACTAGGATGGAAGGAAACTCTCCACTCAGTCATTCGACCAAACTCTGATTTCAGCTCTTCAGACACTTCCTATGCACAGCAACAAAACACAATTGAGTTTTGTTGTTAAAACAGGAGGTATTTTTGCTGTTTCCTCCACTTCAGACACATTGAAAAAGTAAACAAAACAAAAACGTTTGGACCTGCTTCTCTGGGCTTCACTGGGTCTCACTGATTTTTGACTTCACAATCAAGAGTGCAAATACAATCAGAGAAAATTAAAACTGTTAGTGCTTCAGCCTTTCTGACCTCTGTTTATAAGAAAACAGGGTTCTGTCACTGCACTGGTGCCTTCTTCTGGGAAAACCTTACAGTCCCTGCTTCCCACCCTGTAAATCCTCCAGGATTTTGGGAACCAGTTCACCCCAGTAGTGGCTGATGGAGAAAATGGGGTAAAGGACTGCTTCACCCAGGGAAAAATGAGGGAAAATTCACCTCCCACTTTTTGGGATAAACATCACCAATCCTACAGCAAAATTCTGCCAGGAAACCTCTCTGCCCCCACTGCCCCAGACACAGCCTCAGGACATGGCAGCAGGGGATGGAATGTTAGGATGGAGGAGAGAGAAGGAATTATATTTATTGGGACAGGACTGTGATCCCAGAGCAGAAATCCCAGGATTCACTTCACTCTTAATGAATATTCCAGGATAATTATGGATCTAGATATTTTCTAATCAAGACTATAAGAGCTAAGATGATTTCTGGGACAAGCCCAGAAAAGCAGGGAGAAAGATAAGATGGGAGCTGTGGGACAGAACATTTTTTCCTGCTGAAGGCTGGGTTTTGTTCAGCTCTTGGGGAAAAAATGACTTTCACATTTCTCCATCTTTGCTGCAGCACGAGAACTCGAGAACATGGGGGCTGTTAATGGCTACATGCTATTTTTCCCTGCCCAGTTAATAATGCCTGCACTGCTGACACGGGCTGGGAGTCAAAGGTAACACCCCCAACCACCAAACATGGGATTAATCCCATTCCCTCCACGCGACAACTCCCGAACACAATTTGGAAATGACAAGCGCTTGATGAAGTGACCCGACACCTTTCAAAAACCAGACTTCCAAAACGGTGCTCGAGCAGTTCTTGCGGCCCAAGAAGTGAACTTTAAAAGGGATTTCTGCTGATTTTTAAATTCTTCAGGTAATGGTGGGGGGGGGGAGTTACTCAGGGAAATGCAGGATCAGCAAAGTCACCACCTCTGTCCCCAGTTCAGCTCCAGGAACACTCGGCAGAGAAGACAAAGGAACGCGGTGCCCACGTTCCACACGCTTACCTCCCATCCAAAGTTTGTTTCCTTTAATGTGCTCCTCTGTACTGCCACATAGGGTCCAAATCTTTCCCCAACTTCAATCTTCTTTTTGGCCCAAATCCCTAGCCCTGCCCCTGGGATCGAAGATTCTCTGAGTTCAAAATCTGGTGGGATTGGAATGTCATCAGGAATGTAGACGGGAGCTTCATAGGGTGAGCCCTCCTTGGGAGTGAAGTCCTCACTGGTGGGGAAGGGTGACGGAGGTCCCACAGGGATGGGGGACATTATACTGTCCTCAGTTTCCTCCTCTGCGCTTTCTCCAGCAAGGAGATCGGGGTCGGTCTCGTACATATTATTTACAATCTCGCTGTCACCTAAAAGGGGGAAACAGCAGAACAAAACACACTGAGATACTCACGTGAACATTGGTTCAAAGGCTTGGCTAAGCCGAGCTCAAATTCTGCTAAAGGATAAAAACCTCCCTTGAGGAGCTCAGGTGCTGATCACCATGGGGTGAGGATCATTGCAGCCTGCTGGGTTCTATGGGATCAAGGGTCCTCTGCTGCTTGCACAGTGTTTTCCCCCTTCTTTCCAAAACCTCAGTTTTAGGAAAAAAATCTCTGCAAACAGCAGAGGACTCCTGATCCCATAGATTCCAAAATCTCAGTTTTGGGGGGAAAAAAATCTCTGCAAACAGCAGAGGACCCCTGATCCCATAGATCCCAAAACCTCAGTTTTGGAAAGAAGGGGGAAAAACACAGAAGAGGTGGTTGAGGTTTTCTTTAGGCACTTATTGCTTTGACTGGCTCAGTGTATTTTGTAAAAGGGATATAGAAATTTAAAAGAGGAATCATCAAAAGATTGGCCTTGGACATTTCCAGGGATCACAGCTGCTCTGGGCACCCTGTGCCAGAGCTTCTCCACCCTCCTAGAGAAGAATTCCTTGCTAATCTCTAATCCAGCCTTATTCTCTGTCACTTTGAAGCCAATTCCCTCTTGCTCTGACATGAAAACCCTGGGCACACAGAGGGAGGCAAAGTTTGGGGATTTTTCCAAGGGGAATCAATTTCTAAGCAAGGCCATTCATGTACTGAAACGAAAGCTCCATAATGAAAACGGAGCTTTCTCATCCAAAAATCAAAAAAAAAAGGCGGTGGTGGGGGAGCAAAACATGAAAGGGGGAAAGAAAAACACAATTTGTCACTCAACAGAAGGAGCTGGAGTATTTTAGGGGCAGGTTTGCCCTGTCTGCAGCAGCCACGAGGCAGCAGGGTGTGCTCAGCAGCTCCCACCACGATAACAAACCCAACAATCCAACAACCACCAATTTGTGGGCACTCCCGTTGGGCACAGCCAATGCCTGGCCACTGATGGCACCAGGGGTGGATTTGTCACCCACCAAAATGACATTTTGCACTGGCTCCAAGCTAGGAACCACCAGAAGGATAGCTGGAAAAGCACGGCTCCACTTGAGGTATTTATATTTCATCTCGTTGCTAACCTCAGAATGCACCTTCTGTCTGCAAGACACATCTCCCCCTCTATTTCTATTTTATTTTTTTAATGCCTAATAAAGATTTTCCGGAGTTCATGCCTGAGAAACTGGTGGCAGACTCCACTAAAGAGGAGGATTTTGATTCCTCTGCCAACATTATTTTTTTTTGCTCCAGTTTTTGGAGGAGAACAGGGAGCTGCCTGCTGCAGCTGACATGGGTTTCCTCTGCTAGAAAGTGCAGCCCTCCCTACTCAAACATGTCACCAGAACCAAGCTTTCATGAACATGAGATACTCCATCATCCTGAAAATATTTGTGGTTGCAGTAAATGTTTTCTCACCCAGTATTAGCAAGTCAAATTATTTTCTGCTCTATGATTAGCCTCTTTTGCACTTAAGGAACAGGAATTCCAACTGAGTTGAAGAGCAAAACTGGGTTTATTGGAGCACAACCTGTGAAAATTTCCAGAGGATACATGTAAAGTCTAAAGATACCTTACTACTGAACGTGGTTATTTTGATTTATTCTATAGGACAAGCAGGGCAGTTCTGATTCAATTTTAATTAACAGTGAAGCTGATCCTTCCTCTGACTGACCTCATATTTCAAGAAGAATCATCAAAAGACAGGTAAGTGTATTTTTTCAGTTGTTAAAAGACCAGGGAATGACAATGAAACAACAATTTCAGGTCATGATAGGTCTGCTACCAGAGGTTCCAGGTGGCATCTGTAGGAGGTGAATCCCAGATTGGGATTCAGATGTGGGAACGTTGGGTTCCTCAGCACAACTCAGCGCTGAGCTCAACAAGTTGTACCCAGCACTGATTAACAGCCAGAGGAAATCTGTGCTGTGCCCAAACCTGGCCCTTTTTTTTGTGGACTGAGAGATGGATTTCACAGAGTCCCAGAATCACTGAGGTTGGAAAAGACCTCCAGCATCATCAAGTGCAAGCTGTGACTGATCCCACCTTGTCCCCAGCCAGCGTGGCACATCCAGGCTTTCCTTGGACACCACCAGGGATGGGCACACCAAACCTCCCCTGGGCAGCCCCTGCCAAGGCCTGGGCACCTTTTCCATGAGGAAATTCCTGCTGATGTCCAGCCTGAGGCCATTTCTCCTTGTCTGGTCCCTATTCCCTGAGAGCCCAACCCCACCTGGCTGCACTGTCCTGCCTTGGAACCATGGAGAGAAAAAAGGTCCCCCCTGAGCCTCCTTTTCTCCAGGCTGGTGAAGGAGCTGATCTCCTCCACAGGTTGTGTTTTTTCCAGGGATTTCGGGGAAAACAAACAGCTAGGGCTCAGTTTTGATTATTCTGCATAATTTCCTAGATTGTCCCTACTGAACCCCTTCATCCCTGTGGGGCTCCTCTGAGCTTTACCCCAAATATTCCACAACTGGTTAAGTTAAAAAACACATTAAAAAAACAAAACAAAACAAAAAACCCACCAAAAATCCCAAAAAAGGGCAGAGAACATCTGATTTTCCAGGAACAACCCCCAGTTCTCCTGAGCTCCATCCCAACTCAGCCCTGGAGAGGCGGACGTGGCCGCTCTGCAGTGACAGTGACAATCACTCTGTGCCACGTCTGCTTTACCCCAAATATTCCACAATTGTTTAAGTTAAAAAACACATTAAAAAAAGCCAAAAAAACAAACCAAAAAAAGGGCAGAGAACATCCCCAGGAACAACCCCCAACTCTCCTGAGCTGTATCCCAACTCAGCCCCGGAGAGCCAGACGTGGCCGCTCTGCGGTGACAAACAGTGACAACCACTCTGTGCCACATCTGCCCCTCTGGAATGCCTGCCTGGGTGAAAAGCAGCACAGAAATACAACTTGACCTTATTGTTATTGTCATGAAACTAAAATTAGTCCCTGAAAGCTCCGCGGCGAAAGGAGTGGATAAAAAGGCTCATTGAAAGGTTGTTTCCACAGATAATCAGATATGGGCAGACGCTGAAAATCTGTGTGACACCAATGAGGGGCTGGCAACAAAGAGAGGGATGGTTTAGTGGTGCTGAGAGAGCTCATGAATAATCTATTTAGCAGCTGTAATGAAAGCAAAAGCGAGGCTGATGGTAAAGGAAATGGTGGTGGGGGAAATAATGAGTTGGGTTTTGGGGTGGGTTTGTTGTGTTTGGGGTTTAATATGTTTATTATTGTTTTTATTATCGTTATTGTTGTAATTTCTGCTTTAATTATTGTTGTTGTTGTTAGATATCTGATTCTGCTGTGGAAATACCCAATTATCTGAAATGGTTGAGAGTTTTTTACACTCACAGATTGCAAAGAGCTTCTTTGACTTCTTCACTGGGAACATTTAAAGAACATCCCAAGAATTAATTGCAGTTCCTGATTTGCACAATCTTGAGTTTCACTGATCTGGATAATTCAACATTTGTGTGAGACTCAGGTATTTTTATTTTCTTATCAAGGAGGAGAATGCCAGGCACCCTCTGAACTCACACTTTGCTCAGAACCTGGAGCCTCAGGCCCAAAGGAAATATCCAAACAGAAGAGGAGAAAGCACAAATATTCACAGAGAACTTCACAAATATTCACAAAGACCAACAGGTGCTTTTCCCTTAGGGATTAACTGGGTGTTGGAAGGGGTTTTATATCATTATCCAAACTTTGCAGCTCATTCCTAGCTGAGTTTAAAATTATATTTGAGTATTAAAACCTCAGTGCTGTCTAGAACTGCTTTTTAAGTGGTAATAATAATAATAATAATAATAATAATAATAATAATAATAATAATAATAATAATAATAATAATTATTATTATTATTATTATTATTATTATTATTATTATTATTATTATTATTATTATTATTATTATTATTATTATTATTATTATTATTATTATTATTGTCAGGAAAATATTCATTAGGCCTGGACTTCCCTGGGATTTGTTGCCATTTTCTGGCTCTACAGAAAGAGCAGTGGGGTGACCTCAAACATCTTTTCCAGCCCATAGAGGGACATCACCTCCACCCTTCCATGTCCTTGGATGATCTAAGCTTCCTGCTCTATGATTTCCCTTTGGAAATATTCCCCAGGGAAGAAACCAAACCAATCAAACCAAACCAAACCAATCAAACCCAACCCAACCAAACCCAACCCAACCAAACCAAACCATTCCTGATGCAATGGCTGGTGAGGAAGGCAGGTAAAATTTGAGCACTTTGAGCAATATCCTGAGGGCACTGAGCAGCCTGGTCTAGTGGGAGCTCCTCACAGCAGTGGATTTGGAATTGTACAATTTTTAAGGTCACTCCAACCTAAGGAATTCCCTCATTCCGTGATTCTTTATTTCACACCTCCAGTGGAAAAAAAACACCTACATTTCCAACTCTGGGGTGACAGGATTCTGTCTCCATTTCTATGGACTTAGACCAAAAATAAACTGATTTTTCTGACCCCTTTGTAGGCCAGAGGAGCTGGATCAGATCATCCAAACCCAGCCCTGATCTACCAAGAGGGAAATATTCCCATAAATGAGGTGCCTAGCTACTGCTGCCAGGGTTCATCACCTCAGGGTGTTGTTCTGCTCATCTCACCTGAATTCAGGTGAATTCTGAGCAATTCCTGCCCTCCATCCTGCCCTAATCCCCAGGGAATTCTGCAGGAGCCTCTCCCATCCCTCTATGCCCTGCCCAGAGCAGGAGCTGACAGCAGGCACAGCCCAGAGCTTGGCAGACACAGCCCTAAATCACAAAGGAACTTGGAAAGCCCAAGGAGAACCCACCCCAAAGTGCCTCCAGCACAGAATGATCCCAGTGGTCAGATTGCCACCTGATGGCCACAGCTGAAATACAATAGGAAATCCCAAATCCAGGCCCTGCTGTGCTGTATCTGCCCGGCAGGACCAAACCAAAAATCCAGATTTTCCTCAAGGTGGTGGGAGCTGTTGATGTCAGTCAGCTCTGGATCCAGCCCTGGCATTCCTGAGCACTGGGAGTGTCTAAAAGTCTTCTAAAATCCCACATGAAATGAGAAGAAATGAGAATTCTCCTTAAACTTTTGCCCTCCTCATGGATCCACACCTTCCTTCCCAGCCTTTTCTCCCTGCTGGGTGCAAAGCTGAAGCTGCAGCCAGGGAAAAGCCTGAATTCCCAGGGGGATTTCACTTCATGCTGCTAGAAACACCAGGAACACTTTTCCTCAGCCTTGTGTGATGAAAGAAATGTCCCTTTGTGGGTTGGATTGAGCAACACCCTCTCTGGAAGTTGGTGTGAAACACTTCTGCCGGAAAATAAACAAATTAGTGACAAAATGTCATGAGAGGAATTATTCCTCTTCCATTAAGGATGGGGTTAAAGCATTAAATGCTTCAAGGTCATAAAAAATGACTTTTTCCTCATCCATGGAAAATATTAATGAGAATTATGTAAGGAAAGGGCAATAAGCAATCTGTTGTTTAAGATTCTCAAGCCCACCACCCAATTTTTTCATCCCATTCATTGCAAGAACCTTTCTCCTCCACCTCCATCCAAGCTGTATTGGGATCTCCAATGTTTGGTGATCTGAAATGAACACATGCAGCACCCAAAGCAGAGCCTGGCCATGAGGAACCCCCTGAGCAGGTGCTCAGAGTGCAGAGGATGCTCTGACAGCTTTGCCCATCACCTCTGGCTGCTGCCAGAGCCAGGGGAAATTCTGCTTTAAATGAAAATTGGGAAATGAAATTTTTCTCTCTTTTGTTCACTCAAAAACCCCCTTCATTCTCACCAATTTTACAGTTGAAATAAAGCTTGGGCAATAAATATCCAGGCAGGGAAGTGGCCATGGGTGGGAAGTGGTTTTGCTCCCGTGCCAGGGTGCCAAGGGAATGTCACAGGGGCTGGTTTTACCTTTGAGAAATGGGGCTGCTCACACAAATCTTTACTCAATTTTTCTTCTACAACTTGCTGTGGTTTTGCCAGCTTTTCTGAGCATATCTAGAAATACCCAGCTTGGAATTTTAGTATTCACCCCATTGCATTCCTCCTGAATCTTGGACCTTTAACATGACAGAGCAAGCACACCAGATTATTTCTCAGTGGAATAATCTTTTTTGATTTCTTTAGATAAATCATATCCAGAGCTTCTCACAACTCCCTGACACCTGAGAAAAACCAAAATGCTATGAATAAAAGGAATGAGAGACAATCAAAATGGCTGTGGGTGAGATCTAGTCCTCACTATTTCCTGTTCAAGCTGGAATGGTGGCACAGAACGAGTCACAGGCCACAGCTTTGTCCAGCTGACAAGTTAAATTCCAGTAAATAGGTGTGCATGGAGAATTCAGACCCTGCCAACCTCAAATTGTTGGGCACTCAGTCAGATCCGAGCTGATCCCACAACAAACCCACCAGCCCAGCTCCAGCAGATATCCAAACTCCACTCTCAGCTTGTTTCCCTTAAAACACTACTGTGGGAAATGGATTTATAGATATTTTTATACAAATATTTCTATTTCTTTTAACAGAAATATTTCTTTTTCTCTTCCACACTACAAAGCACAGAATTTTGGGAATGCTCAAGAAGCAGGAAGGTGCTGATGGGGTAAACAGGATTCTGGAGGTGAATTCTCAAGAACACATCCCTGAGGGAGCCAGCTGCTCCACACTCTGCTGTACCCCAGTGACAACCCCAAACACTCCCATTTGCCAGGCCACACGTGGAAATTTTATTTATAGCTGTCATGGAAAGGAAATCTGGAGGAGCCACAAGTTTTTAGCAGCACATCCCTGTGTAAGATCCCAGACAGGAACAAGCTCTGAGCATTCCCAGCACAGGAACCTGCCCCAGGTACTGCTGAGTCTGCCTCTGCTGCCCAAATCTTTGCCGCTGGAGTTTAAGGACAAAATACATGGAATTTCCCTGATGGAGAACTGCTGCAGAACACATTAAAAACCCAATTTTCTGCTGAAGAATACTCAGAACTGCAGAGACAGTGAGGGATGAAGCAGGAGGGGGAGGCAGGACGAGGAAAAGGAAGGAGGACTCGTATAAAAATTAAACCCTTGGAAACACAGCCCCTTTCCCGTGCTTACTTTGTATGAAACTTTTTTTTCAAGTTTCATGTTTATGCCCTGCTTTGTCTTAGCTGGAACTGCACCTCTCGAGGCAGCTTCAAGTCCTTTTATTAAAAAGAAACAGAAAGCAGATCCGAAAGGAGCAGCGAGAGCAGATGAGGACTGAGCGGAGTTAATCGGGTGCATTTTTCAATAAACATTCCAAAAGCAGTTGCTGCAGAACTTGGCTGTGACTAGAACAGGTATTAAGGATTTCAAGTACCTTTGGTTTTAAGCAAAAAAAAAAATTAAGTGTTTTCTTTTATTAAGGGATTTCTGCTGGCAGAAATGAAGAATAAAGCTGGAAACAGTATTTCAGTGTGTTCCTTAATACCCATTTTCCTCTAGTAAAACCAGCAGGGAAAGTGTCCAAATTACTCTGCTCTAAATGCCAGTATTATATTTCCAGTAAAAGTCTGGTTCAAGCAGGCATCAAAAATATTTCCACATAAGATCCTTTTAGAATCAAACTCTGCAGAGAATGTTGTTGTTGCTGTTTGTTGTCCGTAACTTTGCTTCACCTGATTCCCCCTGAATCCACAATTTTGTTTTATATTTGAATTCAAGCTGACATTTTTACAATTTGTGCTATGTCCAAATATTGATTTGATCCATATTTGGATGCAGTAGATAAAGTTGGTTCTTTTAAGCAAAAAACAACAAAACAAAACAAAAAAAAAGCTCTGCTATCTTACTATTAAAGGAGCTGGAAAAAATATCAGCCTTTGGGATTTCTGTTTCTGAACTATTTATGAGATAAAAGCTCCAGTGAAGTGTCACAAGATGCGTACAGTGTATTACCAGAGCGATCACAAATATTTGGGGAGCAATAACACAACAGCAAAAAAATTCAGGGAAGGAAGGGAGGAAAGCCTGGAGAAAAGCTCCACTCAGTGCAGAAAATTCCTCATTGCTTTGCTTATTTTTGCTCCAAAATCCCTCCCCTTTACAAATCTATAGAAAGGCTCCAACCCCGCTGAAAAACGCAGCAAAGTGGAACTTTGGAAACGAGCGCGCGAGAAAATTCTCCGCTGGGAGAAACGCTCCCTAGTCAGAATAAATAAAGAAATGCACTCGGGCTGGCCCTCCAAAAACCAGCAGCCCGTGCTGGAGATTTCTCTCGGTGCTGGATGTCAGGCCATGGAGTGAGAATAAAGCGTTTGTGAGCCTCCAAAAGGAGCCCTCGCCATTGGAATTCGCGGCTCTGCCAAGCGCAGCCTTTGGGGCCGTTGTCACCGTCTCATTGTCATTCCGCTCACTGTGGCTTCCCCAGGGTCCCGAACAGGAGTCCTGGCATTATTAACAGGGCAGATTAATAGCAGAGAGGGGAGAGAGGCATTTTCACAAACAAGCCAAATATTAATATTAATCGATAACAATTTCCACTTCCTGACGGGAGGCGCGCAAACGGCGCGGGAGGAGAGGAGGGAGGGATGGAAGGGGACGGTGCCCATGGAGCGGGGAATGAAAGGGGAGCAGGGAATCAATGCAGGGCACAGGACGGAGCCGTGAGGTGGGTGTCAAAAGCAGGGCTCTATTTTCACAGGCACACACAGGCACACATTTTAATGCCACCAGATAAGTGGGATTTGCCTCGCCCCGGCCAAAAAGAATAAAATTCCGGGGAAGCTCGCCGGTTTTATATTGGGGAAGAAACAGCACAGCTCTGCAAAAACAGGGGGAAAATATCCTGTATCTTATTTTTGCCCTCCTGAGTAAGGCTGTACTCTGCAACTGTACTTTCCTCAACACTCAGAACACCACACAGATATTTTTTTAAATTCCAGTTTTCTATGTTTGCGTTTCAAGCTCTTTTCTACTACCACCCCTCCGTTTTAAAGCCAAAAAATTCTGTGAAACTTTTTCCACCTTTTCTAATGGATCAGCCCTATTTTTTAAATTCAGTCTTTGGGAGTCTTTATCATTATTTCACACACTCTTTAATTACAAACAGCACAAGCAGAATGCGCAGGGGTGTTGCCAAAGAGTTTCCCAAATGCTCCAACTCACAATATCAGTGAAGCCAAATCCAACCATTCCACCTCAAAGTCTTTTAGCACAGACCCCACTGGGCCACTGAGTTGAGTCCTCCCCAAGCTTTGACCAAACAAATGAGTTTTTCACTCAAAGACACATTTTTGCAGCAGTCTTTGGGCCCAGGGATGTTTCTCCCAGATCTGGAAGTGAAGATCTGGGTGAAAACCCCTCCTGGAACAGAAGGGGCTGTCTGAGCTCTGCCCCACACGGGACACACAAAGGACACTCATCTCTGGTCTGGGCTGGTTTCTTCACTGTGACCCACAAGGACAACGCTAAATCTGGACTGGGAGCAAAGGATTGTGCTCAAAAATCAGCTGGAAATGGGTTTCCCATTCCTCATGGGTTCACTCCCAAAGCCCCTGGAATGCTCTGGAGTTTTGCATCCAGCCCCTGACTCGTTTTGGGTTTCATTTTATGCCCCTACACATCCCAGCCTACCCTAAGCCCACCAAGCCAAAACATATTTGGGACTCTGCACCCATCCAGTTGTGTCCATCCAGCCAGTTCACCTTTCACCTGCCACATTTTCACCATGTAAATAAGGAAAATTCAGAGGTCTACCAAGCATTTCCCACCACTGGGCTGAGGAGGTTCCTGATATTTTGGGACCAGAACTGTACTCCTTTCCTTGACTAATCACCTTTCCTCTGGCTACCAGTGTACTGATAATTGTAGAAATGTTTAATTACTATGAAAAATGGAATTTTAACCGAGTGATGACAGTAAGAAACAACTGGGGGTTTAAATGCTGTTTTCTGCAGAGATCTCTCCATTTCTCCTGCCCCCATCCCATTGAATAAATGATTTATTTCAATAAATGTTTGCACTGGGAGCACCTCCTCAGAGCTGCTGTTTGGGGCACTTTCCTCCTGGCCACTCAAGTGCTCTTTTCTCTCTGGGAACAAGAAGCTGACAAAGAACCGAGCGCGTGTTTAATCCTCCTGCCTTTCCCCACTGCAGTCTGTTTACAAGTCACTTCTGACGGAGAAAGTGCTCCCAGAGTTTGTCTGCAAAATGTAGGACAGGAGAAATGGCAGTGGGAAGTGACACTCCATAAAATCCTTCCCCAACCCTGGTACAGGTGGGATTCCTGGGAGAATCCTCTCCAAAGGAACTTTGCCCAATTCCATTGGACTCCACAGTTGTTTTAGACCTACTCATTTCATAGCCACACCACAATATCCTCCTGGCTCAGCCTGACAGATCCATTCACACTCATTTTAACCTGATTCCAGCAGATTCTGGTGCAGTCACAACCTGGAAAGCAGTGGAAGCACGAGGATAGGCACTCCTCACATCCAGGCAGAGCTTCTCATTTCCCTCTCCTCCTTCCAAAGCAATCCTGGGTGTTGCACCCTCCACCTGGCCCTATTTAAAGCCACAACATTATTCCAAAAAAAGGATTATTTATACTAAAAACACTCCTGGGACTACTGTATTTGTATTTCAGGGCTGCTGCATCCCCTATTTCCTCACTGCTCTAATATGGCCCGAGGCAGAGCGGCTGAAATGACTTGCGATGCCACTGTAATTTTTATCAAGGCTTGTTCCTGGTAAAAAGCCTCTTTGTTTCAAAGAAATGTGATTTGGCCTTTTTCCTCCTCTGCTCTATTCCTTGGTTAATATACCACTTCCACTCGCCCCGGGGCTAAGAAAGGTATTCCATGGAATTGGTCAAATCTCACTGTTTTTCTTCTAAATCACAACTGGCTTTTTTTTTTTTTTTTTTTTTTTTTTTTCTCGACCATTGCTAAGCACTATCTAAGCTGACAGTCTGAACTTGAGGTTTTATTTGTGCCTTAACTCTTCAGCTCCTGGATTTGGAGCAGTCACATGGTTAAAGAGATGCACCAAAGCTGCTCTGGAAAAGGAGGGATTAAGGGCAAGGCAGGAGGAGCAGCTCGGGCTCGTGTTATTTATTATACAAGGCAAATTTGTCCATCTCCATAACAGTATTTTCATCCACTTATTATAAATCTGAACACAGCAGTGACTTATGTGAAAGTCCACAAAGTTGAAATTTGG
Organism: Melospiza georgiana; assembly: GCF_028018845.1. NCBI lineage: Eukaryota > Metazoa > Chordata > Aves > Passeriformes > Passerellidae > Melospiza > Melospiza georgiana. The sequence goes on from NC_080451.1 coordinate 8,567,760, forward strand.
ACTTTTCAAAGTCTTTTTTTTTCAAAAATATAAAAGGCTCTTCATTTCTTATCTCCCACAAAGAATTTGGTTTTTAAACACAGTAACGCTTAACCCAGATTTGGGATTGCCTAATCAAGTTTTAATTTAGTCTGTCTCATTGACAAATAGGGTGGATTTTCCAATGAAATATATGCCAAGTGTTCAAGTACACTCATAAAATATCCCTCGAAAGCAGAAGCTGCAGCAGGAGCTGTTTGTTGACCTGCATTTATAAAATGCCCACAGCCTCTAAAAAAGTGAATATTTATAAATGAGAAAATCCAGTATTTTTATATCTCTCTAAACTGGTCCTGTTTGGGATCCAGTCCCCATTTGCCATCCTGACCACACAGAGCTGAGAGCGTCAGGGAAGAACAATTCACCTCAAGGGAAAAAAATGCATCAATATCCAAAATACTGTTACAGGAAACAGGAGTTAGCACCCTAATGAGATCTTCAACAATTAATACAAATCAACACCTTGCCTTAGTGTTTAGCCAGAGATCATCACCCTCCCAATTATCTGACAATTAATAATCCTTTATGCAGGAAGTTTTTGCTGCTGCTCAGAGATTTAAACACATTTCTAAACTTTGCTAGCCATAAAATTATACCCACAAAAAATGGATTAAAATCACCGAGATGACATCCTGCTTTATGTATTACTAGCAAATATATTTACATTAAAATTAAATGCAGACAGGAAAATCAGTTCGTTGAAGGAAACACAAGCCAAAAATATGAAAGTCTTTATCTCCCTATACCCAGATGTGAAAAGTGAGGCATTTTTGAGTAGCACAAATATTTCTCCTTGTGTTCACCAAGAGAGCCTCTGTCAGAGCAGCTATGCACAACTCCAGCATTCCCAAAAATTTCAAGCTGCAGGATCTGTCCATGCCCTGGCTGCAACAGGAGCCTGGGCACTTCAACATTCCCTCCAGGAGTGCACTGAGGGCTTTTGTTTGTTTGTTTGTTTGTTTGTCCAAAGCTTCTCTGTGCTTTCCTTCTCTAATCCCTCTGTTTTTCTGTTCCCTCCATGGTCAAATCCACGGAAACTCAGAGAACCTCAAAGGTCCCTTGCAGGTCAAGTGTTATTTTTCTTCATATACCTGACTTTAACTGGTGGAATTGCTTGAAGATTTCCCTCACAAGTTTGGTAACTCAAACAAGGCCTCAGAGCAAGGTTGTTTAGCTCTTGTTTTCTACTCAATACCAGAATTTTCATCAGTCAGACTGGCAAGAGTATAAAAATTACAGCTAAGGGAAGCCAGGAGTTGCTCCAAGCTGCCTGAGAGGAGTTCATTCACCTGCAGTGGTCCCCAAACCCATTCCCAAAGGACTCCAGCAGTGTTCCCACCAATCTCCCTGGAATTCTGAGGGGCTAGTGGGATGCACCCCAATCCTGTGAGTGAGCCACCTGCTCCAGGGATTGCACCTCAAAAATCACCTCACTGACAGGAGCCAGCGCTTCTCATCAGCACAGTCAGAGCCAAAAATCGTCACAACACCAACCCAAACTGTTCTGTGGTTACCTGTGAGCCAGAGCTCACTAATTAACAGGTAATAAGGTACCAGTTTGGGATGGAGAACCCCAAAATTCTGCTGATTTCGCCAGGGGTGCTGCCTCATGCCAGTCCTTCCTCTCCCAGCTGGTCTCCAAACACATGAGGCACCAGACCAACCTCTCCCACAGGACCAGTCCCTGGCTGGGCTTGGTGTGGACAATTATCTGGAACCCTGGCTGGAACTGATGGAAATGGAGAACCAGCCAGCACTGGGCAAGCTCAGAGGTGGCTTTGCCAAAGATCTCTGCCTGAGAGCAGCCAGGGCACTCCTTGAAAGAATGAAGGCAGGGATCCACCACCTCTTAATATTAAATATTCATTTTTTTTTCTCCACTAAACCTCTTTGTTTCCTGCCTCTTCTCCCTCTGGATGCAAACACAGCCCCGAAACTTTCAGAAAAGCCTCGGTGCATCCGAGCAAACCCCTCCTGAGCACAAACAAAAGCCCCACCACCCCTTGCCACATCCCATCACCACCGTAATAAAGATGTTTACACTTTTAACCACCGAATAAAGCACTCTAATTCCGCCGAGCCTGTCCCCTCCACTCCGCTCCCTTCACTCCACGGCTTCATTTAGCGGGCCGGCGGTAAAAAAAAATTCATTAATTTTTATTAACAGGGAGAGCCATTTGTTCCCTGTGACAATATTTGACTTGTCGAAATGATTTTCACCTCTGCCATGAGGTGCTCGCTCCCCACATACATCACCCGATTACTCCGGGAGCGGCCAGAGTTGCAGTCATTAGCCAGTGAATTAACGACAATCCACAGCGCTATTAATCACGCTGACAAAAGCGTGAGCTCGCTGCTGACCCGAGCACGGCTCTGGGACACGAGCACAGGCAAGGAGAGCACAGCCACGGGGCTGGGGAAGAAAGGAATTTTTTGTTGGGTTTTTTCGGGTTTTTTTTGTTGGATTTTTTTTGTTTTCGTCTCGCGGTGCTCTCGCTGAGATGCTGAGGCCAGGGAAAAGGAGAGGGGAGAGAAGTGAGGGAGGGATGGTGGATAAGAAGGTAAAGCAGCTGTGGTCTGCAAGGTGAGGGCATGTCTTGCCGGTCTGCAACTTCCAAGCAGGAAAGGCTGCAGGAATTTGATCTTAAATTCATGGAAAAATTCCCAGCGTTTGTGGCACTTGGTGCCATGATCTAGTTGAAGTGTTAGAACATGGGTTGCACTCAATGATCTTAAAGGTCTCTTCCAACCTAAAAATTCTGTGATTCTGTGATTCTGTGAAATTTCCAGCGCTTTGCCAGGGACAATTTGGGAAATTCTGGGAAGTGCAGTTGGTTTGACCAAAGCTTGTTCCTCAAGGCCTCTCCTCTCTCTCCCTGCAAATTTCAAGTATCACTGAGGTTGGAAAAGATCTCTAAGGCCATCGAGTCCAAGCTGTGACCCATCCCCACCTTGTCACCAGCCCAGAGCACTGAGTGCCACCTCCAACCCTTACTTGTCCACCTCCAGCCCTTCCTTGGACACCTCCAGGGATGGGCACTCCAAACCTCCCTGGGCAGCCCCTGCCAAGGCCTGAGCACCCTTTCCATGGAGAAATTCCTCCTGATGTCCAAGCTGAGCCTCCCCTGGCGCAGGCTGAGGCTGTTCCTTCTCATCCTGAGATCAACCACATTTCACAGGAAATGGATTCTATCTCCAGAATATTGATCCCTGAGAACTGCTGGCTTCCAGATCCCAGAGCTCTCAGGACACTCAGAATGAAGCTATCAGTGAACATGGCAAGGAGCACTCATTGTTTTCTTGGAACGTGGCTTCTAATTTCAAGCTTTTGAACACTGCCCAATGTTTAGAGAAGAAAAACCCCAAACCCAAACATGACAATTCATAGAAAACAGAATTTCCCCCAGTTCAAGACAGTGCTGCAGCAATCCAGGACAACACATGGTTATAACAGCAAGTTTTAAATTCAGAAGTCATCAGAAACAGCTGAGAAGGGGAATCTGGAGGATGAACACACGAGGAAGGGGAACTCACACGAGCTCTGGAAGAACAGGGCAAAGAATGAATCTTTGCAGAGGTTTGAATGTTCCTGCTGTACTGGACAATCCGTGGCAAGGAAAGCACATTCCTGCAGCCTTGCCCTGTCCCATCAGTCCCCAACTCCCACCACAGCAGTTCCAACAGTGAGACCATTCAGCGCTGGGAAGATGATAAAACCGTGGTGAGAATTCCAAAAATCCCCTTCAAAACTTTTTACTGCTGTTTTTTTCTTTCTTTTTTTTTCCATTCATGACCTAATAAGGGATATAAGGGCGAATTTTCAGAAGTGCTCAGTGGATTCTTCCCCCCAGTTCTGCAAACACACACAGCCAAGTGCTGTGAGAGATGGTCATTCTTTCTTCAAAGCCAGATATGTTTTCTGCAAGAAAAATATCTTAAAACTCGAAGCAGGGATCAAGAACCCATCAGAGATTTAAGAAAAGGAATTTTTAACAAGAGAACTTTCTGGAACAACTCAGGACTGTTGTTACGCAACCCAAATTTTTGGGGTGTTTGTGGTGTATTCTCACCTCTAAGAGATTTTTTGCAACCCAACACCTTCTGATCAATTCTCTGCACTCTCCATTTCCTCAGCCACTTTCTCTTCTCCAGACTCCTTTCCCTAAAAGATCTTTTACTCCCCAGGTCGATGTTGTTCCCCTCTTGCCACACAGAATAATTCTAGAGCCTGTTTCTCGTTACCCACTTTCACCGGTTTCATTCTCCTTTTGCAGCGAGGAATGTCGTAAGGAAAGCTGGGCTCGGAAATCCATGATTTCCTGCCAGTTAATTCATTTCAGCAAAACAGGAGGCAAGGTGATATTGCTGTTTAATGTTGCAGCCCCTCTGCAGCACTCCCTGGGGGCTCTAAGGGATCCCATGTGCGTCCCCATCCCTGCAACACTGCCAGCACCAAGTGCCACCTTGGGCCAATTTAGGCTCTTCCACCCCCAAGCTATTTTGTCCGATTTGCAACTTTTGTGAATTTAAACATCAAAGCAGGAACAAGAAGCAGTGGAGGTGCAAACCACAGGTCCTGCAGGCCTGGCAGCGGTTCCTGCGGCCTCACACATTACCCTTTCATTTGAGACCTCAGGTTGGGCACAAAAGTAGCTTTAATGTTAAAAAGCAGAGTTCTGCTTAAAATTTGTGCCTGTTTGGAGGCACAGAATGGTTTGGATTGGGAGAGGATCCTCATTCCACCTTCCATCATCCCAGGTTGCTCCATCTGGCCTGGACTGGAACACTCCCAGAAGTGGGACAACTCTTTGGATAGGCCGTGCCTGTGTGTGTCACCATCCCTGCACGACTGCCAGCACCAAGTGTCACCTTGGGCCAATTTAGGCTCTTCCACCCCCAAGCTATTTCGTCCCATTTGCAACTTTTGTGAATTTAAGCATCAAAGCAGGAACAAGAACCAGTGGAGGTGCGAACCACGGGTCCTGCAGGCCTGACAGGGGCTCCTGTGGCCTCACACACAACCCTTTCATTTGAGAGATCAGGTTGGGCACAAAAGCAGCTTTAATGTTAAAATTTGTGCCTGTCTGGAGGCACAGAACAGTTTGGGTTGGAATGGAATCCTCGTTCCACCTTCCACCATCCCAGGTTACTCCAAGCCCCATCCAGCCTGGCCTGGAAGACTCCACAGCTCTTTGGATGGGCTGTGCCCGTGTGTGTCACCCAACCCAGGCAGGTTTGGGGATAACTGAAAATTCAGGGCTTCCCAGGGCAGCCTCAGCATCCCTGTGGCTCAGACAGGAGCTTTTCCTCCCTCCCAGAGCCATTCCCTGACACACAGAGCACTCAACTGCCATGGGAAGAGAAGAGGAAATTCTCAATCTCATTCAGAGAAGTGATGGGGAAGCAACACTCAGCCTTACTATAGACCTACTCCATGAGTATCCCCAACTTCCTCAGGGATTCCATACTGAGCTTCCTGCTCTCCTCACTCACAGGAGGGAGATTATTGATTAGAACAATGAAATAAAGGGAAATTTCCCATTTAACCACTGCTGGCTCCCACTCCATTCCACCCCATTCTCACACACAGCTCCACTGTTAATTATGAACATTTTCATTGCAACTCGACAGCTAAATCCAGAAGAACTCCATGTAAAATCCACATTCCTGGTGGGATCTCCACACACAACTCCACAACCTCTCCTCCTCCTGTGTTACTCCTTCTAGAAATACTTGTAGAATAATCCACATTCCAGCCTGGCCAGGAGCACACCAAAATCCAAGGTTTTCTCTTCCCCCCTTGCCAGGCCACAGCACGCAGCAGTCAGCTGCAGCCCAACCAGCCATTTCTCTGCCTTTGAAGCTATTATTAAGAAAAATATTTAAGATAAAAATATTTTTACATTTTGCTTCTGCTGGCCAGCGATTGTCCCGCAGTCTGAAATATGAACTGCTGGGACTCCAAGGTTTCTTGTAGAGAGGGAAAATTCTTATGCTGTCACCCAGGTGTCTGAGGGGCTGCTGCATTTTCACTGTTGATTTTTCAGGAATTAATGCAGATGCAATAAAAGGACAGCACTCAAAATTAACATTTTATTTTGATTTAGAGTTCAAGTCTGCTCCTGTCAGCTGCTTCTCAGGAAATCTGACTGCCCCATCCCTGGCAGTGTCCAAAGCCAGGTTGGAACCACCTGGTTTATTCTCTTTTTGAGAAAATGCTTTAAAATTAACTTTCCTTAGATCAGGGATGGGTTCTTTATCTCTGTTTTGATTTTTAGGAGATTCTGCTTTTGAAATCTGAATATCTGCCTTTGGAAAGGAGAATGAGCATCTTTTATTCGCCTGGGGCAAGGGCCAGATCCAGAATCTGAAGCTTCACTGCTCCTTATATACACCAGGAAAATAAAAAGCTGAATTACTTTAAATATAAATAAATAAAACCAAAAACAAGACAACACCCCCTAAAAAAACCCCCCAAAAACCAAAAACTTTTTGCTCGCAACTTTTCCAACCCAATTCCAGGATCTAATCCTTGTTATCATGGAACATGATTTTTTAAAGTTCATTTTTAAAGTTAAAAAAAATATAAATTAAAGAGCTCAGTGCATGTTAAATAACAGGTTTTGTTCAACATTTTCAATTAACTGAAAATAATAATTTTTTTAAAGTAGATCATTCAATTTACAGAAGAATCTGTTTTGCTACATCTGGGACATCTTAGTCCTTTTGTGCTTACTCTTTTCTGGTATTAAAATCAGGTCAGTTCAGGTCAGAGCTCAATTTTTCAGCTTTTTTGAAATAAAACACTACAAAAAATATTTGAGTCTGGCCATTTTCACAATTTTCCATTTGCTGATGGAAGCTGCTTTCCAAATCCTACCTCCAGTGTTTTTTTCTTCTTTTAGAAAACAATTATCTGTTTCAAAAACACCCAACTCTAGTTCAACCTGGACAGAGCTGCCAATTTCCTATTAATACAATTTTTTTTTAATATTAAGATCCATAAAAGCATTTATAAAAAATATGGATGACCAAGAAGATGAATCTGAGCTGAAAATTCCAATTTTCCAACCAACCAGGGCTGCCCTGACTTGATGGACACAAAGTGGGGACCCAGAGCTGAGGAAAAAAAAGGAAAATCTGGCACTCAGGGATTTTTCCGTGCCACTTTCTGGCTGCTTTATTCCTTCTTGTGAAATGCCTGCTGAACAAAAACATCCCATGGCTCACAGACTTTTCAACTTAGGGTCTTCAGCCCCACATATTTTTCATATTACTCATATTCCCCTGCTTGAGTTAAACTCAAACAGGCCTGGAACAACTTCATTAACATAAAACCACATGATAATGGGAAACAGAGCCTTTTAATGGTTTATTTTCTTATTATCTTGTGATATATTTCATCTTCTCCCCCTTCTCTGAGTGCTACTACATTCTGGTTTCACTCTGCTGCCTGGCCTTGGCAGGGATTGAGCATCCAGCACTGGATTCTGGAAATTCAGGAATTTTTAAGCTCATGGGATCAGTTTGGTACCAGGGTGATCACAAAAGCTCCAGTAAAAGTTAAAAAAACCTCTTTATTTATTTTAAATTAATACATTAAATACTCTGCTCTACCCTGAATACCCCTGCAGCATGTCACACTTCATCTGAAGGGGGAAAAAAAATTGGTTTTACCCTCAAAATTTGGTAAGAATTCCTCAGCTAGGATGCTCAGGGAATATGGCAAGGGAAGCTCTTTTGCAATCCCACATTTTCTTTTTGTCACAAGACCACAATTTCAAAATTGAGGAGTTGCAACATTTTTTAGGAAGGTTAAAGAAATCAGAAATTGCGTCTGGTTCAGGGTGACTCTTCTTAACTATTTCAGACTTCCTTGTAATAATGAACAAATAAATCTTTACAGAGTTTCTACTTTAAAATACTTCCTTTATTTCCCTGCCTTTTTAAACATGTCTTAAAAATATTTCCCAGCAGTTTAAATGCTAAGGAATTGCCATAATTTTCTCATTATTTTGTCCATATTTCCTCACTATTTTTGTCAGTATTTTAACCCTAATTAATAAAATTTTCCAGGTAAGTGTGTTACATCTGAGTTTAAAGGCCATTAATTTGGTATTTACTCTGTCCATTAATTTGGTATTTACTCTGTCCATTAATTTGATATTTACTCTGTTGCTTGAGAGGCTCAGGAGCAGCCTTAGGCTCATCCCTAAAAAAAGGAATGGCAATTCCTGGGATTCACATTCTGGGATTCACATTCACATTCTATCACAGCTCCACGTGGAATAAATGGGAGATGGAAATCACTGAGATATATTAGCACCACTCCTTATTTTTCATCCCCCTCTGTCTCTGCCTCCCAAAGAATATCAATGATGAATTTGCAAATGGCTCTGGCTGGTGACAGAGTTTTTTTTAGCCTTCATTATTTATCCCCCCCACTGCACACCTCCATCAGGGATTACAGTGACAAATGCAGGAATAAAAGGCAAAGACAATATTGCGGTGGCGTGGTGTAAATCTCCCTTTACGCATTATTAATTTAAAGAAATCCATTATCCCATCGGGCTCCGAGGGGAGGACAAGGTTACATAAGAGCTGGTAGAGGCAGCTGGGGGTCACCTGCAGACACAGCCCTGCTGCCACCACCCCAGCATGCTCAGTTTCCTTGGGAAATGGGATTTTTTGGCAGGTTTTTCTGTGGGAAATAGATTTGTTGGAAATTTTAATTTTTATATCTAGAAATAAAATTATTATTATCATATTATATCATATCATACCATATGTACAAATATTTTTATTTTATATATTATAATATAGAATATTATTATAGTAAATTATATCATATTATATGTTAAATTATTGTATTAATATATTATTATATATTATTTCATAGTAATATAATATAATATAATATAGTTATAATAGTATAATTATATAATATGTAATATATAAGTACATAATGCATAATATTATATATGATATTATATAGTAAATTATAGTATATTATAGTATATTATATTATTATATGTTACAAATTCTTACTATATTATATCTCTTTTCTCATCCTGAGATGGGGCAACTGAGAGGCAGTTTAAAAACTTTTATTCCGTTTTCAGTCTCATTTAAGAAGTGAGACAATACAAGTGTTACAATTCACACCATCAGAAAATCCAACTATTTCCTGCTTACAATGCACCATAAACATTTCTTAACCTGTCTTCTTCCTCTCAATTCCACTCTTTGCTTTGGTTTGGCAGAAGCAGGAGGTTGCTGAGTCCTGCCCACCTCGAGAGGGTACAAAGGTGTCACCAGAGTGTCTCAGTTTGGGTAATTCATGGCAGCAATTGCACATTCTCAGCTTCTTTTTTACCTCTGTCAAGGTCAGGATTGAAGCACTAAAAATTTTATTTCACATTCAGGCTTAGACATTTACTAATTTTTTCTCTTTATTGCAAGTGTTGAGTTCTACACATTCTACTAACAAGCTACAAAATGCCAAATTATCTTCCTATACAAGGTCTTTAAAGGTTAAACTGTCCAATTAAGGAATGACACTAAATTATTTTCACTTTTAGCCCAGTAACCAATCACTCAAAATCTGCAACGTGGATTTTTTATCCACTTACAAAATGCCACCCAAACCCATGGAGAAGAAGGTGAAGAAGAAGGTGAAGAAGAAGAAGAAAAAGGTGAAGAAGAGGGAGAGAAGGAGAAGGAGAAGGAGAAGGAGAAGGAGAAGGAGAAGGAGAAGGAGAAGGAGAAGGAGAAGGAGAAGGAGAAGGAGAAGGAGAAGGAGAAGGAGAAGGAGAAGGAGAAGGAGGTGAAGAAGGTGAAGAAGAAGGACCAGCCTCCACCCTAGAACCTCCATTTTGCTTTTTATATATCACCATATTCTAAAACCCCAAACTGTAAGTTTTCCACCCTGTGATATTACACACTTCTAATCAAACTCCACACTCACAATCCCAGTGCTATCAATCAATTTTGGAAGCCTTCCCCACGGCCTCAGGTCAAATATAGTATTTCCTTGTGGGTCTGTGCTTTTCAGCAGAAAAAGTTTAAAATTCTCAGCATCCAGGACTCCAATAAGCTGAGAGAAGAATAAACCCTCCTTTGCCAGCCCAGCATGTTCTACACTCACTGGAGCTGTGAAGAGAAGGGTGTGTGGGGATGGGAGAGGAAAGAGGGTGAAACCAGCACTGCTTGAGAAGGTTTTTCTCTCTTGTGGGCCACTAATTCACCATGACCTGGACAAGGGCCCAAACTTGTGTCATGTGGGCCACCCACGAGCTCTTCGGTACCAAAACTCCTGATCCTGCTCTCTGCCCAGGCCTTCCATGTGTCCTTTCTCCAAATCCTTTGAATAAAAGAACAAAAAATTCCTCTTTTTCCCCTCTTTCCCTCTTCTCCTTGCCCAGAGACAGGGATTAAATCCTGGAATGAAATCCTAAAGCTGAACACAGCTCCCTCTCCACCCCTGCAGCAGCGTCAGGAGGGGAGGAAATGCTGCTCCTATCGAGAGGAAGGAAAGAGGAAAACAGATGGAAAGTCCTCAGAATTGGAACAAGTGCCTCTCAAACAATACAACAGGTCCCTTCCACTCCAAAATAACAGAGCCCTTCTGTGGAAATCTAAATACAATCAGGGCATCGACAACAAAGATAAGGGGGAAATAATTCTGTGAACCTGGAGTCGGGGCCTGTTTGGTGAGAGCAGCCAAGTGCAGGCCCTGTCCCCATCCAGGCAAAGCCAGGCTTTGATTGCACTTGATTTACTCATTGTTTAAACCTTGCAACAAAAGATTTGGGATTAAAACACCCTCAGCTTGCGCCCACCAGGCACGCAGGGGCCGGGATTTATCACCCTGTGCTGGGATTCCATGGATTGTTGCGTCTGCTTGGCAAATCTAAGCTGGTTTTGTGCTTTTTCACTGATTTTTGAGGGAATTTATGGTGCTCTGATTAAGCTCAGTCCTAAAATGTCACTGGGGTTTTGCTTCTGTGTGCTCAAAGGATAAGGTGAGACTAAGGAGAGTCAGCACTTTATAAAGTATATATCCACACACTACACACACACACACAAACACACACACACATATATATATATATATATATATATAGTATATTGAATATAAAACAGTTCTGCTCCTCATGATGCAGCCGAATTGAACCCCAAATAAACACAATAAAAGGAAGAAAAAAAGATCAAATATGAAATTTCTCAAAACCCTGGTAAGGGCTAAATTTTCATTTGATCACCTTGTACACTCAGGACTGTGGGTAACTTCTCCCAGTCATCAATGTTCAAAAAAAACTTTCAGGAAAATAGTTAATTTAGATTATTTTTTTACATTCTGAAGTACAACAAACTCCATCCCTTCATAAAAATGATTATCAAAGATACTGTTTTAAGCTTTCAATTCTAATTTAGGTGTCTCAGCATTTGCTTCCCAATGGAAACACCAGAAAGGAAATGTCTGTGTGCAGTGTGGGCACTTGCAGCTTTCTGAAAAATTTGGTTTCTTTAAGAGTCCAGTATTGGAAACTTAAGCTCTCCAGTTCTCTTTCAAAATGTAGACTATGGTTCATTGATTTCCTCCCTTCTGAACTGAGGGACTCAGTCAAGGGGCTTGAAAATAAGATACTTAATAGTAATTTTAAACCCCCTAATTTGTTTGCCCTCCCCCCATGCTCCCTATACCTTCACAATAAATCCTTTGAAAAACTGGAAATGCTTTAGTGAAAAGACTGATGGGAAACGTTAAAAAATATCAGGCAAGCAACATCAAGTTATCTCTGTTATTTTAGGCCAAATGTGTTTCCTGCTCTTTTTTTTTTCCCCTCCAGGACTGCAGTGGAGCCCGGGTTGGGTCCCATCTACAGCAGATCCCTGGTGCTAGGGTTCCCTGGGGAAAAAATCCTCAAAATTGTCAAAATCCTCCTCCTGCAGCAGCAATTCCACCTCCACCTGGGGTTCCCTTGGGTTAAAACTTCTCAAAATCCTCAAAATCCTCCTTCTGCATCAGCACCTCCACCTGTGCCGAGCCCAGCAGCCACAGGCAGGTCCCAGCCCAGTTTGGGATGAGTTTATCCCAAGAAAATCCAAAGCCAGCTCCACATCCCATGGCTGCTGGGATGGGGGGACGCCATGAGCGAAGGATTTTCCTCTATAGGAATTTCAGTTTTGAAGCATTAAATGCAACATTTGAAAGCTCAACGTGCCACCAGTCTGCAAAACTGCCATGGGAACTACTGCAAGACACTCAAATTTATGGGAAAAAGCATAAAAAATATTTCCATAACCCCTCAGTGCAGTGAAGGAAAAGGGTCATTATTGCTCCTCAGTGCTCCTGCCCTAATAAAACAGAAATTAGTGTGTTTAATAACAGTGCAGAAGGAGGGCTGGGGAATACAGCACTGGATAATTTGTCAGTGATTAGAAGGGCAAGGGGTCAACTCAGGAACAACCCAGTGGCCTCACCTGGGGGGAGCCCTGTCTGAAAGAGGAGAAAGCCCCTCCTTTGTGGCAGCCATGTCACCATGGAGCCTTATCAAAATAGAGCTGGGACTTATCAGTCACGAGGGAGGCAGGGCCAGGTGACTGCAGAGTCCTCCAGCAGGGCCTGAAATTCCCACACTGGGATTGAAATCCTTTTAAAAAGCAAGAGTTCTTTTCCCCCAATGTAAATATCTCCCCCCTTCCTCCCTCCTTTTTTTTTTTTTTTAATAAAAGGTTGATTGCACTTTCATCACAAAATTTTATGGGATTACATCACTTCTTCAGGGATGTTTTTTATTCACAGTCAGCTCAGATAGGAAATTCTGCAGGAATAACAGTGGGTTTGCTCATTCCAGTTTGCAATCCCAGCACCACTCACTGCTGACCCAATCCTGGACAACTGCAGGTCTGTTAAACACAATGCTGGTCTCATCCCTGAATAAATCCTGCTAAAACTATGGTTCTTGATAAGCCAGAAAGGTGAATTGGTACCTGCCACCCCTCAAACTCAAAATTCTCTATTTTTTTTCTGCACATCTTTGCTGCTGTCACTGACAAGGGGAAGACACACTCCCCACACTCTGCTGGGTTTGGTGGCAGCAGCAACGAGGGAGGAAAATCCAGAGCTGTGAGCAGCAGGCTGATGGAATTTCTGGGTGTTTTCACATATTTGTACATCCCTTGTAGGGTTCAGGTTTTGTGTGCACCCAGCCAATTCCAGCTGTCATTTACAGAGGCCACAACCCAGAGCAAACCCCCCTTGTACCAGAGGCCAGAGAGACAAAAACTGCACAGAATCCCAGGAAACTTTAGACCTGAACAGACAGAGAAAAGACAGATGAGAAACAAAACCCTAAAACCCCAAACCCTGGGGATGTGGTTTGGCCAAGGTGATGGAGTGAGGGCCATGGATCTGTCTGGGCTTTTACTAAATCCTGTTTTAAAGCTTTTGATGCAAAACCTTCTCTGTTTTTCACTGCTGGGAGATGAGCCCAGTGCCAGGGATGCTGTGATGGGCACCAATCCTTGTCCTGACCCTTCTCAGGAATTCACAGGGCAGGAAATGATCCTGCAAAGGGCTGAGCACTTTCCTGGGAGCATCCCAACCTGTCAGTGACTCCTCTGCACTGAGCTCAGAGCTCCACAAAGATCACAGGTGTCACCTTGGCAAAGGTTTTCCTAAACAATGTGTTTAAGGTATCATGTGGCCTGATATTCCTTTCAAAATTTAATTCACAAGCAGGCAGCAAAGACCAGTTCTGGTCTCTGAAAAAGCTGAAAGCTCACTTATGCAAATCATATTTATTATTTAAACATAAAATAATAGTTTAAAAAAAGAATGTAAGTCTATTCCATTTGTTTTAAACACAGATTAAAGAAGGTTGAACACATGAACAGCAAATTTCAGTGCACACGAGCACACACAGCAGCAGGTAAAGCAGCTCTGTTTCATGAGATCAGGTTCCATCCCGAGTGAGGGACAGAAAAGCTGAATTTGAATTGATAATAACATTGTGACTTGAGCTCCAAGGAATTCCCTCCCCTCAACGCCCCCCCCTCTTTTTTTTTTTCCTCCTTTTTGCTTAAAATAATTAAATTGGATGAGACAAGATACCTGAGCAGTGAACTTTTCCATCCCTCCATTTCCAAGGAAATAAAATCTAGCAACAACTTTATGCAAAACCTTGTTCTCTATGCCAGCGGGTCAGTGGCCAATTTAACCATAACAAATAATAGTCTAGTCTTTCAAAGTTTCAACCTCTTCTTTTCTTTTTTTTTTTTTTTTTTTCCTTTAAGAACCCGAGTGCTGAAGACAGTTTGGATTTCCTCAGCATCCTCCCCTTGCCAACTCGTGTTTTCCCTCTGGCTGGTGACCACATCTCCCTGTGAACATCTGCAGCTCCAGACAGCCCTGCCTGCTGCAGCAGCCCTGACAGCAACTGGTTTGCTCTGCAATGATGTCATTCCCTAAATTCACCAAACCCAGGGAATGTCCACATCCAGTGCCCCCTTCCCTGCTTTCCACAGCTCTGGTTGTGGAGGAGTTAAAATATTTCAGTTCTGAGTTAAGGAACTGTAAAAGTTCTACTCCACAGACACTTTTCTTTCCTGCTTTCTGATAGGGATTGGCTTCCCCTGCACCTCTTTTTGTTTTGAGAATTTTGGAGTATGCAGACTTGTGTAATGCAGAGATTGCTTCCAATTTAATTTAGTTGTTTTGTCTTTTATCATAATGGAAATGAGCACGGGATCCTTCCCAGGCTTTCTGCCATGAAAGGGGAGGCAGATTTCACTGCTGTGGTTCCAGGCAGATTTCACTGCTGTGGTTCCCCAGAACGACAGGGGAGGGAGAGCAGGGGGAGAAGATGCTCATGGAGGGTCAGACAGCAATTTCTGCGTGCCCAGCAAGCCCCAAAACTGCTCTTGCACTCCCTAAATGAACATTTACCCAAGTAGTGCATGGGATCTGCTGGGTTGCATCCCTATAGCACCTAAAAAAGTCCTTGAGTCCTTTCAGAAAACATTCAGAAACTCCTCCAAAGGCATCTTGGAGCAGATGACACCAAATCAGAGTTACACTGAATTCTGACACTCTGCAAACAAGGCAGGAGAGTTTCTCTGGGTGGGATAAATCCAAATACCTGCTCCTCCTTCCCTTGGCCAGAGCTCTCAGAGATTTTCTGGAAATCACTGAGATTTACTGCAGGGCACCGAGTTTCTGGTTGCTCTGCTAAACTCTTCTCTAAACATGATTCAGCAAGACCCAGCCTGCACCCCTGCAAGTGCAAGAGCTCCTCTGCTCCAGGGCTGAAGGGGTGGAGAGCAGAGAGGAAGAAACCCACACACACAAAACACAACACAAACAGAGCCAAGCCCTGCTGAGGTATTTGTCCACCTGCTTGGACTGCACAGGACTGCAGCAAAGCAAACACAATCCCTGAGCTATCAGCAGATAGCACAGTTCATGGTTAACTTCAAGTGGCACAGAACACACCTCTTGAGAAACAGCAGCAGCTCAAACAAGCTCAGAACAAAACTGAAAACACACAGCACACACCCAGCGCCCTCGGAAGGGTGGATGGCCCCGGCTCCCAAAACTCAGAACTGAAAGTACACACGGTCACTGCTGCTGCACCCACACAGCAGCATGAGGACAGGCAAAAAAACTGAAATGCTCCTTAATCCCTACCCAGCAGCAGTTTTAGGTGCCTCATTTTCACCACATTGAGCCCCAAATGATGCTTTCTAGCCTATCTCCACCTAGAACACAAATCTGAGTATCTCTGCTAAGGGTTTGCAGTGTCTAACATGGTGTTTGAAGGGCTGGGCCTCAGAGATTCTCCAGGATGAACAATCCCAATTATCATAATCTGAGAATTTTTTCACAGATTTCTTTTTGCCTCACAACAGAGCTGCTCCATCCCTCTGACCCTCTTGGCCTCCTCTGGATCCATTCCAGCATGAGGACAGGCAAAAACTGAAATGCTCTCTAATCCTTCCCCAGCAGCATTTTTGGGTGCCTCATTTTCACCACATTAAACCCCAAATGATGCTTTCTAGATCTCCACTCAGAACACAAAAATCTGAGTTGTTTCTATCTCTGGTAAGGGTTTGCAGTGTCTAACATGGTGTTTGAGGTGGGCCTTGCAGGGCTGAGCCTCAGAAATTCTCCAGGATGAACAATCCCAATTCTTGGAGTTTGTGCCTCAGTTTTTCCCTCTGATCCTCTTGGCCTCCTCTGGATCCATCCCAGCAGCTTCCTCTGCTGC
The DNA here is from genome assembly GCF_028018845.1 of Melospiza georgiana. Classification (NCBI taxonomy): domain Eukaryota; kingdom Metazoa; phylum Chordata; class Aves; order Passeriformes; family Passerellidae; genus Melospiza; species Melospiza georgiana. Next base: position 8,584,073 of record NC_080451.1, read on the forward strand.
CCCAGGGCTGGAGGCAGCTCTGCAGGTGAGGTCTCACCGGAATGGGGCAGAAGGACAGAATCCCCCCTTTCCAAGCTGTGGGATCAGCCCAGGACACAGGGAGGTTCAGGGCTGAGGCATTTCCAGCCTCTCACCCACAGCACCCCAAGTTTTTCCCCCTAGACTGGTTCTGGATTGATCCCAGGGGCTGCCCTGTTCCAGAGTGAATCTCAGGTAAAATAGTATTCCCAACCCCAGCATCCATGAGAGCCTGGTATTAATATATCATTATTAATTATATATATATATATATATATATATATATATATTTATTTATTTATTTATTTATTTATGTAATATATAAAATTATATATACATAATATATATATAATTATATATAATATATATAAAATTGTATATATATATATATAATTTTATATTTTATATATTATATATATAATTAATAGCCAGGATGAATATCAGGATTACAGGTGTTAATAACTCCTCCAGTGGATATTAATATCAAAGGGTTTATAATGTATATTATGCATATATATGTATATAATTATCCATATAATATAAACAATATATAATTAATAGAATTAATATCAGGATTACAGCTGTTAATACCTCCTCCAATGGATACTAATATCGAAGGTTTATAATGTATATTATTATCTACATAATATATATAATTGTATATTATATATATATAATATATATAATTAATAGCCAGGATTATTATCAGGATTACAGGTGCTAATAACTCTTCCAGTGGATATTAATATTAAAGGTTTATAATGTCAATAATGTATATATAATTATATGTATATAATTATATATATATATAAAATACATATATATTTAATAGCCAGGATTAATATCAGGATTACAGCATTAATACCTCCTCCAGTGGATACTAATAATCATGGTTTAACCCTTTTCTGTGGAACCTCACCCGGACAAATCCCTCTCTTCGCACCAACCCTTTTCTTTTTTTTCCCAAGCTATCCTGTATTCAAATAAAATCCCTGTATTAAAGTTTAGTCTGGGCTTAGCAAGAGCTCTGTGCCTCTCCATCCAGCACACACATTTCTCCCCTCCTCTCCATAAAAGAAGGCAGAAGGAGGTGATGGCTCTTTCCCTGATTTATAAGTGGCCCTGGCTATAGGTCAAAGGAATGAGCAGCACCTGGGGAGCAGGGCTGAGGCAGGAGAGCAACCCCAGAGTGCAGGGGAGATAACTACCCTGGCTGGGCAGACAAATTAGATAATTAAATGGAAACAGGCGAGATAAATTGCACTTTCTTAATTGGGTTATCAAGAAACAATAGTGGCTATGAATGACCTCACTGTCTGTGTAGTCTAACACTTCTCTCTGTAGGAACTAGGAGGGAGTTATTTGTCTAGGCCAGGGTTATTGTTGGCCTAGAAAATGAAATGTTTAAGAACAACTGGGTTTTTTTTTTCCTCTCACCAGAAGCCATTACAGATAAAAATCTTAGGTCTGCTGATTTGGAAGTGGGAGTGTGCATGGGATGGAAGGAGAAGGGAGGAGATATCTCACCAAAGAAGTGCAGGTCAGTGGTGATGGATCTGGGCTTGCTCACAGCCACCTGAAATGGTCCAGGGAAAATGCTGAGTGCTCTGTGTGTGTGTGCAGAGAGACACGAAAAGCTCCTGAGATGCTCCAGAGAACACAATGGGCAGAGTGCAGGAGACTGGGGATGAGTCAGCTCCCAGCCGGGCCAAAAAAGGATCCATAACTGGGATTTTATGGCTCAAACCTTCCCTCCACCACATAGTCACAAGTGTGGATTGTGGGAAGTGAATTTGTGGAGTTTTGAAGTGAAATTTAGAAATTTTGAAGTGAATTTGCAATTTCTAGAAATATAGATATAGGAATATAGAAATAGTTGGCTTCTGATTGTGATGGTGTGAATTATAACATGTGTATTGACCCACCCTTCACATGAGACTGAAAATGGAATAAAAGTTTTTTAAAAGGCCCATCTCTGGGTCAAAAAAGAGCTTAATCCATCATGGATCTTTGTGGAAGTCGGCACAGGGGGAGGATAGGGAAGAATGGAAAAATTCCCAGTTTCTCCTTGGCCATGAGTGGTGGAGTGAAAGGAATGAACAGACTCAATAGCACAGGATCCAAACCAACTTGTGCTGGAAAATCAGAATATTCTGACCCAGCCTCCTGATGCAAGGCGAGGATCAGACCCTTTATCACTCTCAGCCCTCCTCACTCCCTGGTTGCCCTTAAGGACATGAATGAACTTGACTCCTGGCTAAGCCTGGCTTAAAGATGGTCAAATAAATGCCAAATAAAACTCTCCTCCTTAGAGGGTCCTGCACTACAGAGGTTGGTATTCAGTAAATACATTTTTGCAGGAATAAATAATTCAGAGGAAAGGCTTCACACTCACCTGTATTGCCAGGCAAGGCAAGGTGGCCACTCATTTTGTATTTTTACATTGCTCCAAGAATGAGCCTGTGTAAGCTGAGCCAAGCAAATATTGAGCTGCATCACCTCTTCAGCAAAAATTGAATTACAGCCACTTCTTACTATGCTGCTACACAACAGAGCCTAAAGCCATCCAAACCCACTCTTTTAAAACATTTTGAATAATGCCAGGATCTCGATACTATCTGTGGAGCTATCACTCCATCAAGCTCAGATCCTGTTTGGGAGGAAAAAAAATAAAAAATTAAAAACCAAAAAAAAAAAAATCATATCCAGAAATCCTTTGGAGCAAACCATACCAAACAACTCCCATGCTCACAGGACACGGGGTGGGAAGCTGAACGTGGACTTTCAAAGAACATTTGGAAGAAAGAACCAGCATATGGCTTATGTTTAAAAACCTCTCTTGATTCCACAAGCCCGAGGCTACGGGGCTGCCTTGAAGCCCCTCGGTCTGGGCTGTCTGTGTGCTGTGTTTTGTTAAAACAGCCCCTTTTTACCCTTCACTGCCTTAATGAGCATTGTGATCTTGCTTGTGCTCAGTTATTAACATGCTGAAATGGATTCTAATTCCACACACACTCCCCCATGTACCTCTGGTCCCCATTTAGGATGCCCAAAGTCGCTGCACCCGCCCCAACTTCAGAGCAGAAAATGCTCTGCAGGATGTTTGCAGCTTGTTAGCTTGAACCTGAAGCACTTCCTCAAAGGCTACCTAAAGCTACTTTTACTCCAGGTTCCTATTAATACCTCCTTCTCTTTATTCAAAATGACAGGAAACCAAAAACATTAAGTGTGGGCCTTCCCTTTAGGCCTCCGAGAGATGTAATGAAAAACACAATTAAAGGCTGCAGTATTTGATCTAAAAAATCATCATCCAGGAGAAACATGCAAAGCTTTCAGGATTTACAAACATCTTCCCCACTTAACAGATCTTCCTGTGAAGCACAAAATCAAACTCAAGGTGCCGAGACAAAGCATCAAGTGTGGGCCTTCCCTTTAGGCCTCCAAGAGATGTAATGAAAAACATTAATTAAGGGTTGCATCCAACGTGTTTAAATATTGCAGCTCTAGAAAGGCCACTGACATCCTTCAGCTGCTTTTTGAGCACTTTGAGACCCAAATAATATCAAAGAAAAGAAAGGAAGGCTCTTCCATTTCTTCTGCAGCTGGAATTCAAAGGTCTCAAGCACTTGGGCGGTGTCCACACCCTCAGAGCAGCAGGGAAGGAGGGACATCCTCATGTTTAGCAATAAACAGCCTGAGGCACAGAGAAAAATGGATCCTATGGCTCCTAGACAATGCATAATTGGGGGAAAAAATTAATATGAACAGAAAAGCCATGGAGTGGTTGACCAGTGCTCCATGCACAGCCCGTGTCCCTTCCTGTGTCCCAGGCCATTAAATATTAACAGGCTGGCTGCAAATGGAGTTCTTTCTGAAAGAAAAGATGACAGGACTTTCCACCTTGAGAAATATCAGGAATTTGCTCCATCAGACTCCAGTTTTCCCCAAGCCCCCGAGGATATTGGCTGCCTGGTTGGGTCTGCTGCAGAGAAAAGGGAGTGAGAACATCCCACTTCTCCTGCTTTCACTCTCCCAGGCAGGAGAAGCCTCTCCCCTTTTTACTTTTCAGAGAATTCTGAATTGAGAAATTGTCCCCAGCATTTTTATGTAAATGGGTTTTTCTCTGTTAATGGATGGGATTCCTTTTCCCCCAAAATTCTCAAAATATCTGAAAACACAGCTCTGTTAAATCAAGCATCTCTATAGGCTGAGGTTTAACCAGGCAACTCTACAAGAATGAATATTAACGTGGCAAAATCTTCTACTTTTATCTTGTTAACATCAGACATTCAAATAAATCTTTCATTATTTACAACTTTGGATTTCCTGTGACTGACCATTTCCAAGCAGAGTAATGATTACATTTAATTTTAGCTAAAGTCAGGTCATTTTACCCTTAAATTTTTAAAAATAAATTAATTAAATCATCCCCCTAGCTGCTGCCAGACATCTAAAATTCACTTTTGAATCCATTCAGCCTCTTCTTAAAGGAACAAAGCCATGAATGCTCCCCCAAAAGCAGTATCCGTGATGGATAATTTCCCTTTATGTATGAGATCAATGGATATGGGTTCAACATAAAAATTGCAGCTCCCATTCGGGAGATTTACATGAACCCTCTGCAGTCCTACTTTATAGTCAAGCAGGGGAGAGTTAATTATTTCTCCAGAATTTATCTTCTAAATGGATATTCAGTGGCTCTGTTATTCACCCTACTTTGCAATGAACTCTGCACTTCCCTACTTTCCTCCCCGGAAGAGGCAATCGAAGACAAAAGCCTGCAAATGATAGACAAGGGCAGAGGCCATGTCCAACTTTGATATCTTGTTGATAACGTATTGTACAATTAGATCAATTTGACAATTTCCATTATGGCTGATAAAATATTTATCGAGCCTTGGAGATGATGTCTGATCCCTGTGCCATTTGTTTCACTAATGGGGGAGATATTTACCAAATCAGGGGAAAGCATTCAAATTTCACATCCTCATAGCCTCCCCAACATTAGATTTGCAAATTACTGGCTGAAGCCATAAATTACAGCAGAGCACAGCCAGGCTGATGCCAGGCTGACAGGGTAGGTGGATGGCTGGTGATGACATTGTTTCACAGGAGCATTAATCATAGCAGCAAAGAAAATACTCTCAAATTGGTCCATAAGTCTAAATATTAAGGAATGAGAAGCTGGTTGCTGGGAGATAGCTTTAGCTGCAGCTGGAAAATTAGGAAATGAAAAACCCTTTCTATTATTTAACAAATCATCTTAATAATGTTTTATGCCGTCGTGCCAGCAAGCAAAGGAAATTCCTATTCTTGCCCATTTGCTCTTTATCCTCATTGCTCTTTAATAGGAATATTAATAATCTGAGGATTGGTGCAGATGTAGCCCGAGCTGTATTTTTCTTCTGCTGTAGCTTGACTAAAAGCAGGATAAATACTGAAGGAAAACAGAGTTTTGATTTCCATGTTTAAACCCTTTGCTTTGTCAGCAGCACCAACAAGGGGGCTTGAGCTCCTCTTCTGTTCTGCTCAAGGTCAAGCACATGTTTACTTCAGTGCAGGCCAAACTTCTTAAAACCCCACAAATCAGATAAACAGCAGAACCCAGCCCACCACGGATGAGAGAGAGGCCTGTAATCTCAGGGAGGGAAAAAAATGCAGGTATCACTGTTGCATAAATACGAGCCCTGCTGATTAATTTAAGAGCAAAGCACCACCTTTACAGGGTGATTAGGCAAGGAAAAGCTTCAAAAGCTCTGTGCTCAGGGCACTGTCAGCCCTGAGCCTCCCAGCCCCGTGGCCCAGGGTTGCTCAGACAGCACTAAAATAAGTTGAAGGTGACACATTTGGGCGGCAGGCGTAATTAAAGGTGTAATGTTGGTGCTGGAGGTCAGAGTTGTGGAGTCCTGAGGCAAAAGGAAAGAGCTCAGAAATAAGGGAATGAAGGATGAGGCTGCTCGAGCACCTGACACCTCTCAGTGAGCCAGGGGAGGGGATTCTCTGTGCTCTGCTCTGGTGAGATCCCAGCTGGAATGCTGCAAACACTTCTGGTGCCCCCAGGATAAGGACATGGGACTGTTGGAGAGGAGACCATAAACTTCCCAAGGGAGCCGGAGCCAGGCTGGGAGAGTTGGGAATGCTCATTCTGGAGGAGAGAAGGTTGTGTGGACCAGGGTCTGAAGGGGCTACAGAGAAGGAAGAAGGGCTCTAGACCAGGAGTTGGAATGGCAGGACAAGCAGGAATGGGTTCAGACTGAAAGAGGGGAAGTTTAGGTGGGATATTGGGAAGAAATTCTTACCAGTGAGGGCAGATGTGAGCACAGAGAAGCTGTGACAATACCTGGAAATGTTCAAGGCCAGGTTGGATGGGGCCTGGGATAATGGAAATTGTCCCTGCCCATGGCAGGGGTTTAGAAAGAGATGATCCTTAAGGATCTTCCAACCCAAACTTTCTATGATTCAAATTAACTCGCAAAGCTTTGTCTCTCAACCCTGATATTCAGTTTTTTCTCTGCCTTTCACCAGTAAAAAACAGATCACAGAGGTCAGAATTCCCAACAAGGTCCCAGCTGCTGTGCCTTGGTGGTTCCCACTGATGGCTGGATTTCCAACAGAACTCCACACCCAGGGCATACCGACACCTCCAGCTGTTATTTGGTGCCTAAATGGCATTTGGGCATCACATTTTGGGGTTTTTGGACACACCACTGGTGTTAGGCATCTATTCTCCTTTAAAAATCCATTGGAAATTTGGATGAGGGCCTTGAGACTGAGGAGGGAAGGGTTTGCACAGTCACAGTGTCAAATAAAATGCTGAAGAATGGCTTTGCCTCTGTCAGAGCCTTCAGCACTATCTCTGTCTGCTGGACTTGTGGGTTCCATCAAAAAAGAGCAGCACAAGGTGACCATAATGGTCTTCTGTTGTGGAGCTCCTCCTCCCCTTCCCAAGGGAAGATGTAATTTCCTTTTTTCACTGGGGAAAAAATGTCCTAAGCACCAGGGCCACCCCAGCAGCAGGGGAGAAGTTCCTACACCTTTAAGAGGGAAACCCACAGGCAGCGCTGCCTGTTTGGTTTGAGATAGCAAAGTTATTGTCCTTTGGGCTGTCTGGCAGCCCCTTGTGTCCCTTGGATTTATCTCACACACATGATGCAGCTTTGTGGAAGGGATCTGGAGGGACTTTGCATTCCTCTGGTGGGATGATATGAGTTTTGTGTCTAAATCTGTTCCATATGACCCACCTCACATGGTCGGTGTCTCGCCGATTCACTTGGAAAGGTCAAGAAGTGTTTCAGCCGAGTCTTCACAGTCAAGGGGTTTGTGAAGAAAAAAGAAAACCCTTACTGGTAGAATTGGGACTTCAGAAAGGTGCTGGGAACCCTCCTTATTCTTTTGCATGGATAAATTTTAGGGGCAGGACAGGCACAGGTGAGGCTTCACCTGTGGGATTGCGGGAGCAGTGCTGAGGGTCTCATAACCTTCCCACAAGAGAAGATGGATAGTCTGGGACAAATAAATAAATAAATAAATAAATCCTTAAAACTGTATGGGATGGATAAATAAATCCTTCCAGTCCCACAAAATCTGCTACACAAAGAGGGTTTCTCACCAGGTTTCTAACAGCCAGCAACACTTTCTGAACTGAGACACTCCTGCTTTGCTCCTGGCCCAAAGCTGTGCAGAAAAACAAAAGCAAAATCTACAAAATGAAGAGATTAAACAAACTCAAAACCACTCCTAAAAGCTTCCCAGGTCACTTGGCTCAATCATGAGCTACTGGGAACCAGTGGCAGTGACTGGGGCCAGCCCAGGTTTGCTGAGCAGGGTGCCCTCCCCACACCATAGCCTTGAAGTTCAAATCAACACCTCCCAAAAACAAACATCTCCCAGGGGATTTAGAAGACGGATACTCTGGGATAAATAAATCCTTAAAACAGTCAGGCATGGATAAATCCTTCCAGTCCAAAATCTGCTACGTTCAAGAGGGTTTCTCATCAGGTTTCTAACTAACAACACTTTCTGAACTAACTGAGACACTCCTGCTTTTCTCCTGGCCCAAAGCTGTGCAGAAAAATGAATCCAAACCTAAAACACTCGAGATTTAACAAATTCAAAACCACTCCCAAAAGCTTCCCAGGTCACTTGGCTCAATCATGAGCTACTGGGAACCAGTGGCAGTGACTGGGGCCAGCCCAGGTTTGCTGAGCAGGGTGCCCTCCCCATGCCATAACCTTGAAGTTCAAATCAACACCTCCCAAAAACAAACACCCACCAGGGGATTTATCTCTGGCAGAGCAGTTCTCCTTTCTCTGGACAGCACAGCCTCACACTGAGTGCCTCCACTCCAGTCCCATATGTATTTTTGGGATATGATGGCAGACATCATCCCCCAGAGCAGGAAAGCAGAGAACAGCCAATAGTTTTGCAAGGAGACAATTTGAGGGAGGGATGTAAAGTACATCTAAATTTTTTTTATTGTATGCAATGATTTCTAGAATTTAAATCTCTCCAAAGGGTTGAAATTTCAAATGATGAAAAGCAAAGCAGAGAAAGGAATGAGCACAGAACTGAGTTTTAGCCAGGGCTGCTGCATTTTCTCTCTGCCAGGGTCTGAAGATCATCAACAGGGACTAAAAGATTTCTATCTATGTTATATTTAGAATTGTATTGATTCTTCCTAATATCCAACCTGAATTCCCCCTCTTTCACTCTGAACCCATTCCCTCTACTCCTGTCACATTCTGCCCATATAAAAAGCCCCTCTCCTTCATTTTTAAGCCATTCCAGGTTTATCCCTTTTTTCCTCCGTGCTGAACATCTACAACTCCCTGAAAGGTGCCTGTGCTCAGGTGGGGCTGGGCTCTTTCTCCAGGAAATGACAGAACCAGGGGACACAGCCTCAAGTCCCACCAAGGGAAATATAGGTTGGATATTAGGAAGAAGTTCTTCCCAGAAAGGTGATAAAGCTCTGGAATGGCTGCCCAGGGAGGTGGTGGAGTCACCATCCCTGGGTGTCTTTAACAAAGCCTGGATGTGGCACTGGGATGGTTTAGTTGAGGTGTTGGAGATGAGTTGGACTCAATGATCTTGAAGGTCTCTTCCAGCCTGGCCATTCTGAGAATTTGGGGGAATTCTGTAAATTCTCTGAATTTTGGGGATCCAGGAACCGGGAAGGTGGTGGAGTCACCATCCCTGGATGTGGCACTGGGTGCCAGGGTTTAGTTGAGCTGTTGGGGCTGGGTTGGACTCGATGGTCTTGAAGGTCTCTTCCAACCTGGTCATTGTGTGAATCTGTGAATCCTCAGCACTCTCAGCCTGTCTGAAGCTCCCAGAACCACCAAAGGTGAGATTTTGGAGCTTGAACTCACTTCAGAGCCCACAAGAACAGGCAGAAGCCAAGGTGGTCTGTCAGCACCGCAACCCACCAGCACTGAGAACATCACCCCGCGTTTTTTAGAGAAACCTTTCACAAACCCCTCTCTCCATCAGGCCTGGTGGGTGGCCAGTGATTTCCCTGCTGCACTGGCAACTCCAGCTCCTAATCCCCCTGCTAATTCCCGGGCTGATTGGCTTTGCTGGCCGTGGATAAGTCGTGTCCCTGGTCCCGCACACGGTGACCGGACACCACCTCTCCCCGCTCGCGAGCCAGCCCTGGAGCTGAACAAAAGGCAGCCTTGTTTGGTCACCCTTCCTTCAGAGAGGCTTAAAGGCATTTTTGTCATTTTTGAACAGCTAATATCTTGCAGAGGGGGGTAAAAAAAAAAAAAAAAATAGAAAAAAAAGAAAAAAAAGAAAAAAAAGAGTTGCTTAATCTCTTTAAATTTAATCTTTACTTCTTGAAAAATCGGAGCGCGGATGCTTAGTGCTGGACTATGTTCCATTAGACTAATTAGGTCAAGATTACCTACAAGGGTATGACTCCACCAACTCAATTTAAATTCCCTCCCTCCTGGCCTTAAACTTGCACTGTTTGGAATTTTGCTCCTTTTTTTCTCTTTCCTCCCCCAGAGAGCACAAAGTGTGTGGGCAACTATTAATAAAGAGAGCCAATAAAGAAATAAAAACACCTGAGTGAGTGAATACCAGAGGGGATCACAGAATCCTGGAATGGTTTGGCTTGGAAGGGACCTGAAAATTGGGTTTTCAGTCCAATTCCATCCTCTGCCATGGCAGGGACACCTTCCACTATCCCAGATGGCTCCAAGTCCCATCCAACCTGGCCCTGGACATTTCCAGGGATGCAGGAGCAGCCACAGCTTCTCACAGGGAAGAATTTCTTCCCAATATCCCATTTAAGTGCCTGGTGTGGTATCACTGAGCTGAGTATTTGCTTCTCCTTCTCACAACCAACTCCTGATGACCAGAAACAACCCTCAGGAAAACCTTTCTCCGATATTCTGATTATCTTCACAACCAACTCCCGATGACCAGAAACATCTCTGAGGAAAACCTTTCTCAAGAAATTCTTGTTATTTTCACAACCAACTCCTGATGACCAAAACAACCCTCAAGAAAACCTTTTCAAGAAATTCTGGTTATCTTCGTGGTGAAGGCTTTGAAAAAGTCAAAGTTGCCCAGGATTTAAGCAAGAGCAAAGCCTGAGCAGTTCATTTTTCATCCCACAAATGTTTAAACATGAGCATAACTTTACACACTCATTCACCCAGTGATGCGTATCAAATGTGGGCTTGTCATTTCCTTTCCTTAAAAATATGTTTTATTCGACTTAATGTGGAATTTATTTAAGACACAAGATCAGTTATTAATATGTTCTTTCAATTTTGAGAAGATATGAATATCTCCTTTGGCTGCACAGCATAATAGTCCATTTATCAGCGAGGGAAGCCTCTGGAGGGATGTGATTTTTTTTATTTCAAATACACTTTAGCAGCTATTGGAAAAGATTCAGCTTTTTTTCTGGGAGAAATATGTCATGAAAGTTAGAAAGATGAGGAAAATGCTTGTGTGCAACACAGGCTTTTCTCTGCTAGCAGCCTGGTGCCCGTCTGGACAGATCCCTGAAGACACAAGAAATCCCAATTAAATCATAAGTGCAGAGCTCTGCCTACATGGAGCTGATGTCTGGATCAAGACCTTGGAATGTCAGCTTCGAAATTTCCCTGGCAATTGCATCACACAAGATCCTGATATGAAAAACTCGAGCACGGGCAGGCATTTCCCTCCTTTTTTCTATTTTAGGGATTTGTACCTCTGAGGGCAAAACTAAAAATAAAATTAAGGCAAAGATGATGACAACAGAAATAACCCAACTTCAAAAAAAAACAACCAACCAAACAAAAAACTGCTGCATTCAGCAGGAAAAGTGTGAAAGGAGGGAATCTGAGGGGTCAGTGAGCCAAGGAGTAGCTGATTAACTTCAGTCTGATAATATCTCCAATATTTCACTCCAACACAACGTGAAATACAACACATATTTGATCTGTCTCACACTAACTCCAAGCGAGGCAATAAATATTTCCCTACAGAATCATTTCCCTGTAAGCAGAGATTTACTGTAACCCAAATCACAATTTACTCATTTCTAGAGCATTAAAAACTCATCAGCTTCTCACTGCAACTTGGATCACTGGAAGAGGATCCCACAGCACAGTATCTACAGAAAAAACCCAAAAACCTGCTCTAGATATTTTATCCACTAAGTTGGGGGCATGGAGCTGATTTTAGATCTCTTTGTAGCCATCTAGAAGACAGGAAAAAATAAGATTATTAAAAGGAAAACAATAAACAATGGTGGCCTTTTAGTGACTGGGTGGTTATGTTTAGAACTAACATTTCCAAACTCAAATTGACAGGAACTAAACACAATCAGGCTTGGGTCAAACAAAACTTCTGCAAGGAAAACAATGAAAACTCCACTGGCTCCAGCAGAATTGCCTGCCTTGGAAAGGTTAATTCTGTCTCCTCACTCTCACAAACCCATAAAAAATTATGTGTTTGCTGCATCAAGAAGTGGGGAAATAGTATCTCCCCAATAAGCCAAAAAAATTATGTGCAGCAAAGAGAATATAAAAGAAAAAAGAATTCGGGGGAAAGGTGGAATTCTGGCAAGTCCAAACACAGGCATGAATGGATTTTTTAATAGCTCAGTGCCACACAGAAATAGGGAAGCACCTGCCAAAAGCACAGCGAGGTCAGGCAGGTGTCACATCCACCCTCAGGGTCACTGATCACCCCAAAATCCCACCCTGGGCACCCCTGACACCTCTTGCGGCCCTCAGGATCATTGATCACTCCAAATCCTACTTTGGGCACCCCTGACAGCTCTGGCAGCCTCTGTGCCCATTCCTGGGCAGTGCCCAGCACCCTCTGGGGGATGAACCTTTCCCAAAATCCAACCTGAACCCCCCTGGCCCAGCTCAGGGGTTCCCTGGGGGTGTCCCTGTCCCAGAGCAGAGATCTGAGCTGTCCCTGCAGCCCCTCAGTTTTCTCCTCCAGCTGGACACACCAAATCCCCTCCAGACCCTTCCCCATTTTCCCATCTTTATTTTTGACACTTCTCACTTTTCTGGCTGCCAGGACAACCCCATAAGCTGACCCCCAGCCCCCTGCCCAGCCGGGGACCCTCCCCAGCCCCCCCCTGAGCTCCAGGGGCAGGTCAGAATATTTAAACAGTTTTATATTCACAGCCCACAAAGGAGGGGACGAGAATTACCCAAGGACAGGGTTAGCCGTGCGATCAATGCATAATCAGATAACTGCTCCAGCTTTTTTTTTTTTTTTTTTTTTTTTACAAGTCTTTAAGCAAAGATCAGCCACTCAAATTCTAATTCCTTTTGCTAATTAAGCAGCCTGTTAATTGCTCTCGGGGTCTCTAATGCCATGTCATTATGCTTTTTAACAGCCTGCTTGACATCAATAGGGCTGCGAGCTCCACACAAACAAAGCGGGCACCCAGCATTTACTGAATTAGCGGCCGCGGGCGCTGGCGCTGCGCCTCCCGCGGGCGGCACTTCGGAACCGCGGGGCAGCACCGAGCCGGCCCCGTGCAGCCTTCCTCCCTGCCCAGAGAGAGGATGGGGACCTTCAGTTCAACCTGCGCGACGGGGATGCACAGTGGGGAGAGATGCGGCATCTCCCGGAACCGCCGGGACAGCAAGCGGCTGACTCCATCCTCATCCTCGTCCTCGTCCTCATCCTCATCCTCGTCCTCTTCCTCATCCTCATCCTCATCCTCATCCTCACCCTCGTCCTCATCCTCATCCTCATCTTCATTCTCATCCTCATCCTCGTCCTCATCCTCATCCTCATCCTCGTCCTCATCCTCATCTTCATCCTCATCTTCATCCTCATCTTCATTCTCATCCTCATCCTCGTCCTCTTCCTCATCCTCATTCTTGTCCTCACCCTCATCCTCGTGCTTGTCCTCGTCCTTGTCCTCATCCTCATCCTCATCCTCGTCCTCATCCTCATCTTCATCCTCTTCTTCATTCTCATCCTCATCCTCGTCCTCGTCCTCTTCCTCATCCCCATTCTTGTCCTCACCCTCATCCTCATGCTTGTCCTCGTCCTTGTCCTCATCCTCATCCTCATCCTTGTGCTCATCCTCATCCTCATCCTCATCTTCATTCTCATCCTCATTCTCGTCCTCGTCCTCATCCTCATCCTCATCCTCATCCTTGTCCTCATCCTCATTCTCATTCTTGTCCTCATCCTCATGCTTGTCCTCGTCCTTGTCCTTGTCCTCATCCTCATCCTCATCCTCATCCTCATCCTCATCCTTGTCCTCATCCTCATTCTCATTCTTGTCCTCATCCTCATTCTTGTCCTCGTCCTTGTCCTCATCCTCATCCTCATCCTCACCCTCGTCCTCATCCTCATTCTCATTTTCATTCTCATTCTCATTCTCATTCTCATTCTCATTCTCGTCCTCATCTTCATCCTCATCATCATCTTCATCCTTGTCCTCATCCTCATCCCTGTCCTTGACCTCATCCTTGTCCTCATCCTCATTCTCATGCTCATGCTCATCCTCATCCTTGTCCTCGTTCTCATCCTCATCCCCGTCCTTGTCGTCGTTCTGGTCCTCTTCCTCATCTCATCTTCATCCTCATTCTCGTCCTCATCCCCATCCCCATCCCCATCTCATCCCATTGATCCCATCCCATTGATCCCACTCCATCCCATCCCATCCCAGTCTCGGGTTGGGCTGAGAGGGGCCAGGATGGTTCATTAAAGGGAATTTAATCTCACATGGACAAAGCTAAGCAGGCTTTAACCACAGCTACAGCACCTCAAACTAAAAAGATGAGAAATAAGAATCCTTCTAAACAAATTATTAAAGCACTTTTTGATATTTTACAGCAGAAAACTGAAAATGCTTTAGCACTCGGCAAAATGTTCATTTGTAGGTAGCAGATTTTATAAAATGTTGAGCACCAATTATAGAAAAAGAAATAATTATTCTCAGAAGCTAAATTAGGAATTTCTCTTTTCTCTTGAGCTCCAGATGTTTGCTTTCCACTATCAGGTTGTTGCTGGCCCTCGGTGCAGAAATTTGGTGTTTGGGCAAAACAAATTCTAGCTGGGAGCTGACCCCGCTGCTTTTGGGATCTCAGGGCCCAGGGCTGTGACAGAGGGGATCTTTCAGCACCCAGGAAGCAGCACTGGGGGAGCTCTCACAGGTGATGAGAGGCTGAAAGACCCAGGCTTGGAGATCTGACTCTGGCATTGCTGAGGGAGTGACCTTGCAACCTTCTCCTCCTCCTCCTCCTCCTCCTCTTCCTCCTCCTCCTCGCCCAGGATCCAAGGCAGACTCACACTGAGCTCACCCACTGGGTGCTGCCTGCTCCCACTCATCATTTTCAAACCCCAAGCAGACAGAGAAAGTCTCAGGTACACCTGGCATGAAGTTTTGGCCAAGTTTTCTCAGTTTTTCTCCAAAAAGCTTCACCTCAAAGCAGCTAAACGTGGTGGCAAGGGAACAGGGGCTGGTGAAAATGGGGACTTTAGCCATTTTAAATTGTTAAAATCATTAACTGCAGGTGAATCCTCTCGCTGCAGGTAAATCCTGTCAGAATGGGAAATCCTCCCTGCTCTCCCTCCAGCAGGGAGAGTTGGGGTTTTGAAACCCATAAAGAATTGGGTTTTTTGCCCCAGGGCCCCTGCTCCTGCCTAGGTGGGGTTGTTTTAGGCGGGTCACAGATGAAGAAGACCCAGTTTTAAAATGGGATTTAAAAAAAAATAACCCCCAAGATTTATTTACCCTATTCATTGGCTATTTTAGAAACCAAATCTGTCAGGATTTTGGTGTAAATGCTGAAAGTTTTCCACATTGTCCATGGGGGCAAATTTAAACCGAATTCTGCTCTTTTTTTCAGGCACAGTTTGTTCCCCACTGCGCAGCCAGCTCAGCTGCACTCGCCCACCCCTTCCCCACTCCTTTTTCCCTCTCTCTCCAGTGCAATCCATCTTTCACTGGCCTCTTCCCCCTCTCCTTTCCCCCATCCCTTCCCCTGCCCGTCCTCCAGCAGCAGCAGTGCCCTCGCTCCCTGACACTTTCCATCTGTTGTGCTCTGGGAAACTCTCTGTGCTGTCCCTTCCCCTCAGCATTTCTGGAGTGGCTCCTCCAAAATCCAGGATGAGCTCAGAGGTCTGCATCCACAGCCACCAACAGAATTCCAGGCTGCTTCCCTTCCCTTCTGCCTTGTTTTGTTGCTCAAATCAAGCTCTGCAGCTCGTAACAAACGTGCTCTGCCATTGCTTGAAAATTAAGGACTCATTTCAGTTTCATTTCTCTTTAGTTTTTAGGAAATGGTGCAGCAGGACGAGGGAGAAATATTTAATGGGCGACCTTCTGCACTTCTAAGATCAGCTCCTGCTATCACCAAGAATTAACCCTTCTCCACTGACTAAATATTTATTTTTAAAATGAGACAAATCAGCCAAAAAACCCCACATATCTGCCATCTCAGATATGCTGCTGTCCCTAAGTGGAATTAATCTGAACTCTCTGTGCTGTCCCTTCCCCTCAGCATTTCTGGGATGGCTCCTCCAAAATCCAGGATGAGCCCAAAGCTCTGCACCCACAGCACAATTCCAGGCTGCTTCACTTCCCTTCTGCCTTGTTTTGTTGCTCAAATCAACCTCTGCAGCTCTGCTATTACTTAAAAATTAAAGAGATTAATTGAAATTTAAAAACTCAGTTTACTATTTTTATTTGTCTTTTTAGGAAATTTTAGTGCATCAGGATGAAAGAGAAATATTTCACGTAGTGCGACCTCCTGCACTTCTAAGGAAGATCAACTCCTGCTATCACCAAGAATTAACCCTTTTCCTCTGACTAAATATGAGACAAATCAGCCAAAATCAGTAATTTAAAAAATCAGTAATTTAAAAATGAGACAAATCAGCTAAAAACACCCCCAGATCTGCCATCTCAAATATGCCACTGTCCCTAAGTGGAATCAATCCGAGGTCTCTATGAACAGCCATTAATGCACAGATATTTATGTGGCAGGTAAAAATGCACACACACACACACACACACACACACACACACACACACACACACACACAGAGAGAATAATTTTCTGCCTCTCCCATGTCTGCTGCAGGATGGCAGCACAATTAAGTCCCCATGACGGAGACAATTATCCCCAGAGCCAGTAAAATGAGATGTCCACAGCGAGCTGCAGAGTTCTGAAACATGTGGGAATAGAGTACAGAAACTCTGTAGAGTCATGCAGCTAATGAGCAATAAATACACACTGGCACACCCTCATCAATTTTAAAGTCTCGCTATGAAAAGAATGTAATTAATTAAGATATGTTGATTTATAAGAGGTGACATAACAAGATGGATAGAGAAATCTTTTCCCTCCAATCTGTCATGGTTTCTTTTCTAGAAGAGAGCCCAGCACGTGATGGTCTCAGAAATCCTGAGTTTGGCTTTAACTCCCCCCACCACCCTAAAAGAACTCCCAACTTCCTTTTCAACACTCATTTGCATTTGGCACGACTGTATTTACAGCAAAACCGTTTTAAAGACAGAAAAGGGGAAAAAAAGAAAAAAAGAGAGAGAGCTGAAAAGAATTATATTTAGAAAAATCCTTTCCACTTTCCCCTGTCTTACGTTTCTGCACATGGAAACACAACCCCATTTCCCTTTCTCCCCTCCCAAGTCAGATGACTTTTTTGTAACTTGGCACACAGACAGTCTGGTATAAGACAGGGCTGGAGCATTTGTTGAGTCAAGATGTTTAATTTTTTTCCCCCCTCACATAATGATCCTTTTTTCCCTCCAGCCACTTGAGTTTTGTTTATGTTGCTTGAGCCCTAAACTAATACATGAATTCTCCTCCCTGCCAAGATGACAGCAGCAGGATGAGCCAGAGGAATACACTGGTTTTTAAAGAGAGAAAGTCTTTTAAAACACTTTTTTCTCCAGTTGTGACAAATTAAATGCATTAAAGGAAACAACTGCTGTTGCTACTGGGCTCTGAGGAGGAACTCTATTTTCTCTGCAAGCCCTTGACTTTTGTGAGGGGGCACTTTGCTCCTGTGCCAGCTCTGGCTTATATTTTATTATTCTTAGAACAAAAGGTTGCAGTAATTAGAATTGGGGAAGTTGTGCTCAAAGAGATGGAGCCATCAGATAAATTTGATACCATGGGGTGGTTATGAGAGGTGGGATTTTTAAAAGCAAGAAAGAACTGCTTCAATATATTGGGTTTATCCTGTCAGGAGAAGATGAATGAGAAGTCCAGCTACTTTCACTCAGGCCAGACATGTAAACCTTGTAGTTAATGACTGATGAGCAAAATTTTTTTTTCTCTTCCAAGTGCAGATGGGCAAATCCCTCACAATTAAAAATCACAAGAAAATCTAATTTTACCAGGAGAAAGCAGCACTGTCCAAACGTTTCCCAAGCAAGAGCTTTAGGTGCTTGTTGAAGGCAAAAAAAAAAAAAAAAAAGCCAAACAACATTTCTTCTAATGTGATCCATATTCTACCACATGCACATTTAATATAAAAGTTATGTTTGATATATGCCGCCGTAGCATTTTTCTATTTTAACTGAAAGCCTTTTGTTCTGTCAAGATTATGGAAGGATTTGCTTTCATTTTTCATGATGTTTCACTCAATACATCACCAACATTAGCAGGCCTTAATAAGCACCCACCTTCTCCTTCTCCTTCTCCTTCTCCTTCTCCTTCTCCTTCTCCTTCTCCTTCTCCTTCTCCTTCTCCTTCTCCTTCTCCTTCTCCTTCTCCTTCTCCTTCTCCTTCTCCTTCTCCTTCTCCTTCTCCTTCTCCTTCTCCTTCTCCTTCTCCTTCTCCTTCTCCTTCTCCTTCTCCTTCTTTCTCCTTCTTTCTCCCTTTTTCTCCTGTTTTCTCATTTTTTCTCCTCTCTCATTCTCCTTCTCCTTCCTTCCACCCTGCCCTGGCCCTTTTGATGCCCATTCCCCAAAAACCCTCAGCTGTTCCCCACACTTTGGGGTGTGGCCTCTCCATACCCTCCCCAGGGAGAAGATGAGGATGAGGATGAAGATTAGGATGAGAATTATGTTGAGGATGAGGATGGGGATGTCAAACCCGCCAAGTCCCGTATGGCGACAGAAGCGCAACGAGCGAAATATTTTCCTTTTTTTGTTTTCTTTTAAAGGCTGCCCGTGCTCTGGTGGCCGTGCTGGGCTCTCCTGGCTCTCTCTCCCCGCTGCAGATTCACATCTGTTTCTCTGCAGTTTGAAACTGTGTTCATTTTTCATTGCTGCCCTTTGTCCCACACTCGCTCGCTCCCGCCAAGGGCTTCATTTCACTTATTCAATAAGCACTGAGAGGCACTGCAGGCTGGGGAGAGCTTTAAGACAAAGCTCAAACTTCTATTAGGCCTCAACAAAAATGTTTTTGTTCCCTATCAAGGAGCTTTTTCCCCCCATTGCTCGTCATTGGCTTGTTTTGTTTTGCAGGAACGTTTGCGGCCTGCACGCAGTTTCACAGCTTTGGGATAAATAAATAAATAGATGCAACAAAAATCTGTGTTATCAGTAGCAGGAATGATTTCTAGTAGGAAATCCCATTTGTTCCTTTTTTCTCTGGGCTGGGAATATCCACAAACCCCACTGCAAGCACACAGGGCAAGCACTGGGCCTGGTTTTTTACCCGTGTGTGAGCTGCAAACACACTTCGTGATGTTTTCCTGGGTTTATACACTTCATATTGGGAATGAGGAGAGAATTCCCAATGCCAGGCCATCCCAGGCTGCTCCTGATTGTCCCCATCCTGCCCTCTCAGCACTGATCACTGCCACACACCAGACTGAAAGGAAGAGACCGCGCAGCTTTTTCCCAACGAGAGATTTTTGACATGTTAACGAGTTTATTATTTCCTCTTGCTGATCTGAACAGCAAAGAGCTGCTCTTTGGAGAGGATGACACTTCCAACACTCACAGCTTAATGTCCACACATGAAATGATTGAATTCTTGTGGCTGAGCTCATTTTGCCACAAGCCCATGAGTCAAACACAGGGGTTTTCATACCAAATCACCCTCCCACTATGGTGCCAGGGTTATAAACCCTCCTGTAAAGCTGTGAGGCTCAGGAAATATTTCCAAGTGTGTGTTCCTCAGCCTCAGGTTCCTGACAGTCCCATTTTTCCCCTTTGCTGTGTTTCTTTAAAAGCACTCAGCCTCCACCTGGCTGAAGCTCCTCTGATGCTACAACCCAGAGTTCCCTGCATTTCCTTAGAAATCACATCCTATTTTTCAGCTTGAGGCTTTAAAAAGCACAAGAATATGAAAATCAAACAGCAAATAGATTTTTATAATTACAGTATTTAAAGGGTTTTAAAGTATTTAAAGAGAAAGTAATGAATTGCACCAAGTTTATTGGTTCAGTGGCTCTCCCCAACTTTCACTTAAATAATCTTTGAGGAAAAACCTCAAAGAATATTTATTATATTATATTGTATTATATATATATATATATAATGTTATGTTATGTTATGTTATGTTATGTTATGTTATGTTATGTTATGTTATGTTATGTAATATTATATTATATTATATTATATTATATTATATTATATTATATTATATTATATTATATTATATTATATTATATTATATTATATTATAATTTATATTCCACTGTGTGGAAGCAGCAGTGCTGCTCTCTGAGCCTGGCATGGGCTCAGCTGAGGAAACACCCAAGTTCACAACGATATTTACACTTGTTCCACGCTCTGGGGATTCCATAAGTCAAAGTGAGCAACTGGTGAGAATAATGAGGCTTCAGAAGAATGGAATTGGTGGCAACCTGCATCCCATGGGAGGGGTGTTGATGATGGAAAAGGGAAACTTAATATTTGTGAAATTAAATAATGCTGAATAAACAAAAGGTCCCAACCAGACTGCATCCATCTTTTTAATTATTTTGGGTTTGGTGTGTTGGCTTGTTTTTTTTTTTTTTTTAACTAGAACCTGACTCTTAAAAGTATTTCTATTTTCCCCAGGCTCCTCTGGGACACAGAAGCCTGATATTAAAAGCCTGAACATTGCTCTTAGAGGCCCTGGAGGGGTTTGGTTGCACAAAGCACCTTTAGAGAGATGAATTAATGCCTTGCTCTTCAGACAGCACCTCCACAAACCTGCCAAGCTTCCATCCCAGGGGAATTCAGCATCTGTTGGAGGGGAGACCATGGGTCAGTGCTGGGAAGGGACCACCTGGCTTCAGGGATAAACTGGGAGAGAAGGGAAAAGCTTGAACAGAATCTGGGAGAAAAAAGCTGCAGCCTCACTCAGGTATCTCCGCCTGGCCACCAAAAAAATGGAAGATTTCCCAAAACATCATCCAAGGCCTTAAGGAGTCACCAAACAGTTTCCTTAACACAGAATAAAATATTTGGATCTATATTGGAAAACAGAGAGAAAAGAGAAGGGGGCAGGGGCAAAAAGGAGCAAATGGAGCAGCTGATTTTTGATTGCAGAAATGTTTTAATCATCAGACAGATTTCCCTAACAGATCTTCACAGCCTTTCACTTGTTGAATCTGGTCAAATAGCTGCACTTCACTTTATGCTGCATTAAAAATAGTTAAAAGGAAGGAAGGAAGAAAATTAACCATAAAACATGTCTTTGAGAAGAGGTGGCTTTCAGTTCTCCTTCTACCCCATCCAAGCTCTTAATATTCACACTTAAAATTGTCAGATTCTTCCCACTTCTTCTCATCCCCGGCTGCTCAGCATCCCAACAAACCAGCACATGAATATTTACAAAGAAATTGGATTGAAATATCATTCTGAGCTGGAGTTTGTGAAAGATAATTAAGTAGGGGTGTGAAGGGATGAGCCAGTGCCCAGCTCTCCTGCCTGGCAGCACAATGGGGCCACAACTGTGGGAACTTCATTTATCCTGTTCCTACCCTGGGGAAGGGACAGACAGACCCGGGCAAGGGACAGACAGACCCGGGTAAGGGACAGACAGACCCAGGTAAGGGACAGACAGACCCAGCTGGGGCTGCTCGGGAACAGACACAGCCAGAGCAGGGCTCGTCCTGCTGGGGCAGCGTGGAGTCCGTGCAGGAATCTGGGCAGGAATCTGTGCTGAATCCATGCAGGAATCTGTGCAGGAATCCATGCTGAATCCATGCAGGAATCCACACAGGAATACATGCAGGAATCCATGCAGAATCTGTGCAGGAATCTGTGCAGAATCCATGCAGGATTTCATGCTGGAATCCATGCAGGAATCCATGCAGAATCCATACAGGAACCCCTGCAGGAATTAATGTGGGAATCTGTGCAGAATCCAAGCAGGAATCAAGCAGGAATCCGCTCAGAATCCATGCAGGAATCCATGCAGGGATCCATGCAGAATCCATACAGGAACCCCTGCAGGAATTAATGCGGGAATCTGTGCAGAATCCACGCAGGAATCAAGCAGGAATCCACTCAGAATCCATGCAGGAATCCGTGCAGGAATCCATGCAGGAATCCGTGCAGAATCCATACAGGAATACAGGAAGAATCTATGCAGGAATCCATATAGGAATCCACACAGAATTAATGCAAGAATCCCTGCAGGAATCCATGCAGAAATCCGTGCAGGAGTCCATGCAGGAATCTCTGCAGAATCTGTGCAGGAATCCGTGCAGGAATCCATGTAGGAATCTGTGTAGGAATCCATGCAGAAATCCATTCAGAAATTCATGCAGGAGTCCACCCAGGAATCCATGCAGGAATCCCTGCAGAATCCATGCAGGAATCGAGCAGGAATCCATACAGGATTCCACACAGAATTCATGCAAGAATCCCTGCAGGAATCCATGCAGAAATCCGTGCAGGAGTCCATGCAGAATCCATGCAGGAATCTCTGCAGGAATCCATGCAGAAATCCACACAGAATCCCTGCAGAAATCCATGCAGGAATCACTGCAGGAAGCTCGGAGGGCTGGGGGCAGCAGGGATGCCATCCTGCCCCTTTCCCGAGCTCCGGTTTGAGACAAAATCCTCCTGAAAACGCCAAATTTCGTGCCACACACACACAAACACGAACAGATCCCCCGTGCACTAGTGAGGAATCCTTGGTCACAGCCAAGTCCATGGTTTCTCATTTTCCCAAAGAAAACCAAATTAGCAGATTCCTCTGAGCTACCTGAGAGGGAAGTCATCTCGAATTTATTTTGTATATCTCCAATTTGTACATCAAATATGGATAAATAAGGTGTGTAAATTTCTACAATTTATATGTAAAAATATACAATAGTTTATTCATCTCCAATTTATTAACTCCAATTTATTAACTCTAATTTATTAACTCCAATTAATGCCTCTGCAAAGCAATCTATTTGTTGCTGAGGGAAAGGGATGGGAGCATTTTCTGGGATTGTCTGAGCCTGCCCCACTCCCCCACCCATATGAGGAGCAATTTCTCTGGCCCAAGCAACCCTGTTAGAAGGGAAGAGAAGCCAAAATAAATGTGAAAGTCTCCTTTTCCTCCAGTTTCCTCCAGCACACGTTGTGCATAAATTACAGAGCAGGGGGGGGAAGAGAAAAACGAGTAGGAGAGGGGTTTCTGTTTGTTGTTTGGGTTAAATTGCTGGTGTTCAAGAAAACCCAGGAAAACAGAGGCAACACTCGAAATATTTGTGAGAAGGCTTCGCTTTCTCATTCTCAGCAAATCATCTCCACGATTTTAGCCCAGTCTGACAACCAGCAGCAGTGAGATCATGGCAGTAACCAAGCCAGCCAGACAATACCGAGACTAAACTTCTCTCTGCCCGCTCCCCCTTCCACAATTCACCTCCAAAATCTGATTTTAAGCCAGGTCAGCCCCCTCAAAGCAGCAATTCCTCGACTGGAAACTCTCTCCTCCAACCTCCCTGTATTCAGGAATAAAGGCAAGGTAGATGAGCGTTCCCTCTTCTCCAAGACTCTTGGAAAGAGGGGAGAGATGTCAGTCAAAAGAAGTATTTAAACAGCAAATTCCATCTCTGTGATGACTTCCATGCCTGAGCAATTCCCTTGCAGTTCCTCAGTGCCCCTGGAATGTGTTCTTGGTAGGAATAAAGGGGGCAGCAGCAAGGTGGGCAGGGAGGGACTGGGAGCACTGGAATGGCACAGCCTTCCCAATTCTCCATTTTTCCTCCTCTCTGTGAGACCCAGCCTTTGCAAAAATGAATTTATTTCCAAATGTTTTTATTTCACAAATCGTCCACATTGTTTGTTACAACCCATGTACATTTTAGCACCTCTGTGCCAACTGAGAGTACTTGATTTTAATTAAATCCTACACCATGAAAAATATTTATGTTGTTCATAGCTAAATTTCTCCATGACTTATTTCTATGTATTTTTTGCTTGGAATTTAATTTGCTTTTTTTTTTTTATTATATGGCCTTCATATAAACTCCAGCTTTCCATTGCATAGTTTTAATATATATATATGTGTGTATATATATATGTGTGTGTATATATGATGTATATCATATATATATATAATATAGAATATACAATATATGCAATTACAATATATATAATATATAATGCATAAAATATATAATATATAATGTATATAACATATATATATATATATAATTTCTAAAATAACAGCTAGTTAGGCTCTAATAAAAATACTCAGTGAGCATTCCAAAAAGTTCATTCAGATTAGATAGAGCAAATTTAATTCGCTTTTTTTTATTATATGGCCTTCATATAAACTCCACCTTTTCATAGCATAGTTATATATATATATATATATATATATATATATATATATATATATATATATATATATATATATATATATAATTTCTATTATATTTATATTCTATTATATTTATATATTTATATAACTTCTATTTTATATATATATATATATAAAATTTAAATAGCAGCTTGTTAGGCTCTAATAAAAAATACTCACTGGGCCTTCCAAAAAAGTTCCTTCAGATTAGATAATGCCTATTTATCTAAAATATCAAATGTGTAGGGAGAAACATCAACAGAGAAAGCGATAGGCACACCAGAGGCTTCCTTTCCTTCTCCTTCTGAAGAGACTTTAAAGCTGAATAAACACCTTGGAAAAGCACAAGCAATAGAGGGATCTCCTGGGTTCTGAACCTGACCTCTCCAAGTTAAAAATACACATTTTCCAGGCTGATCCTCCAAACCCTCCCTCACAGGAGCTTTTCTGCTGCTTCCACGTGCTGATTCCCCTTCCACAGGATCCACAGGATGGGATCTCTCAGGCCCACACTGGAGTTTGCTAATTTTTCTGGTTTCTGGAGCAGGAAAAGTATTCCCTCCATGCCTCCTCAGCATTAATTCCCTGCTCCTGGTGATTAGCATATAAATCTAAAAGCATGTGTTGGGAATATTTTTTTCCCCCCCATATTCAGGACGACATTAATCTTATTAGCTCAGGTAAACAACTAACAGCTATTAAAGAGAGTGCAATTTATCAGGAGGCAGTTAACCCTTTGGTGTGTGGGTTGCACAGAGTGGCACAGTCCCAGAGGTTGGAAAAGATTCTTGAGTCCAATTTGTGGCCCTGCTTTTTCCTCCAGGGGTGGGGAGAGAGAGAAAAAGAGGAAAAGGAAGAAAGGGGGAGAGAGAGAGAGAAAAAGAGAGAAAAAACAGAGAAAGGGATGGAGGGAGAAAGAGAATAAGAGAGGAAAAGAAAGAAAAAGACAGAAAGAATGAGAGATAAAGAGAAGGAAGAGAGGGAAGGAAGGAAGGAAGGAAGGAAGGAAGGAAGGAAGGAAGGAAGGAAGGAAGGAAGGAAGGAAGGAAGGAAGGAAGGAAGGAAGGAAGGAAGGAAGGAAGGAAGGAAGGAAGGAAGGAAGGAAGGAAGGAAGGAAGGAAGGAAGGAAGGAAGGAAGGAAGGAAGGAAGGAAGGAAGGAAGGAAGGAAGGAAGGAAGGAAGGAAGGAAGGAAGGAAGGAAGGAAGGAAGGAAGGAAGGAAGGAAGGAAGGAAGGAAGGAAGGAAGGAAGGAAGGAAGGAAGGAAGGAAGGAAGGAAGGAAGGAAGGAAGGAAGGAAATGGAAGGAAATGGAAGGAAATGGAAAAAAATGGAAAAAAATGGAGCAGGGGGGAAAATTATGTAAAATAAAAAGAAAAGAGAAGCTTTGGAAGAGAGGAACAACAAAAGCCCAGCACTTGGCAGTGCCCAAACTCCACAAAGAGCCAGACCCTGCCCCGTGGCCACCTCCAGCAGTGAGGGAAGGGCGAGAAATGGAAATGCCAGTGGCCAGAAGTGCCCTTGCAGCTCAGGCTGGGCTCAGAGCAGAGCTATCAGCACATCTCCCTGCCTGGCCCTGCCACTCTCGGGGGCTGCAGCTCTCTGGCCTGATGGAGTATTGATCTCCTGGAGTGCAAAGTCCAGCATGCCATTAGTCCAATCTGTTTCCAAGCTGACACAATCCCGTCATTTGTCATCTTCTCCTGTCCTGCTGTGTTTGTTTAGGAGCAGGATATTTGCTTTATCTGTCACTTCCCGATCCTCACTGTATTCTCTGCCTGACACGGGGTTTATTGAGTGCACAGTTTTCTCAGAGTCATTAACGAGGGAGATCTGGACATGCTGATGAAATCATTGGGAAATGAAGATGCTGACGGGCTGGAAAATATTTGTGAGTTCAAATATGCCCGGAGATTATATTTGAAATTAGATTTTGGGGAGAAATTCCTAAAAACATTTCACTTTCCTCAGCAAACACATGTGAAAAAGCAGAAGCCTGGCAGGTGACTTCATCGATGGGAACTGAGAGAAGCAGCCAGCTCAGAAACTGTGCCCAACATTTCTTAAAATTTCTTAAAAGTAAGAATAGAAATTCCTGAAATTGATTGCAGGAAATTCTCAGAGACACAAACCCCACGTTATGAATTTGCTGCATTGCAAACTCGCAGTTTTCTTTTTCACCTTTCCTATTTTGTCCTGTTTGTACCTCAGGGCAAAAATCTCTCAAACAAATCTGCTGGAAGTTCAATTTCATCATTTTCATTACCTCTCATTAGTAACTCTAGAAATGGGAGCTAGCACAGAAATTTTTATCATTACCATTGGTATTTTTACATTTACGGACATAAAAAGCCACTTGAATTTGCTTTCTAGAGGAAATCCCTTCAGAGGTTTACTCCCAAATTTTTCCTAAACAAGGTCAGCACCATAAGAACAGCATCTGTTTATTGCCAATATTTATAGCCATTTAATAATTTTTTAATATAGTAATTTTATAAATATTTTTTAAAATTTTAATTCATTTTTAAATTATTTTTTAACCCTTCATTGCAGCAGCACAGGCTCTCGTGGCTCAAGTGCCACAATGATGGGAGTAATGCCTGACCAATTCCCCAGGGCAAATATTCCTGGTATTAAAGCACTAAACCCCAAACTTCGCCTCAATTTGGTTTATTCACATTTAGAAACCTGCATCACCTCTCAGAGAATCCACAAACAGAAAGTGCAGAACTTCATTTCCCCCCTACAAAATCCATGTTTTTCATGGAGGGGAACATACACTTTTGAAATTTGCAGATTCCATTGGTACTTCCCAAGTTTTGCAGGGTGTATTAAAAATCAATGACAGCAGGGCAGGTCCCTCCAGGAGTGTTTAATTACAAAGTGAGAGAGAGGTAAAGCCCCCCAATATTGGTTCTCCTTTTCCTTTCCAAATTTAGGGTGCCTCTATGGGAGAGGATTGTGTTCTCTGCATCTGGGCAGGTCTGAGGTTGTGTTTGGTGGGCTGAGATCCACACTGAGCTCTCTGAATATTTATTTGCATTGAAGATCAGCTTCATCTGAGCCTGGAAATGTCTCATTTTCAGCAGGACTGTCCCCAAATCTCCCTCCACACTACAGCAGCACTTTGCAGCTGCAGGTTCTGCTTTTGTCCTTCACCACTGTCTAATAATTTACTCAGTATCAGAGCCTTTCTGAAAGGCAAATGCTGTAACTGCTCACACTCCTTGCCTTTTTCAGTTTGTTTTTTAAAGCAGCAAAACCTCTGGGACACAAAGGGGTTAAATTCACACTGATCTCCTTTTCTATCTCCCCAAATTCTCCAAACTGGATTTGCCCCATTCTGGGTAACCACCCCTAGCTCTGCACCTCCTCTCTCTGTGTGCCCTTAGCTGGGCCTTTCCATCATTTTTTCCTAAAGCAAATTACCCAGTTTTCATATTGAAATATGTTCTGTGTGGTGGGCAAAGTAGTAAAAGGGACATGGAGGAAGTAAATGAGAAGCCTGGGTAATTTAGGAGGTGGCATTCCAGGGATCTGGAAACCTCCCTGAGCCCCTCAGCATCCCTCTGAGATTGGGATTAGGGAGGTTGCAGATCACAGGATACACCCGTCCATAAAATTTTAACCATTCTCATTAGGCAGCAGGAGTGCCCACACATCTGTCCAGCTGTTGGGGTTGTCTGTGCTCCCTCTGAGAGCTGGAAAAGCAGCACAGGCAGGGCAGGGGGGAGGCTCCCTCCTCTGCAGGACGGGGAATTCTGGATCCCTGTCACTCAGCCCCACAGATGTTCACACAGTTTACTGCTCCTTGCTCGCAGGTTGCTGCAGTAATTGGTCGAAAAGGGGGGAAAAAAACCTAGCAAAGTACTGCTAATAATATAATAAAAGCAAATTCTGGGCAGCACTATAAAAATGGGAGGTAGTTTTATGTTTTCTGGGTGAGCAGTTTGTGAGTTTATGGACAAACGGGCCTCTGCCTTCTCTTCCTCACACATATTGGGGATAAGGTTACATTTTATTTGTAGGGAATTTTATGGCAGCAAAGGCCATTCATTAAAGCAAGCGAAAGAGCAGAGAAAGAACAGATGATTGTTACCCAGAAATCCTCATCAGCTCCCCCCCAGTTGTTTATCCTTTAACTTTTTGAAGGAATTTTTAGACAAAGATGCTTTCTTTGCCCTCTGGAAAAGAGAAAGGAGTGGGGGGAAGACGTACAGTTTCACCCAGGCGCCTTTCAGAGCTCTCTGGGCAGTGCCCTGAAAACAACTTCCCCTTTAATGAAGACCTTTCTGGAGCTCTCTTCAATATTCACCAAAAAAAAAAAAAAAAAACCTTAAAAAATTAAAACTTCACAAGTTCATAAGGACGGATCCCTGGGTAGGACTTTTATTAAGTCTTTTCTATTTACTTCCTACCTAGATAAGATCTTAATCACAGCCCCCAAATTATCCGCAATGACATTTATCAACTCCAGTCATCTTTTCTTTAGCGTGCTCCGCCTGACCAGTCGGCTTTTCTTCCACCCCTTCCTTTCAATGGAAGTTAATTTCGAGTACATGATTTATCTTGCTGGGCTAACAGCACTGAGGCAGCCCACCTTTTCAAAGGGCTGGCCAGGGAGTGAATTATAGCCGAGTTGTCCGGTGATTGCGTTCCGTGGGGAAGGAGAATAGGCAGCCAGTGTGTTGCCCCGATGTGGCGCTGGGACCTTTTCAACGAGGGAAGAAAAAAAGATTGGGCCTCTGACCGTGGGGCTGACAGGCAGGCGTTATATCAGCAGACAAAGGCTCGAATACCTGAAAGGATCAGAACTCCATGTACTCCGAGATGTGATGTTGTTTACAACACCATACGCTGACCCTACCCCCGAATTTACATGATATCGGCGCAGCGCTCCTTTAACCTCTCCTCATTCTTCTTCCTGCATCCTTGCATGGCCATTAGCATAGGGAGAATTAGCCAGGGCCACATTAAAGGCAGCAGCAGCAGCAGCAGCAGCAGCAGCACTTTGAAATCCTTCGCACGCATGGCCGCTGCGATGTGTAATTTCCCTGCACGCCCTGGGTATATCCAGGGGCTCTGTTTGGTTTGGCAGTGGGTTTCATTCAGTATCTATTAACATTCAACTTCTATTTGTAAAGGGCATGTACAACCCACTCAAGTACATATTTGGCACAAGCCACAGTCATTTAGTGTTGGTCCAGGAGTACAGCTGGTGCCATCTGGGGCGGGATAATGGGAATCTTTCACAGAGCTGTGTTTTCATACTCCTTGTTCCTTCTCTGCCTCACACAAACGGGGGCGGTTATGAATATGCTGCATTTCAGAGTTAGGGGCTTGTCCAGAGCCACAAACTCTGACTGCATGAGGAGGGGATCTCTCCTGCAGCCTGGGAGGTGCCATTTCAAACAGGCACCCCCAAATCTGCAGAGCCCTGGCCACCAAGGGCTAAACGGCACAAAAACCCCGCGGATTTGCAAGCACGAGGAAGATTTCCAGCACTTTCTGGTTTAATTCCAGAAAATGAGGCATTTCCTTGCTGATAATTCCACTTTCCCTATCAACAGGGCTGGGGAATTGAGAAGCTGGGGCTTGCCTGAGGAAGAGGGAGAGGATTTCTCTAACATAACAGAAGATTCTGCGGGGTTTTAGTGCCAAAGTCTCAGCTGGTTCTTAACACACATCACTGCCCGAGTCGGCGGCGAAAGGAAATTTTGTACACACAGAAATCACTTGACACTGTTGAAAAACCTGGGGCCAGAGGACTGGCAGGGTTCTGCAGCCACTGGGCTGTTTATTTTCCTGCTCGGGGAGTTATTCGAGACGGGACCCCGCACGACTCCGCCATCGACTTGGAAGAAATAAAAACCCTCCACATTCCAGCTGGTTCATCCACTCCCACCCTCCCTGGAAGAGCCTGCAGAGCAGGGACAGCCTGCCCCAGACCTGCCTGGGACCCTCAGCTGGGTGTCCCAAGCCTTGGAGCCAGGGTCTGCTCCTGAACTGAACCAACACACGACGGGGATGAACCTCCACAGCAGCTCTGAAAGGCAGAGGAGCACCTGCAGCCACAAGAAATCCTCAAATCCACTGAGGAAACTGCTCTTAGCATCAAATCCTATTTGAGAGAAATATACAGGGGTGGAATACTAAGAAATAATTACATTTCTGGGCAGTAGCAGAGCAGGGATCCTTTCTCAAAAGAGATTTCAATGCTATATCCCAACTGGTTTATTTCAATGCCATATCCCAACTGGTTTATTTTACTGCCAAATCTCAACTGTTTTATTTTAATGCCATAGTCCTGTGACCCCTGTACCACAAAAAGCCAAGAGAACAACAGCCATCCTCCACCATGCCCACCTGGTCAAGCCAAGCACCTGCTTTGCTCCTCTCTTTCAACCAGGTCGAATTTGTTTTCTCGATGGATTCTCTATGCAAAGATGCACATTTCAGTTTGGGGTTTTTTGGGGGTTTCAGGGGTGCTTGGCACCCCTTTGAAGACACCAATGACATTTTGGAAGGTCCATGGCAGATTTGCCACGACGGCAACACTCAGAATTTGCCACACAAAAACCCAGCGCTGCCCTGCTCGTCACCAACACCAAACGCAGGCAGAGCCTCCCAAACATTTCCATTTCCCAGCAGGATTTTTCAAATGCTTCTCCCCACTGCCCACGTTGCTGCAGCCTTTGTTGTGCTCCATGGAAAGCAGAGAATTCAGCAGCTGCATTCCTCCCACTGCCACCAGCACGCCCCAGCTCGTGGCCGGCCGACGGTGACTCTTTGCTTCTTTCTGATTCTGATCAAACGCCTGAAATCACATCCAATGGATAAAAACATTCTGATATTTTTGGCCTGAATCATGATTTCCCCCCTGTCTGTCTCACATCACGAGGCTGCAGCTGTTAGAGCTGACCCAGAGCAGAGACGCTTCATAATAATTGTCCATCTGAGCTGGGCTGGGGGCAGAAGGGAATTTTTGGGGGTTCTTTCACTCTTGAGGGTTCTCACACTCAACTTGCAGCAGGAACAGCTTCCCAAGGAGCTTCCATTATTCTGCCATATCTGTCCTGCACACAGGAGCTGAACACAAATTTTTGGGGATGGTTTTGTGTCCAAATAGGAAATTAAGTTCTCACAGCAGGCACGAAATTCCCAAATGTTGCTCCTCCTGCCAGGAGAGTTGTTAACATGGAAAAACAAGGGCCAAACAGGCAGAATGCAAAATATTTGTGGAAATTATCAGTATTGAAGATAGAGTTACAATATAATTAAGTGTTCCACTAGAGAAAAACGAGCTGATAACCAAAATAAACATCCATCCCTTAGTCAGCCTTTGTTGGGTGTGGATATTTGGGCTCACCAGTAGCCATTGATAAGGGAATGATGAAATCACTGAGCTCCTACTGAGTTATTAAAAGATATCCAGCTTCTCGAAACTTTGCAAATCCCAAATTAACAACTGAAAAAGTCATCACATGTGGACAAAGAAGTATTTCCAGGTTTTGGTGATGTAAAGTTGGCCAACATTTTATGAAGAGAGTTGGTGATGAAATTGCATTTCTATTCTACAGATACACAAGATCCCAGAATCCCAGAATCTCTGAGTTTGGAAAAGTTCTCCAAGACCATCACCTCCAAGCTGTGACCCATCTCCACCTTGTCACCAGCCCAGGGCACTGAGTGCCACATCCAGGCTTTCCTTGGACACCTCCAGGGATGGGCACTCCAAACCTGCCAAGGCCTGAGTCCCCTTTCCATGGGGAAATTCCTCCTGAATGAAAGGTGAGGAAAATCACTGCTGCTAATTAGATAAACAGTTATTTTAGGAAGTTGAAACTGTGGGTATACCAATAATTGAGCATAAAATTTGCTCTCATTTAAATGAAGACCATCTCACCACAAATCATGACGCAAATTGTAAAGACAGCTCCTATTTTTACTGAAAACTCTGTGACTCTGTGAAAGAAACAATTAAAAAAAAAAAAAAGACTAACCTCCACTCTAAAACATCTATCTTATTTTATATATATCACTATATTCTAAAACTCCAAATTCTAAGTTTTTCACCATGTGATATTACACACTTGTATTCAAACTCCATACCCATAATCCTAATTCTATCATTCAATTTTGGAAGTTTTCTCCACAGCCTCAAGTCAATGCAGCGTTCTCTTGGGGGTCAGTGCCTGTCAGCACAGAAAATCTGAAATTCTCAACAACCACAATTCGAACACTGGGATCCTCCCACAGCACATCCAAGAAGAGAATTCTGTTCTGTTAGAGCCAGAGTGCTCTGCTCACTCTCATTATTCATACCCTTGGATTTCAACAATGTAAGAATAAACTGCGGAGGTGAAGAGGGGAAAAATAATTAGGAGTGCAACAAAATGCACGAGCACATTAAGGTGTTAAAAGGGTTGGAGGTGTGAAGGCCAAAAATAAACATTCTGCTTAATATCTCAAGGTAATGTTTTGATGTGTGCTAAGCGAATCAATATTTGAAATCGTGGTAGGAGCTTGCATTTCCAGCTGGTGCAAAGGCATAAAAATGGAACAGATTGTATTTAGAGCAAAGCCTACCACTGCAGGCTCTGCAACAGCACAAGTTTGCATTTAGTGGCACATAAATGGTGTTATTCTTTGTTGACATTAGGATTAACTTTGTGGATTGACACTAAAGAACTGTAAAAAGAGTTTAAAAACCTCCTCACTTTTGTGATCTCTCCTTAACCACAGCAGCTACTGTAAGCTACCCTGGCTGCCCATAAAGACAACTGGATTTTGAGGGTTTTTTTGAAGCAGGATCCTCCCAGGCATGCTCCAGTTTGGGAAATGCCATTTCCAGGGCTGCTGGAATGGACCTGCTGGGACTTTCCCTCGTCTCAACTGTTAGAATTAGAAAACTTCCCAAAAAAAAACCCTAAAAACCCACCACAAGAGCAATGCTGTTCTACTTGTGCTCCCTGGATTGGAAACCACTCCAAGGACCAGCAGCAAATGAAATATTTTGTGAGGGGAAAGAAAAAAAGAAAGTAAGCCAAGCAAACAGCTGATGGAATCCCCCAGTGAGTTTCAGTTTAGCTTCTCTCTCAGCAGAGCTACAATCCTGAGGCTCACAGGAGATTCCTGATGGACAGAGCATCCCAGCAGCCCAAATCTGGTGCCGTGCCCAGCTGCAGGAAACCCCTCCATCCTCAAGGAAGAAACACCACAAATTCAGATTGGGATGGCTGGATGGTGTGTGCCTGTCAGGGGCAAAAATAGAACTCTGTTCCTGGCATCCAGGGAATGATTCTGAATGTGTTGTCACAGAAAAAAAAGAATCAAGAGACTCTGTAAAACCATGGGACAGGTGGAGGGCAGTGCATCCTTGATTTTGGTGCGTTTCAGGAATGCAGGAAGCTCAGTTTCCTTCAGAACCGTGTCCTTTGTGCCCAGGCATAATCTATTCACTCATCCAACTTCCCAAAGAGCTAAAGGGAGCTGAATCAAGGAACCCTGAACCGAGCCAGGCCTGATTTCATCTGAAACAGCAAAACTTCTATGGTTAACTCAGTAAAATAAAAAAACAGCTTTGATTAGGGTTAGGTTAGGTTAGGTTAGGTTAGGTTAGGTTAGGTTAGGTTAGGTTAGGTTAGGTTGGGTTAGGTTAGGGCAAATTCCCCTTCCCTGGAGGGTGGGGAGGCCCTGGCACAGGTGCCCAGAGAAGCTTTGGCTGCTCCATCCCTGGAAGTGTCCCAGGCCAGGTTGGATGGGGCTCTGAGCAACCTAGGATGTTGGAATGTGTCCCTGCCCATGGCAAGGGTGGAATGAGATGATTTTTCAGGTCCCTTCCCACCCAAACCATTGCAGGATTCTGTCATTCCAAGGAGAGTAGAAGGGGAAACAGATCAGCGACGCCACCAAGGTCCAGCCACGCTCAGGGAACAAATTCACTGCCCAAAGCAAACCTGGGACAGCCCCAGAGACACCTGGAGCCCACCATCAGCACCAGCAGATGCCAACCCAAGGCTCAGGCATTCCACGGAGCCAAAATTCCAAAGCAGCTGAGCCTCTGTGCCAAGGGTCTGTCCAGCCATGAAGGAGGTCCATCCTCGTGGCCAATCTGACAAACACCTTATGATTACTATTATTATTTTTTATATTTTTATTTTTAAGTGGGGCCTGCTCTCTCTGGGCCGCTTTGCTCCGGCCTGCCCAACCCTGGCCATAATGAGGCGAGGCTGGTTAAGCAGCTAATTAGCATGCCGTTTGTTAGGCGAGTTAAGAACGTAATTACTGTGAGTAGGCAGAGCCTGCCGGTGGAATGCATTTTGAAGGTTACCATAGGAATCCTTCCTCGCTCTATTCATTCCCAGTGTAATACTAATCACTATCATAAGGAAAGGATTGCTTGGATATAGACTGTAGGTTAACATCTGATTAGATTGCCAGGGAACAAAGCCATGCAGGCGCTTTGTTTGTTAACCCTTTTGGGTCCTGCGCCAGTGTCCTGACCTGGGGGAAGAGCTCCCTGCTGCTGGGTCCCCCTGCTC
This sequence comes from Melospiza georgiana, assembly GCF_028018845.1. Classification (NCBI taxonomy): domain Eukaryota; kingdom Metazoa; phylum Chordata; class Aves; order Passeriformes; family Passerellidae; genus Melospiza; species Melospiza georgiana. The sequence continues at coordinate 8,618,835 of NC_080451.1, forward strand.
TGCCCTCCCTGGGGTCCCAGCTGCAGGGCTCAGGGCTGGGATGGCGGAGGGCAGGCTGAGGGCTGCCTCAAATCTGGCTGGAATTAGAGAGGGGGTCACCCCAAGTGGCACAGGAAGACATCCTTCCCTGCTTTGTTAACTTGGAGATCCCCAGAAGACACAACGAGCCACTCTTCCCTGCTTTTGTCACTTGTAGGCCCCTAACTGGCACAAGGAGCCATCTTTCCTTGCTTTTGTCACTTGCAGGTCCCTAAAACACAAAACGAGCCACCCATTCCTGCTTTTGTCACTTGTAGATCCCCAACTGGCACAAGGAGCCATCCTTCCTTGCTTTTGTCACTTGGAGGTCCCTAAAATACAAAACGAGCCACCCATTCCTGCTTTTGTCACCTGTAGATCCCCAGCTGGCACAAGGAGCCATCCTTCCTTGCTTTTGTCACTTGGAGGTCCCTAAAAGACAAAACGAGCCACCCATTCCTGCTTTTGTCACTTGTAGGTCCCTAAAATACAAAACGAGCCACCCATTCCTGCTTTTGTCACCTGTAGATCCCCAGCTGGCACAAGGAGGCATCCTTCCTTGCTTTTGTCACTTAGAGGTCCCCAAAAGGCACAAGGAGACATCCTTCCATGCTTTTGTCACTTGGAAGTCCCCAAAAAGCCACAACGAGCCATCCTTCCCTGCTTTTATCCCTTGTAGGTTCCCAAAAGCCACAACGAGCCATCCTCCCCTTTTTTTATCCCTTGAAGGTCCCCAGCTGGCACAACAAGCCATCCTTCCTTGCTTTTGTCACTTGGATGGCCCCAAAAGGCAGAATGAGCCATCTTTACCCATTTCTGTCACTTGGAGGTTTCTAGCTGGCACAAAGAGCCATCCTTCCCTGCTGTTGTCACTTGGAGGTCCCCAACTGGCACAACCAGCCATCCTTCACTGCTTTTATACCTTGTAGGTCCCTAAAAGACACAAAGAGCCATCCTTCCCTGCTTTTGTCCTTTGTACGTCCCCAAAAAACACAACGAGCCATCCTTCACTTCTTTTGTCCTTTGTAGGTCCCTGTTTTTGTCACTTGGAGGTCCCCGACTGGCACAACGAGCCATCCTTCCCTGCTTTTGTCACTTGGAGGTCTGTCAGGGGTTAGTTGAATTAGGTAATTCCAAGATCTAAAAATCCGTAACTGAGGAAAAACTAAAGAGCAGCATTCCACCATTTGTATTCCTGTGAAAACCACATTTCCTCAAGGTTTCAGTGTGGTATCCTACCACAAAAACCCCCTGGGCATGGACTCATCTGAGTGCTGTCCCAGCTCAGCGCTCACAGGGGGCTCAGAGAGAAAAGCCAACCACCAAAAGCCCACATCCCAAATTATTCCAGCAAATCCATGGGCACCCTGCCCTGGGCAAGCCTGTGCAGATACCCAAGGGACACTGATGGGACAGACAGGAGCTCTCAGGAACATCTCCATGCTCCTCCAATTCCCCAGGGGACACTGGTGGGACAGACAGGAGCTCTCAGGAACGTCTCCATGCTCCTCCAATTCCCCAAGGGACACTGGTGGGACAGACAGGAGCTCTCAGGAACATCTCCATGCTCCTCCAGTCCCCCAAGGGACAATGGTGGGACAGACAGGAGCTCTCAGGAACATCTCCATGCTCCTCCAATCCCACCAGCAGGAGAACCCCAAGATGCTCCAACCCCAACCTCGTGTCCCACCTTCCCAGAGCCTGCCCAGTGCCACTCCCGGTGGGTGAGGACCAGCCAGAGGCTGGGAACTGCTCCCTTTTGTCAGGCAGAAAAGCCAGGAGCGTTTGTCCTTTGTTCCCCTGCCCCCAAAGTCTCAGCCAGAGCTCTCAGCTCCACTCTAAAAGAGCCCTGGATGTTCATTAAATCGCCCCTGCATATTTTGCTCCTTTATTATTTTTTTTTCCTCTCTTTTTTTTTTTTTTTTTTTAATATATCCCCCCTCGAGGCTGCCTACCAAAATCTCCCCGTGGTGTTCCTTAGCTCTTATCCTAAAAGTGCTGCAAGAATGAAGTGGTGAATGCCCCAATCTGAGAGCATTCTGCGGCCAGCCCCACGCTGTTCACAGCCTCGGTGGGAATTTACAATTCATCGGCGACCAAACTCTTTGAATGTTATCAACACATCTTTCCCCTGGCACACGAGAGTGTGACTTATGAGGAGAGGAGCAATTTGTTTCATGAATTTCATCCTTTGTTATTGAAAGCTGCTGGATTTGGCTGTATAAAGACCCTTCGCCATTAAGCCGCGGGGCAGAAGCATCCCATGGGCTGACAAGTTTGTTTGCTTGTTATTATTATTTTTAAATACAAATTACTCTGAAAGTAGCATTATGGAGGGTTCTGAAGGGGCTTTAAGGAAAGCTTGTGCTGTTTTCCAAAAGATTTGGGAATATGGAGGGAAATGAACGGAGCAGCCCATGACCTCGGTTCAATAGGGAAATATCAGCTCAATTTTAACCAAATTAATGAGTATTATTCAGTGGTTTTACATTGCCCAATCCAGTACCTCTAAGACCTCTATTTAATAGAAAACACAGATGTTAATAGAAAATATAGATGAAAATATAGATGAAAATATAGATGCTATAATCTAGTTGAGGTGTTAGGGCATGGGTTCAATAGGGAAATATCAGCTGAATTTTAACCAAATTAATGAATATTATTCAGTGATTTCACAGTGGCCAGTGTACCTCTAAGCAACTCTATTTAATAGAAAATATAGACGCTGATGGAAAATATAGATGAAAATATAGAAAATATGGATGCTATATTCTAGTTGAGGTGTTAGGGCATGAGTTGGACTCGATGATCTTAGAGGTCTCTTCCAACCTCATTATTCTGTGATTCTGTGATTTATGTATTAAAGCAGGAATCTGTCTGGTGTCTTTAAAATCTAAAATGGCAAAGGAGCATCAGTGTGAAAAGGCAGTTTGGCATTGACTAAACAGCTCCTTTTTTAGCTTGAGAACTCTGCTCAAATGAGAGGCTTGATTTGTAAATAAAAGTCTTCAGAGTAAAGGGGAAATTGAAATGAATATTTAGGGTTGAAATAATGAAATAATTCGTGCTCAAACCCAATCCAGAGTGTTTGGAGTGGGGGATTCTGAGGGAGCCAGAGCAGGGTTGGGCTCTGAGTTCTGCCCCAAAGCTCCAATTCCCAATATTGGCCAGCCCTGCACAGGTGAGCAGCAGGTAAAAAACTCCACCAAGGCACTGATTCCAGCTCCAGGAATGTCCTCCCAAACCTTCTTACATTCATGAATTATGTGGAAGAACAACTCTGGGTTTTCCTTGAGAACTGAGTCAATTTTAGGCAGAAAATAAAATGTATTACCTGAGATAGCAAGGAGCTAGATCAGTTCTTTTGTGGGAAGTCTGGGAAAAGTTCTGTTTGTATTATTCCAAATATAAAAAGAAAACCCTCAAAACATTATTCTCACCATTTATTTTCTCAAGTTTGTGTACTGGAACAAGAAGCCAGGAAGCTCAGAGAAATAATATCTCAACCCAGCTTCCCCAGATTACCAGAACCAACAAGAAATAAGAAAAAAATAAAAAAGTTCTTTGGGAACCATTGTTCTCCAGGCAGATCTTTCAGTCCAGTTTTGGCTAATTAAATTAATCTGGTAAGCAGGTGTAAACCCACTTGTTTGGGTGGCTAAAAGGAGAGATTGGAGGTATTTGCACAGTGAGAGATTTGTACAGGGGAGCATTAAACCCTATCAACAAGAGGAAACTCCACTCAGGATGCAGAAAATCCTGTTTAGCACTTCCCAAATCTCACCAAGGCCGCCCCTAATCCAGCAGCCCAGCCCCGAGGTGAGGTTTAACTGTGTGCCTGGGAAGCTGCAAAGCTGTGCTGGGCATGTTTCACTTGGTTCATGCTCTATGTGGTAAATAAAACAGAAATACTGCTGGCATTTGCATTGGCAATGCCCAGCCAGCAGCAGCACCCTCAGCTTTCATTCAGGACCAGCTCAAGACCAACCTTTTATTGCAATAAGGACTTTTTGCCACGTGCAGAAATAGAAACCAACCAGGCTACCAACAAACGCAGCGTCACACAGCCCAGGCATCACCAGAGGCACAGAAAGGGTTAATAAAAATATCAGAGAGGGGGAAAATATAGAAATAGTATCAGCAAAGAGGCAGAATTCAGTCTCACCTCCATAGTTATGATGTTATCACCCCCAGTCTGGTCTGGTGCAATTGTTCTGGTTTGGCACCAAGGAATAGCAGCTAACTTGAAAAAAAAGTGGTTTTTTGGCCTTTCTCTGGGTTAAAACCATGCTGGAGAAGAATGAGACCATCACAGGAGTGCAAAGGGAGCTGGACCCAACTTCCAGCCCTTGGAAACCCACAGAGAGCAGAGCATCCAACACCCTGAACTCATTGAGTGCCACCAACCAGCCACAGGTGTCCCTCCCAGCCCAAAAGTGCTGCTCTGAACCCCCAAAAAGAGTGGGACAACATCTATCCCTCAAGGTGGGATGGCAGTGATGCCTCAGGATTATGTTTTCTATTTTTCACATTCTGTGCTGCTTTACTGTGTGGGTCTGGGTTCACATTAGGGGATGGTGAGCTCTGTGCTCAGAGCAGGGAGACAAAACAATTCCTGCTCCAGCTGGGCACCAAGGACAAATGATCCAAATCTCAGCCCAGGAGCACAAACACCGTGGGCTGGAGAGAGAAAAACAAGGATGGGACTGCAGGGGCTAAAGCTGGGATGGGACAATTCACTCCAATATGGAAATGGAGCAGAACTTCTAAAAGCGAGAGACCCTGTGAATGGTCGTGCATTTTGGGACCATTTGGGTTCATCTTGGGTTCATTTTGGGACCATTTTGGTTCATCCTGGGTTCATTTTGTGACCATTTTGGTTCATCTTGGGTTCATTTTGGGACCATTTTGGTTCATTTTGGGACCATTTTGGTTCATCCTGGGTTCATTTTGTGACCATTTTGGTTCATCTTAGGTGTAGCCCTGGCTGGGCTCTTGTGCTGCCCAAGGTGGATCCATTGAGGAGGAAATCCTTTTAATAAATCCCTGCTTTATTCTCTAAGTCCATCTAGTCTCTGTTCTAGGTCAGCCTTCACAAGGCATCAGCAGAACCAGCTGGGAATGGTGTGAGGGTGAGCTCAGGAGGAGGAGGAGGAGGAGGAAGAAGAGGAGGGGATCCCAGTGACACAAATGTGTGTCCCCTGTCCCTGCAGTGCTGGGACCTGCCAACACCCAGAGGAGCATTCAGGGTGGCAGCAGTGGTGGCCTTGCCTGTGGGCTCCTGGAGACTTTAGACCCCTCCCAACATCCCTGCTCCTCCAGCTTGGCCCCTGAGGGCAGCTGAGCCAAAATTCACAGAATTCACAGAATTCACAGAATCAGCAGTTTGGAGAGACCTTCGAGGTCATCGAGTCCAACCCATCTCCAACACCTCAACTAAACCCTGGCACCCAGTGCCACATCCAGGCTTTGTTAAACACATCCAGGGATGGGGACTCCACCACCTCCCTGGGCAGAACATTCCAGAACTTGATCATCCTTTCTGTAAAAAGCTTTTTCCTAATATCCAACCTGTATTTCCCTTGATGGAACTTAAGGCTGTGTCCTCTGGCTGTGTCAGTGCTGCCTGGAGAAAGAGCCCAGCCCCAGAAAGAGCACAGGCACCTTTCAGGAGTTGCAGAGAGTGACAAGGTCACCCCTGAGTCTCCTTTTCTCCAGGCTGAACACCTCCAGCTCCCTCAGTGGTTCCTCACAGGGTTTGTGTTCCCAGCCCCTCACCAGCCTTGTTGCCTCCTCTGAAGGTTCTCAAACATCACCAAACCCCTCTCCAAAAACCTGGATGGTGCCAGCACCCCAAACCCCAGCCCTGGCATCACTCAAAGTCTTCTTTCACCCTTGGGGACCCTAAAGAGTGTCACTGTCACCCTGAGACTCTCTGGGTTGTGCAAGCACCGAGGGATGCTCAGAGCCACTCCTGTGGCGATGGGAGGAAGCGCACAGGGGGCTCCATCCTTGGGGACCCTCTGCTCAAACATCTCAATGTGCTTCCTAAATGCCACCAAACCCACCCAAAAACCCCTCCCCAAACCGTCTGGGTGGGTGCCAGCACCCCAGCCCTCAAAGACTGGTTCCATCCTTGGGGGCCCCAAAAGTGTCACTGTCACCTTGAGACTCTCTGGGTTGTGCAAGCACCGGGGGATGCTCAGAGCTCTCAGAGCTGCTCCTCCTCTCCCACGGCGATGGGAGGAAGCGCACAGGGGCCTCCATCCTTGGGGACCCTCTGGAGGTGCTCAAACATCTCAATGCCCTTGTTAAATGCCACCAAACCCACGTGGATGGTGCCACCACTCCAGACCCCTGCCCTGGCATCACCCAAAGCCTGCTTTCACCCTTGGGGACCCCAAAGAGTGTCACTGCTGCTCCCTGGGCTGCACAAGCACCGAGGGATGCTCAGAGCTGCTCCTCACTTTTCCTGTGGTGACGGGGGGGAAGCACATAGGAAGCTCCATCCCTGGGGACCCTAAAGAGTGTCACTGCCACCCTGAGACTCTCTGGGCTGTACAAGCATCGGGGGATGCTCAGAGCTGCTCCTCCTCTCCCGCGGCGATGGGAGGAAGCGCACAGGGGGCTCCATCCGCCCCCTCCTCCCGCAATAACAACAATTAGCATCCCTCCTCTCTTCCCCCTGCCCGGAGCTCTCCTGCTCGTCCCCCCCTGCCGCCCGCCTCTGGCAGATTTGCTCCCGTTTTTTCGTCTATTTGTGAAGGTGCCCAAGACAGGAGCTCACTTAATACGTTCCCTTACGCTTGTGGCGCAACAGCCTATTCAGGACAGATAAGCCCCTTTAGAAATGAAGGGGAATTTAATTCAGTGCTTGAGTGACAGCAGGAAGATTTATCCCCTCAGCAGACAATACGGCTTTTGGGGCTTTAATCTTGCCCAGACAATGGGCTGTTTCTCGGCCCTCATCTTGTGCTTTTCCCACGATGTTCGGTGATTAACCGGGGCTCCATTGGATGGAAGCCACTATCTCTCATTTAAGAAGTGTTTGCGCCTCTGTCAAGGACCAGGCGAAGGGAGGGAGGGGAGGGACGTGGAGGAGAAGAAGAGAAAGGAAAGGGGAGGGCGAGAAAAGTTGAACTCATCTGGGAGAAATGCCGGGAGCGAGTGGGATGCCAGCGCTATCTGCAGTGGGCAGGGCTGGGTGGCACTGTCACCTCCCCAGGACAGCTGGGCAAGGGCACTAAAATCCCATTTATTCCAGAGGCTCCTCAGTTATTTCGCTGTGCTTGTGGTTCAGAACAGCCCTGCTCGCCCACAGATCCTTAGGTATGCGCTGCATAAATTAATTCCAGAAAATTAATGAATAAAAGCAGCCCAAAGCCTAAATACAGCTAATTATTTTATCAATAATATAATATATATATTTATATATATAAACTTTATATATAAGTTTATATATAAACTTTATATATAAGGCTAAACTTTATATATAAGGCAATATATATATATATATATATATATATATATAAGGCTTACTATATTATAAACTTTATATATAAGGCTAAACTTCATATATAGGGCTATATATATATAAGGCTTACTATATTATAAACTTTATATATAGGGCTAAACTTTCTATATAAGGCTATATATATAAGGAGATATTATATCTCCTTATATATTATATTATTTATATATTATATTATATTATATTATATTATATTATATTATATTATATTATATTATATTATATTATATTATATTATATTATATTATATTATATTATATTATATTATATTATATTATATTATATTATATTATATTATATTATAATTTATTATATTATAAACTTTATATATATAAACTTTATATATGCCTTATTCTATTATAAACTTTATTAGCCTAAACTGCCTGATAAAGAAATGGCTGATCAGCTGTCTAATTAAGAAATGACACTTAAATTAATAAAATGGCATTTAAATAAAATAACTTTTTGTTATTTTTGACTTAATAACTATTTTTATTTTTGACTTAATAACTATTGTTATTTTTGACTTAATAGCTAACTACTCGTGGCCTGCAATGCAGATTTTTTTATCCAAAAAAGGCTTTTTTGGGGGTAAAAATCTGGTGTTGTGCTCTTGCCCACTGAAGATAATGGAGGTGCTTAATACTAATTTAATAATAATTTAATAATAATTTACTAATTCGTGGCCTGCAATGAGGATTTTTTATCCAAAAAGGCTTTTTTGGGGGTAAAATCTTTTGTTGTATGCAATTTTGCTGTATGTGTTGTATGCAATTTTGGTAATGAATGAAAATACAGATTTAGCCTCAAATAATGCCCCACTGTTCTGAGGGGATGTTTTCAGTCCTAATGGGCCCTTCCAAGCCGGGATATTCAATGATTTTATATTGAATTTATATTTACTATATTTATATATTAAATGTATTATACAGTATATTATATATATTATATCTATATAATGTATAATGTATAATGTATAATATATAATATATAATATATAATATATAATATATTATATATTATATATTATATATTATATATTATATATTATATATTATATATTATATATTATATATATGTGTTATATATTATATATGTAATAAATATATTATAAAGTATATGTATATAACTATATTATATTGAAATTATTTGTATTTCTATTTTATATTTCTAATTTATATTTCTACTTTATTTTTATATTATTTCTATTATATTTTATATTATTTTATATTATTTCTTTTATATCTAGGTATTGCAATGTCAGGATTCTAATTTGAAGTCCACCCTCTACCACTAAACACAGCAGAAAGAGGAACAGAACCACTGCACCCAAATGGCTGTAAAATGGAAAAAAAACCCCATTTAAATAACTAGTTTAGTCCTGAAATCTCTAAATTTCCAAATTTTCAGCTTTCCTTTATCAACAGCAAAAATTAAGAAGTTGGCAAGATTTTTTTGGGCAGGAATTGAACAGTGTGAGAGGTGTGAGAGCACCACAAGTGACTGCAGAGTGCACAGGAATTACCCACGATGGCACTTTTCATAATTAAACCTGCCCACTTTTAATTGGCAGCTAAATGTGGATTTTCTTCCTGAAATTTAAGAAAATCTCCCCAGAAAACAACCAGAGAGTTTTAATCCTCAACACACCTCCGTAGGAGGGGGTGGAAGGGAACAGTTCAGCATTTCCTCAACATCATATTTGGAATTTTCAGCTCCTTCAAGGACAAGTTCAAGTCCCTGAGGAGTCACTTCAGCTCTCCAGTGCCTTTAATGAGATCAGCTGGGTGAATGGGGGGCTCTGAGTGGCCTTTAAATGGAAATGCCTTGAAAAGGAATGAAAAGAAAAGGTTTTATGGAGCATTTTAAGGTTTTCAGTTGGGCTTTTGAGTTGGTTGGGGTTTTGGTGTGGTTTTTTTTTTTTTTTTTGGTTGGTTGGTTTTTTGGATTTTTTTTTCTGTTGTTTTATTGGGGTTTCTTGGTTGTTTTTATTTTTTTTTTTTTTGTGGGGGTGATGGGGGGTTTCCCAAAATTAAAGCATTGGTCTCCACAGTGTTTTCTTACAGAAAAAAAGGACATAAACCACTTCTTTTGGGGGGAGTTTTGGCCACAAAGACACCTAAATTATTTTTACTTTTGGCTTAATAACTAACTACTCGTGGCTTGCAATGCGGAGTTTTTTATCCAATTACACAAAACCACTTAACCCATGGAGAAGAAGGAGAAGAAGGAGAAGAAGGAGAAGGAGAAGGAGAAGGAGAAGGAGAAGGAGAAGGAGAAGGAGAAGGAGAAGGAGAAGGAGAAGGAGAAGGAGAAGGAGAAGGAGAAGGAGAAGGAGAAGGAGAAGGAGAAGGAGGAGAAGGAGAAGGAGGAGGAGGAGGAGGAGGAGGAGGAGGAGAAGAAGAAGAAGAAGAAGAAGAAGAAGAAGAAGAAGAAGAAGAAGAAGAAGAAGAAGAAGAAGAAGAAGGACCATCCTTCACCCTAAAACCTTCATCTTGCTCTATAAAACAAACAACTTGTTTGGGGTTTATTTCATTATTTGTTGTAATTTGACCCCAAATTTAGGAACAGATTGGGAACTTCCAGCCCAGCCCTGCTCACCTGCCAGGATTTCTGTCAGCAAAACCTCCAGGAAAATCCAGTTTGGGGAAGAAAAATAAAATCTCAACAGCAAAAGAATTTGAAGAGCAGACCCAGCTCATCCCTGTCTGCACTCTCTGCCCTCTTGATTTTGTCCTTGACTCTTTTGAACCCATCTCAGCCTCCTCTGAGGGCCCTGGGAACCTTTTCAACACCTCCCCCCTGAGCTGAAGCAGGGTTTGACACTCCCTGGCTTTGTGGATCCTCTGCTTCTTTTTTGTTCAGGTTGGGATTAAATGTGTGAGGTGGTATTTCTTCTCTGGGCTCAGATGTTTATTAGTTTTTATTTTAAAAATGAATAGTTTTATTTCCATTATAGTCTTAATATAGTTCTTATATTTTCTATTATGGGCATCCATCCATATTTATATTTATATTTATATTTATATTTATATTTATATTTATATTTATATTTATATTTATATTTATATTTATATTTATATTTATATTTATATTTATATTTATATTTATATTTATATTTATATTTATATTTATGTTTATGTTTATGTCTATGTCTATGTCTATGTCTGTGCTTATGTCTATGCTTATGTTTATGTTTACAAAATAAAATAAAGACAAAATAACCAAAAAAAGTCTTAAATAACCCAAAAATAACAACAAAAAAACCCCCCAAAATAACCAAAAAGAGATGCTAAATAACCCCAAAAACCACCTCAGCACATCCTCCACCATGGGACACATTTAAAGCTCAGCTGCCTGGGCTGTTTGCTCTCTGCTCAGGAGCTAAGCAGCACAAATATGGAAAGGATCTGATTTGTTAATAAGAGGGTTTCAACAAAAAACCCAAAATAACCAAAAAAGGTGTTAAATAACCCCAAATAACAAAAACCCCAAAATAATCAAGAAAGGTATTAAATAACGCCCAAAATACCAAACACCCAAAATAACAAAAAACCAAAAAATCTCCAAAAATAACCAAAAAAGATGCTAAATAACCCCAAAAACCACCTCAGCACATCCTCCACCATGGCACACATTTAAAGCCCATCAGGTCGGGCTGTTTGCTATCTGCTCAGCAGTTGAGCAGCACAAAGATGGAAAGGATCTGATTTGTTAATAAGAGGGTTTTAAGAAAAAACCCCAAATAAACAAAAGAGGTGTTAAATAACCCCAAAATAACAAAGACCCCAAAATAACCCCAAAATAACAAAAAACTCCGAAAAAAAAAAAAAAAAAAAAAAAAAACACTAACACCAACCAAAATTACCAAAAAAGGTGTTAAATAACCCCCAAAAAAACCCAAAAACCCCCCCAGAATAACCAAAAAAGGTGCTAAAGAACCCCAAAAACCACCTCAGCACATCCTCCACCATGGCACACATTTAAAGCCCATCAGGTCGGGCTGTTTGCTGTCTGCTCAGGAGTTGGGCAGCACAAAACTCTTGGAGAAGGAGCCCAAACCCCCTCTGCCCTTGAGCAGCCTTTGCCCCGAGCCAGCAGTGACCCAGCAGTGATTGGACACCGAGGCTCAGCTTGTTTCTCTCTAATGGCTTTTTGTTCCGAGCACCCAGAATTTCCCCAGCCCCGAGTCAGGCTGATATAAAAGCACAAGGGATCCAGGAGGCTCCTTTGGCAGCAGCTCCAACTCTTGGTGGAATTACTCCTTTCCTAATAATCCACTTTAAAAAATATTGAGGGAATTTGTCCAAGCAGCAGTGGCAGGGTTTCTGTTTATAGTGCTTGCAGGTGTGGGTTTGCTCCCAAATTCCTGCACAGCCTCTAAAAATTTTTGTTGTTAAATTGTGTTGAGATCGTGTTTATTTCCCACCAGCAGCTGCCGGACGATCCAGGTGAACTTGGTTAAGGTTAAAATAAATAAATAAAAATAAATTATCCAGAGAAATCCCTCCAGGAACAACCCTGCTCTGGCTGCTCCAGATGCTAAACTTCCCTTTGTGGAGGGAAATACCCCCAGACTTTTGTCCTGGCCCAGCACATGAGGCACAAAGACAGACCAAGGGATCAAAGTCTCCCCTTTATCACCCTGCACTCGGCAGAAATGTAAACTTCCCCATCCAGGGCCCAGAAATGTCTTTGAACTCGCTCAGGGAGAGCCCAAAGGTGTCTCAAGGAGTGAAAATTCCCTGAACTTTCCTGGAATAGAAGGGCAGCTCAGGTAGATTGTGCTGGAGAAGCAAAAATTTTTCTTCTATCTGCTTTTAAGTTTTATGGGGGGAAATTGTGTTAATATTGGTGTGTTTGGTATCTTTTGGTAACAACAGAGAGGCAAAAATAAAAGTATTAAAGGATGCTTTTTCATCTATACATTATTGGTTTGATGGTGAAATGATTTTTTTTACAGGTAAAAATCAAGAGGTGTGGAATTCCAAAGGAATTCCATATAAAATCACATAAAATCCATTAAATTTTATGCACATAAAATCCACCTCCCATCCTATCCCAGCTGCAAGGAGTGAGGGAAGAGCAGAGAAACCAGGCAGGAAAGAAAGAAAAGATGAAAAAAAGAAAATGAAGAAAAAGAGAAAACGAAGAAAAAGAAAAATGAATTGAGAAAGAAGAAAATAAAGAAAGGAAGAATGAAGAAATGAAGAAAAACTTTATCAGGAGGAATAATTAACAGCAAGACACAGAACCAGCAGTGCTGAATGCTGAATGTTCCCAAGTTAAGATCACCAAGAGCTCACCAGGCTCTGGAGAGTAAAACTCACACAGCTCTGCAATTCCTGCTGGAGGATCATTTCAAAAATCTGATTTAAAAATTCCCTTGTACCATTAAAAAAAAAAATATATATATATATATGCATTTTTTTTTTAAATTGCATTCTGGCATTCTGGTGAAAGAAAATGCAATTTTTTGAAACTGTTCTAAAATATTTAAAACTTTTGATATTTAATATATTTAAAATATTTCATATTTATCTAAAAAATATTTAGAATATTCCTTTTTTCCCCCTGATTTCTGCAGCCATCCTGAGTGTTGAGAGGGGGGCAGTGACCACTGGGAAAGGGGTGAGCAAAACTCTTCAGCCCAACGCAGAGAATTCCATCCAAACCCCGAGTGGGTGTCCCAGGCTGAGGCTCTGACAGAGCCTAAAGACAAAATCAGGGTTTGCCAGGGGCTGTAAAAGCTCAGAGCCAACAACAACAGCTTAGGTGTGTGCTTAGATTTCATACCTGCAGAGAAGTGGGTTTTGTTTGGCAGCAAAAAGAGCCCTTAATATCCTCTGGGTAGGCACACAGACACAACCTGCAGCAGCTGGGAAGGAGAGGAAACTCTGAGGAATCCCAAAGACCTGGCTGATCTATCACAGGGATAGAACTGGGGGGAAGTTTGGGATGAATTCAAGCAGAATTGTGCAAAATTCAAGCAGAATTGTGCAAAATTCGAGCAGAATTCAAGCAGAATTCCAACGGAATTCAAGCAGAATTGAAGCAGAATTGTGCAGAATTGAAGCAGAATTCAAGCAGAATTCAAACGGAATTCAAGCAGAATTGTGCAGAATTGAAGCAGAATTCAAGCAGAATTCAAACGGAATTCAAGCAGAATTGTGCAGAATTCAAGCAGAATTCAAGCAGAATTCAAGCAGAATTCAAGCAGAATTCAAACGGAATTCAAGCAGAATTCAAGCAGAATTGTGCAAAATTCGAGCAGAATTCAAGCAGAATTCAAGCAGAATTGTGCAGAATTCGAGCAGAATTCAAGCAGAATTCAAGCAGAATTGTGCAAAATTCGAGCAGAATTCAAGCAGAATTGTGCAAAACCAGTTTTTCCCTGAATAAAGGGACTTGCAAAGAAAATCATCAGGAAATAGAAGCACCTACCAGGAATCTGCAGCAGCCAGGCTGATCCAGTGGGGTGGGAATCTGGTGGGGATGGCTCTGCTGCTCCTCAGAGCTCAGACCCACAGCTAAAACAACCAGAGAGTTTCCCCTTCCTAAGGGGTGAAAATGGCTTTACCTGAGCAGCTTCAAAGAGGAATTTGAGATGTGGGTTTTGTCTGTGAAAAAGAAAAAAAAAAAAAAAAAAGGCCAGACAGCAGCCAGAGGCAGAAAGGGGAAGGAAAGAGGGGAAGAAGCAAGAAGGAAGTGCCAGCTCTTTGACACCTTTGTGATGGAGTTTGATTTGTAAAGCAGAACAGAGCCCCTTCCCTTTCCCTGGCCTGCCCTCTCTAATCTGATTTTAGGAGAACTCCAGGAGGTGAATCATCCCTGCCTGGCCCAGAAGTTCTGCTCAGAGGGGTTCTGCAGGTCACCCCTGCCCTGCCCTCTCCGTGCACCCACAGGCTGCAGCAGGACCCCAAACCTTGACCAAACCTGCCCAAAGTGCCACCACCTGAAAATAATAAAATTATTTTAATAATAATTATAATAATTATAATTTTGGAAGAGCGTGAATTAGGCCTGCCATGCTATTTTTTTTCTTTTATTCTTGAATTCCATCACACAAATTGTCTTTTGGAGGACTTGATCCTGCACTGCTAATCAGGGGAGCAAAATTCACCATGCCTTCATTTTTGAGACTCTGTGTCACTTTAGGACATGAAACAGAAAGATGCAGGCACTGGCTTTTTCTAAGGCAAAAAGTAAGGTTTTTAATTTCTGATTTTAACATTTATAGACTTTTAGACAGTGGATTGGAGGGTGACAGTGGCACCTCTCCTATGACACTGGACAAACCAACCAGTCCATCAAATTTCTTTTATAAAAGAATGCAAAACGATGAGTTATCTACATGTTGTGTGCGAGAAAGTTTGTTACACAAACATAAACATTAAAAAGTTTAGAAAAACTTAAAAAATCAGGACAACAACTCTGCATTCAGAGAAAAGCTAAGATTTCTTCCTTCCCATCACATATTTCTGGACATCCAGGGCAGCTGCCAGGATCCAGGGCTGAACTTTCCTCTGCTGGGGATGGAAATGCCTCAGTTTGGCTTTCCCTGCTCTTTATCTGCTGTGCTGAGCGTGGTTTCCCTCCTTGATCCCCCCAAAATCACTCAGGGATTTGTTTTCATGAGGTGCAGGAGGGAGGGAGGCTCTGCTTGGCACCCCAGGGTTCTGCTCATGTTTCCTCATGGATTTCCCTGAAATCCCAAATCTCTCATTTTCCCTCAGGTTCTTGCCAGGTGCCAGCCTGAGGTGATGGAGCAGGAGGAATTTCCATGCCCAAAGATCCAGGAAAGGATCCCACAGATGAACCTGACAAATCCCTGCTGCATTCCCTGGATGGGATGGATGATGGATGGATGGATGGATGGATGGATGGATGGATGGATGGATGGATGGATGGATGAGGGATGGATGGATGGATGGATGGATGGATGGATGGATGGATGGATGGATGGATGATGGATGGATGATGGATGGATGGATGGATGGATGGATGGATGGATGGATGGATGGATGATGGATGGATGGATGGATGGATGGATGGATGGATGGATGGATGGATGGATGATGGATGGATGGATGGATGGATGGATGGATGGATGGATGGATGATGGATGGATGGATGGATGGATGGATGGATGGATGGATGGATGGATGGATGGATGCATGGATGGATGGATGGATGGATGGATGGATGGATGGATGGATGATGGATGGATGGATGCATAGACAGATAATTCCACTACAGAGGTTTGGAACAAGATGATCTCTAAGATCCCTTCCTACCCAAACCAGATCCTAAAACCCAAATTTTCCCAACAGTGAGCTGATGAATTAAATAAAAATTAAACTAATTCCATAAGCCACTCATATTATATTTGATCAGTGACCTGAGCTGAAATTAATAAACATTTAAAAAATGAAATAAGCCTGTTATATTTAACCTTTATATTGAACCATCACTGAATAAAGGCTGCAGGCTGATCTCCAGTGCCATGAGATGTTCTCTGTGCTGATATTTGATCATTTCTCCTCACTTTTATCTTGCTGAGCTGCCTGAGCAGGTCCTGCACAGAGGGAGGAGTGAGATGGAGTGAGCAGGGCACGGCCACTGTGGGGTTCTCAGAGCCACAGACCTGTGTGTGACCACAGCCAAGTTCCTTCTCTCTCCACCACTGTTCCTTTTTTTCACCTCTTTCTCCTTAGGTTGAGCTCATGACAAGATTTGTGACCTCCTGGTTTGACAGATCTCACCCATCTAAGGCCTTTTCAAAGCACTGCTCGTTTCCCTGAGCATCCCCACAGCACCTGCCTGTTGGGGCAGTGATTTCAGCTGGCACAAACCCCAAAATGCACATTTTAAATTCATCTAATTAAGAAATCACCTTAAAATAATTATTTCCCTTTCATTTCTGTGTCATCACTAGAAAAGCAACACAGTAAATCATCAATTTAAAACATTGATTACAAAAACAAACAAGAAGTGTGCAGCAACTTCGGGAAGAAAAAATTCCTCCGTCCAAAATTTAAATTAAAAAAATAAAATAAGTGTTTGCCCTGGTAATGCTGCAAGTTTTCCCTCTGAACTTTGTAAAACTTCATCCCCAAATGGATTGACTTCTACATTATCTGACATTTCCTCATTAGCTTCTTTGCTTTCTCCCCTTTCCCTGCAAAAAGGCCCTTGAGTCTAACGATGTCAGAAGTCTCTGAAATTTGACAGATCTTACATTTCCAGCTCATTTTCTAATGAGTTTGTACATCAGGACTGATTAGTGTAATAAAGAATTCATGAAGCAAATAAATGTAACATGAAGACACCTTGAAGAGAGGAAAGAAAGAGCAAGTCAAACATGTTGAGAAAAGGTCTGGCCTTTTTAACCTTCATTTAGTCGTTCTGACAAAGACACTTCATCAAAGAGCCTTGGCAGGTATTTGGACTTTGTGCACAGCAAAACCAGGCTTTGAACTTCTGCTCTGCATTACCCAGGAGAAGCCTTCATTAGCCTCGTTTAGGCATGAGGAGTCTTTGCTGCTTTTCTGCCAGGGTCAGGATTAAATCGTGAGATGGTATTTCTTATTTGGACTCGGATGTTTGTTAGTTCTTATCTATATTGGAGTCTCACAAACCCTGAGTTCTACAGCATTTCACTCCAACAAACTAAAAATGGAGCTGTGTCTCTCTCTCTCTGCAAGGCCTTTTAAGGATAAACTGTCCAATTAAGAAATGACACCTAAATTATTTTTACTTTTAACCCAATAATCAACCACCCGTGCCCCGCAATGCGGAGTTTTTTATCAATTACACAAAACCACCCAAACCCATGGAGAGGAAGGAGGAGGAGGAGGAGGAGGAGGAGGAGAAGGAGAAGGAGAAGGAGAAGGAGAAGGAGAAGGAGAAGGAGAAGGAGAAGGAGAAGGAGAAGGAGAAGGAGAAGGAGAAGGAGAAGGAGAAGGAGAAGGAGAAGGAGAAGGAGAAGGAGAAGGAGAAGGAGAAGGAGAAGGAGAAGGAGAAGGAGAAGGAGAAGGAGAAGGAGAAGGAGAAGGAGAAGGAGAAGGAGAAGGAGAAGGAGAAGGAGAAGGAGAAGGAGAAGGAAGTGAAGAAGATGAAAAGAAGAAGGAGAAGAAGAAAGTGAAGAAAAAAGAGAAGAAGAAGGCAAAGAAGAAAAAGAAGAAGAAGAAGGTGAAGAAGAAGGAGGAGCCTCCACCCTAAAACCTCCATCTTCCTCTCTATACGTCACTATATTCTGAACCCTTAAACTCGAAGTTTTCCACCCTGTGACATCACACACTTCTATCCAAACTCCACACCCACAATCCCAGTTCTGTCATTCCATTTTGGAAGCTTCTCCACAGCCCCAGATCCATGCAGCATTCTCTTGGGGGTCAGTCAGCACAGAAAATCTGAAATTCCCAGCACCCAAGGCTCCAACAAGTTCTTATCAAGTCAGGCTTTGCTGAGCATCCCCGAGCAGGGCAGGGGGAGAGGCAGCTCTGGGCAGGGCTGGCCCCGACCCCTCCTCACCCTCCTGGATTGAATTTCCCAGCCAGAGCCGGGGGCACCTCCTCAGTGTTTGGGAATCCGCGGGAAATCTTCCTCCCGTTTTCCTGTGGCAGCCCCTGTGGCAGTAATTGGAGTGCTCTCGCTGGGGGAGAGCTCCGAGCTGAAATTTTCCCCCGTTTCTCCAGGTTAAAATGAATTTTATAGAAAGAATCGCAGTGTGTTCATTCCTGGGATCCCATTCCACTAAAAAATTTTAGGGCTGATTCCAAGCACCCATGGATCTCCATCACCCACCCTCACCTGCCTCAAAGACAGAAAAATTTCTTTTCAACACTTAATGTTTTTAACCTTCAGAACTGATGCATTTTGGGGGGGAAAAAACTTTTAGGGCTGATTCCAATTCACCCCTGTTTTATTTGCCCTGTGGTCACTCTGTCACCTTTTCCTCAGCTTCCCACAGATCTAAATAAATTAGTTTTGTGCTCCTTCCACACTCACTTTTTTTTTTTTTCAGGGGAGAACTGGCAAAGCACAACCCCCCCAGATGTCCAGATCCTATGGGAAGGAAATGCCAGCATGCTGTATTTTTATTTATTTTCATCCACAGCATTAAAAATAGGCTTTGTTTAAAATAGGAGCAGACTTAATATCTTCGCTGAGGAAACCATACATTGGAGAGGTTTATGTGGAAAACGTGCCAGGGGCTTCTGACCAGCTTTAACTTGGGATCTTTCCCACTCTGGCCATGACTTTTGGCATCAGGGGCCTCAGGCTGAGCAGGAATTGCACATTCCCTGATGATACAAAACACAACAATAACCAATAATAAGGAAGAATAATTCTATTCCACACATGCAGCTGAGTGGACGCGGGGGGAATTTCAGTGCTCAGCTCTGTTTCACCACCGGGCAGGGAGCAGAGCAGGATTTCCCTCAGGAATGCCTCAGTGTGCTCTGCCCAGTTGTAATCCTGTTCTCCCCATGTCTTTCCCCAAATGGAACATTGTCAGGGCTCCTCAGGAAGCTGCAAGAAGATTCTTTTTGAATAGGGACAGTATGGAAAATAGTTCAAAAGAGTCCTTGTCCCACACAGGCCAGATCTGCATGGGAAGTTACTTTTTTGTTCTTCAGAAGAAAGCAAAAACCCACAAGGAGAAAAAAAAAAAAAAAAGAGGAAAAAGAAAGGAACCAAAGAAACCTCAAAGAGTTCAAAGAGCGTTTCAGCAGCAGCTCAGGCCTCAAGAGCAAGGCCCCCATTGTCATCTCTGGGTGAGTGACTTCTCCCCTCAGCTGCGTGTGCAGGGAGCATCTGATGGGGGCTGCAGCCAGACCCTTGGCCCTGAGCCACCCTGAGGGTCCCAGAGTCACTTTAGGGGTCCCTGAGCCACCCTGAGGGTCCCAGAGTCACTCTAAGGGTCCCTGAGTCATTCTGAGGGTCCAGAGTCACCCTGAGGGTCCCTGAGCCATCCTGAGGGTCCCTGAGCCACTTTGAGGTTCCCTGAGCCACCCTGGGTGTCTCTGAATCACCCTGAGGGTCTCTGAGCCACCCTGAGGATCCTTGAGCCACCCTGAGTGTCTCTGAGCTCCTCTGAGGGTCCTCAAGCCACTCTGAGGGTCCCTGAGCTTCTCTGAAGAACTCTGAGCCACCCTCATGGTCTCTGAGCCACCCTGAGGGTCCCTGAGTCACTCTGAGGGTCCCCAAGCCACTTTGAGGGTCCCTGAGCTCTTCTGAAGGTCCCTGAGTCACCCTGAAGATCCTTGAGCCATTCTGAGGGTCCCTGAGATGCTCTGAGGGTACCTGAATCACTCTGAGGGTCCCCTGCCCTTGACACCCCCTCCCATCTCCATCCTGCCCCCTGAGCTGGGGGTGCAGCAGGGTTGATGCCCAGACCCCCTTCAGACCGAGCATCCTCTGCCTCAGCAGTTCTGCTCAAGTGTTCAAGGGGAAAAGTTTCACTAAATATAAAAAATTTCAATCTTAATCACTTTGTCCTCAGAAGAACAAAATTTTATCATTTCTGAGCTTTTTTTCCTGGTAGTGTTTTTAACTGATCTCTGTCTTTATCTCACCAAAACTGCAGCATGAAAACTCTCCCCGCTCTGCTCCACTTCTTATTTTCTGTGCCCTTTTGACCCCTTTTGTCCCAGCTACCTTTTTCCCCTTATTCTCCTTTTGCATCTGAGCACCCTCTGCATCCTCTTTATTCTTATCTCCCATCGCTGCAGCTCTTCTCCCTCCCAGTTCTGCAAACCCCAAACCCCCTCCTTTGCCTCCAGCACCTCCTCACTGAGCATCCCAGCACAAAATCCCTTTTTCCTTCATGGTCCAGCTGCTTTTTGCAAGATTTCCAAGCACAGAAAACCTCCTGAAAACCTTCTGAAAGGGCAAACACCTCCTGCACATCCACAGGAGTGTGTTGGCATCATCCAGCACTTTAATCACCTTTTTCTCCCATTTTTAGGGGATCACAACTGAGATTTTTTTTTCCAGAAAGTGGAAAATTGAAGGAAAAATGAGAAGATGGACAGAAACCTAAAGTGGGAACGGGATACTGGGAGAGAAGCTGAGTCCAGACATTTTGGCACAAGAAATCGTTTGTAACACAGATGATAAAAACAAGATACAATATAATTAGCACAGCCTTGGCAAAGCTCCAGAGTGCTGAGCTAAATAAATGATTCTGTATTTGTTTTAAAGCATCCAGAGCTATTTATACTGTCAGCCCAGTGCCTGAGGGATCACTCCTTCCTGGAGTCCCTCTCCTCACCACACTGCTGCTATATCAGCCCTCAATTTCTCACTCAGCCTTGAATTCTGCTCCTTCCCTGCTTCTGCACCTTTCATTTGTGCAAAAATCCCAGAAATCCTCCCCAAAGTCCTCCCATCCCACAGATTTAGGGCTCAGCCTGGCAGAGCTGGACAGAGAATTCCAGTGAGGGATTTGCTGGGAAAAAGAAACTTCCCAAAATTGGCCAGGGAAAAACATTGAAGGTTTTTCCATCTTCCCCCCTCCCCACTTTTCCAGGAGCCAAGTGGAAAAGGGAAACTCCTCAACGTTCATTGAAACAAAAGTTTCCATAGGTTTTCCTGAAGAGTGTCCAACTCCTCACCCTCCTCAAAGGCAGAAAAACTCCTTTTCAATGAGTTTTTATTTTTTAACAGTCCAAACTCCTCAGTTTTGGGGGGGAAACTTTTAGGGTTGTTTCTAAGCATCCCCCTGGATGCCATCACCTTCCCTCACCTGCCTCAAAGATAGAAAAAATATTTTCAAGTTTTTATTTTTTAACCTTCCAAACTGCTCAATTTGGGGGGAAAAAACACATCCTGGATCTCCATCACCAAATCCTCACCTGCTTTAAAGACAGAAAAACTTATTTTCAAAACCTGATTTTTAAACCTTCAAAATTGCTCAGTTATAGGGGGAAAAGATTCTAGGGCTGATTCCAAGCACCCTCTGGGTCTCCATAACCAAATCCTCACCTGCCTTAAAGACAGAAAAATTTCTGTTCAAGAAGATTTTAATTTTTAAGCTTCCTAACTGCCCTGTTTTGGGGAAAAAACCAACTTTTGGGGCTGATTCCAAGCACCCCCTGGATCTCCATCACCAACTCCTCACCTGCTTCAAAGACAGAAAAAATTATTTTGAAGAAGTTTTTATTTTTTAATCTTGAAAACTGCTCAGTTTTGGGGGGAAAAGCATCTAGGGCTGATTCCAAGCACCCCCTGGATCTCCGTCACCAGCTCCTCACCTGCCTTAAAGACAGAAAAAGTTCTTTTCAAGTTCTTAACTTTTTTAACCTTCAAAACTGGCCAGTTTGGTGCAAAAAAAAAAAACAACTTTTAGGGCTTACTCTAAGCACCCCCTGGATCTCCATCACCAAATCCTCACCTGCCTCAAAGACAGAAAAACTTCTTTTCAAAACCTGGTTTTTTAGCCTTCAAAACTGCTCAGTTTTGGGCAGAAAAAAAACCTTTTACTGCTGATTTCAAGCACCCCTTGGATCTCCATCACCCTCCAAGGTTGTTCTTGCCCCTCTCTGGGCTCTGGCAGCTCCTGCAGGTCCCCAAGTGTGTGACACCAAGCCAAGAAATCTTCCAGGTAATTCCACCAGCTCGCCACTTCTGTTAACAAACTTCTTGATTTGGACTGACCACACAAAACAGCTTCACCACAGCAGCAGAAACTTTCCTTATCACCCAGCAGAGGGGCTGGGGACACCTTTTTCCCATGGAGGGCAGAATTGGTGTGAAAATGTCACTTTTGTGAGGCAGAGCTGGCTGTGGGATCACCCAAAAACTGTCACCCACAGATATTGGAGCCTCATCATCCTCATCATCCTCACTGTGACCTCCATGTGCTCATGGATCCCATTTAAATCCCAGCAGCACCAAGGCTGCCAGGTGGGTTTAAATCCAGGGGTTTGGAACAGTTATGGATGAAACAAAGCCAGGATTTTTCATAAAATTTGCAGCAATGAGGTGGAAAATAGAAATACTCGCAGTGCTTTAATTAGCTCTGATTTCAGCAGGGGCAAAAGGACACTTGTGCCTTCTAAAATGTGAAATATTTGTGAAAAGTAATTCCAACTGGAGCTTGAAATGCAAGGTGGCTGTGCCAGTGGCCTCAGCAGGGGTTAGAGGGGCTGTACTGAGGTCTCCAGGGTGAGATCCTGCTCAGCAAGGATTCCCCAAATGAATTTTCCTGTTTGGTGCACTCAGAGCTGGAATTCTCAGCCATGAACTTGGAGTTTCTGCAGAATTCCCAGAGCAGGGAAAATGTTGTAGCTTCGAACAACATTTGAACAACACACTCCTAAGGTTTCCCTTGGTGTTTATGGCATGTGGGAGCTGCTCTTCCAACCCCTTTTTCCTCAATTCCTACTTTTTTCTTGTTTTTTTAATAAAGGTTGTTGCACCTTTATGCCATTGTCTCCAATTTTTCCTATTTTTTAATAAATGTTGTTGCACCTTTACCCCATTGTCTCCGATTTTGCTGTAGGTAAGTGCTCCAAGGTGGCATTTCTGTCACCTTTCCACTTTCTCCTCATTAAACTAAGCAGATTAAGCTTCTGGGACAACAAGAAAACTGTTGATTTTGAGGTTTATAGCTGCATTTTTTTCATTGGAAATTATTCATGAACCTACCCCAAACACATTTTGTGTCTTTCTTCTTTTAAAATCCCATTTCACAATGAAATCCAAGGGAGAATCACAAGCCAAAATGTACGCTAATCCTTTTTTTTTTTTTTAATGTTATAATGAAATTAAATTTGGAGATACTACAGTAGGGCCTTCCCCAGTGCTCCCAGCTGAAAGGGGGAAGGAATTAACTGACTTTAAAATGAAACAGGTTTCTCCTGTGTCTGACTGAAAGTTACAGGATGTTGGTAGTGAACCAATTAAAACACATCTTAAAACGATAAATACAAACCAAATGTACATTATCAGCATGTTCAGCCTTTTGTTTCTCGGTTCTATTTTGTATCAGCTTATTGCAATCAGATGTGTGGGGAAGGAGGGGGGGGAAAATCAAATCATTTTAGGAAATAATAAATAAAGAATTCAGCGGAGGAAACAAAGGAGGGCTGCGTTTGTTCAAACATAAAATAAACCACGTTTCAGAGAGAGCGCTCACGGAGAAGCCACAACATCCACGGATCAGTGGAGCTCAGAAATACCTAGAAAATGGCCAAAAATACTCAAAATCTGTCTCAGCTGAAGATGGGGATGAAGCTGTGCAGGATCAGGATATTCCCATTTTGCCTTTTCCCCAAACGAGATTTCCTCAGACACTTCTTGTCCATCTCTGCTGTTTTGTCACCTGAAACACCTCATGACCCACAAAATGTCCCTGTTCAAGCCAGGATTCAGCTTCTACTGCACCAACAATCCTGGAACCACCTGGAAAATCCATCCAAGACCATCCAGTCCAACCTTGCCAAGTCCCCACCTTGTCCCCAGCTCAGGGGGACATTGTCACCTCCAATCCTTCCTTGGGGACTCCAAACCTCTCTGTCCAATTCCCTTTCCATGGAGAAATTCTTCCTGAATTTATTCTTTTATTTCTTTCTGCTCACAAACAGTTACAGATTAGTTCTGGGTGAAATTTTCTCTCATCCAAGGCCACCCAGTCCAACCTGTGCCAAATCCCCACCTTGTCCCCAGCTCAGGGCACTGAGTGTCACCTCCAGTCCCTCCTTGAAGACTCCAAACCTCCCTTTCCATGAAGAAATTCTTCCTGAATTTATTCCTTCTTTTATTTTCGCTCACAAACGGTTACAGATTAATTCTGGATGAAAATTGCCATTTCTCTCATCCAAGGCCACCCAGTCCAACCTGTTCCCAATCCCCACCTTGTCCCTAGCTCAGGACACCAAGTGCCACCTCCAATCCTTCCTTGTAGACTTCAAATCTCTCTGTCCAATTCCCTTTCCATGGAGAAATTCTTCCTGAATTTATTCTTTTATTTCTTTCTGCTCACAAACAGTCACAGATTAGTTCTGGATGAAAATTGCCATTTCTCTGAAGTTTTCTGCAGTTGCAAAGAGTGGAATTAAGTCTCTATATAACCTAAATAGAGTGAGTATAAATATATATAAAAATACACCCACTACAGGCATTCCCTCTTTTCACAGTAAAATAAATGTAAACTTTAAAAGTGAAAATATTTCACTTTTTACAAGCCTTAGAAAAACTGATTTTTTTTTTCCCCCTTACATTTCTCTCTCCCAGCTTTTACTTTCCCAAGACAGGATTTTTTCCTCTGTTGATCCGTTCCCAACCCCACACATCGAGTGGATTCTTCTCAATGAAAGACTGCAGCAAGTTTGCACAATTTTGCCATTCTTTGGGGCTGCAGGTAAGTAGCTGTGCTTAGGGGAAGGAAGTATTGAAAATCTCCTTTGCTATTCCTCATTTCACGCTTTATAACGTGATACTTACAAATACTTTGGTAGCAGATTAAGCTCCAGAGAAATGAAAACATTTCAGAAAGAGCACAAAGCCTGCAAGTGTCCAAATGAGGGAGCAGAAACTCGGCTTTAAGCTGCAGGAGGGGGTTTATGGGATGTAGTGCCATGTGCCATACAATACAAGATAAACATCTGTTGTTATTTCAGCAAACCTAAATCAGATGTTCAGCTTTTTCTTCAGGGGTAGAGTGGCACAAAGAGAGATTTTATGATTTTGTTATTTTTTTTTTCCCCCTCTCTCTCTTTACCAAGGTGGCTGTTCCTGTGCCAGGAAGAGCAGGAGAAGATTCTGGAGGGGACTTCAACACCTTTAAAGTAATCCAGTGGTGATAAGGGGACCTTTTGTAACCTCCATTGTGCCAGAGACCTTCAACCTTGGATCTCTGCCCAGGGATATATTTATTAATTAGGCCAATAGTGCCAGGGAGGAGTTGTTCCACTCACACACCGAGGAACAAACACAAAACTGGGTGAATCAAAGTTCTCAGGCTGAGAACGTTGGGGTTGCTCATCATGTTGTGTGGAGACCTCTGAGAACTTTCCAGGACCTGAAAGGGCCACTGGGAAGCCGGAAAGGGGCTCTGGAGAGTCAGGACAAGGAGGGATGGATTCGAGCTAAAAGAGGGGAAGTTTAGGTGGATATTGGGAAGGAATTCTTGCCTAGGATGGTGGGGAGAAGCTTGAATGGATTCAAGCTGAAAAGGGGGAAGTTTAGGTGGGTATTGGGAAGAAAATCTTTCCTTTGAGAAGCTGTGGATGCCCCTGGATCCCTGGCAGTGTCCAAGCCAGGTTGGACAGGGCTTGGAGCAGCCTAGGGCGGTGGAAGGTGTCCCTGCCATGGCAGGGAGTTCCAATGGGATGAGTTTAAGGTTCCTCCCAGCCCAAACCAGCCTGTGATTCCATGAATCCAACTGAAAGATCTTCACAGCTCCTGATGGACTTTGGGTTAAACCTTCCAAAGATGCCAAGAGCTGCTGAGTGGACAAAGGGAAACACTCAGAACCCTGAAGGCACCATGAATTTCCTGCCCAAGGAGCAGCTTCTGCTTTGCTCCCAACTCCAGCCTGCTCCCATCCGCGTTCTCTCCTTCCATTTTCCAGGGGGAAATTCCTAAACTGCAGCTCCAGGCTGTGCCCTGTGCAGGGAACCTGTTCTGGCAGAGTTGAATTTCAGAGAATTCAGTGCTGGGAATTTCAGAGAATTCAGAGCTGAATTTCAGAGAATTCAGTGCTGGAAATTGCTGGAGGCATTCCAGGTGTACTCCATGTCTGGGAACACCCCAGATGAGGGCCACCTCCTGCAGCCCTGGAGGGAACAGTCCCACTGTCCCAGGGCCACCTGAAAGGTCGCACACTCAATCCAAAACCCTCTTTTGCTGATTTGCCTCAGTGGTTCCCTGTCAGCACCACCCTTGGATGAAGCAACACCAAATAACCCAGGTTTAAACGGGATATTCCACATTTTAAACTGCACAGGATGGGTCTGAACTGCTTGACAGCTCATCCCCTTCCCTCATTACACAGCCCAGTTAATTTTCCAGGTTTGGAGTGGTTAAAAGGGTCCAGATACCCCAGGGCAGCAGCAGCAGCAGCATCTGGAGCTCAGCTCCAGCCTTGGGCTAAATCTGCCAGGGCTGGTGCTGGCCACAGGAGGGGCTGGAAAAGGGGAGTGGGAGGTGGGATCCAGGAGCTCTCCCCACACAGAATTCCTGGCAAACAAAGCACTGACCCAACACAGAACTCAGAATTTTGTGCCCCACTCCAGATGTGTTTCTGTTCAGTTTTTAATTTGGAAATTTTGGGGCACACAGCAGTTTAACAATGCACTTTTAATGCCCTAACATGCATAAATATATATATACACCTTTTGTTTCATTTTTATTTACCTTAGCAGCACACCCAGACCTGCTGCAGGTTTTTACATTATATTTTAATTAGTGTTTTTATAGATGAAAGACAAAGACAGCACTCAGCACAAACACACACATCCACTGTGCTGCATTTCCCAAGGCACACACTTTAATACCCAGAACACCAAGGCTCTCTCCATCAAAATTTATATTCCCTTGGTCCATCTGGTAGCTGGGTTTGGGAGCTGTGTGAGAGAGAACAATGTTTGTTGTTCTTGTTGGAGTAGTTAATGTTTTATAAACTCATGAAACTCCACAGAATTAGGATGACTGGGAAAGGAACCCAAGGCAAGCAGATGTGCCCCTCAATTAATTCAATTTTTTTGTTGTTGTTTTCTTTCTTTTTAATAATCTGGGGAAATTTCAGCAGGGGAAAAGTGAGAGAAGAGAGCAGGACTGTCCCCAAAATGAGCAGGGGATCCAACCCTCCTCAGCATTTTCACCTCCACCTCTGAATTTTCCTATGGATTTTTGGGATGGAAACCTTTCCATCACCAGAGGGACCATCCCTGTCTCTGACTGAGGATGACCAAGGTGCCACATCCCAAACCCTGGTGCTGAAGGTGTTCAGAACCATTTTGGTGGTGCAGCACCTGGAAAAGCTGAAAAGGGGTGGGTTTCAACATGGAAACAACCAAGTCAAAAACCCCACATCCACCATAATCCACCAAAACTATCACATATCCCATTAATGCCTCAGAAGGAAGGAGAAGGAAGGAGAAGGAAGGAGAAGGAAGGAAAATGAGGGAAAATGAAGGAGAAGGAAGGAGAAGGAAGGAGAATGAAGGAAAATGAAGGAGAAGGAAGGAGAATGAAGGAAAATGAAGGAGAAGGAAAGAGAAGGAAGGAGAATGAAGGAAAATGAAGGAGAAGGAAAGAGAAGGAAGGAGAAGGAAGGAGAATGAAAGAGAAGAAGGAGAAGAAAGGAGAATGAAGGAAAATGAAGGAGAAGGAAGGAGAAGGAAGCACAGACACTTCTCAAAGGCAAACTGTGGTTGGTGTTTCCTCCAGGCTCCGAGTCTCCATCCTTTAATCCCGTGCAACATTTATGGAACATTCCTTCCCTCCTGCTCTGGAGCAAGTGCAAATAGGAGTTTGGCAAAGAGGAGCTGCCCACAAGGAAGGAGCTGCTCGGAGCAGTTGCACCAGAATTTGAGCTAAACCATAACATCACACGTCTGAATAATGCCGTGAAAAATATATAAAACCTGTTATGGCATTAAAAGTTTAAACCCCATAAATCTTCAGCCTGCTATTTACTGGGCTGAGAAGGTGACAGAAACAACATTCTGAAGTGGAATAGGAGAAGAAAAGAAAATGGAGTGTGGGGAGCAGGGGAAGCCCCCGGGACATGGCCAAAAACATTGGAACAGGCAGGGCTGGGGCTGGCAGAGTGACCCTGAGCTCTGTGCACACACACCCCCCCAGCAAACTGCTTCATTAATGCTCTGGAAAAAGGGATTTACCAAAATAGATAGGAATTTAGAGGGGAAAAAAAGTCAGGGCAGGATTAGCGGGGAAGGAAACGTGGAACAAGTAAAATTCACTTCTCGGAAGGGGCCATTGAGAGCCCTCATTCATTTTGTCCTCCTGATGCTCCCACTGGCTTGGGGGGGGATGATTCTACAGACAACAAGGATTAAACTTGCCAGCTACAATATTTGCTCCAGAATTTGCCAAATTTCAATACAAACTGGAAGTTCAAGCTGAAATCAACCCCCACGTTTTGTCAGATTTCAAGCTGGAGCTTTGCTGTAGCATCAGTCTGGTCTGAGCTGCTTCCCACAGACACAATCCCCGAGTTGTGGCTCTCAGCTCTGTGTTACAGCACAAAAAATAGAATTTTTCAGTAGTTACTGTGAGAAAGATTTAAACAACCCACTGCAAATTCTGCAACCTGTCAGCCCAAACCGTGGGGAAGTGATCTGGGGGTTCCAGCTGGAGCCTATCCCTCATTCAAACCAACTTTCTTTCACTTCTAATTGAGAACAAATTCCATTTTCATCTGTGACTGAACTTTTTGAGCCCTTGTAGCTTCAAGTCAGCTCATTAACATTACTTAGACATCGGTTTTATAGTTGAATTATACCATGTTTATACTGTGGAATTCCATTACTTAATTGCTTCACTACTGGAAATTTCAGTGGGGTTCTCATTTTTCGCATAAATCTCAAGAATAAACATGTTTCTGTATTTCTCTTACTTAATTAAGTGCATGTTTCATAAAAAAAAAAAAATAGCCAACATAGACAAATTAGGCAAAGAATCATTTGTTTAATCAAAGGGGAAACTCGCACTGTAAGTGAAGGGGGAAACTCCTGAAGCTTTGGCTCTTGCTTCTGGTGAGTGCTGAGGGCTCAAAAACTCCCCCAAATTATCCAAATGTGTTCATCCTACAGAAAATCTGTGCTGGGAGTCACTCCCACAATGCTCTTGCAGCAAAGGAAAAAATTGGGAAATATTCCCTGTGGAACAACAAGGTTGGGCTGAAACCAGGGTGGCTGCAGGGATGGAGGGGAAGGAGCTGTGCCAGCCCTTCCACCCCACACCAATTAAATCATGGCATCATTAAGGCTGGAAAAGGCCTCCAAGGTCATAAAGTCTGACCTCTGACCAAACACCAGCCCACCAACCCACAGAACATCCCACCCCACCATCCTGACATGGAAACAGCAGCAATTCCTCTCCCCTCTCCCAGGAAATCTTCCCTGCCTTCACCTGGATTCATTTTTTCTAAGTTTTTTATCCAGGTGACGTGTAGAGGATCCCTGTGGATCCTCTACAATGGTGGGTTTTGAGGTGGTTTGTGGTGTTTTTTTCCAAGGTTTTAATAAAAATCCCTCAGCAGCACTTCCAGCTCCTTCACTCTTTCAATGTGTGAACACCAAAGTTGTTCCTGCTCCTTGCTCGAAGGAGAGAAACAAGAAATTAAACCAAGAAATAGCAGCAATAAATGTCTGAATTTTAGGTCCTTAGCAGGATTATTTTGTCTTTTCACAAATTTGCTTTCCCCTCCATACAAAAGTTTGCACAGCTGAATAGGTTTGGAGTTCAACAGGGATAAAATAATGCCTCAAAAGTTGGTGACCTAAAAGATAAAGGACATCTCAGGGAGTTCTGTGCATCTAGAAGGGTTTTAGGGAAGCACACCTAAGAGATAAAGGACATCCCAGGGATTTCTCTGTAGCTGGAAGGGTTTTAGGGCAAGTAACCTAAAAATAAAGGACATCTCAAGGAGTTCTGTGCAGCTGGAAGGGTTTTAGGGCAGGACACCTAAGAAATAAAGGAAATCACAGCGAATTCTCTGTAGCTAGAAAGGTTTTAGGGCAGGACACCTAAGAGATAAGGGATGCCCAGGGAGCTCTGGAAGGGTTTTAGGCCAGCTGGAAAGGTTTTAAGGTAGATTACCTAAGAAATAAAGGACATCCCAGGGATTTCTGTGCAGCTGGAAGAGTTTTAGGGCAGAACACCTAAGAAATAAAGGGCATCACTTGGCTGCCCAGGAATGGCCCTCCCTGAGGAACCTGGAGCAGCCCTAACCCCAGTGCCCTCCTGGCATGGAGGAAAGGTTGGGTTTCCAGCAGCTGGCTTCTCTGCCCATCCCTGCAGCACAGGGGGGTTACCCCAGCCTTTGATTCTTGTGGCAAAGCCCAAAATCTCTCAGGTGTTGGCACAGAGAGGCCTTTTAATCTCATTTCACTGCAAACTCCTCTCCCCTGGCAGCCAGCTCTGCCCCAGGCCCGAGCCCTCAGGGCGCGAAGCTGCTGGTGGCTTTGGGAGCAAACCCAGCAGCATTATTCCATTTCCCCCTCGCTGAACAAAAGTATTGAGGTCTCTTTGTGAGGGAAAAGCCAAGCTGGATTCCTTTATCCCCCTGCCCTTTGCGCTCACAATGCCACACTCTGTCTGCCGGGCCCAGGAGGGGAGTGTCCCCAAGGTCCCCACAGGATTTCAGGCCTCTGGTAATGGAGTCCTGGGCCTGAGGGGAAGCAGCAGCCTCCTCCAGGCTCGCCTTTGAACGAGGCTAGTCTGTCAGGGCTGGGGAGCAATTTAAAACCACAGGGAAAGGGGGAGCTTAGGTGGAGAAGAATGATTTCTTATCAAAGCTGCCAATAGAGGAGACCCAGGTGGTCTCAGGGCTGAGGGGGATCCCAAAGGCTGCGGATGAGATTGAGGAATAAATGGGGGTTTTAGCAGCTCAGGCCAGCCTTGGGAGTGGACAACCAACACTGGTGTCCTCCTGGGGGTGGCAATGCTGAAATTTCCTCCTGGGGGTTACAATGATGACATTTACTCCTGGGGGTGGCAATCCTGAAATTTCCTCCTAGGAAAAAACAGACCTACAGGTAGAAGCATTTCAGAGAGGGCTGGGATCCAGGGAGAATCAGAAATTCCCTGAAATCTTTTATATACCCAGACATGAGAGAGGGATCCCAAAGGCTGCAATGAGCAGGTGAGATTGAGGAATAAATGGGGGATTTTAGCATCTCAGGCCAGCCTTGGGAGGGGACAATCAACATTGCTGTCCTCCTGAGGGTGGCAATGCTGAAATGTCCTCCTGGGGGTGGCAATGCTGAAATTTCCTCCCAGAAAGCACCAGACCCACAGGTAGGAGCATTCCAGAGGGGGCTGGTATCCAGGGGAGGATCAGAAATTCCCTGAAATGTTTTATACACATCCACACACAAAGGAGGTGGGCAATGGGAAGCCACAAGAACACACTTGGACACGATGGTTAACAGAGCTCTCTGAAGCTGCTGGGGCTGATTTTGGGGTGAAGAGGAAGAACACAGAAGATTTTTGCAGTGATTTGGGAGATTTTTCAGTGTGTCTTTCATTTTGGACCCTGTCACTCCCACTCTCCCAGACCTATCCCATTTTGTTCCATCCCTAATCTCAAGTGAAACAGAATTCTCATTTCTCTCTGGTTTCTGGGAATAATAAAAGCAGTTTGTGCAAGAAACAAGCCAAGTTGCAGGAATAAAGTTGTTCTCAGGCAAGGAAACTCAGCAACTGCTGTCACCAAACAATTGGCCTTAAAAACATTTAAAAACCTGTTTTAAAGCACTGTCTGTGCACAGGAAACATCCCAGACTTCACTGAAGACATTGAGAGTCCTTCTAATAACTTGAAGTGTGTGGGGGGAAGTGTAATCTGTTTTGATAACTCCTGACATTAAACAGTGATAAATAATTAAATCTGTTTAACTGTTTCATTAACTAAAGATAGATGGGGAGAGCTCCACAGATAGAAAATAGATCAAAAAGATTGAGGCTGGCTCTAAATTCCCCTGATGTTTTATGACACCATTTGTATTCTGTCACTCACTAGCTTTATGTATAGTCCAAGCTGTGAACTGAATACCCCATTCAGAAAGCCACTCACTCTGCATGTTATTGCAATTTAATATTTTCACACACAGACACATCATTATCTTGGAACCTGACACTGCAAGGAGAATTCAGTAATTTTTCAAGAGTGCTGGTTGTTGGGGTATTTTTTTTGTTCTAATGCAAGCACTGAGGCACAAGGATCTAAATGGCCACTCTGCCAATATTTAACCTCTACATAGATGCATCAGCAGGTTGGCACTGGGCTGTTTTGGGGGCTTTTTCTCATTTTAAACATGTCATCTTGAAAGAATTAAAAAGGAAAATTAAGAATCTGCCACTGCAAATAAGAATAAAACTCCTTGCAGAATTATAACTTGTGTTCTGAACTAGAAATAAAGATATAAAATATATCTATTGACATGGAAGTCCTCCAGGCTGTCTCTTCAGTCTTCAATTACCAAAACACTGCCTTGGAATGGGATCATCACACTTATTCTAGGATTCTCAGGGGGCAGAAATACACATTGCTCTGGGATATTTGAGAAGAATCAGGCCCAGAACTCAACAAATTGCAGATTAAAATAAAAACCAAACCGAGCACATTTACAAATATTTAAAAGCCAAATCACACCAGAAGAACTTCAGAAGTGGAGACAAAGGCAGGGCTGATTTTTTTCCATGGAGATAAATCCTTCTTACCCCAGCCCCTTGGTGGTTAATCATTAACCAGAGCTGCACAGCGACCCAGACAGAAGGAAAAACTCTTTATTTGGAAACACCATGGATATCCCAAAGATTCCAGGGCATCCAGGACCTGCTCCAAAGTCCTGCCAAGTCCATGGGAAGACCACCAAGAACCACCAAGGCCTTCAGCAGGTTTGGGGCTCCCAGCAGTGAGATTTTGATGATGGAAGGTTCCCTCAAGGCCCTGAGGAGCTGCACAGGGGGAAAGGCAAAATTCCATCCTGGGAAAGGCAAAATCCATCCTAGAATTCCCAGTTCCTGCTGCTGAGTTGGACACAAGCCTCAATTTGTCCTGTTACCCCCTTGGGATTTTCACAGGGGGAGAAAAGAGGGCTCAGAGCAAAGGAATCTGCCACAATTTCACTTTGCCCCCAAAGCTCTGGATTCTGCAGTAAATAACCAGGAATTCCCAGGCAGAGATGGTGGCCAGGACCATTTCTCCGTGCTTTTCCTCCAGGTTTGGGATTGGGGCTGAGCCACTGACCCAGCAGAATTCTGCTCAGCTCCCCCAGCCCAGCCTGCAGGTCCTTATTCCTGGCCTGAAAAGCCAAATTCTCCAATAAAACACAAATATAACACAAATATAACTTAAATATATCAGAAATCCCCTGGATATCACAGCCACAGGAACAACAAGAGGTGCTGAGTGGAATTAATTCTCCAGCAGAGCTTTTTCTGGTTAATGCCTCCAGACTTGTTTCTCAAACTGCTAAAACACGATACTTATTAATAAAAAAACCCCTCTTTTTTGGTTACTGTCCATTGGGTAAAAATAGATTTATAGATGGGTGTGAAACTCAGGCTCCTTCCCCTGATCTACTGCAACAGATACTGCAGCTCCAAAAATCAATATTTAGCTGGGAATTGGCTCCTAGGAAAAACTCTCTGGCTGTGGCTGGAGATGATGTTGGTGACACCAACCTTGGGGACTCCAGAGCCACCCAAAAATGCTTCTTTATCTGAAATGGGACTTAAAAAGCCAAGAGTTAAGAGAGGAAATGAAAAACACACTTGGAAACATGGAACATCTGCATCACCCACCTGCTGCTGGAGCAGCTGTTGAGTCCAGCAGGGAACCTCTGGGGGTTTGCACAGGTTGGTGTCTCTTTGCTTCACAGGTGCACCCATTTTTTATACCAATAATCATAAAGCCCTGAAATAAATTATTTCAGGAAGCTTTAGAATCGCCTAAAAGGTCTCAACTGAGCAAATGTTGTGTCTGTGGGGTAAAGAAGGAATGCCTGAATGTTTGAGGGAGCATCAGTAGCCCCTCAGGCATTTCCTTGAGGACACAGTGAAGATAACCTGGATTTCCTGCAGGCTTACCTGAGAAAATCCCTCCCTAATAAACACTATCAGCAACAGAGGACAAAGGACCAAATTCTGCCCTGGACTTTCCCTGGATAAAAAACTTGCAGGGAATTCTAGCAGGAAACGTTTAAGAACTCCCACAGTAACCAAGATCTGGTTTTATTCTCCTATATGGGATACATGAGCAGAACTGTTGCTGAGCAAAAGGCTTTTGAAAGTTCTCCACGAGGTATCAACTCCTTTTAAATCTGCCTATTGTGCCATGTAGGGATTGAAATTTATTTTATCCCTATGTGATAATTCTGAAATAAAATATATGATCACTCGCAAGTGGTGCAAGTTCTTTATTTCACATTGAGGCAATAAAATATAAAATGAAACCAGTCCTTTTCTATAAACAGAAAAAAAAATAAACGGTGGAGTGATTTTATACTACATGAACTCACAGCACAGCCATTTATAAATTCATTTACATGATTGAGCCCAAAAGGTCCATTTGCCATGAAATAAAAAACACTAAACACTGTCCTGAAAGCAAAGAAAATGCCAGACTACAAGCAAACAAAAGCTTTTTTTTTTATTAGTGGCTGAGATGGAATGAAAGATTTTTAAGCCAAATATGAAACTTGCAAAAAAAAAAAAAAAAAAAAAAGGGAAAAATCTGCTGCAGCAAATTCAACAAAATCATCCCAAGGAGCTTGGTGGGAGCTGGACCAACACAAAGGTGATTAATGAGACATTGCTGGTCCAGAAATCACAGAGTGCATCCCTCCCATGTCACAGATGGAGCAGCTGAGGGTAAATTATTTTTTTATGCTGGGAAAGTTACTTTGTCAGCTCAGTGAAATGCCAAAGTCCTGCTTTTCCTGCATCCTGGAGCAGGTAATGTTGTTTCAGCGTGCTCCAATTCGGTTTTGTTGTAACAACAGGGCACAGGAGCTGCCCTCATTCCACCACTGCTCCATCCTGCAACTTTTCCATGTTCAGAGCAAAACTTTGGGTCAAACTTCCTGCATTTGTTCCCAGCCAACAAATCCTGAGAGAAGGAGAAGAAACTCCTCAGCTAACACAGCCCTGGAGCTGGTCCCAGCCTAATCCTGAGCCTAAACTCAGGTAAAGCTGCTCATGGCAATGATGGAAAATTCTCCTTTTTTCCCCTTTATCCTGCAGTTTTCCTGACACCCCACAGAGCCCAGGCCACCAAGAGAGAGCTGTGATCCCAATCCCAGCCCTCCAGTTGGCTGCTGAGAATTTCAGACTTTCTGTGCTGACAGGAGAACACTGCATTGACCTGAGAAAGCTTCAAAACTCGAATTCTAGAACTGGGATTATGGGTATGAATAATTAAAAAAAAATAATTCTAGAACTGGGATTATGGGTGTGATTAACTCTAAAAATTAATTCTAGAACTGGGATTATGGGTGTGATTAACTCTAAAAATTAATTTTAGAACTGGGATTATGGGCTGAATGAAAGTGTGTAATATCACATGGTGGAAAACTTAAAGTTTTAGCATATATTAATATATATGAAACAAGATAGAGATTTTAAGGCAGAAGCTGCTCCTTCTTCTTCACCTTCCTCTTCATAGCTTTAGGTGATATTTGATAAGAATCAACCCTCCATTGGCACCACTCTGTGCCCTCCAAACCCAGGAGAGAAACTGCCCTGAGCTTCTTTATTCCCCCTGAAGTGATTTCACCCTGAGTAGGAAATAAAGCTGATTTTTCTCCTGCCCTGCCACACCAATAAAACAATAAATTGGTATCACTTGCAACAAGGTGCCGCCGCTGTAAAGTTAAAGATAGGGAAAGAAAATGAACTACTGGTTATGACAGCAGGGGAAGGGAGAAGAAATAAATAAAGCTGAGTGCGTGCAAGGGAGCAGATGGCTCATGTCCAGTGTGGCCCATCCTCTGTGGATTACTCCCCTGGAAAGGAAGTCCTTGCCACTTCAGAAAATAGCAATCTGTCTAAAAAATGCTGAGGTTATAGAATTGATCATTCCTTAAGTTAAGGAGAACAACCAAGCCGAGCCAAAGTGCATTTCTGCAGCAGATATTGATCTGCAGAGGCTGGGAGTGAACCCCCTTCAAGCACTTCTAGACCCGTATTTGTACATTTTTATTATGCACATGCACACAAATCTCTGGGGCCGTGTCCTCAGCTGGTGAAAATTAGGTTCATTGATGTTGGTGCTGATTTACATGAGTCGGGGATCTGGCCTTGCATTTCAAAAAGAAATCTCGAGTTTCAGCAGAAATCCTGAGTTTCAGCATTCAGCAGAAATCTTGAGTTTCTGCAGAAATCCTGAGTTTCATCAGAAATCCTGAGTTTTAGCAGTTTAACCTCAGATCAGGCACAAGTGCTGTGCCCAGCCTTACTCATGGGTTACACATCTCTTAAACCAGCCCTGGGTGCTCTTACACAGGGAAAATGTTCATTTTAAAATCAAAAAGAGCCGTTTTGTGGCCAAATTGTGGCATCTGAAAAATACCCAGGTGGAGTGAGAGGGGTAGAGTGTGAATCAAAGTGTCAGGATCTGTGTGTGTTGAGGATTTGGGTTCAGATGGGTTGGGTTGGGCTGAACCTCCCAGAATCAGAAGTGATTTTGGAAATTCAGAGTGGTATGGGCACAGTGTCAGCTTTTCCTCCCACCTCAGAGGCCAAAGGAACACTCAGAGCTGGTTTGGGATGTTCCCCACTGAGTTTCATGGGAAAAAAAAGCTGAATTTTTGAATATTCCTCATCTGCACTGCTGATGAAACTTCTCCTTGCAGCAACCCTCCCAAAACTGGAATTACAACTGGAGCAACACAAATTTGGTTCAGAAAAAAAGCTGAGGGCTGAGAGTCCATCTCCAAAGCAGGGAGCTTCAGGCAGGATCTGTGTGTGTTGAGGATTTGTGTTCAGATGGGCTGGGCTGAACCTCACAGAATCAGGGCTGATTTTGGGAACTCTTCCCTCTCACCTCAGAGCCCAAAGGAACACTCAGAGCTGGTTTGGGATGTTCCCCACTGGGTCTCATGGGAAGAAAATGTGAATTTTTGAATATAGCTGAAGAATATTTCAAAGCATTGCTGAATTTCCTCATCTACACTGCTAATGAAACTTGTCCTCCCAAAATTGGAATTACAACTGGAGCAACACAAATTTGGTTCAAAAAAACCTCTGAGTGCTGAGAGTCCATCTCCAAAGCAAGGGAGCTTCAGGCAGACAGGAGGGGATTTTCTGCTGGGGAAGCAACCCATGAATCATTCAATAAAGCCTCCTTTTGATAATGAATAGCCAACCTTCTCTGGTGGTGATAAGATATTTTAACTGAAAACATCAGGCCGTGTTTAAAAAATGATTACAAATTATTTTAACAGCGTATTTGCAGAGGGTTATAAAAACAGCTATAATATTTTTGTCTTGGATTCTAGAATTACCAGGGTGACAGCTAATGCAGTAATGATTTGTTTCAAATGCCAGTGTTTAAGCTGTATAAAGCTGATTTTATACATTTTTCCAGTAGGCCGCATTGTAGTTAATGAAATTAAACACACCAATCGCATTTGTCCCCAGGGGATGAGGAACTGAACACGCCACTGGTTTATTTTTTTATTAAAATAAATTGCAGCCAGCAAGATGGACTAATTGCCTACAGAATTGAAAAAGAAACATTCCATTGATATAATTAAGCCAATTTTCATGGACAAAAATAGTTATAGTGGATATAAAATAAGCAGAGCATTCAGGGCAGTTTGACTTCTCCCCAGCTCTCTGTGTTTTGTCCAGAACATTAACTATTAAACAAATATGGATCTCAAACGGGCTGACAGCGTTATCTGGTAATGATGGCTAAATTGATCCCAATAGCTGAGGCCAGGGCATTGTGTCTCAGGGCTCTGCTGGGAGAATTCCCAAGCCAAGAACAACAGAGAAGCAAAAAAAAAAAAAATCCCCAAAAAAAAACCAAAACCCACCTCCCAAACCGGGACCTTAAAGCAAAACACCTGAAAGATGTAAAACTATGGAGGTAAAAATTAATCAGCACCTGGTTTCTCTTGGGCTGACACTTCACCCCTGGTGCATGTGCAGCTTTGGGGAGGGCTGTGGTGCAGCCAGCCCCACCCTTGTCCCTAAAATAATCCCAAAAAGGGGATGGTGAAGAGAAGACAAAGTCTTTCCACAAAGTCTTTCCACAAAGTCTTTCCACAAAGTCTTTCCACACCAGCTCGGGTGCAGACCAGGATTTACCATGATGGGAGCATTATTCTGTGGCCTACTGGAAATAATTTGGCTGTCTCAGTCCATTTTCACCTGGCAAATGTCTCCCCAAGAGGACCAGTGGCCTCGTTTGAGCACAAAAGTGGGTTCAGCGGTACAGAACCCCCCACCTTATTAGGGTTTTTTAATATAAATTTGGGTAAAACACCATTTTTAGGGAGCATGATCAAAGTTCAGTCACCCTCTGAGCAGAAACTTTCCTTCCTCCCACTGTCCTGCACTTAAATCCATGGAAAAGGAATTCATTTTCCAAACCTATCCACCAAGACATCCCTTGCTGCAGGGAAATTTCTTCTCAATTACAGGAAAAAAAAAAAACCCAAAGATAAAAAATCTCCTTATTCAGGGCATGAACATTCAGAAGCATGATGCACACTTAGAGCAGGGATGAAAGTCGTATTTCATTTTTATGAGCAGAGAAGGTGCCATCACTCAGGGAGGGAAGAGGAGGAAGAAATCCTCCACGGGACAGGGACACTCTGTTACAGATTTGGACGGTGCACAAGGCAAACCCAAGTGCAATAAAAATGAAAATAAACAGCCGTGAGGAGGTAGCGCTGATGCATGAAAATCCATTAGGAAAAGAAAAGAAATAATAAGGTCGTAGATCTTTTCCACTCCAACATCCCTGAACTGAAATTTCTCCAGAAAAAAAAAATTAAAAAAGAAAGAAAAAAGAGGAAAAAATAAAACTAAAAGTTAAAAGGTGTGTTTAAGATGAGAAAGGCCAGCAGGAATTTTGGAGGGGGATGCCATATCAACAGGCTGTTAGCCAGAGTGGAACAAATGTGTTTGCACATCCCCAGCTGCAGACAGACACTGTGGATGTGCATTTATTGATGTGCTGGGCTCTCACCCCCCTGGGATGAATGCTATCTTTTGGGAAATAAGCACGAGAAAATCATCATCAGCCAAGATTTGGGTGTTCCCCCTTAGCGCTAAATCGGAGTTTGTCATTTAAATAATCCCTAAGTGGGGGTAAAAAATAAACACATCCAGTAATAGGCGAGAGCCAGCAAGTTGTGGAAATAAAGCTTGAGCTTGTCCTGGCCCACGGAGGGCACAAATAATCCCAGGTGCCACCAGCTCTGTGCCACAGGAAGGGTCTGGGTTGGCAATGCAGCTTTTACTTCCACTAAACAATTTCACCCAGCCGAAGTTTTAATGCATCAAGACAGGAGGGAAATAATAATAACCAGAAAGAATGGAATTTTTACAGGTAGAAGGCTCTGAAAAAATGTGGATTCTCCTCCTGATTCTGCCACCAGGAGCGGGCAGGGATCCTGCACAAGTCGCTGCTCTCACCTCCTCCCTTCCCCAGCCCTGCCGGAGGATCTCAACTCATTCCCCAGCATCCAGGTGGCTCCCGAGCCTCACCTCCTTCATGTTTGCAAACTTCTCATGCCTTTGTCTTTAAAGCACCGTATTAAACAGCACCGAGCTTTTCATAAACCCCCTAAGCCCTAATAATCATAGCCATCATCACAATAATAACACTTCTCACTCAACGGGGCCTTTCCTTGCGAGAATCTCCGGCTGCTTTGCAGACACGAAGGAGCTCAGCCGTGCCTGGAGAGGCGATTTCCCTGCGGCACAGGAGATTCCTGTGCCATTCCCTGTGTCACAGGATATTCCTGTGCCATTCCCTGCTGCACAGGATATTTCTGTGCCGTTCCCTGTGTCACAGGAGATTTCTGTGCCATCCCCTCCAAGGATCGGAGCCCGCAGCCCGGCGGGCAGGTGGAACCGGAGGATCCCGGCAGAATTCCCCGCTCGTGGAACGCTCCGGAGCCGGGATATCATCGCAGCGAGAGGCAGCGATGAATTACAGCGCTGCCGTGGGGTGAAATCCAAGCTCCTGCCTCGCTTTTTTTTTGCCTGGAAAGGAGCGGGGATGGTGCGCGCTTCAGGTGCGCTGCGCTGCATCCCGGCCGCCTCTTCCCAACCCTGCTGCCCTCGGGGCTCTCTGATCCCGCTAAAGTGTGGCTAAAATCGGCCAAAAGGGCATTTCTGTTCTTTCCCAACATCAGCGTCTTCCCCAGGTATTTTCAATAGCAGCTCTCAGGAAAATGTTGCGTTTATTTTTATCCCCCCCAGCTCATTAAAGATCTCCCCTGCCATCCCTGAGCTCACCCAGCAGTCCCGGTGCAAAGCCTAAAAATAAAGCAGGTTTGGGTGGTCGAGTTAAAAAACCAAACATAAAGTACAGATTCAGTCCGATTTCTTCACGGAACATTCTGGGTCGTGACCGTGCAGTAGCTGTGATTTTAATGCGCGTTTTAAGAGCTTTGTATGCGCGCTGCCAGCCCGACAGACAAACGCCTCCGCACAGACAGACACGGAGGTTTTACAGGCAACGGGAATTCCGTGAAATGGGGGAACTCGGCGGGTTTGGGACAACGCGCCTTTCTCTGACGCACTTTATAAACTCAGATTTGTGAGCAGAGCCGCCAGCGCCCCGTGATGCGAGCGCACGTGGATGGGCATCACACGCACCTCATCCGAGCGGCTCGGACAGCCAGGAGCGCTGGCCGGACCCCAATCCCGATCCCTTTGGCACCCCGGAGCTGCCCTGCGGCTGAGAGCAGCCTGTGCTCCTCATCCAAACCCCGGCTCGGTGCCCCCGTTTGCCAAATTCCTGCCCAGGCCAAGGAGAGGACGTGCCCTGCAGTTGTTCCCTCTGTGCTTTTCCCCAAATAACCCACGCGGGACGAGTGGGGGAATTGATACATTATATTTATAGAATTTGAGGGGGAAATGAAAAAAAAAATAAATTAAGAGTAAAGCGATCTCAACTCCTCGGCGATTTTTGTTGAAGCGCTAATTACGCACCACCTTAATTAGCGGATCAACCCCCCCCCCCCCCCTTCTTCCTTTCCCCGCATCCCTAATTGCCTAATTGAACAGATCCGGGGCAGGACAGGGGGGGACCCAGGCACGGTGGGGACCCGGCGGCGGCTCCGCACCTGCGCTGGGCTCCGCACCCGCGGCCGCCGCTCGGGAGAGCTTTGGGGACATCCCGGTCACCGAGGGCACGGAACCGGGGAACCGGGCCGGGCACAGCTCGCTGCCTCCCTCCGCTCCCCATGACCGGGCTCTGGGTAGGGACAGGGCACAGGGAGAGCTTCGGAGATGGGAAAAAAATCCCAACGCCCCAAAGCGCCATAAATTTCCCTGCTCGGTGCGTGGCAGCGTTGGAAGCGTCTGTGGGAGCACAGACGGAGCCGGGAAGTGGCGCTTGGGCTCCAGCTCTCCTCGCTGCTCTCCCTTTCCCCTTCGCTGTCTCTACAGTTTCAATTAAAATAAAATTAATATAATATCAGTAAACGGGAAGGCTGTTCTCTCCTCGAAGGTGAAACCGGTGCCGGGCACGGCAGGGTTGGGTTCGCAACCATTTCCCTGCCAGTCCAGCGTGCCCGGAGGATGCACCAGCGCTGCCTGAAAACTCCGACCCCAAAGTATGCCTCGTTCCTATTGCTAACAGCGAAAAACAAACGGGGCTGCAGAAATATCAGTCATAATTTGCCAGCATTTATTTAAAACCCTGCGATCCTGCCGTGTGCAGCTCGGTGTTGTGGCTGTACTCTGAAATTCATGGATTTCGAAAGGAAACGAATTCGCTTTGAGCGTGCAGAGCCCAACTCCTGGGGTCATTTTCCTCCTCTGCATCCTCTCCCTGCCAGCAGCAGCGAGACCCCCGGTGCTGCAGAGCCTTCTCCCCGCTGCCCAGATTTTATTTTCTCGCGGAAAAACGAGGCCCTGGGAGCCGGGGACACGGCGTGGCCTTCAAGCTGCCCGTCCCGCTGATCCCTTCGGGGCTGCGGGGGATGCGGGGGCAGCGCTCACCTGGGCTCCGGCACCGCCGGGGCTGCTGTGCCTCCCTGCACCCTTAGCGAGCCTCGTGCTCTGATTTACAGCTTTTCTAAAGGCTCCTGGAGCCACGGAGAGAGCGAGAACCATTCCCGGCTCCGATTCAGCTCGGCTGCCCTCGCTACCTGCCGCTCTCCCCACCGAGAATTCCTCTCCCAGCCCAGCGCACACGCGTTCTCCCCTTTTCCCCAGGCAGGTATTATTGTGGAATTCCCAGCGGAGCCTCACATCTGCTTGAAATATTGTCCAATGAAATGAAATTTTCCAGCGCACAGCGTGGTTTTAAAGCCCCGTGCGCCGCTCGCGCGGCTCGGCGGCCACGCACCGGGGCCGTGCGGGCTCTCCCAGCTCCCACAGCCACTCCTGGGGCTGGAACGGATAAAAAAACGAGTTTGGAAGGGACCTGAGATGCTCCATGCAGTGAAAGAAGTTGTGGCTACTTCTTCGGGGAAAATACAGCGAGATCCCACACTCGTGTCCGTGTTTAATCTGTTTGGCAAATAAATACTCCTGGGATATTGAAACCTTAGCTCCGGACTACTGTTTTGAACTGTGATCCCTAAAAAATCCTCGGCTGAAACCCCATAAACCGTTGGGCCTTGTATTGTATTAAACACCTGATTTTAATCAGGGCTCAGCCTCCGAGCAGGCGCTTCCAGGCGTGTTCGCGGCCGCCGGGAAGGGCTCGCTGCCGGCCGTGGAGATCCCGGCCCTTCCCCGAGCTCTTGAGATATCCAAACACCGAAAATCTTCCAGCTCTTAAGTGCAGGAGCTCGCTGAGAGCTCACGGAGGGAGCGTGGAGGGTCCCAGCCGCGCTCAAACGCGGCCGGATCCGCATCGCACCCACCAGGGACACATCTGTAAAAACCCGCACTGAACCCATCTGCAAAAAAAAAAAAAAAAAAACCAAAAAACCCGGGGCCTTTTCAAGAAGTAAAAAGAAAGAGAAGGAAAAGCTAGGGGGAAAAAAATAAAAAAGAAAATAAAAGTAA
Source organism: Melospiza georgiana (assembly GCF_028018845.1). Classification (NCBI taxonomy): domain Eukaryota; kingdom Metazoa; phylum Chordata; class Aves; order Passeriformes; family Passerellidae; genus Melospiza; species Melospiza georgiana. The sequence continues at coordinate 8,662,302 of NC_080451.1, forward strand.
AAGTGAAATATTCCGCCTTATTTAACCATTGAACTTCGCTTTTCCAGCCAAGAGAGCTCTGAAAAATCGTTCCTCGCTTTAACAACCTAAAACAATAAGTGACGACTTTTTTAAAAAGTTATTATTTGAACGGGGACGCTTGAAACGAGTGTTTATTGTAAAAAAAATAAATTAAAGCAAAATAAAATCCCTGGATTAATTCAATGAACTTCCCGTCTAACGCCCCGGCCATGGGGTGACAACGTTGACCACGCTCAGGGTCACCCATCCCGCCCTAAACAGAACCGAGGGAGGCGTTCGGGGGACACACGGACACGCTTTGGGGACAGCGGGGACCTTCCTGGATGGCGATGGGAAATGTCGCGACACCAAGGTGACCCGCGGGACCTGGGGCCGCAAAACAGCGGCGGCGGCCGGAGCTCGGGGCCGGCGACAAAGCGACTTTGTGAGGAAAGCGGCCCCGGCAGCTTCGGGGAAGGGTCCCCCTTAGAACCGGGGTGTCATCCCGGGGGGCGGCACCGGCCCTCGCTGACCTTGGCGGCCGGGAAAGGCTCCGAAATGACGAACTTGAATGAGAAAATCCGCCCCGGAGCCCACGTGTGGCAGCGCTGGAGCGCCCGTGACCCCTCGGCAGCGGCGGGGAGAGGCTGAACCCGCAATGGGGCATTCAGGGGGGGATGTTCTCCATCACATTGAGGGGATCCCCCCGGCTCTGAGCGGCCCCGGGTGCCCGTGGAAAGCCACGCGAGGAACCGGAGCGGGCACCGCTGCTCGCCCGAGGCTTTTCCGAGCGCTGCGAGCGGAGTTTCCAGCGGGGCACAGACTGAGCTGGAACTTCTGCAGCTCCGCATACTTCGCACAGAGAGGCAGAGCGAAACAGAAACTAAATAACAGTAGTAGTAGTAATAATAATAATAATAATGAGAATAATAATAATAATAAATGACAGGCTGCCCAGCTCCGGGATCGTGCGCTGCCACCGGAACCGAACAGGGAATCACCGAGGAACCATCCCGAGCCTTTGCAGCGGGACTCTGCGGGCAGAGAGGACCCGCTCTTCCCTACCAAAGCCACACTCTCCTTCCTCCTCGGAAAATCCAGTCTAAAAACCACTCGAAAGAAAGAACGAACGGGGAGAGGGTCCGCTGGAAGACGGAGTGGGGGGAAAAAGCTGCGCGAGACTTACGAGCTGCAATTCCACTCCCCAAGTAAATTTTAAAAAATTAAAAATTAAAGACACTCCCCCCACACTCCCCTCCCCCAGACCTTCTTAACCCCCAGCTGGGACACCCGAGCTGCCTTCAGGATCTTCCCTCTGGACCTGCGACTCCAAAGCCCCTCACTGAGAGCGGATCCATTTTTTGCTACAAATTCTCTTCCTTCCCTCTCTCCTCGATAATTGTTCCCGAGACCAGAAGGGTTTCTCCCACTCCCCCCCCCCCCCTCTCTGCCTGTCTCTCTCCTCTCTCCCCCCTCTCTCCAGCACTCCGTCTCTCGGCTCCCGCCGGCAGATGCCAAACGCAGACCTCTAGCGCCCACTATTTCAGGAGCCGGGAATATTATTTCACAAGACTTGGGAACGACTCAATAAAAAAAAAAAAAAAAAAAAAAAAAAAAAAAAAAAAAAAAAAAAGTTGCTCGCTATCCCCTTTCGTCAACTTCCAGCTCCAACTTTCGCTTTTCTCCCCCGGCCCCGCAGCGCCGCACCGCCGGCGGAGCGCGGAGCGGGCAGCGCGGGGCAGCGCGGGGCAGCGCGGGGGGATCCGCGCCCAGGGGCGGGCGGGCGGTGCGGGCAGCGCGGCCGCCGCCGCGGGGAGCGAGAGAGGGAGGGAGGGAGGGCGAGAGAGGGGCTCAGCCCCGCGCAGCCCCCGGCCCGGCTCCGCGCCCCCGGGCCCGCCGCCGGTACGCGGAAGAAGGGAGAGAAAGGACCTACTTTTGGGCAGTTTTCTCGCCCTCGCCTTGGATCTCATCGTGTCGGCGTGTGGATTCCTCTCCTCCTCCTTGAGCCCAGAAGCAGCTACACACTATCTTCATCTCCCCAGCATTGTCAGTTTGGACACCTTCGCACATGCGCACAGAGCATTCAATCTGACACCCTCACCAGGGCCAAAAAAACTTTCCAATGTATTCATCATCATCGGGCTGGTTTGGTTTTTTTTTTTTTTTTTTTTTTTTTCTTCTCTCTCTCTCTCTTTTTTTTTTTTTTTTTTTTTTTTTTTGTCCTATCCTCTTCCTCAGACCACTTATCTCTGCCCCCTCCTCTCTGCCGGCACCATCACAGCCTTCCCTGATCTGCCCCTTTAAGAAAAATCAGCCCTCTCCGCTCCTAACCCTCCGCACACTGACCTTACACACTGGACAATATTTAAGGATCAAGGTGCCATCCTATAAAGAGGTGATTATTATTATTATTATTATTCTATTATTATTGTTGTTACTACTAAATAGCAATGCTGTAGAGAAAGTTTGTTAGTAGTTGTCATCTCGTAAACGTTCCTAGCTTGGACATGCTTTTGTTTTTAATCTGAAAAATGTTTATTTACGTAACTTTTCAACCAGTGTCTGTCTTTATTTTCTTCCTTTTTTAACTTTTTTTTTTTCTTTTGCCTTCCTCTCCCCCTTCGGCTCATGGGGACGGGGTGGTTGCCTAACTTTAAAAATAATAACTTTTAAAATACCCCAACTCGCGCTGTGTTTTGTCGGTATTTCTCGCGTTTCTACCAGAATTTTTCCAGCTTTTCGGCAGCTTCGCTGCTTCATCCCCGGCTCTGTTTTGCCGCCGTTCGCGGGGGTTTCACCCTCGGTTTGTCGCGGGAGGGCCCCGGGCAGCCGGGAGGGGTCGGGCAGGGAGAGAGGGAGGGAAGGCGGCCGCTCTGCTCTGCCTTTCAGGTGGAAAGCAGCGCGCTGGGGCAGGGATGGGAGACGCCGCCAGCCACCCGAGGAAAGGGGGGACAGGAAGGACAGACACCCCCGGAGCCCCCCAGGACCTGGCCGGGCCCCCCCCGAGCGGAGGTAGCGAGCGCTGGGGGCAGAGGCGCTTTGAAGAGAGGAGCGAAGTGTAAATAGCCGGTGATTGATGTGCTGGCTTTGACTGCGGAGAAAGCGCTATTTGAATTCAAGTGGCCAGGTCAGATGGTCACGGAAGAAGGTTGAAAGGTAGGATTTAATGAGATTAATATGGAGAGAGGGAGAAAAACGCGCGTCGCCTTAAAACATTCCGTATAAAATAATTGGGGGGGGGGGGGGGTGATGAGGGCAGCGCGGCGCTCCGCGCTGGAGGTGCGGACCCGTCCCGGGGAGCCCTCGCACCGAAGGGCACCGCAAAAAAAAAAACCAAAAAAAAAAACCCCAAAAAAACAAAGCAAAACTTGTGTGGGTGCGTCAGGTCCCTGCTGGAAGCCATTCCGCCAGCTGCACTCCTGCCCTGCAGGTGGAACCGGGGAGGGGTGGGGGGGGGAATATTCCTGCTAATTACCGGTTTTCCCCTCCTCAATAAACTCTTTAATTGCAAATGGGAGCCGAGGCCTTTTCAGATGCTACCGAGGAGCCGGCGTTTCGAGGGGAAGGGTGGGGGGGGGGGAGCAGGAGGCCAAATAAAATAAATCCGTTTGAAGGCAACCCGGAGCCACGTGTCGCCTCAAAATGCCGAAGCGGTGCCTGTGAATGAATTCCTGCCTCGAGGACGCCGTTCCACGGCGCGCCGGGCACCCCGAGGTCGGAAAAACAAGCTCTTCCCAGCCTCACCGGTGGAACAGGAGCTCGAGTGTTCCCCACTCATTGAAATATTTCTCGCAGCCATCCCGGACTCTCGCTGTCGCCCACCGAGCCGCTCCCGGGACGGGTTTCAGTTTGAAAACGTCGTCCCGGGTTATTTCTCCCGGGTAGAGCCAGGGGAGGATGACGAGGGAACGAAGGTCGTGGAGGGCTCGGAGCACCGCGGCCGTGCCACCCTCAGCCCCAGCCCCGCAGAACCCCGGGTTTTTTTTGTTTTTCCCCCAATTCCCTCCCATTTCCATCACCCAAACTCCCCCAGGAATCAGCTCCTGCGGGGAACCCCCCGCTCGGGGATATTTGGGGAGAAGCAAAACGCGTTTGGGGGTGCGCGGTTGGGGTGACTCAAGGGCTTCCACGGTTTAGGGGGTGATTCTGCAAACGAAGCCAGCGAGAAGCGATGGAAAGGCGCCGTGCTGGGGCTGCCCCGCTTGTTCCCGGTTGTTCCCGGCTCTGCCCGTGCGGCTTCCCCGGCTCCGGCCGCGTTCCTGCCGGGCCGAGGCGGCAGCGGCCGGGCGGGAGCGGGGAGCGGAGCGGCAAGGCCGGGATGCGGCGCTTTGCCGCCTCAGGAAAGAAAGGGGAAAAGGGAGAAAAAGGGGAGAAACCCACCTAAAAAAAAAAAAAAATTAAAAAGGTGGGGGAGGAAAAAAAAAATAAATAGAGAACGAATTTGGAAGGGCCGGCGCCGCGGTGTGCTGGCCGTGGGCTGCGCTGCGTGTGGGGAAGGACACGACACGAGCGGGATCCCTTCCCGCAGCCGTTCTGCCCCCGGGAACGGGCCCGGTGTGCCCAGCTCGGGGCTGGCACCGAGGGCACGGCCCGGCGCTCCGGGCTCAGCGCTCCGGGACGCGGGGCTGAGCCGGGGCCGGCTCTGAGCCCCCATGGAAGGAGAGGCGTCCTGGGGCTCAGCAAACCCCGGCAGGGAGAACCTCGCACCCCTCGGAATCCCCGAAGCCCCCCCGAGCATCCCGCGGTGGGCAGCGGCTTTTGCAGCCTGCACCTGTTTGAGTGCGTGTTTGTTCCACGGGGAACGGGAAATTCATGAGCGTGGAGAACGGGGAGAAGCGCCAGGAAGGTTCTGGGCGCTGCCGGGTCAAGCCAAGGAGCCGGGGCCCTGCTCCGCGCTCCGCCGCTTCCCCGCGAGCTCTGCCCACCCTGGGCATGGCTGGAGGGGAAAATCACCCCGAGAATTAATTAATAACCATTAATTAATAACCGCAGAGCCAAGCCCCTCTGGGCAGCACACGCTGCCAGGGGACCCGCGGGCAGAGAGTGGTCTGGGTGGTCCCAAAATGAGGGTTCACCCCTCCGTCCTCGCCCCTTTTTGCGCCTCCATTCTGGTGTCTGACAGATTTCAGTGGGGCAGGGGAGTGGCAGCGATTTACTTGGGTGGGTTCCTTGGCACCTCCAGCACAAGCCACGAGCTCCCAGGTGTTCTATGAAGAAAACACGCTCCAGGTGGGAACTGCCCAGCGTGGGCACCCACGGGTGTAAAGATGTGACATCTTTAGTGCTCGGCGAGCTGTTTTGCACGAGCATTCTCAAGCAGCAAAGAAGATTAAACCGCTTGAGCCCGTCCAGCTTGTCCGCACGGCCCGAGTCACCCCATCCCCTGCGAGGATTTTGGCATCAATCACCCCTTGTTCCTGCGCGCCGCGTTAAACCGGGAATTAAATATTTCAAACTGCGCAAGAAGCCGGCGGCGCAGGACGGGGCTGCGCTCCGCAGGGGTGGCGGATCGGCCGCTGCCAATGTCACACGCTTCCCCGGGGGATTTTCCCCGCTAATCTGCCGCTAATTAGCGGCGGGAGCGCACCCAGGGCGGGATGAGGAGCGGCTGCCTCGCACCCAGCGCTGCTCCCGAGGAATTCCGACACCTCCCCGAGCCCCGGTCCCTGCGAGCAGCCGGCGCAAGGGGGCGGTTAAGGACAGCGGGGACAGCGGGGACAACAACGGGGACAACGGGGACAAGGCGGGGAGCCCCCTCCGAGCGTTCCAGCGGGGACAGCTCGTCCTCCCCGCAGCGGCGCTGGGAGAGGCAAAAATCATAAAAACAACAAAAATTAACCTCTGCAAAGGTGGATGCGCCCCTCCTCGCTCTGAGGAGGTGGCGAGACACCAAGCCAGGTCCTCCCACCCGGAGCAGCCCCGGGTGGCTCAGGTGATGGAGCTCGGTGCGGGTGTCACATCCTGCACCCGCCACAGCCTTTCCTGAAGTGACCTATTTGCACGCTCTCATTGGTTTAAATTAATTTATTTTTTTTTTTACCCGAAAACCTTTGAGAAGCGGCGGAACAAGCGCCAGTGAGAAAAGGGAGAAATGGATGCGTTTTGTACAGGGGGAAATAAAATGAAATTAAGTTGCTCTTAGCGATGAGATACAGAGGGGAAGATTAATATTGCAGCATAACCTGTGCCCGCATCCACTGTCCTGCAGCTCTTCCCTGATATTCCAGCTGCACTGAAAGCCGTCTGTGCATCAAAATGAGATCAAAATGAGGTGATCAGACTATTTTTTATTGTTGTTATTTCTAGAAGAAAACACTGGCTTCTCTGGCCACGAATAAACACCGTGTCAATTGGCATTTCAGATTTTTCAAAAAACATGTTCAGCCCTAAGAATTCCTCCGAATTCGTTACACTGCGCCTTGCTGGTCCCGGCGAAGGTAAAAATTCCCGTCCTAAAATAAGAAAAAAAAAAAGGGGGGGGGAAAGAAAAAGAAAAGCACCATTTACATTTGAATATCTAACTTGAGCATGATTATAATTACAATCGTCAGACATCGAGCAGTGTTGTCTCCCATGAACAGACAGTTTTGAGGATGTAAACACAATTTTCATCGTGACGGTCTCTGGGAATGAAGGGAAATTAAGGACTTACAGCAATTTTTTTTTAGACGTTTGATCAAAATATTTTTGCCCGGAGATTGCTTGCCAAATGAAAGCAGAATGGAAACGATGAGCGCTGTAATTCAGCAGAGTTTTATCACGGGAAGAGCCCAAGCCTTGGCTCTGTCAGGGATTCAATCTCTCCTTTCCCCAGGGGGATTTTGGGCAGCAGCGAGTGGGCAGCAGGTTCGGCTGGGGCAATTTTCGATGGAGCATTTTCCAGCCGAAATCCCCAATTCTGAAGCCACCACAACGACCTGAGTCGCGTTTTCCCTCGGAATTGACAAAATTCTCCCCGATTTGAGGCTGGCAGGGAGATGCAGCCGCTGGCGGGGCCGGGGCGCGTTCCCCTCCCGCAGCCCCGAATTTCGGGGTTCCCCTGCTCGGGGCACCCCCTGATCCTCATTAACCCCGAGCCAGGCCCGCAGCTCCACAGGGCTCCGGCCATGGGGGTAATTGCGTTAATTAAATATTGTGGGGGGTGGCGATTTGGACCCCAAAATCTCCATTTGCTGCCAAATTTGGAGTTTCTTGAAGCGCCCGCTTTGGGGGTGCCCCCATCCCCTGGGGACCCCGATGGAGCCCTCGGGGGGTGTCCCCTCAGTGTCCCCTCAGTGTCCCCTCAGTGTCCCTTCCTTCCTGTGCTCCAGGGTGTGGGGACTGCAGCTCAGCCCCCCAAAAACAGCGAAATTCCCCAAGGGGACACCCAAGGATGTCCCCGCGGGGTCCGCGCCTCATTCACTTGCGCTCCCCGCTCTAAGGACGGCTGCTGGGGCTGGCTGGCTAATTATTAGCTATTAATCGAGTTCAAGACCTTTTCCGGCGGCTGGGAAATGAGGAGCCCTCGCAGCCACCCCAAGGAAAGGGCTGAGCACAGCCGAGAGCAGCGGCAGCACCATGCGGGCCTGCCCCAAAGCCCCCGGGGGAGTGGGGGGACACAAATTCACGAGGTGAAAATGATGGAAACTTCAGAATCGGGGCTTGATGTCCGAGACACCTCGGGGAGAGCGGGGAGAGGGCGATGCCCGGCGGGGGCTGCGCTGGGGTCCCCGGGCAAGGTGAGGAGAGGGGCCCGGGGTCCCCCCCGAGCCCCAGCGAGCTCCTGCCGGTGTCGCTTTCTTATCTTCGCACGCCTCCACCTTCCAATTAAAGTCCCCCAAATCGCCAAAAGGCTGATTTGCATGCAAGGGACCCCCGCTCAAAGATGCTAACTTATTGTCTCCTCGCAGAACTTAACATTTCTCTCTTCAGTTCTCACTTGAAAGAAGTTTTAGAACAGTATTCAAAGACTGTCCAAACGAACAAAACCTTCCCCTTCGCTCGGGAGAGAAATCCGGTGTATTCAATACCAGGGCATATTCTCAGAAGTTTGCAGATTTGGGTTTAAAGGCGGTATTGTTCGTGCCTTTTTCCTGAAACTTCTTTATTTTTTTGTTTTCTTCTCCCTCAGACCACGGCTCACATGCCTGCAAAGGATTATTAAAATAAAACATCATAGAGCATTTTTCCTCCTTTTCTCCCCCCTCCTTCTTTACTGTTTAGAATTACTTTTCTGGAGGAGCAGCATCCCCCCCCCCAACCCCGCAAGTCATAATTAAGAACACTTTTTTTTTTCCCCCTTAACAAACAGAAAAAAGACTCAAACCCTTCTCCGAATGTTCCTTTTTCTTTAAACACCAACAGCGTTCTAAAATCGGAAACATTTATCTGTTCCCAGAACACCTGAAAACATTCTCGGGGCTGGACAGATGCTGTTCTTGTTCAGCTGAACAAATGAAAGCAGCGAGATTTTGATACCAGAAGCATCTGTGAGAGCAGAAAATAAACGCAAAGCTAAATTCTTATTGGGTTTAGGGTTGAAAAAAACCAAAAAATTGTTTACAAGCAGCCGGGATCTCTACGTTCAAACACTCCATAGACAGGCAGAGGGGATTTTTTAGGATTAAAAGATGATGATCCAATGGGCTGAGGATGTAAAACTCCTCTGGGGAACGCGCTAAACTGCAAAAAGCCAGTGGCAACTCATTCCTGATTAACTCCTTTTTTATAAAGGGGCGGAATGGAAGCGAACAGGGACCCGACGGGACACGGAACATATTTTATTCATTTAATACAAAGCAGCTCCTTAAAAAAAAAAAAAATTAAAAAAAAAAAACCCTTTAAAAAGGCAGTTTAGAGCATAACTCACGGGCCAGGGGGGGAAAGCAAAAAAACCCTGATGGGGTGTGAGGTGATGTCGCCGTCATCCCTCATTCCCGAGGGAATGCAGCGGGCACGGGCGGGATGCGGGACCAACCCAGACCCCCAGAGACCCCCAAATAATGGGGGACCCCTCCCCTGCTGACCTTAAAGGCAGAATCAATGGTGTGAGAGCAGGGAGCACAAAGAGCTGCTGTGCTCGGCTCTGCGGATCATCAGCAGAGATGGGAAAAGTATTTACGGGACTCTCTCCGAGTGGCTGGTCCATCAGCAGCAAAAAAAAAAAAATATTTTTAACCGCAGGGAAGCAAGAGTTCACGTAGATTTACAAACGGGGAGAAAGTAACTGTAAGAACATGTGTTAAAAAAAAAAAAAAAAAAAAGGCAGCAGAAAGAATTCCATCGATTTCCATGAGAGGTGGATCGAGTCCAGGAAGAATGAGTCAACTTCATTCCTCGGGCAGAGCTGGCCAAGCTGGGAGAATTACAGCAGAAATGCCTCGGGATCACCTCGTGTCCCCCTCTCCGTGTGCTGCTGTCCCACTAAGAACCTTTTCAGTGTGGTTATGGCTTAGAACGAGCTGGGAATTCTTTTAAAAAACGCTTTTAATCCCCCGGAAAATAATGTTTTGGGAGATATATTTGGGAGAAGCTGAAAAGCTTCTCACACACCGACAGCATCCATGGCAGGACAGGACAGCTCAAGGGAGGTGAAAGGCAAAATTTGCACATCACAGGGGTCCATCTGTCTGTTCTGGCTGCCAAACTCCTCTCCCCACAATTTCGCTGCTGAACCGTGCAAGTTTTGGGTTTATTTGCACAATTTCTTGCAAAATTTCCTCCCCGGTCGCTTCTCCCAGGGCAGGGGGACTCTGCTCACCCCCTCAGGAATGAGCAGGAGGATGAATTGAGAGAGAAACCTTTCTCCACTCACATATGCACGTTGATTGTGGCTTTTTTTTACAGGTGGAAGAACAAACCGCTCGTTCCTGTCAGAAATTTGGATTGAAACAGCGATGGACAAACACTCCCAGTGTGTTTGCATTCCTTTTCTCCTTGCATTCAGACACCCCAAATTTCACACAGACCCCTCCCCATTCTTCATTAACACAAAAATAACATCTAGCAGGGAGTTCATCAGGCTTTTCTACCTTTCTGTTGGCTTTTTAGCCCAGAAATTGTCCAAATGAGAGCTGGTGGATGCCAAGATTTTGTGAGGTTCACCCTATGATAAGCTCATCAATGAATATTTTAAAAAAACCAAGCTCCAGAAGTGTGGTTAGAAAATGAAATGCAAATATATACAAAATAGCCAATGGTTCCTGTGCATAGAAATGCCTGCCTACCTCATGAGTGCTATTTTCCAGCCAGCTTTCCAAGCAGAGCAGCCCTTGCCCTCCTGTATCTACAATTGTGCCATTTATAAGCCAGGAGCCCACCTCACCCAAACCCTGGTTCCTGCAGTGACTCATGTTCCACTGCCTTATTCCTGGGAAGATCTGTGCTAAAACACAGCAAAAAGAGCAGAATTTCAGGGGAGGAGTGGCCCAGTTGGGAAAACACCAGACACTCGCACTATTAATTGTCAAAAAACCTGAAAATATTGCTTTACAACCTGTGTGAGAGAAAGGCTTTACAGTAAAATATTCCACTGACACCTGGGTCAAACAATAATTCTGGCTCAGAGTTATTAATCAGGATAATTCTGGCTCAGGGTGTGGATGCTCCATGCCCAAGGCCAGCTTGGATGGAGCTCTGAGCATGGTGGAAGGTGTCCCCGCCCATGGGATGAGCTTTAAGGATCCTCCCAACCCAAAACCATGCGGGAATTTTGTAATTTCCAAGAAAATAAAGCTTCTGGGTAAAGGATGAAGGGATTTATAAAACAGCGGCAAACTTGAAGGCTATTTGTTAAGAAGCTTGTTTTATCAGGCCTTCCCCTTAAAATGCCGTTTAATTAAATTTCTGTGCCCAAGCTGGGCATTCTGCTGCTGGAAAAGCAAATTCCAGCCTCCCTGGTGGAAGAATACAGGACTGAAACACATCACAGGTGTAAATAGGTGATTTTTATCCTCCCTGCAAGGTGCTTGGGCAGAGCTCCTTCTCACAGAACAAACACCCCAAAATCAGCAGAGAGAGGCCAGGTACACATCCCTCCCACACAAACCCACCCCAGAGCTCCTCCTGTTCTCATTTTACTCCTTCCAGTGCCCTGGCACACTTCAGGAGCTGCCTCACTGCCGCTCAGCTGTGGTTTTGCTCCCTTGGTAGGGATGAGATGGGGAAATGGTTTCATTTCTCCGAATTATAAAGTTAAATAGAGCGAGCTGAGAAGCTCTGTGAGAAATAATGGAGTGAGATCATCCATACAATGACTTAAATGTGTTCAGGGAACTTCTCTGTGTGACCTGGAGCCCCTCTCGCAGTCACATCCTCTTTTTCCTTTTTCCTTTTTCCTTTTTCCTTTTTCCTTTTTCCTTTTTCCTTTTTCCTTTTCCTTTTCCTTTTCCTTTTCCTCTTCATTTTCCTTTTCCTTTTTCCTTTTCCTTTTCCTTTTCCTTTTCCTTTTCCTTTTCCTTTTCCTTTTCCTTTTTTTCCTTTTCCTTTTCCTTTTTCCTTTCCTTCCTTTTCCTTTTCCTTTTCCTTTTCCTTTTCCTTTCTTTTCTTTTCCTTTTCTTTTCCTTTTCTTTTTCCTTTTCCTCTTCCTTTTCCTTTTCCTTTCCTTCCTTTCCCTTCCCTTTCCCTTTCCCTTTCCCTTTCCCTTTCCCTTTCCCTTTCCCTTTCCCTTTCCCTTTCCCTTTCCCTTTCCTTTCCCTTTCCTTTCCCTTTCCCTTTCCTTCACCAAACAAACAAATTTATTATTTTGCCCTCCCATTAAACAGAAAGTGATGTGAAATTGTTCATTTTATCACTCAGGTTGTTGGAAAGGCCACAATTCTGGCCATTTCTCCATTTAGCCATTTTCTCACTGCTCCTCCAAGCAGACATTCCACAAAGGAACTTCTGGATGCTTCTATAGTAATAAAATCTGGAATAGAAATAAAATATAATATAAAATAACAAAAAAAAAAGGAAAAATAAATATAATAAAACTCCCAAATTTATCATACATATGGTAGAGATCTCTGGGAAATACAACCTTAGGTTTATAAACTGTCCCAAAGTCACAGAAGTAAGAGATGATCTATTAAAAAATAACCAAAACTCAGCTCACATCACCCAAGAACAGAATCACAACTCACTAAATTATTCAGTGGATAAATCCGGTATTTTTTTGTCATTCATTCAAGTGGCTGCATTTTAGCAAGGAGGGGGAAAAAAAAAATCTCAATAAAAGAATTTTATTCTGGTAGGATGAGAAAAATGCTAAACATGTTTTTATGGGAGAAACAGAGATAGAGCACTGGCTTGAACACTGAAAATCTCTCATGCCCTGATCTATAAATAAAACCGGTTGGGCTTTTCTTTTGTACTAAATTTAAAGGAAAGCCTTTTCCATGGAGAGCTTTCTTTAAAGCAAACTCTGCCCCAGAAGGACTTTAAGGATGGTGTTTCCAGCAAGCAGCATGAATGAATTAAACCAGAAATGCAGGCAGGGAGCAGCTGGGTGTTTCTTTAGCAGAAGCAGATGGATGTGCAGCTCAAACACCGCTGGCTTCTCCAGAAAGGACAATTCCTGATGGTTCTCACCTTGTTTTTCTCCACTCTGCTCTCCAGGACCTTGCTCAGGTGCCATTTCTCCTCCAGCACCATAAAATCCTCCCAGGTTGGTGCCTGAGGCCTTCAAGCAGAAATTCCAAATTTTGCGGCAGACACAAATTGAAATTATTCAGCTTTTCTGTTGTGGGAACCCTGCATAAGGAATATTTCTGTGTCTGCTCTGACCCCCAGAGAAGCACTGGCTTTGACCCTCAGCCACGGAGAAAGTTTCCAGGACTTCAGGATGGACTGGAATCCACAAAAGTGTGAAGTGGATTATAGAGAGTAGTGTAGGATGTCACTTGCGTGAGAAAATTAAGGTTGGGGATTTCTAGTATCCCAAATTTAGAGGTTTTAGTATTTTTAGAATTTTGTTGCAGATGGGAACAAGATGGAGGGCATGGGGTGTTGTCCTGAGCTCTTTCTTCTTCCTTCTTCTTCCTCCTTCTTCTTCCTCCTTCTTTTTCCTTTAACTTCCTTTATCTTCCTTCTTCTTCCTCTTTATCCTCCTTCTTCTTCTTTCTTCTTCCTCCTTCTTCTTCTTTCTTTCTTCTTCTTCTTCTTCTCCTCCTTCCTCCTTCTTCCTTTTTCTTCCTTCTTCTTCTTCCTTCTTTTCCATCTTCCTCTTCCTTCTTCCTTCTTCTTCTTCCTTCTTCCTTCTTCCTTCTTCCTTCTTCCTTCTTCCTTCTTCCTTCTTCCTTCTCCTTCCATCTTCTCTCTTCCTCTTCCTCTTCCTCTTCCTCTTCCTCTTCCTCTTCCTCTTCCTCTTCCTCTTCCTCTTCCCCTTCCCCTTCCCCTTCCCCTTCCCCTTCCTCTTCCTCTTCCCCTTCCCCTTCCTCTTCCTCTTCCCATTCCTCTTCCTCTTCCTTCTTCCTCTTCCTCTTCCTTCTTCCTCCTGCACCTCAAACCACCCAAAGATCTCAGAGAGGATGGGGAGCCCCCAGCTCAGGGAGGAGTCCACAGGCAGAAAACTTCGCCTGAAAAGTCCAAGAAAAAGAAAAAATTAAGAAAATATCGAATAAAAAAAATCCCCTCACTGTCCAGGGCAGCACCACACGTGGTTGTTGCTCCTTTGTCCATGCAGGGGATTTCTCCATGGATTTGTCAGGAGAGAAAAATTCTGCCTGAGAAACCTGGGAGAGTGGAAGCTGTCCCTGCCCATGGCAGGGGGGTGGAATAAGGGGTTTAAAGCTCCTTTTCCACCCAAACCATTCCATAATTCCACAGTTCTCCTACTCCCTGGCTGACTGGAGAGGTCCCTGCTGTGTGTCCTGAGAAACTGAGATTTATTCCACGACAGAGAGACCAAACCCCACATGCTGGAACAGCTCACTGAGACCAAAGACAGACAATAAATGGATTTTAGCTGAGCTGCCAGTGATCCCAAAAGCTCATCCTGGCCCACTCAAAGCACAGCTCCTCCTCTGTGTGTGCTTGTGGGGACTTGGGAAAGGGATTTGTGGCAGCTCTGGGGGCTGTGGGACCGCTGAGTGAACAATTATGGATCCCAAAGGGTCTTTATTTCATACTCATTAATGCTCATTATGCTTCCAATGCTCTGAATGTTCTGGGAGCACAAAGCTGAACTTCCTCCTGCCTACCCTGGAAATAAATAAACCCTCAGGTCATTCGACCTGCTGGGGTTTGTATTTCCAGGAGAGAGCAGGAAAACTGAAAAGAAATTAAAAAAAGAACCCCAAAAGAACAAAACCAAGGCTTTCCCAGCAAATTGTGATGTGTAGGATGTGACATAATGGTGCAAAAACTTTTGGAAAAAACCCCCAGGGGTTTTAAATTGCTGTGCTGGGGACTCACCTGGGTTCAGCTGATCCTTTTGGGGCTACCTAAAAACAGAGGCCAGACAAATTAAAGAGAATAAAAAGTGTATTTATTATATTTATTGAAGGCCTTAAGGTGCATTGAGGGCAGACAGAGCCCCCCCAAAAATGGATCACAGGTTTTTATATTTTTATAAGTTTGGTTCATTTGCACATTGGGCTTCAACCTTCCAATTACAGCTTCAGGTAATGAAGGAATTTATCCCAAATTTGCTTCCCCCAAATCACTTTTATTTACTTTTCTGGGGCTTGAGGTGTCCTTGATTGCCAGGCCTGGAGAGGAATTGTTGCATCTGCCCAAAATGGGGAAGCAGCAGCTCCCACTGTCCATGGAGTTTAGAGTTCTACACTAAAGAACTACAGGACTACAAATACATGAAAAATATAAAACCACCGAGGGACAGGGATGGGGATGGAGGGACTGAACTGGGGTGGGGAGGCTGGGAGGTTACACAAAGCCACTGGGGCCACTTCATCCTCCCAGCTCCCTTCTCTTCATCCTCCCAGTTCCTTTCATCCTCCCAGTTCCCTTCATCCTCTCAGTTCCCTTCATTCTTCCAGTTCCCTTCACTTCATCCTCCCAGTTCGTTCACTTCATTCCCATTCCCTTCATTTCATATTCCCAATTGCCTTCCCTTTGTCCTCCCAATTTCCTTTATTTCATCCTCCCAGTTCCCATCTTTTCATCCTCCTAATTTTCTTCATTTCATTCTCCCAGTTCCTTCATTCTCTCAGTCTCCTTCTCTTCATCCTCCCAGTTCCCATCACTTCATCCTCCCAGTTTCCTTCTCTTCATCCTCCTTTATCCTCCCAATTTCCTTCATTTCATTCTCCCAGTTCCATTCATCCTTCTAGTTCCCTTCCCTTCATTTTACCAATTTCCTTCATTTCATCCTCCCTATTTCCTTCCCTTCATCCTCCCAGTTCCTTTAATTCTCCCAGTTTCCTTCATTTCATCCTCCCAGTTTCCTTCATTTCATTCTTCCAGTTTCCTTCATTTCATCCTCCCAGTTTCCTTCATTTCATTCTTCCAGTCCCTTCACTTCATCCTCCCAATTTTCTTCACTTCATCCTCCCAGTTCCTTCCCTTCATCCTTCCAGTTCTTTCATTTTATCGTCCCAGTTCCCTTCCCTTCATCTTCCCAATACCTATATTTTATCCTCCCAATTTCCTTTATTTGTCCCCCCAGTTCTTTAATTTCATCCTCCTAATTTCCTTCCCTTCATCCTCCCAGTTCCCTTCAAGGCATGCCAGTGCTGTGGCACAAATCTGACCCAACAGAACTGAAAGAACAATTTCAGCTCTTTTTTTTCCCACCAAAAATCTCGCCATGACTGACAGCTGTCTCATCATGGCATTTAATTATTATTAAAAAGAATAATTGTAATTATTTCCATACTGTCTCTTGTGGTCACAGCTTTCCCAGCTTCTGATTTTTTTTAAAGTTTTTTTCCTCTCCTTCCTTTTCTTTATTTATAAATATCAGACTGGGGACCCAGAACAAATCACCTTGCTGGGAAAGGTCCTTAAAGACACTGATAATATCCATGCTTTGTGTCCCACATGCTTTTCCATTTAAAATATTTGGCCTGAGAACGTGGGAGGTAAAGAAATTATATTTGGAGGCCTTTTTAAAACATCTCTTCCATCCCCTGATTTATGTTCTTTGGGACTCATTCTGTGTAAAACATTGAACTGGTTGTACTTTAGATAAAAGAAACATCTCAGGCATTGTTTTTTTGGAGTTTCTCATTCTTTTCTCCCATATATCTTCATAAAATTGAAGGGCCAGAGCCTTTCCTCCTGTTCCTGAGTTCTCTTTTTTTTAAGCAATGTTCTTAATAACACTTTAATATTCCCCTCCAGTGCTGGGCTCCTGGGTCCCACTTGCTTTTATGCTTTTTTAATGCTTTTATGGCCCTAAAAAAGTGGGTTTTAATGCCATAAAAACAGCTCAGGGCACCTGTTGAGGGTCTGGTGGTGAATTCCAGTCCCAGGTGAGGCTGCTCTGCCTCTCCTGTGCTGTGCTGTCCTCCTGTGTCACCCCCTGGGACACACACAGCTCCAGCAGGAAAATCAGAATTAAATCACCGCAGGGAAATTATTTAATCCCAACAAGGAAATGGAATGATCCCAACAGGGAAATGGGATGATCCCAACAGGGAAATGAGATGATCCCAACAGGGAAATGAGATGATCCCAATGGGAATGGAATGAAATTATCTCAGCAGAGAATGGAATGATCCCAACAGGGAAATTAAATGATCCCAAAAGGGAATGGAATGATCCCAACAGGGAAATGAGGCATCCCAAAAGGGAAATGAAATGATCCCGACAGGGAAATGAAATTATCCCAACAGGGAATGGAATGATCCCAACAGGGAATGGAATTAAATTATCCCAAGAGGGAATTAAATTATCCCAAGAGGGAATGGAATGATCCCAACAGGGAATGGAATTATTCCAATGGGAATGAAATTATTCCAACATGGAAAATAAATGGTACCAAGAGGAAATTGAATTATATGATCCCAAAAGGGAATGGAATGATCCCAACAGGAAAATGGAATGATCCCAACAGGGAAATGGAATGATCCCAATGGGAATTAAATGATCCCAACAGGGAAATTAAATAATACCAACAGGGAATGAAATGATCCCAAAAGGGAACAGAATGATCCCAGCAGGGAAATTAGATGATCCCAACAGGGAAAGTAAATGATCCCAACAGGGAATGGAATGATCCCAATGGGAATGGAATGATCCCAACAGGGAATGGAATGATCCCAACAGGGAATAGAATGATCCCAATGGGAATGGAATGATCCCAACAGGACCATTTCATTACTCCTTCCCTGTGAGAGCCCCACAGGAGATTCTGCAGGGCAAGAGGGATGGGGACAGGTGGGAAATGGATTTGTAGAGAATTCTTAATGGATTTTTTTGGTTTTTTTAGAATGGGTGTTCGGGGGGCAAGATGGAGGAAACTGGGCATGTCCAGACTTTTTTCTTCTTCTTCTTCTTGGCCTCCATCTTCTGGGTGACGTTGGCACTTTTGGATTGGTTTAGAGTAGAAGCTCACTGTCTAACACAGGTGATGGGTATTGGGAAGTTATGGTAAATATTGTACATGTAGTTTTTAGTACAAAAAGATAACACCAGAGTGCCACTGTCTGTCCTGCTGAATGGATCTTGACAGGTCAGGAGAAAAGATTTTATAGATAAGGAACAATAAACAACCTTGAGACTGAGAAATTAAGAGTTCTGACTCCTTCTTTGACCACAAGGCTGGGGAAAGAGACTTTCTGACACACCTTGAGCAGCCCCAGGTGCTGCCAGCTCTTCCTGCAGTGCCCTCAGAGAAAGCAGAATCAATTCAGGCACCTCACCCTGGCGTATCTGGGGTGAACTGGTTTGGAATTAATCGAGTCCAACCAGGCAGTGAAAACCCCAGGAACGTGGGGCTGCAGCCCTGGGGATGGGAGGACAATGCATATTTTACACTGAATTTTTTACTAAGGGCTGGAGGTTTTTTTTTTTATTTTTTTATTATTGAATATGAATATTTTACACGTCCAAGTTCAGAACAATGCTTTTTTTGGCTGGCTCTGCACTTTTCATGGTTGTGTACCCTTTGCATTGCATAACTGAGAGAGATCCATTTACACACAGGGGGGAAAGGGGACTAATGAATCTCAGCAAAGCTAACTTTACTGTGTGCGAAAAAAACAGCGCTCTGAAGTTTTCCAAATTAAAAAAAAAAAAAAAAATTACACGTACATAAAATCCTTGCATGGAATGGCTTCATAAAATCTGTGTGTGGGTGCACGTGTGGGTCTGGGGTAAGGACTGCAAAGCTTCTGTCACCCTGAGGAGCTCCAGGCAGGGACAGCTCCACCTGCAAAAGCTCTGGAATGTTCTCTCATTCTTCATCTCTCATTGGTAGTGGCTGAAATGTTCAATTTAAGGCAAATGAAATGTTTTTAGAAGCACTGAAAAAAAATCTGATGTGAAATAAAACTAATAAAAAATTGGGGGAAGGGAAGGGAAGGGAAGGGAAGGGAAGGGAAGGGAAGGGAAGGGAAGGGAAGGGAAGGGAAGGGAAGGGAAGGGAAGGGAAGGGAAGGGAAGGGAAGGGAAGGGAAGGGAAGGGAAGGGAAGGGAAGGGAAGGGAAGGGAAGGGAAGGGAAGGGAAGGGAAGGGAAGGGAAGGGAAGGGAAGGGAAGGGAAGGGAAGGGAAGGGAAGGGAAGGGAAGGGAAGGGAAGGGAAGGGAAGGGAAGGGAAGGGAAGGGAAGGGAAGGGAAGGGAAGGGAAGTTCACCTGGGTTCACAGAGAGCTCTGTGAGTGCTTTTAATGAGATTTCACCCTCACAGAGCATTGCTGATGCAATCTGAGATGGATCCATTGATGCCAAACTCGTTTTGCATGCGGGGACCCAGGTCAGCTCCTCGCAGCAGAAAATCCTTCAGCAGCCCATCATTACTGCTCTGCAGGCCTGGCCTGGCTGCTTCCATTCCCCTCCCAGGCACGACTTTGCTCAAGGGCACACCACGAGATAGCTGAACTTGGCACACACTCCCTGCCTCCATTGCAGCCTCCTTGTGCTGCCAGGGCTCCCCAGGGCACTGGGAATTCATCCCCTCACTTTTATTTCAGGTTTGGTTTGAATGGGATGACGTCTCTCAGTCATTCGGGACTCAATTCCCTCGGTAGAACAGGGAGGGAGTTGCAGGATCCCCTGATGCATTCCCAGCTGTGCTGTGGGTACAGGGAGGATTTAAATTGTGAATTTGTCCGGGCAGGGTGTGCAGAGTCCCTCCCTGGAAAACATTCCAAACCCTTCCCTTCCCTAAGAAAGGAAAAGAGCTCTTCAGGAAAGGAAAAGTCCTGCAGGAAAGGAAAAGAATCCTGTAGGAAAAGAGCCCTGCAGGAAAGGGAAAGATCCTGCAGGAAAGGAAAATTCCTGCAGGAAAGGGAAAGAGCCTTGCAGGAAAGGAAAATTCCTGCAGGAAAGAGAAAGAGCCTTGCAGGAAAGGAAAAGAACCCTGAAGGAAAAAAAAAGAGCCCTGCAGGTAAGGGAAAGAGTCCTAAAGGAAAGGAAAAGAGCTGCAGAAGAGAAAAATTCCTGCAGGAAAGGAAAAGTCCTGCAAGAAAGGAAAAGAGCTCTTCAGGAAAGGAAAAGTCCTGCAGGAAAGGGAAAGAGCCCTGCAGGAAAGGGAAATTCCTCCAGGGAAGGAAAGAACCCTGCAGGAAAGGAAAAGAACCCTGCAGGAAAGGGAAAGAGTCCTGAAGGAAAGGAAAATTCCTGCAGGAAAGGGAAAGTCCTGCAAGGAAGGAAAAGGAAAGTCCTGCAGGAAAAGAAAAGAGCTCTTGAGGAGAGGGAGAGAGCCCCGAGATCGCTGGCAGGGCTGCAGGAGGAGGTGCCAGGTGATGCTCGGTCCCAAGGCAGCAGAGGGCATCCCTGAGTTTGGAGATTCATCCTCGGAGCTGCAGGAACTCGGTGATGAACAAGGCAGGTTTCAGCTCTGTGCCTGCCGGTCCCGAGCAGATTCTCCAAATTCTCTTCCCCTAGTCGTTCCTGAGCAATTTATAAATAATTTTTAACCATTTATTCCAATTGATCCTTTATAGGAAACTCCTAGAAATTATTTTTAAATAGTTAGAAGTGACTTTGGCACTGATTATGGCATTCTAGAATATTTTTTTCCATTCCTTGTTACCTCATTTAACCACTAATTTTTTGAATTTGTGAAATAATTTCATTTTCCTTCAAGAGAAGCAAAATTCCCAAAGAAGGAAATCTCTCCAGCTTTAAAATCCAATCAGATCTGACAATCCAAATCCGTTTACTGAGGAAATTTCCTTTAAGAAAATAAATAAATTACTCTCTACCTTCAGCTTAAATCCATGCTGCTGGAGTTTAATTGCTTCTCCTTGTGGCCCTAAAACCAGGCCAGCTTCAAAGCAAAGGGGTGGCTTCTATTAAATTTAATTACCCTTTCCTGCAGCTCTCATGCAAAGGTGCTGCAGTGACTCCAGCAAGGTGCTGATGAATCAGGGGCAGAATCCAAACAAAAATATGGATTAAATATAATTTTCAACGTAAGAAAAAGCTGTCTGTATGCAGAGATGTTTGTACCCCAGGTAAATTCCTACAACATGGACCCAGGGGTTGTCTCTGTGGGTGTTATTTCCATTTTCCTTCAATTCCAACACGTGTTAAGTGTCAGCAATATCCCCTGTCCCCTCCAGTTGTGTACACCCTGGATTTCCCCCTGCTCTATTAATGCCAACAGGTGCCCTCAGCATTTAAATGTTGTTCCAAACATCCCCCAAGAAGCCCCATTTAATCCTGCCTGGCCTGCACATGGAGCTGTCAACACGATTAAAACAAGGGAATCTCGGCTGGGATGATTAAACCTGGACATGGGAATGCTCATCTGTTCCCTCAGATTGGTTGTGTCACCTTAAAAAAGGACGTGTGTGAATTAATTTGGGCTTTGCAATGAGGGGAATGGCTGTTGGTGTGTAGCTCAAAGTGCAGTAAATTGAATTTGTGGATGAGACAATGTGAGGCATCAAAGCCACCCTGTGCTCACCCGGTGCTGATGTGACAGGATCTTTTTTTGGGAATGGAGAGATGCTTCATTTTCTGAGAGCTCTGGAGAGTCCCAAGAGGACACAGACTGAAGCTGGGAAATTTAGGTTGGATGTTACGAAAAACTCTTTCACAGAAAGAGTGATAAAGTGCAGAAATGGTCTGCCTGAGGAGGTGGTGGTGGCTTTAAAACATCCTTGGGTGTGTTCAAAAAAGGATTGGATGTGGCACTGGGTGCCAGGGTTTAAGTTGAGGTGTTGGGGCTGGGTTGGACTTGATGATCTTAAAGATCTCATCCAACCTGGTGATTCTGTGAATTCTGTGAGACACCAGAGGAACAGGAGTGACAGGAGCAAATCCACCACTGATTCCTCCACATCTCCTCCTGAGGGACAACCCCTGCTCTGTGACAAGGACAGCACCCAGGGAATGGCTGGAGCTGGGCCAGGGGGGTTCAGGTTGGATTTAGGGAAGGGTTCTTCCCTCAGAGGGTGCTGGGCACTGCCCAGGCTGCCCAAAGAATGGGCACAGCCCCAAGAGCTCCAGGAGCCTTTGGGCATCATTTCCAGGTGATGCTCAGGGTGGGATTTTGGGGTGTCTGTGCAGGGTCAGCAGCTGGACTGGATGACCTGTGGGTCCCTCACAGCTCAGGAGATTCCGTGATTCCACGACGCATTGTCCATGTTCCTGCTGTTTGGGTGGAACATGAGCTCAGAGCTGAGAGGCACCTTGGGAATGCAGGAATTACACAATTCCCACAACATTCCATGCATGGATGAGCTTCATCCCGTCAGCCCACAGGAACAACCCTCAACCTGCTCCAGATACACCCCAAATCTGTGATTCCTGCTGGGACAGGGCCTGGGAATCAGTCAGGCTGTCTGGAGAAACTGTCTTGGGCTGGGGTGTGTATTCTATCATCATTTGTTGGAGACGGGGCAGTTATCTTCTGTTCATGAGGCAGTTTTCTTTATATTTCCCACACCAATCCTCCCTCCAGGAGATCTCTGCTGTCCATGGGCCATTAATTATTAATTATCGTCTGCTAATGGGCCACTGAGTGTCCCTGCAGGGCTGATCCAATCCCAGCATCCCATGGGGCAATGCTCCGCCCAGGGGAGGAGCCAAGCATTCCTACCTGGATACAATCTGAGGGTTGGAATAGCAGAGAAAGCCTTTTCCACTGCATTCCCAGAGGAATTCCAGGCCCATCTGCAGCAGCCCTGGAGCTGCAGAGGAAAACTCCCCCCTTGTGCAGGATCCCTGCTGCAGCAGAGCCACAGCTGGCACTGCAGGAGGGCTGAGCCCCCATGGGATGGGGCTGGGACACCTCCCTGACACACAGGGGATCAGTTCCTATTCTCACTCTGTCAGTGGATTTTCTTTTTGTACTATTGCATTTGTATTTTTTTTTTTTTCATTTTTGTAGTAAAGAACTGTTATTCCTATTCTCATATCTTTGTCTGAGAGCCTTTTCATTTCATAATTATTTTAATCTGGAGGGAGAGGGTTTGCATTTTCCATTTCAAGGGATGCTCCTGCCTTCCTCAGCAGACACCTGTCTTTCCAAACCAAGACAGAAGCAAACCCAGCTCCAGAGGGTGGTGAGACCCAGCAGGTGGGAGAGCCAAAGCAGCAGGTCAGGCTGGGAGGGGAGGCAGACCAAAAAGAAATCAGGGGTCTGGGAGCTCTCGGAGCTGTCCACAGCAATAATCACCCTCACAGATGCTTAGCTCTAACAGCCTGACAAGATCCCTTTCTCCACAGAGGAGCTGTTTGATTGCTCCCATACTTGTTTCCATCCCGAATCCCCGGGTTGCAATGTCTTTGTGACACTCCAAACATCCCCAGAGCTCTTTGAAGTCGAGTTTTAATGTGTTTATTGACACCAGTTATGATATTTCAAAACACATGGGCTACAAATTGTTACCATGCACTGCAAGTGTTTACAGTAATCCCTGTATTAAAACAAACTCAGCCTTTCCTGATGATTTTATATCTTCTTACTGACTCACTTGCCTGTGTTTATTTAAACTCCTGTTGAGGGTTTTTTTTTTAAAAATATTCAACACTTTTAAAACATTAAAAAAAAAACAACTGACCCTATCTGCAGATCTCAGATATTTTTGAAAGGTTTTGCCTTTATTTTATGGGTGCCCCATGGCTCAAATCTCCCTTTTGAATTCTAACTGCATGGAATAGTTTTAAACTCTCTGTTTTTATTGTCTACTGCTCAGAGTGATGTCTTAGAAAAATCCCTACAGAGCACAAAGCTCGTCATCCTGCTCCAAGCTCCTCAGAGGGAGCAGGACCCACTCCCATCACTGCCCCCAGATATTCCCTCTGCAAAACAAAACCAAAAAAACCCCATAAATTGTGGCAGGAACAACAGCACTGGGAAAATGAGGAAAATCAATGTTTGCTGAATGAAAAAAATCTAAATTAGGGGAAATATATTTCCTTAATCACTCATAAAAGATAGGGAGGAAGGGGCATGAAATTTGCAAACAAATTATAAAATAGAAATAATGTTACAGACATTGTTATTTAAAAGGAAACTCCAATTTCTGCCTGGCTAAATTGGACCAGCTCTGGGGATTCCTCCATGCTCTCCTTGTCTTTGGGCTCCCAAAGTCCAACCAGTGGTGAAACAGGGAAAAGCAGGGATCCCTCACCCTTAATTCAGCATTGAGGAAGTGCTGAGCTGCTCTGGAATCTCGTTGTTGTTTCCTCAGCCCAGCTCTGGGCTGTTCCAAGGGCTCAGTCTGGGAAGGGACAAGTGGAAAATATTCCTAAATTCCGCAATTCCCCATTTCCACATTCCCATATTCCCACATTCCCAAATTCCCAGTTCCCAATTCCCACATTCCCAAATTCCCCATTCCCACATTCCCAAATTCCTCCATTCCCATGGAGTGTGCAGGCCCCTCTGGAGCAGGGCCAGTGGCTCAGTGTGAGTTTTACAACATTTCCCTAACAGGTTATAAAATGGCTCTGTATCTATCTTTAAAAGGTCTTTTAAGGGAAAACTGTCTAATTAAGAAATGGCACGTGAATTATTTTTATCTTTTAACCTAATAAATAGTCACTCTTGTCCTGCAACGCAGACTTTTTTTGTCTAATTACAAAATACTACTTAAACTTATAATACTATAATATTTATATTATATGTATATATTATAACACTTATGTATTATATATACTAGATGTAATTATAATATATCATATATACTATATAATATATAGTATATAGTATATAGTATATAGTATATAGTATATAGTATATACTATATAATATATAATATATAATATATAATATTATATATTACATATTACATATAATATATATAATATAATACACTATATATTATATAGTATATTGTATATAGTATATATTATATAGTATGTAGTATACAGCATATAGTATATTGTATATTGTATATAACCCAATATATAACCATATAATAATATATAATTATATGTTATATAAGTCTGGAGGAAGAGCTGAAACAATAGATATTGTATATACAATATACAATATAATTTACAAGAATGTAAAACTGGTGGAAAGTCTGGAGGAGCAGCTCCACACCCTGAGAAGTGCTGGCTGTTTGTACATCCCAACAATTCTGGGAGCCAGGGGAGTTGTCTGCCTGCTCTGAAGGTGTTTCCACTGCATTTCTAAAATTTTAATGACATTAAAGACAACTTGTCCTCCTCAGTGATTTTGTTCACTTCAGTTGGTGGGTGCAGCTCTTCTTTTGTAAATTAGAATTTAATCCAGCAAAGGGCTGGGAGAGCCCTGAGCAGCCAGGGAATCCTCAGCACACAACTTTGCTGACTCTTAAACTCATCTTAGCAAATTTCTGTTGGTAAAAAACACCTTATTTTAATTTCTGCATAAGAAGCACTTGCAAACAACATTTTTTGTTGTTTGATCAGTGATCAGTCCAACCCCAAACAGCCACTCTGAGGCAGAAATCAGCGCCAAAATTGAGCTGACAGATGAGAAAGCAGCAGGTCCCAAGGGAATCTCGCTGCTCGTTGTTCTGCTGGGAGCAATTCCAGGCAGCTCTGCCAGGGCTGGATCCTCACTGGAGCCAATATTTGGGTGCAGCAGCAGAGCAGGGCGCTGTTTGTCTGTCTCTCAGTGCTATCCATCACTGTGTTTACCATATTTTCCTTTTTCTTTCCATAACTCCTGGCTTCACTCACGTCTGGGTGTTTTCTAACCAGCCTTGAGGTAATAAATCAAAGCTGTCAGCGTTGGAAGAAAATTAATGTGAGAAGTTGTTCCAAAGGCCACCAACCTTTTCCCTACTCCCTGTGAGCTGTGTTAATCCAGGATTCCTCAACAGCTTTCAAAGTTTTCCTATTTTCACGAAGTTTTGAAGCTCCAGATGCCTTTTTTTTTTATTATTTTATTTTTGAAGGCTGGCTTTGTACCCTCCAACTGCCCAAATTCCTGGAGTTTTAGAGAGAAATGAGGGTGCTCAGCACAGCTCCAAAGCTGACCCTGAGCTATCTCCAGCCAAGCCACAAGCAAAACCCAGACCATGAGCTGGAACTGAAGCTGAGTTGAACTTTTACAGAGGAAAAGGCCAAATAATTAGAAAGCAATCCTGCTCCTGTGCCCTGTAGTGATGATGCCGGCTGAATTATTCATCGGGAGTTATTTATCCCAGGAATGTGGCTGGCATTTCTGCTGAATACATTACTTGCAAGTTTTGATTTCTGGTTTCATTACTCACCCAGCTCCAACCCCGAGCTCCTCATTTCTGCAAAGTCTCTTTTTTTGCAAGGCTGAGAAAAGGAACACTTGGGACACAACCTTCAGCTGATGTGATCCAGCGAAACGCCTCCCTGGGAACGGGCAGCCTGGCAGCTCCAGCATTTCCCTGGAACTCTGGAAAATCCAATGTTCTTACCCCATTCAGCTGCAGATGAACTCTGTAACCCCAGGCAAATCACTTTGTTCCCCCCCTCACCTCTGGCTGCACATTTGTAAAATGGCCAGAGTGTTTCACTGTAAGGTACTGTAAGGCCAGATATGTTAAATTGGTCAGTTACTATGGAAACTGGGAATGCTCCTAATGCAGATGGATGAGGGCAGGAGCAAATGCACCTGACTGAAAAAATCATGAGCAGTTGGGAACTTCATTAGGTAAAATCATGGTGTAATCAGAGGATTGTGGGAGCCACCAAAAATTCCTTTATATAAAGTTCCTGCTTATTAATTCTTCAGTTTGGCTCTGGGCAGACACCGAAGGTTTTCCCTCACACATTTTCAAACTCTGACGTTGAATTGTTCTGTTGAAATTTTTTCTGAGATGTTTAGGTAGCAGCTGAAATTCTGTCCTACCAAACAAAGATCATTAAAACCAGAAGAGCAATTGCACAATCAGCCCAGAAGTCTGAAGACTGAGAAATATTGAGAAAGAAGTTTAATTCCAAAACTAAAAAAATGTCATGAGCCACTTAAAGAGAAAGTACCAAGCAACTGCTGAAGGCAACTGTGGCAGCTATCCCTCCACTGAGAGGCTGCTGTTTTAATTAAATATCCACAAAACATTGCTGCTCCCTGTTTTTGGATCAGAATTCAGCTGTCAGCTGCCTAGTTGAACATATAAAAGGTGCCTCCACCTGTATCTGAGGTCACCAAATTGTCACCAAATTCACCCCAAAAGTGGCTCCAGCTTTCACAGGCCCAAATCAGCGAGTCAGGCCTAGAGAGGAATTGTTGTGTCTGCCCAAAATGGGGGAGCAGCAGCTCCCATTCTCTATGGAATTCAGAGTTCTACACGAAAGAACTACAGGATTACAATGAGATGAAAAATGGAAAAGCTCAAAATAACCCCCAAGGCATCACCCCAGCTCTCCTTTGCCATTCTCCCACATCCTCCAGCTGTGCCTCCCCAGGCACCCCAGAACACACCCCAGTGCCCCAAAATCCTCTTCATTCTCTTGCAAAGCCTCAATGAGGGCAAATTCTCCAAATAAAAGCCAACACGAGCCCACAGATTTGAAAACAGGCCCAGAACCATCTCCTGTTCTTTTTTTGCCTGCAATTCCTCTTGATTTTGACTGAAACAGCATCTAATCCCTGCAGTCAGCCTCAAATATCTGTCTATACACATAAATATAAATATATAAATATTTTCCAATTCCAAGTAGCAGCTACTGAGGGAATATTTGCCTACCCAGACCAATAAACTAATCCTGAGTGCCAGGTGTGCCATAATAAATTTCTCTCTGCCTTGAGTGGTTTTGATATTCTTGCTGCTATCAAATATCTCACACATCCTTAAAACAAAACCGATTTGTTCCAGAAAAATCACACTACAGTTTTATTCTTAGCATAAAAAGCATTGTATTCTTTATATCTCTGACTTCCCCAGGCCACAAAAATAAAAATAAAAAAAGTCCAGGGCCGGGTTCTGCTAGAGCAGGTTCCAAAAGCAAGCAAATCCCTGTCTCACACACACATACTTAGCAGGATTGGGGAATTTATTTGTCCTAATCTAAGCTGAATGCCTGTTTGTAATGTGAGTGAATATCTAAACAGATTATTACATGTAACAGCAACAGCTTTCTCCAAAAATCACCCGGATTATTCAAAGCCTAGAAGGGAAGAAAGTGGAGAGGAGTGTTTGAGTAACGTGATCTGCCAAAACAGGACGGAAACTCTTTACCAGCACCTTGCCAGAAACAATGCAGGGCTGAGTCTGCTTTAAACAAGATGATTTTTCAGAATATTGTTACTGACTTTTTGTATAGTGTTAGTGAGGTTTGTGTACACTAATAAAAAATGAAAGCTGCTATTAAAAACAAATCAATGGGCTGGGCCTGGTTTTGATCACACCAGAGCTGGCCATTTGCATTGGTATTTGCAGCATCTGTTCCAATTAAGACTTGTTTTCTAGTTTAAAGATATTAGTGCAATCACTAGAGTTCTGTTGAGAACATGAATAGAGCATTGTTCTGGCAGAATGCAGTTAAACAGACTCCACAGACTCTATTAAACAGCTTTGCTGCCCAATTAGAATGGGAAGGAGTCAGGCAGACAGGGCTGCACTGGGTACCCTCTGTTCCACATGGATTTTTATGGATTCATACTCAATGAAAAGGGCTAACGTGGAACATGTGTGGGGAAAGCAGGGGCTGCAGGCTGGCTTGGGGCAGGGCAAGGGGAGCATCCAGCCCTTTATCTGCATTTAAAGGACACCAAATTTAATCATTGTGGCCGCTGGGTGTAAAACAAGGCCCAGGGGTGGCACTGACTGCAGGAAGGGAAAATGGGTTAATTAATGGGAGAGTGATGCACCAGGGGCAGGAATCACTCCAGAGGCTGAATCCCAAGAAATGAATCCATCATCACCCCAAAGATTATCCCAGTTTTGTCAGAGCTGGGTGAGGGCAATGCCCACGACATTTTGGGTTCAACCTCCAACCCCACAGCTGCTTTCCCACCCACAGGAATGCTCATCCACCCTGGTGTGCCAGCAGGGATTTCCTCAGGGATCCTGTGGATCAGAATTACCCAAACCAGCAGGTTCTGGGTGCCTGAGCCTCCTGGGCAGCATTTAGGGGAAATATTCCCTGAATCCCTGCTGCAGCTTCCTAAAGTATTCCACATCCCAGCCCAGCTGCCCTGACTCCAGCTAATTAGCTCTTGGAGCTTTGATGGATGGATTGATTCCGCAGTTAAACAGAGATAAATTAACTGTCTGTCCAAACAGAGTTTGAGGGAGGAGGGAATTCTGATTAGAAAGTTATTTCATGCAGTGCTGCTCTTCCTTCTCAGCCAGTGCTGAAAACCTCTCGCTTCCCTTGAGGGGGGAAACTCATGGAGCCAGCTCAGATCTTCAGAGCTTCCACAAAATTCTGCACTCTCAGACCTGCAGAGCTCCCCAGGAATTTAACAAATTCAGTCCTGCACAGACCCCCAGGAATTCAGCAAAATCAGACCTGCAGGGCTCCCCAAAAATTCAGCAAAATCAGACCTGCAGGGCTCCCCAAAAATTCAGCAAAATCAGACCTTCAAAATTCCCCAAAATTCAGCAAAATCAGACTTTCAGAATTCTCCCAAAATTCAGCACACTCACACCTGCAAAGCTCCCTGGGAATTCAGGATATTCAGACCTGCAGACTCTCCAAAAATTCAGCACATCAGACCTTCAAAAATCCCCCAAAAGTTCAACAAAATCAGACCTGCAGAGCCCTCCTGGAATTCAGGATATTCAGACCTGCAGACTTCCCCAAAATTCAGCACGTTGGGCCTTCAGAATTTCCCCAAAATGAAGCACACTCAGACCTGCAGAGCTCCCCAGGAATTCAGAATTTGCTCATCAAACCCACAGGGGACACCCTTGGCTTTGGTGCATTGGTAAAACCCCTGATTCTGCACTGATCTCTGCAGGTTGAAGACCCCACCTCTGGAATTTAATTTCCCCACACTTCCAGGAGCATCTGAAAGATGTTTTTTTGTGAAACTCATCAAAAGACCTCAAATTCAGCAAAAAAAAGTTTGATTTTCTCCACACTCTAAAGGACTTTTATGTTAAAATGTTGCCTTTCTTTCATCCTGAAATGAGAAATACCCAAACATGTTTTTAAAAGGTGCAATTATAGAACTAATGAAAAAATCTTTAACAACTCTGATAAGGGCTTGGAGAAAGATGGGGTTTGTTAGAATTTAAGTACTTTAACGTGCAAATAGTTTAAAAAAAACAAATGCAGCCATCACCTAAATATGTTAAACAAACAGGCATCGAGCAAGATGGATTGGAGATCATTTCATGTAAATATTAACTTTTAAAGCTTTCCAACTGACACAATTTGGGCAACAGAGAATGTCCCTTTGCTTGCATCCTCGTACACTCAGCAGTCCTGGAAGGGAACCAGGAGGGGGAAAGAAACAAAAACAAGCAAATGCAAGGTGAAAAATAGAATTTAAGGTTTCTGCAGACATGGCCAAGGAAAGCTGGCACAGCCTGGGCTTCCCTGGATGCCTCACCTCCTCAGAAAGGCTCTGGCAATGTTGGCCAAGTCCTAAACTCTGCCAGCCCTGTTGTCTCTTCTCTCGAGTGTGAGAACACATGGCCCCAGCAAGCAGAGAAAAGTGCCTTGTTTTGTGTGAAAAAAACCTTAAAAATATTGACAAAACTCAATAACCCCACAAGGGTTTCTCCCCTTTTTTCCCCCCAATTCCACAAGGTTTTTATCCACCTTTTCCCCCAGCTCCAAAGGGTTTTTTATTCATCTTTTCTCCCAACTCCACAAGGCTTTTCCCCATCTTTTCCCCCAACTCCACAAGGTTTTTTTCCTTTTTTTTCCCCCCTAACTCCACAAGGTTTTATATCCATCTTTTCCCCCAACTCCACGAGGCTTTTTATTCATCTTTTCCCCAAACTCCACAAGGCTTTTTATCCATCTTTTCTCCCAACTCCACAAGACTTTTCTCCCACTTTTCCCCCACCTTCACAAGGCTTTTTATCCATATTTTCCCCCTCAAATCTTCCCTCCACCATCCCCCAGGACAAATCCCTGATGCTCGCTCACTGTTGTGATGTCTCTGCTCTGCAAATCACCCCCAGCTCTGCTCTGCGCTCTGAAGGGAGAACACTCAGAGGGACCAAAATGCTCCCCAAAAAGAGAAAAATGAGAAAAATGGGTAAAAATAAAGCAGAAAAAGAAGTCTCACCCTCATAAAAATCACATTTCTTTTTCTCTCTGTTTTTTTTTTTTTCCAACTTCAAGGACCTTAATGAGGCTTAGTCCCACCAAGGAGAACCAAGGATATGAGATTTTTTTTCCTTCTCTGTTGAAGAGGCTTTAAATACATTAAAACTAATTACTGCTTGTTTTATGCTCCAGCAGGATGAGAAATTCCCTTGAATCTGGGATGGGAATTAATGCCAGTGGGCAAATTTTTACTGTGTGAGAAGAAAGGAGCAGGCAGCATCCAGTGGGGAGCTCTCTCCACACATTTTTTGAGCAATCCCAGGGATGGTGACTCCAGCACTTTCCTGGGGAGGCTTTTCCAGTGTTTAACCACTCTTAAAGTGAAGAATTTTTTCCCTAAAATCCAACCTGAAGCAAACTCAAGGCTGTTTTTCCTTGTGCCATCAGTCCCTTGGGGAGCACAGACAGGGCTGAGCATCAGCCTGAGGGAATCACTTTCATTCCTAGGGAGCTTTCAAAGAGAGATTTTGCCTTTGCCAAGTATTTCCAAGGTCTGAATGCAAATTATTATTATTAATAGGATATTTTAGCCTGTCTGGGTAAACTGTGCAAACAGCAGCAACATTACCCAGGGCTTCTCAAGTTTGTGCACTTCAAGCAGATCACCTTTCTCTCTGTAAGCAAGGAACTCTGTCTTTAGATCACATTTGGCTCTCTTTTTTTGGTCTTTCCAAAGCTGTTTAGCCTTTTGTTATTATTTTAACTGTTTATTTCTTTAACAGCTCATTATTTTCAGTGGGCTCCTGTGTCTCATTACACACAGTTCAGCTTTAAGGGGAAATGTGTCCTTTATACAGGTTTATTCTGCCTAAAAACATAATCAGAAGTGTTTCCTCCTCTGATAGTCATCTCTGTAAAGAGTGCTCTGGGCTTTATGTTGGATTCCTTTTGTAAGAAGTGCTTTATTTGCTTGAAGAGAACCAGAGAGAGTCAAAAAAATACTTTAGAAGACATCCCTTGATGTGTTCTGATTGAATCTATGGGCAAGAATTTCCATGAACTCCTATAAAGCTGAGGGGAGAAGATGCCTCTGCAATGCTCTCACCTGCAGAAATCACATTGAGTGAGAATTGGGGTTCCATTTTTCCACGCCCTTGGACTGAGTGAAAGGCTGGGTGACAAATCTAATTTTAGGGTATTTCCAATATAAAAATCCAGAATGATTTTGGAGGGGAGGGTGGGATTTGCTTTACAAAAGAACAGATTTTATTATTTAATGGGTGACAACAACACTCTCAGAAGGCACGGGATTTTCACCACTTGTGTCTGTCCCCCAGCAGGGTCTCTGAGCATCCCCACAAAGAGATGTCCTCAATGTCACAGCCAGTGTCACACAGCATCATCAGGGACGAGTTCTTTGTCCTTCCCAAATCTTCTCCCTTCCCAAAGAGCTCCCACAGCTGTGGGGTGCTTGGCACAGGCCCCGAGTGAAACCCCAGCTCACTCCTGTAAAAGCAAACTGGTCACAAAATGAAAGAGAAACAGCCCTTAAAGAATTTGGGATGCTGATTTTCAGCCCAAACAAATTACAGGGAGAAAGAGGGACTGGGCAGGGCACGAAGGAGCAAAAGAAGCCAAGCTCTGGAACCGCTGAGTTCCCCTCAATCCTCGGAGCGTGGCCAGCGCAGCATACGAAGGATTGCCCAGACAGTTCCAAAAATGACACATCACCCTCTTCCTTCCCTGCCTCACTCGTGGCAAACCCACACCAACTAGCTCTTTTATTTTATTGTTTTTCTTTTTTTCTCCTTGTAATGCCCCAGAATTCCCATGAAAGCAGCGAAAGGAGCCAAAGCAAGAGGAGCTGAGGTGCTCCAGCATCGCAGCAGCGCCCCGTATTTAAACACCTCTGCTCCCAAACCTGATCCCAGCCAGACACAGCCCTTTGCCCAATGCCTTCTTTCAAAATACAAGCCCAGCAAAGGCTCTGACCTGTCAGCCTCACTAAGCATTAATTTATTTATTTATTTTTTTTTAATCTCTGCCATACTCAGCCCCTCACAAAGGGGGTAAGTCTCTGCCTGGCGTTTTTTTGGAAGGAAAATGTGGCATGCACCTATTTTGTTTCATTCTGTGCCAGGACCTATAAAGTTACTGTGGGCTGCAGCTCCTGCCAAGTTCTAAAGGTGACAGGGCAATGGGCACCCAAAGGACGCTTCTATCAATGCCCTTTTATTTCCCTCTCTTTCCCCTTCCACCAACTCTTTTTTTTCTAATAGAATTACTCTTATCTGCAAGTGATTTAAACTCTAAGGTTTACAGAAGATTTAAAGAGTGCGAACACAGTTGGAATGTTTTAAACTAACAGTACAAGTTGCATTTTAAGAAAATAATTAACTCCCAGGGGAGGTGTGGTTCTTGGAGTAATGACAGATTCAAGGCTGGCTTTCCCTATATGGAGTTTCCAAATAATAAAATATCTTTGGTTCCCTACTGGTGTCAGATGAGAACCTGTTAGTGTGCTAGTTGCTGGTGGACTGTCATGGGTTTGTCGGGGTTTTTTTGGTGTTTTTTTCTTTTTTTCAGTGGGCCCATTAGTGTTTTAAAGACACAGTGCACAGTAGGTAACCTCCCGTGCAAAGCTGCAGCACAAAGCGTTGTAAATGCACAGTTTGTGTATTTACAGCCTTCCCCCATCCCTTCTTCTGGCTAAAAAAAATAAATTTAAATACAATATTTTCTTCTTATTTTGCAGCTTTATTGTGTCTGTTCTTGCTGGGGGCTTCTCACAGCCCAGCGTAAGTCCCAGTGTCCTTCCTGCCCATTGGGAGGGGTGGCAGGGCACAGCCACCTGCCAGGGCACAAGAACAGATGCAAACCCTCCTTTTTTTAAAAAGTGAGTGCTCACTGTTGGAGGAAAGCCTGCTAAGAAGATCAAACAATGAATTTAATAACTCCTACTCAAAGCACGGCTCAGGTAATTCAGCAGAGCCTCAACCAACAAAGATCCTGTGTAGGACTCTGCCAGGAGCTGAGATGTTGGACAGAACTTAAAGTTGATTTTATTTTATTTTATTTTATTTTATTTTATTTTATTTTATTTTATTTTATTTTATTTTATTTTATTTTATTTTATTTTATTTTCTCTCCTTTTGAACGGTGTTCACAATAACGGAAGGAAAATGCTGTGGCCTCTCTGGTTCCTGAAGGATGGCACAAAAGCTTGGGTAGAGAGGAGAATAATTTCACAGAAAGCAGAATAGTTGCAGGACAACAAGATTCTCTATGAATTGTGCACAGATCCTAAAATGATGCACATATTCACATTTTAGGAGTGGCCTACAATATACACATGGTCCATGCCCTCCTTTTGTAAAGTGTGAGTAACTTAATGGATAATTTACACATGAGATTCCCAACCTGAAACCCCCAACCTGAAAATGAAACCGTTTGCTGTGATGCGAGCTACATCTCATCTCATTTGTACTCATGTCATTTAATTTGCCCAAAGGAAAAAAACCCAGAGAGTTTTATTCATAATTTCATAACAATTTGTTACTAAATTCATGAAACAACCTCAGCAGTGTGTGTAACTCATGATGTAGATTAAAGGACTGGACTGATGAGTCTCAGCCCCATCCCTGTTCCTCACAGCTTTCCTACTCAAGTTTAAGACTCCAGCACCACACAGGCACCAGCCTGTTCTCAGGAACACTCCCAGCCTCTCAGGGACAGCTCTTGCCACAAATTTAATTACTTGCAAAACCTTTGGTCATTAACACCCAACCTAAATTCTATTGCAGGTCACAGGCTATTAAAAAAATGAAGTGTCCATGCTCCCCAAACAATGATTTGTTTAACTGGAGCTTGGATTGAACCTGAAGCCACAACAGCACAGGAATCCCATTGCCAATGTCCTCAGCTAATTCCAAAGCCTGCTGGGAAGCTTGGGAGGGAATTATTTCTTCCTGAACCTTTCCTTGATGCTCCACAATTCCTCCTCCAAGGCCAGGTTGGAGAAGGGGTGGAACAGGCGAGCTTTAAGGCCCCTTCCAACCCAAACCATCCCAGGATTCCATGATTCCAGGCTGTTTTCCATCCCTCAGGCCACTGGGTGGATAAATGGGCCAAAATGTCTAATTCCCAGGAGGAAACAACATGGCCATTGCTAATGATGAGCTCAGAGGACACCTCTGCCCCCTCAATGTTCATTCACCACCCTGGCATGAAGCTCCCCAGTGCTGGAACAGCTATGGAAGCCCAGCACAAGCTCCAAGGTGTTTGTCACCTCCCCTGGGGTGGCACAGGCTCCTTTAGGGACACCCAGCCCTGCTGCCCCTCAGCCAGCCCATTCTCCTGGAATGGGGCTGGAGAGTGACACGTAACCAAATCTGAGTGTGTGTACTCACCGAGGCACAGACCCTGCAGCAGGGATGGTTTATTGCTTTCATAATATTTTCCGGGTTTTGAAACACAAACCACATGTTTAATATTTTCTTTTTTTTTTTTTTTTCTTTCAAAATTTACACATTGCACTTGCTGGAGAGTTTTTATTCCAGCACCCACAGTACCAGACCCTTCCCAAAAATGAGGAGAGGGAGGAGAAAGAGACTTCAAAATCTGCTGCCAGAGCTCTGGAACAGCCCAAAATCCCTGGGTGTGCTCCTCCCCTACCTTGATTTTACAGGGCAATAAAGAGGTCGTTTGGATTATCTTGTCATCAAGGAAATCATTGACATCCAAACAAAGGGGAGAAGTTTGACAGCTTGGAGCACATGGAAGGGGAGTGAGCAGAGAGTCAGGAAATTCTCTCAGCCAAGTCCACCTGGGGTGGACTTAAAATTCCTTCAGTT
This sequence comes from Melospiza georgiana, assembly GCF_028018845.1. NCBI lineage: Eukaryota > Metazoa > Chordata > Aves > Passeriformes > Passerellidae > Melospiza > Melospiza georgiana. Next base: position 8,697,835 of record NC_080451.1, read on the forward strand.
CCACCACAGATCAGCTTGACCATGGACAGAACAAGCCCCTCTTAGTGGGAGTAGTTGAGTACTTGAGTCAAGCCCTAAATTTTGACTATCGTTCCAGAAGGCAAATTCCCAAATTTTTGCAGGTCTCCATTAAAAAATAATGCAAGAATTTTTCAAATTCCCTTGGACCATCCCTTCAGCAAAATTGAGTTTGCTGATGTTGTGGGTGTTGTAAAAACAAAGGAATGATCAAGAATCGTGTCCTGGAAGTGGAAGCCAATTCCCTCATGTAAAATCAATGGGAATTAGACAAAAAAGTGCTTTGGAAAATCCTGTTAAGTAGCTGTGGCATCAGTGAGTTCCCTTTAAAATCTGTCACTCTCCACTTGAATGGAAGGGGTGTGGAATCAAGCTGTGGATGTGAGAATGAGGGGAAAGCCCCAGAGCATCTCATGAACACCCACAAAAACAGGCTCCATGCTTCAGAGTCCAAAGGGAACACAGATCATGGGGAAACATGGAGTGTCCCAGGTAGGAACAGGCTGGGAATGCTCCTGGAACACTTTGTGAGAGTCACTGAGCCCCTCCCTGATGCCTGTTTATTGGTGCCAAACAAATCCCTAAAGACACCTATTAATTGTAGAAAATGCTGATATTGGACATGCAATGATCAATCAAGGGACCAGGGAGTTCAGGCTTTTGGGACACATTTTAAAGAGCAGGAGCTCTGTGTTCCCCAGGCACACACCATGCTCTGTGTTGCCCTCATTAGGACTCATTTTAATGGGATAAAAGGTTAAAAATACACATAAAACTCCCTCAAAGGGCCTATATTTGTGTGTCAGGGCCACTCCAACGTGGCACTTTCACAGCCACCTCTCTTCACTCTCATTTCCTCGCAGGACAAAATGTAATTGGTGGTTTTGACTGAACTCCTGCCACCCTGCAGCATCCTCAAAATACTGCAGTTGTTGTCAGAGGCACTCTTGGATGCTGACAGATGAACAGCATCATCTAGGGGCCAGAGATCAGCACTGGGAATCACACACAGCCATGAAACCCAGGGGATCTGCTCCTCAGCAGGCAGGGCACTCAGCAAGGAGAGGCCACTGCTTTATTCCTATTTAAAACAACACCCTGTGCAACACTCCAAAGCCCAAATGTAGCTGGGCTGGTTTAGTGTTACAAATCATCTTTATTTTGGTGGGTTTCCAGCTGGGTGAAATCACCCTGGGCCTAAGGACGCAGCCTAGAGCTCTGCCCTTAGAGCTGGAGGGATGCACAACACCTTTTTCAGGTTGCAAAATCACAATAACATCACTGGAATCACTGAAAAAGCATCTAGAAATTAGCATGAGTATGAGAGATCCAAATTGGAGTCGGCACACTGTGTGGGGCTCAGTCCCTGGGCCACCAACTTTGTCCCTAAAGGAGACATCAAAAAAACCAAGCAAGGCTGGGCCTAAAGCCGCCTATAGACATATATATGACATAAATATAAATTTATGTGTGGCCAGGGTGAATATAAGACACCCAAATTGGAGCTAGAACATCTGTGCAGCTGAGTCCCTGTGCCACCAACTTTGTCCCTTGAGGGGAAGCCAAAATCACTGAGCAAGGCCCAGTCTGGGCATAAACAGAGTCTCAGAGCTAGAGGGATGCACAACACCTTTTTCAGGATGCAAAATCACAATAATATCACTGAAATTACTGAAAAAGCATCTAGAGATGTGGCCAGCATAAGATGCACAAATTGGAATTGGCACACTCTGTGGCTCAGTTCCTTTGCCACCAACTTTGTCCTTTGAGGAGATGCCAAAATCACCGAGCAAGGCCCAGTCTGGGCCTAAAGGCATACACAGACATAAATATGGCATAAATATAAATATAATTTATATAAATACAAATATCAGGCACTGAAATCATACAAATTTCCCCTCCTAGGGTGAGCAGGGCCCAGGGTGCCTCTAAATGAGGCAGAGCAGGTTATGGCCACCAACCCTCAGTGGCCCTTTGAAATTCTCACCTCCTGCAAGGTGGAGTTGGACTTTTAAACCAACAGGTTTCTGTAAAAAATCAAAATATCCTTAAAAATGGTTATTTTGAACCCTATTGTGGCCAGAGGGGAGCGGTGTTCAATGAAAATTGCAAAAACAAATAAATGAACGAGCCCATCTCCAGGGGGAAATTCCAGTTTGTTGCTCTTGTACTCACACCCTATTCTCTGCCAAGGAATTTGGGCTCTCAGGAATTATGAGTGGAATAATCCCAGTGGGGCAGGGATGTCCTAAATAATGGCCAATTTTATTGTATGAAATTGTGATTTGGAGCTGAAATTCTAACCCTGAGACCAGGAACTTATGCAAACTTCTGCTGACAGGGATCCCATTGTCACAACTGTGAACTGAGCCACTTGTCTGCCATCACCAATTTGAGATATTTTATGAGTGAGCGCTTTTATCACAATAACATGATGAAAAATGTGATTTCCTTGTCTTGTCACAGCAGGGACAAAAGATTTTTCTGGGTAGATAATCACACTTTTGGAGAACAAAAGCCTCTCAAACATGGTTAATTGACATGTCATGAAATGTGGTGTCCAAGAAGCACAGAAACAGAACAAACCAATGTCAAAATTACTTTTAGAGACTTAAAAATGAGCATTTTCTGTAAAGTGCTCTCAGCTAGAAGCAAAAATCAGCAAGGAACCACACAAAGGAGGGACGTGGGCTTGTGTAAAACCCATCCTAACTGTAAACGCTTTGCTAAACTTGGGGTTAACAGAAAAGAATCTGCTAGAAAGTGACCCCCCCCTAAAATAAAATGGATGGGCAAACTGTGGCAAGGCTCTTCCCTTCAGATTCCCAGCCTGGCCATGGAGAGGCTGAAGGGGGCACTTGAGCTGCTCCAGACTACAAAGACACCCTGGGCACAAAGGAAACTGCACCAGAAGAGTGTTTAATGTCCCTAAAACCCACCCCAATAGAAAACAAATGAATGATGAAATAACAGAGGGCCCGACAGGCCCTGCTCCCAAACGTGGAGTTTGGGGCAATCCCTGGCTATTATTTTCACAATACCTTGCATTCATTACTTTATTTAAAAATGGTGTACTGTGTCTGGAAAACAGGAAGTAAGCCATAAATCTCTAGTTTAAAAGCCATCTGAAGCCTGTGGACCAGATATGTTCTCAATCAGTAGTCAGGCAGTAAATAAACATTTATATACAGCAACTGCTCTCAAGCAGCCTGACCTCCGGCTATTACAGGGCACATAAAGAGGAAATTTGTTTAGTCCCATAAAAGCCCAGGCAATATATCAATAGATTATTAAAAATGGAAACAAAGTAGGCTAATGGATTATATTGATTTTAATAAACATAAGTATATGGGATTCAAAGATAAGAGTCAGATATGACATCCTTGCAAGCTCACCTTTCGGGATATCTCCTAAAATCAGCCAAACTGCAGCTGTCAAGGATAGCAGGGGCTGCTATTTTTTGCTTTGCAAATCGACATATTTTTGGCTGAAGGACTTAAATTGGAGGGTTTGCATTTTTATTTTGGTTTGTGAACGATGAGTGCAGTCAAAAAATAAAACTTGCACATCTTTTAATGTCGTCAATGTGCAGAAAAACAATAAAAATTAAAGCAATCGCAGGGTCTCCTCAGGCATCTTGGCTGGGAGTGCACAGATGCTGCTGGGCTGGGATTTTTAGGTTTTGCCACACTTTTTCTACAGCAAATATTGTTGCAGACACTGAAGGCAGAATTTCTGATGCTCTGGAAGCCTCCAGGATGCTCAGGTAGCCCCAACTCATCCCTCTGACTTCTTCCAAGGCTGAAACTTGTCTTTTTATTTTAAATAGTTGTTGTGTGCCCTGAACATGTGGTTGGTGATCACAGTCTCAATATTTTTCCACTGCTAGAGTCTCTTTTCCCTCCTCTCTCTTTTCTCTCCTCTGTTTTGGGGAGGTCCCTTCATTCCCCATGAGTCGAGCGTCGCTGTGAAAAAAACTCTTACTTAAGTAGGAGTTAAGTTAAAACTCCTGAAGTTTTTAACTTCAGGACAAGGTTTGTGGGACAGTCCAACTCTCCAGCCAGGAGTTCTCAGGGATGAGGGAACAGAGAGGGAAAAACCAGGCCAGGGCAGATCAAGTGGCATCAGTGACTGTGACACCACTGTCACAACTGGAGAGAGCTGCGAAGTCGCAAGTTCCAAACCTCAGAGGAAGGGAACAGAATGTTCTGGATGATAATTGGGTCAATGTGATTAGGAGTTTAATTTACTTCAGCAATCAGGCTACGTTAAAGCAGCTCTTGGAGCTAAAGAATGGAACAACAGTTAAAAATCTAAGCTGTTTTCCATCATTTTTTCCTTTTGTTTCCCATCAGCAGTGAAATAAACAGGGCCAGGAGACTTCTTCTCCTGTGTAATGCCTTTATTAAAAAGTGATCAGCTCAGGATCGGGCGGCTCGACGGGTCTGCAGCGTCCGTCGTCTCCCAGGGCGACTCAGAGGAGGAGGATATGCGCAGCTCTGTCCACCAGGGGCAGAGCTGGGGATCAGATCCTCTTCTTGGGAGCCTTTTTCGGGTCTCCTGATCCCATAAGATGGTGTCAGATGTTAGTTTCTCCCACTCAGTCGGCCTGGTCTCAGCTCCGGGGTCAACTCCATGGTCAGGGCGAGAGGGTCTGAAGGTGTTCCGCGTCTCTGCAGGCTCAGCACTCGGTTCCTCACGTCCAGACATCACTCTAGTCTCTCAACTCTTAGGTGGCTCGTTGTTTTTGGGGTTTCTCCATGAGTTTGGAGATGGGGGTCCCACAAAGCATTCTGGTCTTGCGAGTCACTTTGCATAACCCCCCCCACCTTCTCAGGTGTCTTCACTATTCTGGGAAAGGTACAACTTAGCCTCGGGCAAGGTCCCCACCCAGGAGAAGGGCCATTACCTCGCCCCAGCCAGGGCTTTTACTAATACAAAAACAACCATTAACGACAACGACCCGTGATTACAATAACAAAACACACAGAACTTAGGCAGAGCCAGTGGTCTGGCTGCCTTTTTGAAACTTTTTCTCATAAAAAAAATATTAACCGAGTTTTTGTTCATAACAGTCCCCCCTCTTTTTCTTTGATCGAGCTTAAACTCTAAGCTCGCATCAACTCTCGAGTTTTGTTTTGAATCTACTATAAATCTCTTGTGCACTTTGGTAATCACGGTTACTTAACCTTGTTACTTTTTTTGGTTTCTTCAGGTTTGTCTTCACGGCAAACACTATTTTACTGAAACAGATAAATAAGCATAGTAAAAATAGCAATCCTCCAAGTGCACACACAGCGAGAAAAACTACCTTTACCCACATCCTTTTTGAAAATCTCCAGGTTCTCCCACCCACTGGGATCAAGTGTAGAAGTCTGATCTTCATTATTTACACATGCTAACCTTTTTATTTCGTTTGAAATGTTCTTAATAATTGAATTCTTTATTTTTAATACTGCCTGGAGCCGAATAATTTTGTTTAACATAGATATTGGGATCTGAATTTGGCTTTTACAATTTTGGATTTTCTCAATTTCTATTTCACTGTGCCTGTTCTGTTTAATTTCTCCCAAATCATTATATATAGGAACTCCCAAACTTGATCCAGTTTCTTTGGGCAACAAGAAAATTGGTTTTATCACTCTAGCGGTGCAGCTGCCAGACAAGATCAAATCTAGGGGTTTAAGGCTCCCCTGAAATGTGTTCCTAAAGGAGTTTATCTCTTTTCCAGTATACCCATATAAATACTTGTAACAAACAATTTTTTCTTACTATTTTCACCATTTCTTTGCTTTTTACTAGATCTGCTGAGCTTGTTTCAGCAGCATCCCATTCAAAGCACAACCAGGCTTCCCCTATAGGGCACTCTCCTAGGAGTGGCTGCCTAAAAGTGGCAGTATTGTATATTATCCAATACACTCTCTTATTTTTTTGATAAAAGACCAATTGGGAGAGGTTAACACAATCAGGGTTAGAACTTATGTGGACTCTCGACAAGGAGCTCACTTCCTCCTCACAGAGGGGTTGGTAGCATTCATTGCACGGCTCAGCTGGGCTGCCCAGAGCACCACCAGCAATCAGAGCCATCAGCACTACCCTTCCCAAGAGTCCGGTATGGGTCATCTCACACAGCCTGCCCACCCGGCCTTGCCTCTTGGGGAACTTTACTGAGGAAAAGCTTCCAAGCTCTTTAGAGTCCCTTCTACCCGTTTCTCTGGTTAAACCTCTCTTGGTCTGTTCCCTACCAATTTTGGTTTCCCCTCCCAGGGGAGTGTTCTGTAGAGGATTAACCTGGACTCTTTAGAAATAAATTGGAGAATTAACTAGAATTACTTATTTACAGTCTTAAACTTTTTACCAACATAGTTTACACAGAACAGTCTTAAAACATTTTAAGCAATATTAGAACTCTGATACCATTTTTTTTTTCCACACAGTTCAGTCTTTTTGACTCTTCCTTCTGAGAGTCATCTTTAAATCACAGTATACTCAGGTGAATTAACTTGTGAAGCAGATGAATCTTGTCCAGCGCCGGGGGGTGAGAGTGATGTGGATTATGGTCCAATGCCAGAGGGAAAAACTGGGACTCTGGCCCAATGCCAGAAGGACAAAGGGGTGGAGTCCGATCCAATGCTAGAATGCCAGAGGGGAAAAAAAAAAACTGGTGTTGAATCCTGGTCCAATGCCAGGAGGTGAGAGTGATGTGAGTCCAACCTTTTTCTTTTGGTCTGCACAGTCGAATTAGTAATGAAGAGTACCTGAAACGGGCTTTCAAACACAGGCATTAATGGTCTGCAACTTAATGATTTTATCAAAACTCAGTTTTCTCTGTTTAATGTTATTGGTTAATTTCTCTTTTTCCATAGCTTGCATGTTTCTCTCATCAACTTCTACATACTCTGTATTTTGCAAGGAGTTGTATTTCTCAGCTAACTCAACTCCCAAAGTATTTTTATTCCCCTATTTTTCTGTGTATTTAATTCACTGGTTTTTCTGTTCTATTTTTCAAGATCTTATCTATTTATCTCTTGCTTCTGTTTCTCACTTTCACTTACAGCTTAAATACTTCTTTTAACCCCTTACACTTGAATTTTTTTTTCTTTTTTTTTTCTTACGCCATTCTTCTACACAATACACTTCCCTCTAAGGAGATGTGGTAAAACTTATAATGCACAATCTACATTACCTCTATTCTAATTTGCCTATATTTATTCTCACACATTCCTTCACACCCTCAAGACACAAACTGGATCATTATTGCTAGAAAATCACTGTGGCTCCCCTCACCTTGGGGTTGGCCCACAGGTCTCAGCATCTCTGGGCCTCCTGGAAGGGCCCTGGCTCTGGTTGCCTCTGGTGCACATTCACCTGTGAGGCTGTCTGCGTGTCACTCACACTCTCACAGCTACGGCTCCCTCACACCTGAGGAGCACTAGTCTGGTTTGCAGGTCACACACACTCTTGGCCACAGCCCCCACCCGCCTGGGGGACACAAGCCTGGTTTGCAGGTCACACACACACTTCCACTGCCCCCTTCCCACCTGCCCGGGAAGTTGAGGCTGACTTTGCTTGTGACTCACTCTCACGCACACAACAAGACAACAATAAGGTACGTTTTACTTTCACATCACTTATTACAAGTTAAGTATTACTGGCCAGTTTTGGTGCTATTGGATATCCTTTCTACCTAGCTGTTTTTTTCTAACTTCAGATGTTTTTCACTATACTATACTATACCATACCATACCATACCATACCATACTATACTATACTATACTATACTTCTTAGTACTTTGTTGAGACAGGACTTATCTGCTCCTGTATCTACTCAAAAATTCGAATTCTACTAGTTCTATCATCCCCTCCTTCATTCCCCTCTTTCTTCCTCTGTACCTTACAAATTTGCACCCCTTCATCTCCAACAGCACTCTTTAACCAGCAAGCCACATACAATAATTGCTCAGGATCAGTATCCCCTCGAGCTGTCAGATAATTATTTAATTGTTGGCACATCCACTTATCCTTTGTCTCACACCAAGGCCATCCTCCTTGCAACTCTAATTCTGGCCACGCTTCCATACAATAATGGATCATTTTCACTTTATCTAATCCCTCCGTGGCCTCTATAGAATCCCATTTTACTAACAGTTCTCCTAAGGGACTATTGGGATGTATATACCCCAGTCTCTTGCCGGTCTTTTTACTACTACAACATCCCATTTTTCAAGTCTCAATAAAAAATATCCCGAAGGTGCCTCTACTGACCGGGAATTTCAAAAAAAACCTTCCTTGAGGAGCTCCAGCCTCCTCCACTGAACTTCAAATTTACTGCCTGATGCTCAGGACTTTATACTGAAACAACTGCCCAATCTCTTGATTGCCCAACTTCCCAGCGTCAGGTCTTACATCTATCGGGACTTAAACACACGAAGCCACGGCCAAGAATCCGGGTCGTGCCTGACACCCTCAGTCAGGAGAAACAACTGCCTGATTTTTAGTTTGCCTAACCTGCCAATTTTTAGGCTTCACCGTATCAGGACTTAAAAGCAAACCGCAGCCTCTTTCGCTGGGGTTTGTGCCTGACTCCTTTGTCAGGACTTACTTTGCCTGCAGGGCTTGTGAACCACCCGAATCCTTCTCGGGACTGACAAATCTTACTCGAATCCTTCTCGAGACTTACAAAAGTGCCTGACCTCCCTTCGTCAGGACTTACTTTGCCTGCAGGGCTTGTGAACCACCCGAATCCTTCTCGGGACTGACAAATCTTACTCGAATCCTTCTCGAGACTTACAAAAGTGCCTGACCTCCCTTCGTCAGGACTTACTTTGCCTGCAGGGCTTGTGAACCACCCGAATCCTTCTCGGGACTGACAAATCTTACTCGAATCCTTCTCGAGACTTACAAAAGTGCCTGACCTCGCTTTGTCAGGACTTTGGGGTGCGTGCCACTCATACACAGTAATTCACTCCGCACGCCCGGAGTGGGGGGGCCCTTTATTCCCCCTTGGGAGACGACTCACTCACACTAATTCCACTCGCGTCCCCCTGTTCCTGGCCGCTTTTCTCGCGAAAAAACAGAACCGCAGTACTAAGGGGTCCACTCTCGCTTCGAAGGTCCGGCTGCCGGCCCTCGTCTCACTCACACACACATGCGCACGTCTCCCGCTCCCGCCACCGAGTTTCTCACCAGTCCGGTGCTCCGGTGCTCCTCTGCGTCGCTGTCCTGAGCCGGTCCCTCTGGTCCTGGTAGCCAGCTGTCCTCTGAAGATCCAAGATGGCCAGTCCTGAGTCCTCTTGCGGCGTGGCTATTCCGGACGAGAGCCCCCAGCTGAAATAAACAGGGCCAGGAGACTTCTTCTCCTGTGTAATGCCTTTATTAAAAAGTGATCAGCTCAGGATCGGGCGGCTCGACGGGTCTGCAGCGTCCGTCGTCTCCCAGGGCGACTCAGAGGAGGAGGATATGCGCAGCTCTGTCCACCAGGGGCAGAGCTGGGGATCAGATCCTCTTCTTGGGAGCCTTTTTCGGGTCTCCTGATCCCATAAGATGGTGTCAGATGTTAGTTTCTCCCACTCAGTCGGCCTGGTCTCAGCTCCGGGGTCAACTCCCATGGTCAGGGCGAGAGGGTCTGAAGGTGTTCCGCGTCTCTGCAGGCTCAGCACTCGGTTCCTCACGTCCAGACATCACTCTAGTCTCTCAACTCTTAGGTGGCTCGTTGTTTTTGGGGTTTCTCCATGAGTTTGGAGATGGGGGTCCCACAAAGCATTCTGGTCTTGCGAGTCACTTTGCATAACCCCCCCCACCTTCTCAGGTGTCTTCACTATTCTGGGAAAGGTACAACTTAGCCTCGGGCAAGGTCCCCACCCAGGAGAAGGGCCATTACCTCGCCCCAGCCAGGGCTTTTACTAATACAAAAACAACCATTAACGACAACGACCCGTGATTACAATAACAAAACACACAGAACTTAGGCAGAGCCAGTGGTCTGGCTGCCTTTTTGAAACTTTTTCTCATAAAAAAAATATTAACCGAGTTTTTGTTCATAACAAGCAGCAAGGCCTAATTGCACACCTCCCAATTCTTTACCTAAATTCACCCCTCTCAAAGATCCTATGAAGTAAATTAAAATCCCTAATTATGAATTTCCTTAAATCTTGGACTAACTCAGCTGTCACCTCTGTGGAAGGTTAGGACACTTCCCTGGTTTAGGGTAAGAACTTGTGCCCTGCCTTTTATCAGCCAAATGCTGCATGAAAGCAAATGAGCTCAGGGCTGAGCTCAAACACTCCTGAGTTTGGATGCACCCCTAGACACAACAAAAAATGGTAACAAGAGATTATTTATTAAGAAATTATTTTTTAAGAAAGTATTTATTATGCAAAAAAAAAAAAAAAAAAAAAAAAAGAGAAATCAAGGAGCCAAATGAGTTCCTTTCACTAAAGAGATGAGCAGGAAGTTCTGATCCAAAGGACAGGCCCATCCTCCTCTGGGCATCACCTGCCTTTGTGATTTATACAAATATAAATATCAGGCACTGAAATCAGTACAAAAATTCCCTGAAACTTGTCTTTATGTTTTAAATAGTTGCTGTGTGCTGTGAACACATGGCTGGTGGTCACAATCCCAATATTTGTCCGCTGCTAGATTCTCTTTTCCTTCCTCTCTTCTCCTCCTCCACGCAAAACCCTGAAGGAAGATGCCTCATTCTCATCCTCCACGTGTTTTTAATTAAAACAAACAAATCCTCAGGAAGGGTTTGGAGCACAAATCTTTGAGGAGCAGCTGAGGGAGTGGGAAGGGGCTCAGCATGGAGAAAAGGAGGTTCAGGAGGGACCTTGTGGCTCTGCAAAACTCCCTGAACAGCCGCAGGCTGGGCCAGGGCAGGCTCAGGGTGGATATTAGGACAGATTTTCTCATGGAAAGGGCTGTAAAGCACTGGCACAGACTGCCCAGGGCAGTGGTGCAGTCACCATCCCTGAAATGCTCAAAAAACCTGTGGATGTGGCACCGGGGGACATGGTTCTGTGGGGGCAATGGTTTGATGATCTTACAGGTCTTTTCCAACCTTAATGATTCCATGATTTTATGATTCCTTTCCTTGCAAGAGGAGGGACTAAAAACAGGACCTAGAAAGGTCTGGGTAACCCCCAGCTAAATTTAGTGTAATATTTATTGGGGTGCTTGTTCTGATCACAAACCAAAAGCTGAAGTCCTCATTTGGTGTCAAGTGGTTGCTAAAGAAGAAGAAATGCCTAAACTTACATAAATTTCTCCCACCACTCATTAGCCCCCAACAGCAGAAATAACACCCTTGAAATAAATCCCGAATCCACCACAAATTACAGCAATCTGCAATTATAAACTCCGGTGTTAATGAGCTTTGATTGCCCCTTCTTTGTGATGCCACCTCTAAATGCCGCTTACATTTTACAGCACCTTGGGGTTAACAATCTGCCCGGGGAAGAGAGAACTCAAATGGACTTTTAGGAACACCTTTGGTGGTGGCAATTTGTTACCTGGAAACCAAACACAGCCCCAGTGCCCTCACCCTCCCCAGGATCCACATCCCCTCCATCCTCCCACCCAGATTTGGGACTGATTCTGAGCTTTGTGCAGGAGTTTTATGCTCTCTTCATTAAAGGAGAGCAGCATTTCAATTTTTTCTGCTTGACCTTTAATCAGTTGTGTTTTGGGAAGTCTCTGAGAGGCCTAATTGTGGCATTTGTGCCCTCACAGAGCAGCACTGAGAGCAATAAACAGCTTTTACAAGAGATTAAACGCCCAAGCAGAGCCAAAGCATTTAGATAACTGCAAAAGCCATTTATTGACACTGCTCTGATGCCCAAACCCACCTGTCTCAGGCAGAAAAAAGCAGCAAACCCCTCACACAACCATTCCTTGTCTCCCTTCCTAGGTTCTCTCTGCTTTTGGCCCAATTTTATTTCTTCAGCAAATCCAAATAACTTTTTTTGAGGTGGATTGCTTGCGAAAAAAATTTTGTTGGCTGAGAAATGTTATTTTCAGACAGTGGATTCAATTGCCATATCATGGAAAATATTTGATGAAAATTAAAGCTGGATTTGTGTTTCCTTGCTCAGCAGCACTGATCTAATCCATCAGAACAGAACTGGAATGTCCAAACCAAGAAGTGACAGCAATATTTGGGGTGCTTGGGGAGCCAATGAACCCAATTATTCATGGATTTGGGGAGTAGTGTTAAAAAATTGGTGGGAAAACATGAAGAGAAGCTGCTGTGGAAAAGAGGGAATAAAAGAGCAGGAAAATCTGAAGTTTGATTTAATTTCTGTATTTTGCCAGGCTGGAATCCCAGCAGTTGTGGGCAGCAGTTGGGGATCCCTCAGAACTCCACATTCCCTTGGGATCAGGGGTCAGGGAAGTCTCTCAAAGAGCTTCAGCACCTGCAGTGTCACACCTTGTGTCCCTACAAGATCTGGGTCCAGTTCCTTTGGGTGTCATGAATCAAGTCTAAAACAGATGGAAAAACTGAATTTCCTCCCTCCCCCAAAAGCGCTAGAAAAAAAAAAAAAAAAAGGATTTTTCCTTTTCCCCCTTTTCTTTCTTTCTTTCTTCTCCTATTTTATCTCCTCGTTTTTTCTTTTCCTCTTTATTCTTTTCATTTTTCTTTTTTTCCATCCAGACTTTAAAACTGACAGCTAAAAGGTCTGCACAGCCATGAAAGCTCAGCATAAAATGTTCCCAGTGTCATCTCTCCAGGAGTTTTTCTCTAAATAAAAAGGAACCTTTCCTGATTGGGAGCAGGAGACCCAAGGCAGGCAAAGATGTTGAGGGTGTTTGAAGTTCAGAGGGAAGAATGAAAAATAAACCATTTGTGCTGTGTGTTATTGTCTCTGCCGTGACAGATAATTCCCAATAAACACCAACACAGGGAATTTAAACCTAGCCCTGCTCCTAGAGAATTCCCAGAGATGTCCAGAGCAGATAGTCTGGAGAAGAGTCAGGAATCACCTGGATCCTGATTCCCATTGAGATGTTCCCTGTGCTGCTAAAAAAGAACTCAGGAATGAGAGGAAAGGCTTTGAGACTTCACTTTTATGGAGATACATGGGAAAAAAAATTTAGAAACTCCAAAAAACTAACACCTGAGATGTTTCTTTTATCTCAAATACAACCAGTCAACCCCAGGATGGGATTGTTGGGGTGTCTGTGCAGGATCAGGATTTGGTCTGGAGGATCTTTGTGGGTCTCTTCCAGCTCAGGATATTCCATAATGCCTTCTCCACCAACACTGATGTACTAGGAAAACCAGGATATTGCTGAGTCCCACAGAGGAAAATCTCTCCTGTACATGGCAGAGGGAATGAGGTGCTCAAGCAAATTAATTTCTTAATTTTCCTCCCACAAACCCCATCTGCATTTACCCTCCAGACCTCTGGGAAATTTGTGTTCCTCTCACAGGTTCCTGCCAGTCCATCACAGCCAGGAGAGGAGAATTAATGTGTCTCCCACACGAGTTAAGTACATAAACTGTCACGAAATATTAACACAGATATGAAGCTATTAGAACAAACCCCACTCCATAAACGGACTCCAGATAGGGGCAACCAAGATAACAGCAGAATAAAAGGACGCATTAAAGTTATATCCCTTTAAAAAATTAAACAAATCACTTTGATAGTGATAGGCACTTCAGAAAGCTTAGCTGGGCAGTCTGAGGGCAGTCAATAAGGCAGAGCTAATTGGAGAACAAATTGACATTCATAAGCTGGCATTGAACAAACAAGGTAATAGAGAGTTAATGCAGGGAACAAGGGCGGGGAGCAGGAGGCACCCAGCCTCAATAATGGAAAGGGCCCAATTGAGCAAATTCGAAGTGCAAACACTCTGATCTCAGCCTGCTCAGCAGCTCCCAGCCCTAATAGACTCATTTGGGATGTTGTCTTTAGAGAATGAGTGTGTCAACTGAGAGCAGCCACCAAATCTCCATAATGGCCCAGGGATCCGGGTTACAGAGAGCAGGCTCTGATAAGGCTCAGGTGGGTAAATACTGAGGGCTGCTTGGCACTGAGGGGTGCCTGAAATGACAGCAAGCAAGCAGCCACTGCTGGAATAATGGGGCATTAGCCTCAGGTCAGAATTGCAAGGAGCCAAACCCAAAGGAGTCACTGGAGTTCAGCTCTTCCTTCCACAGAGGCGTCTGGTTCCCCAAAGGGAGCTGCTGTCTGCAGGACAAAGTGAATCTGGAAGGGTTTGGGATCTCTTCCTCAGCCTGGCACAGATATGAACACTGAAAAGTTTAGAAAAATTGTGTAATTTAATATTTCACCATGTCCTGAACTCTCCTAATGTTTCCCACCAACATCATTTCCTCTGGATGCCTCAGTGCCTAAATTTCAGCATCACAACCAAACTCCTGAAAAGTGGTTTTGTGGGCCAGGTGCTTACCTCAAGTTATTGTGACACTGCTGTTGCACAAAAACAGCCCAATCTGACCCTTAGGAGCTCTTTAGAGCCTTTTCTTTCAAGTGCTGGGAGGATTTGAAAACATTGATGGAACAAGAAGAGAATTTTTTTCACTTTTCACCCGTCTGGTGGCAGAGCTTTAGGTCTAGGATGGGCCAGGAGACAGAGAATAGGGAAAGCCAAGGCTGGAGCTCCAAGGTGAGTTTAATTCTCTGTCTACAGGCCTTCAGATATAGACTGTGTTCATTCTAATCAGTTATGAATAAAAAGTAATTTAGTAATCAGTTCTTGATGTCTCAGCAAGGATCATCTCTCCCACATCTCACCAGAAAGTCAAGGCCTGATTTGAGAATTAGAGATGAAATATTTTCTGTTTCAGTTTTCATCAGGTTTCATGCTCAAGAAGACTCAACCAGCTTTGAGAGTGGTTCCAAAAGGGGCTCATTACCTGCTCCTGTACAGCCAATTTTGGGCACTTTCATGAATTTCACATCAACCAAACATCTTCCTTCCAGCATTATTCAGGTAAGAGCTGGGAATTCCTCTGCCCTCCTCCCCAGGGGTGCTGGGATGTCCCTAAAATCTGCACCAAGGAGGGTGGAGGAGCAGGCCCCCACTCAGAAAGGGTGTGCAGAAATTTACCACCCAGCAGCTACTATTGTGTTACTCCTCAGCCAGACCTCCTCATCCTCAGCCACTCCTGCAACAAGCAGGAGTGAAATTTCCACAGCGTCTTAGGCACTTGGGCTGAAATTAATGAAGTTCAGCCATCACCAGTTGTGCTTTTTTACTCCTTTTTAACCCGTCAGTGTTTAAAGCCTCCCCTGGCACATCAGTGATTCCCTGTGCCATCCCAGTCTGGACCAAAAAGCGCAGCTGATCCTGTCTCTGCAGCTTCCAAGGCTTTTTTGGGGTTTTGGCTTTTTTTGGTGAGGATCCCCAAGTGACAGGGCCGTGATCTCCAATTCCCTTTGATGCATCAGCTCCTCTCAAAGTCAGGAGAGCCTTGGAGCCCTCAAGGATGGATTTCTTGGGCTTTGTTTCATCCAGAACTGCCAATATTGGCCTGCACAGGATTTGCTGCAGTGACCTCCTGTTTCCTCCCACAGAATTATCTTTGTGGAGCTTCTCTTGATTTCCTCTCAACTCTGAATTCTACACCCAGATTTCAAGACAACTGTGACACAAATAAGCACCTCTGCTGCTAAAAGTAACCCATTTTTATTTCTTCCTATGCTTCATATATCAAACCTGTTTTTTATTCCCATTACTCTGATTTCAATCACCATCTTCAGTAGCATTTTCCTTGTTTCCACCTCAGGTTTTTTTTGTTGTTTTTTGATTTTTTGGCTTTTTTTCAAACCTGCCATATTTCCTCCTTGCCCTCCCTGCTACACATTGTACAAACTGTCTTCCCCAATGCACAATCCTGGCTCCCATCCAATCCCAATTTAGCTCTTGAAGACTCTCAAATATACCAACAAGCCACTTTTTTGTCATCAACGAAATATTTATGCTCAGACAGGCCTCAAAATAGATCTGGGAAGATTTTTAGCTATGTCTATATTAGGGGCAGCAAACCAGAAGGGATATAATAAGCAGCAGCTTTTTGCAAGTGAATAGGAAGATTTTTATTTTTTATTTTTCCCTTCAAGCAATTCAGAGCTCCATTTGGGATATGGGATGAGCAGGCAAATCTCTGATAAAAATAAAGATTTTTCCAGTGCTGGAGATGCATTTCCTCAGTGTGAGGAGACTCCTCTGTGTGTCCATGATAACCTCATTTATTTTTGCTGCCATCCAAGGTGCTTGCAAGGCTGATATTGATATTTTTGTGAGTCTATTAAGGCTCAGATGAACTGACTGAACATGATTAAACCTTTGTCCAACAACGAAAATAATAATATTATTATAGATATCTAATATATAATATATTAGATATAGTATGTAATTATAATATATAGAATTTTACAAAATAGTAGTAGTAGTAGTATACTTTTTATTTATACTTTTTAAAGTATACTTTAATATATATACTTTTATACTTTTATTTATACCATATTAAGTAGACTTTATTACTTTATGTATTTATACTTTATTATTCATAATACTTTTTATTTATACTTTATTTTATTTATATTATTTTATTTATACTTTAATAATAATAACTATATAATAGATAGCTAATATATATAATATATTAGATACAGTATGTAATAATAATATATAGAATGACACAAAATAGTATTAGTATTAGTATTAGTATTAGTATTAGTATTAGTATTAGTGTTAGTATTAGTGTTAGTATTAGTATTAGTGTTAGTATTAATATTAATATAATTTTGTTTCTATTTTATTAAGTATACTCTAATATAGATACTTTTATACTTTTATTTACACTATATTAAGTACACTTTCTTATTTTATTTATTTATACTTTATTATTTATAAGAATACTTTTTATTTATACTTTATTTTATTTATACTTTATTTTATTTAGACTATTTGATTTATACTTTAATAATAATAATAATAATACTTTATAATAGATATCTATCTAATATATTAGATATAGTATTATGTTGTTGTTGTTGTTATTATTATTATTATTATTATTATTATTATTATTATTATTATTATTATTATTATTATTATTATTATTATTATTATTATTATTATTATTATTATTATTATTATTCCTCACATAATTGATGGCAAGGTTTTCACCTGACTGCTGTTCCATGAGGGGGAGCAGCAGGAGTTGTGTGTCCTCCATCGCTAAGTGACAGCCAAGGCTCAGCAGATGCTCGCTGGGCTTTGATCCCTTCTGCAAACAAAGATCATTTCCTTGGAAGGAATGGTGTGGGCCTGTTGGACTGAGCCTTTTTCTGACCCAGAGATGAGAGGTGTTTAAACTTTTATTCCATTTTCAGTCCCATATGAAGGGGAGACAATACAGGTGTTATAATTCACTCCATCACGATCAGAAGTTAGCTATTTCCTAATTACAATACACTATAAATGTTTTTTTGGCCTATCAACTTTAGCCACACCATGCTATAGATGTTCACCATTAAACAATGTCCCCAAGCGTCACATCCTTTTTGGACACTTAGAATCTCTTGAGCTGGAAGGATCATCCTGATGCCTCAGGATTTGATCTTTTCCTGTTTTTCATGTATTTGTAACCCTGCAGTTCTTTAGTGTAGAACTCTAAACTCCATGGACAGTGGGAGCTGCTGCTTCCCCATTTTGGGCAGATACAACAATTCCTCTCCAGGCCTGGCAATCAAGGAAACCTCACTGACTCAGGACCCAAAAATCTTAAACAAAAATGAGTTTGGGGTGAGCAAACTTGGGGTAAATTCCTTCATTACCTGAAGCTGTAATTGGAAGATTGAATCCCAATATGAAAATGGACCAAACTTATAAAAATATAAAAACCTGTGACGTGTGGTCCATTTTTGGGTGTAACCCCTGAAGGGCTTTGTGTGCCCTTTCTGTGTAGACTTTTTTCCTAATATCTCATCAAAACCTCCCCATCACAAGCTGAGGTATTTGATGAGCCCCAGTTTTGTAAGACAGCTTCTCTCTCACCCAAAACTTGAGGAAAAAAAATCCTCCCAGTGCTCACCCTCAACCCATTGCAATGATGGGACCAACCCAGCTCCTGCTATCTGCACCTTCAAATGGGGGAAAAAACCCCAATATTGTCAATATGAGCAAGGAGCCTCTTCCCTCAGAGCCTGGGCTGAGACAAAAGGCTTTTACCCCAAATAATTTTTAATTTAGCAGACTTCCAGATGGGCTTGGGCACTGTAGACACCCTGCCCCAGCTCGAGGCATTAACGAGTTTTTAAAGACAGTTGCACACAACAGACCTGGCACTTAATGAGCCTGTTTGCTTCAGGGGAGGGCGAGCAGAGAGAAAACTGTTGGGAAAGAAAGAAATGCACGGGGATATAAAAGATGTCGAGGTTTATTTTAGCCAGAGTTGGAGTCAGGGCTGCATAGGGGCAGCTCATTGTTCTGTTTTCATAAAGTCATTTAAGTAGCAAATGGCCCCTGAAACTGATACTCTGATTTGAGTCATGTTGGAAGACATATTGAATTAATGATGCAGGTGTGGGTTGTTGTTCCAAAAAACTTTTTTATAGCAACGGTGGGAGAGGAGAAGGTGGAGGAGGAGGGGGAGAAGTTAAATGAAAAGATTTGGTCTATGTTATGTTTTTCTAATATTTGAATTTTAGCTAAGATTACTCTTTCTCCTCTCTTTAATATATTGTTTTAAATAAAAAATGCTAATAAATCTTGAGAGAAATATGTCATAGCAGAGTTTAAAAACTGTAGTGCAATATATAACAGTTCATAAAATATTCTATTCAAATAGCCAAAATTGTAGTGCATTTGGACCAGAAGTAGTTAACTGCAGGAACAGCATTTTATTAGCTACTAAAATTAAGAAAGAGTACTGCTGTTTCACAGCCAGATAATTAAGTACCGTTTTCTCTTTTTTAATACTATAAAATTAAACTTCCTGTTTAAATGGCCTGGTGGGGACTGTAGGCAAAGGGTCGTCTGATGAGCCCTCGGGGCAAATCCAGAAACACAACATAGCACTTATTCACACAAGGCTTTAACAGGGTGGAAAACACTGATTGAGGGGGGAAAAAAATGCTGCAGTAAGCGAAAAATTGCAGGTCATAAATCAGAGATCCATTTTTTCACATCATTTTGGCTAATCCATTAAATCTCAGTGCAAAGGAATCTATCAGAAACAGAAGCCACGGCCTTGGGTTCCCTGTCTCCAGATGTTATTAAAAGTGTATGAGCAGTGAAAGAACTCAATTAAAGCCAGAGCATTGATGAGATGTTCCAGCCACACCAGGCCCACCAACCTTTCTTTGCTGGCTCCTCTTTTGTCAGGAACAAAAACCCCTTTTCCCAAAGGGATTTCACTCCCCACTCCATCAGGGGACATGGCTTGCTCCCTGTTGATCTAAAACATGGTTTTTTGTACTCAGATTCTGAAGTTGTACACCAAATTAATAATAATTAATATAATAAATATATTATAATTATTATATAATAATAATTAATAATCAGGAGCAGAATAATACACAGGGTGACAATCTGGAGTTGCTACACCTCTTATATTAATCTTATCTTCTTGTGGATCTGTAGGCTGCAAAATTCCTCCTGTTTTGGCTGAGGAGCACAAATACCACAGAGAATCATCCAAACTCTACAAATTTTAACCCAAACATGCCCATCAGGATATAAATGGAGGATTTCTCACAAAGCAGGTGAGACTTTGCCCATGGCTTGGGTTCCCTGTCTCCAGACGTTATTAAAAGTGAAATAACTCAATTAAAGCTAGAACATTGATGAGATGTTCCAGCCACACCAGGCCCACCAACCTTTGCTGGCTCCTCTTTTCCCAAAGGGATTTCACTCCCCACTTCATCAGGGCACAAGGTTTGCTCCATTTTAATCTAAAATATGGTTTTTTTTGTACTCAGACTCTGAAGTTCTATCCCAAATTCATGTCAATAGCAGAATAACACACAGATTAACAACCTGGAGTAGTTGCACCTCTTATATTCATCGTATCTTGCTGTGGATCTGTAGGCTGAAAAATTCTTCTGCAGGTTCCTTTTTATTTAAGGCCTGAGGTTGAAATCACCTATGAAGGCTTCTTAAATCAGAAAATATTATCATTGGTTCCACCAAACACAAGTGCAGCTGCTGCTGCTCTGCTCAGGTCATTATTAATTACAATAAAACCCTTCCAAACGCCACCAAAATAAATATTAATGTTGTGGCTGAGGCTGTTCATTGGGATTTGGAAGATTCAGGATCATTCCTTCCTTTGCAGGTGAGTTCTTTGGACCTGACAAAAAATTCTTGGTAGGAATTCATCCCCACCACAGGTGAGCAGGTACCAGGTGTAAAATACTCACTGAACTACTCAAAGATTTCTGTACCACCTCACAGGAAGGGAAAATCAGGTCTGTGCAGAAAAGGGGGTTTCAATTCATAAAGAATTCTAGGATTTTTAAATTTCATGGGTTTTTAGGCAAGAGCAAAATTCCAAAATCAATTTGGTCATTTAAAACCTGAGCAGATGGAAATATTCCATTACATCCAAACTTCACTCCAGTTTCAAATTTCTAACGGTGTTATGTTCATTCTACAGAAAAATTTTAGGAGAAATCCCTGAAAATCCAGAGTAACACTTGATAACATCATGACCAGGATTTATTTTATCTGCTGCAGCTTTTATTTTTTCCTTCTGAAATAAAAATTCAGGAAAATCTGACTGAGCTCTGTGAAGCATTTGGATTCAGTGTGGTTTTGGCAACATTTTTGTTTCACGTTTGGGTGGCAAAAAAAAAAATTCTGAGCAGAATGTGGGATTTGTTTTGCTCAGATTCCCCCACTGGAGGGAATTTAGGATCCACTGGAATCCTGCAGTGCAGAGATCTCCAGAGCCTGGAGGAAAGAGTAGATTTGGGTTTGGGCAGAAGAAAACTGGACATAATTTGTGTCAATTTTGTTGTTTCCCTGTGGATCCCTGAGATTTAAGTAGAACTCACCTGGCCAAGCATCACTTAACTCCCTCAGGAGACCCAACAGAAAATTTTCATGGCGCTTTTCTTCAGAGAAAGTGAAAAATGAAGAAAGACACTCAGCATTCACCAGCTCTGCCACAAGCCAAACAACATTCAGATCCCAGGGAATGTGTGCCCTTGGCAAGCAGCAATTCCTGCTGGAAGGAACCAATTTCCAGTTTCCCAAACAGACAAAGCAGAGACAAAACAAAAACCTCCTCCTTGCAGAGCCTCATCCCACACACTGAGCACACACAGCACTGTGGATGCCCAGAGAGCTCAGCCAAGTGTCATTGCCAGGGAAGCTTCAGCACTACCCAAACTCCTTTTCCTGCTTTTTAGGCGGCTGTTTTAGGTTTTTGGCCCTTCTCAAGCATCACCCCAATTCCTCAATGCCAACAGGAGCTGTAGAACTTTATTGGGGGGCTTTGCTTGCAAAAAAATCCTTTCGGTGCGTTCTGGTAACACAACACCACATCTTCATGGTGAAATCCATCTCAGTCCTTAAAGGGGAAAATCAAGTCTTTTATGTTGCTATTAAGTCAGAGCAAAGCCCAGCTCTAGGGTTTCACCCCTCAGTTCTGCTGGGGCCGTGCATCAGATTGCTCTGGAGATAAGGCCTGAAATTCCGGGATCCCCTCGGAGCATCCCGAGCTGGGGAAAGACTAAACACAGCAAAGTCTCTCCAGCAAAGCAGTGCTTTGCATTAGGGCAATAATAAACCTCTGGGAGAAGGGAAAAATCACCCTCTGTAGTGTTTAGTCTCATTTAATCTAATATTGGTGGCTAATAGGCTCTGATCTCCTGTGTGTACAAGGAATTCCTTCCATGTGGAGCACTCAGCACTTGATACCCGAGGAGCTCCCTGAGAGCTGCTTTTAAATCCAATATCCAGAGCTGGAAATACACAGGTTATAAACTGTTGGATTAGGTCCTTTTCTGACCCAGAGATGGGGCAAAAAACTTTTATTCCATTTTCAGTCTCATTGAAGAGACTGACTCTCTCTCTTTTATTCCATTTTCAGTCTCATTGTCTCATGAGACAACACAGATGTTATAATTCACACCATCACAATCAGAAGCCAACTATTTCCTAATTACAATAGATTATAAGTGTTTCTTGGCCTATCAAGCATGCTGTAAATGTCCTAAAGTTAATAATCTAAAATTACCCCTCGTGGTAGTTTTGCCCCTCCTACAATGCATCTTTCACAGTTCTATTTCTCCAAAGTACCCAGTCTTTATTACAAAACCATCCTTTGAAACTTGTCTCTAGTTCCATTTCTCTCTCAGAAATATCTGTCCCATTCCATGGCATTTCTAAATCAGCATTTCTTATTTCAAAATTTGCATACAGATGCACACGCTGTGTGAGCTTTCTGTCAGGCTTGGAGAATTCTCTACAAATCCATTTCCCACAGCCTGAGATTTTATTTATTTCCTATTGACCTTAAAAATTATAGGAAGCATAAAAAGATGGACACAGACACACCATGGAAGGGGTAAATGTTTGGGAAAAGGCAGCTTTAAGTTTTCCTGAACTATTTATTTATTTTTAGAAAACCTCTGGACACAGCATAAATATAAACCCTGTGTTAAGGAGGTCTGTGAGAATTAATAAGTTGCAGATTTTTTTTTGCTGAATTTCAAGGGTTTTAGGCAACATTAAAAAACACTGACTTAAAGAAAAATAAATTATTTAGGCTTCTTACTAAGGGCCACAATCCATAGGAGCATCCTACAATCACAAGTTCAAATGAGACCAATGAATGAAACTCTCTCAGATTTTCCTCTCCCACAATTTCACAAATTTATTTCACTCTGCACTCAGATAATTCCACCCCATTTTAATTCCCACAGACCTCAGCTGTATTGAACTTGGTCAAACTGCAGTTCCAATGCTGCACAGCGTGTTGAAAATCCAAGCTGGTGATATTCATCATGTTTGTAATTCTTAGAGCAGCCTTGTGGATGGAACAGGTCACGTGGAGCACTGAAAATGCAATATTGGGAAATTATTGCTGAAATTGCCACAAAGATCAAGGACTAAAAATGTATTAGAAGCAGTTTAAAGGGATTCAAGGAATCATGTTTGATATCACCCTAATTTTGAATGAGATTATCTAGATTTGTGACCAATTTGATTTAAATAATGGATTAACAGCAGGAGGAAATATCAAACCTGAGGCTGGCTGTGCTTTACAACGCTGGAAATGTTTGAATCTCTTCCTCTCCTGTCTCCACAGTTGTCAGTGCTGCTGTTTTCATCCAAAAATTCCCCGAAAATCATTTTCTATCACATTCCCCAAATGGTTTCAGAAACCAAACCCGCCCAGGCAGAGGGGCTGAGCTGAGGTTTGGAGGCTGCTGAAAACTCAAAGTTTCTTCCCAATACACCAAAGTTCAGACAAACTTCCAGTGAACCCCAGACAAATTTCAAACCCCCCAAACCACACAGGCTGGGGAAGAGTTTCAGTGTGGAATTTTCGGGTTCATTAGCACAGCAAAAAAAACAAAAAATGGGCTGAAATCCCTGAAATTTTGTCCCACACTGCTTCAGTCCCTACCTGGTC
Organism: Melospiza georgiana; assembly: GCF_028018845.1. Classification (NCBI taxonomy): domain Eukaryota; kingdom Metazoa; phylum Chordata; class Aves; order Passeriformes; family Passerellidae; genus Melospiza; species Melospiza georgiana. Next base: position 8,721,479 of record NC_080451.1, read on the forward strand.
AGGTGAAACCCATTTCCCTTTTTCTCCTGAAACTTCCCAAAATGCCTGTTTTTCTCATTAAATTCCCCCTAAACACCCACTGTTGTTCTGAAATTCCCCAAAATGCCCTTTTTTCTCTTGAAATTCCCAACAATGCCCATTTTCCCCTGAAATTCCCCCAAAATGCCCGTTTTTCTCCTGACATTTACCCAAAATACCCACTTTTCTCCTGAAACTCCCCCCAAAATACCCATTTTTCTCCTGAAATTCCCAAAAATGCCCATTTTTTCCTGAAACCCCCCAAAATTCCTATTTTTCTCCTGAAATTCCCCAAAAAGACCCATTTTTCTGCTGAAATTCCCAAAAATTCCTATTTTCTCCTGAAACTCCCCCAAAAATGCCCATTTTCTCCTGAAATCTTCCAAAACACCTATTTTCATCTTGAAATTCCCCAAAATTACTGTTTTTCTCCTAAAACTTCCCCCCCCCCAAAAAAAATGCCCATTTTTCTTATTAAATTCCCAAAAATTGCCCGTTTTTCTCCTGAAACTCCCCAAAAATGCCCAATTTTTTTCCTCCTGGAACTCCCCATCAGCAGTGCCAGGCAAACAGAGCAGGAATCTCTGCATGAGCCGCCCTAATTGGCAGCAGAGCCCTGGCCTGGCCGACATCTGCAGCTGGTTTTGGTGATAATAAATCAGGGCTGGGGGGTTTCAGTGTGGCAAACTGCCAGGGAGCTTTCCTTCCCTCAGTTAGCAAGAAATGGGAAGACAGAGCGAGGAATGGCACAGCTCTGGGTGGTTAAAAAGAGGGGAAAAAAACCAATTTTGTCTTGTAATAATAATTTTGTATTATCCATAACCAGCAGCAAGCATCCACTCTGAGCTTTCCAAGAAGGACCAACGACAAAATGCCTTTTGAGGAAAACTCAAAATCATCATTGAAACAAGAAGGAAAGGCTGCAGCCTGCAGGAATGAAGGTTGCTGCCCCAGGCCTGGGAGGATCTGGGCTCTGTGTGTGCTGTGATCACCCAACACTCACTGCAAACACCTCCTCAGGTACGTTTGCAATCAGCAGGTTGGATGCTGCAGCACTGACAGCTCAGCCCCTCGCTGGAAATCTGGGGCACACAGAAAGCCTGGAGGTGAGGTAATCCCCATTCTGAACAGGGGAATTCAGACTGGGAAGGAAATCAGAATCAAAGGTGGAGGAGTTGACTGAAACCACGAGGAGAGCAAAGTTTGTAGCTGGCAGAGCTGTTAATTTAAATGTTGCTGAGTTTTTCCTGCCGAGCCTGGCAGCACAGCTTAGTGCTAAGTTTTGGGGGGAGCTTTTTTAAAAATCAGATTGTTGTGGCATTGAGGATGGAGCAGAGGCCAAGGCACTGAGCTCTGCTTGTGGCACATCCACAGCAAGCAAGGAGCAGGAATTGCAGGCTCTGCCCTCCAGGCTGGCTGGTGTTTAGTTTGGCAATTGATTTCCAACCTGATCAGTTCAGTTTGGGAGATGATTTCCAAATGGATCAGATCAGTTTGGGAGATGATTTCCAACCTAATCACTTCAGTTTGGCAATTGATTTCCAACCTGATCAGTTCAGTTTGGGAGATGATTTCCAAATGGATCAGATCAGTTTGGGAGATGATTTCCAACCTAATCACTTCAGTTTGGCAATTGATTTCCAACCTGATCAGTTCAGTTTGGCAATTGATTTCCAACCTAATCACTTCAGTTTGGCAATTGATTTCCAACCTGATCAGTTCAGTTTGGCAGCTGATTTCCAAATGGATCAGTTCAGTTTGGCAGTTCATTTCCAACCTGATCAGTTGAGTTTGGCAATTTATTTCCAAACTGCTCAATTCAGTTTGGCAGATGATTTCCAAACTGACCAGCTCAGTTTGGCAGATGACTTCCAATATTTCCATCCCCAGAACGTTCCAAAGCCCTGCCTCTCCAGGCTGCCTCCACTCCAACCCTTTCATTGCCCTGGAGCATCTCTGCACCCTCAGATATTTAAATCATTTTTGGATCTCCATTCACCCATCACATCCAGCTCCCTCCCAGTCCTTCCTTCAGCCTTTCCCACTTCCCAGTGCTGTGTCCTGTTGTTAAAAATTCCCTTTCCAGCTACACCTCCCTCCCACAGCCTCCCCTGCTCCAAGAGTTGTCTGCCCTAGGAAACATCCACCTCATTTACAAGGTCACAGTTATTTTAGCCTGAATCCAGTTATGCAAGAAACCACCTCCCCTCCAGTGCCAAACCCCCAAAGAACAGTGACAAGTGATTATCTTGTGTGAGGCTTCAGTCCTTTAAAGGCAACAATAATAATTAACACAATTAAGAACGTCTCTAATGCCACTTTCAGCAACCACAGGCACTGTCAGGAAGTGGTGATCCACATTTGCCAACAGAATTATCTGGCAGCAAGGATTTCTGGAGCTTATTTAAGCTTTAAATCCTATGGAAGGAGCACAATATCCTGTTTGAAGGCATTTCTAATTTAAATTAATGACCTGAAGGCCATCTCGAGGTAATAATGATCTTCTTGTACCAAATCCCACCATGGCTGAGGTGAATTATAAATTCCTCAGGCTGATTCTGTGGTTAACATTCCAAATCCCAGCTATCCAACGTGCTGGTGGCAGTTCCAGGAGCAGATTAGAAGAAACCACACAGGCTGTCTTCAGCCTGGATTGGAACAGGGGAAAAAAAAAAAAAAATATTCTCCTCAATCAGTGGGAAGCAGAGAAGCCCTGAGGGGTGATGAGTTTGGAGTTCTCGTTTTCTCCAGGTGTTTTATTCCTAAAATTTGGCTTGGAAGAGGTGCCAGAGCATGCAGGTACCAGGTGGGAAGGTGAACTCAGCACCAAGCTGAGAGCTGCTTCCCCTAAAGGCTCCTGAGGGCTGGCACTGACTTTAAAAAAAAGCACAATTGGGATAAATGAGAAAAATGTCTGTTTTTCTCCTGAAATTCCTCCAAACCACCCATTTTTCTCCCTAAATCCACCAAAATGCCATTTTTTTTTCTTCTGAAACTCTCCAGAATGCTCGTTTTTCTCCTGAAATTCCCCAAAATTCCAATTTTTCTCCAAATTCCACCAAAATGCCCATTTTTTTCTTCTGAAACTCTCCAAAATGCCCATTTTCCTCCTGAAATTCAAAAAATGCTCATTTTTCTCATGAAATTCCTGAAAATTCCCATTTTCTCCCAAAATCCACAAAAAAATGCCCATTTTTCTGCCGCAACTCCCCCAAAATGCTGATTTTTCTCACTAAAATCCCCCAAATTCTCATTTTCCTCCTGAAATTCCTCAAAACGACAATTTTTCTCATGAAACTCCCCCAAAATGCTGATTTTCCTCATGAAATTCTCAAAAATGCCTGTTTTTCCAATAAAATTCCCCTCAGACACCCACTTTTCTCCTGAAACTCTCCAGAAATCCCATTTTTCTCCTGAAACTCTCAAAAATGCCCATTTTTCCTCCTGAAATTCCCAAAAATGCCTGTTTTTCTCCTGAAATTCCCAAAAATACCATATTTTTTCTCCTGAAAATCCCAAAAATGCCCATTTTCCCCCCAAACACACCTTGCATGCAGCACTGCTAAGGGCAGGGTCACTGTGGCCCTGGTGACGAGTTGCACATTTGTAAATCCATCTGTCACCTGTAAACAGAACCCAGGAAAAAAATCAGGTGGATGAAATTTCCCTTTGAAAAGGCAAAGAACCAAATTACCAAATAGAAAGGGGCTTTCAGCGGCTGAGAAAAGCAGGCTGTTATTTCACTCACCCAAGAGCAGGGCAAAATTTGCATTTCAGGCACGGATCTTCCTCACTGAACGCTCCAAGGGATTTCTGTACAAAATTTTTAACTTTTATCTGCAATTTTCTCTGATTTTGCCATTTTTTGGTTCATCCAGGACGCCATAAACAAAGTTTTCAGTCTAAACAGGGCTCAGTTTTAAGCTTTAAATATATTATTAGCTTTAGGTTTTGTGCTCTGTTGGGATGTTAAATGACATGGCAAGCTGTAAAAGGGACTCAGTAAAAGTATTGGTAAATCCACAATCCATTTCCAAGTGAAATCTCCTCAGGTTTATTGTTGGGATACCTGAGTGGGAGGAAGTCACTGTTTCCTTTTGGTTTGTTTGAGCCCCTAATTCAAACCACAGCCTGAACTTTGTCAGTCTGCGAGGCGAAAAAACCCTAAAAAATGAAAACAAACAAAACAAAACCATAACAAAAACCTCAGAGAGACAAACAAAACACACAAAAACCCAAACAAAATTAAAGATCACCAAACACACAACAAAAAAACTCAACCTCATTGGTGCAAGTGTAAGTAAATCACAAGATTTTGATTATTAATTATTAAAAATGAGCTTGAATAGAGGAATGGCTGAGCTGGGTATCATCATCCTACAGGATATTCCAAAATTAAGTAGAAACTTCATGTCCAACACGCTCCATCATGGAATAAAGTCAATATTTGGGGACACTGGTCCCTGCTGCTAATGGGCAATTTATTCCCCTCACCCCTCTCCTTCCCAGGGCACACTTTATTATTTTAAGTCCCTTTTCTCAGGGACAGACTTTGCCTCCCATTATTTCTAACTCGTACACGGTGTTGAAAGCCCGAAAAAAAAAAATGATAAATTAAATGAGAAGGAAATGTTTAAGGGTTCCTATTCATAACAAAAATACTTAAAGGCAGCCCAGGCCATGAATCTTCCCCCAGCAAGTTGAGATGTTCATAAAGGCCCTGATTCAGAGGAGAAGCTGGTGGATGTCTGCTGCTCAGGGGATTTATGGGTTTGGGAGCTGGGATGGGGGAGAGCCCAGGTGAATAATTAATTCCTTGCAGAGCTCAGGATGGGCTTGGCTTTTCCCTCACTTGTTCAAAGGCTTTTCCCCCAAATTGGAGAGCACCAGGCAGGGCTGCTCCACTCTGCACCCCTTGCCTCTGCTGTGTGAAGATTAATGAGGGCCCGGGCCCCCGTTTCTGTCAGCACAGACACGTGCATCCAATTAAAGGATCCAGAAAGCTGGCACACGAGTCCCAAGGTGTTTTCCAAAGCCACCCAAAGGTTTTTTTGCTGGGTTTCATTTCCCAGTTCTGCCCAGTTAATAAGGATTACCGCGCAAAACTCGTTTGCCTTTTGGTGTGCGTGTGTGTCAGCTCTGGGGTGGACGTGGTGGAGAAAGCTCTGGGTCCATAAATCCTGAGGGTTTGAACGCCGTGTTTACCCAGGGAACAGGAATGGGCCTGGATTGTGGCACAGAGGTGCCCCTGTCATCTTGTCTCAGTGACACACAGCACCTCCTTTGGGGTAAAATCCCCATCCCTGCCCTGCCAGCTGTGGGAATTCTCAATAAATTGCAATTCCTGCCCACAAATTGATGTTCTGGGGCTTTTTTAGCCATGAACTGGACCAGGATAACCCATTTTTTGCAATAACAAACAAAATCGAACAGAGACTCCTCAAGAGTTTCTGGGATGTGGACAGAAATGTCTAAACTTGGTTTTCCAGGCTTGGTTTTCAGCAGCTTCTTTCCACAGGTGCATCTCCAAAAATCAGAAAGGTTTTGCTCCCACAAGAGGGAATCTCCCTTCCCTTGGCACAATTCCTTCCACAACAATGGAATAACATTTCCATGGATTATTTACCCTGAACTGCAGCAAAATTAATCCTGAGAAGCCAAAGTGCAGCTCAGGAGAGCAGAGCTGTGGGTGACAGCCTGGGAGTGCTGCAGAACCAGAACTGGGAATGAATTAAGCACAAGTTAATCAGCCACGTCTGCAGAATAAAGCAAACATTCAAACCTTACATTAAATACTGAAATATATTCATATATTCATCCTCAATTTGAGCCACCTCAACACTTGGGAGCTCCAAGACCTTCTTGTGCAGTGTCTCCCCAGCATCCAAATCTGCCTGGACTTTCAATTATCCAGACAATAATGAAAACATGTTGGCCAGGCGAGCACTCAGGTTACAATCACAAATTCTTACTTCAATACCAGCCATAAAACAGAGACCTAAAGCATGTTTTTTGCTTTTTTTCCAAACATTAGCAACTCATCTGATACTTAGGCCAAGGATCCAGTTTCCTGCAAGCTGATGACATGTGAGACCACAACCCTGAGGCTGATATTAAATTATACATATATACATATATAAATATACAGAGAGAAAACCTGTGAAATTACAGACACAGATGTGTTATTGGTGTCATAATTTTTTCCCATTAAACACCATATTAGGTTTATCCCCTCTCTATACTCGAAAATCTTCACATATAAAAGATGAATGGCGACTTCTCCAGGGGATCCTTGTGGTTTAACCTTGTTACAGGAGGTCAGACACGACACACAAACTCTGCTGGTACAAAAATGGCTGGAAAATGGGATTATTGCTTGGCTCTGCCTTCCAATGGAGAGCAAGGCAACTCTCCCAGTGCCCAAAAAGGACCTGTGGCACTCAGAGAAGCTTGGGGAGCACATTTGGTAGAGGAAGAACCAAGCACATGCTGCCTGGCAGCACAGACAGTGCTGAAATGTTGTCCCATGACGATTTGGGATGAATTAGCCCAGATTTCCCCCTATTTTCAGTTTAAATCCCTCCTTGCTCCTCTCCCACAGCCAGACTGAGCTGTTGGACTGCTGGGGGTACCAGTCCCGCTGACAGCTCTCTGCTCTTCTGGCTGGAAAAAGAGAAGTCCTTTAAACCTGAAAATAAACAAATAAATCACCAGAATCAGCAGAGGTGGTCAGAAAAGGTGTTAGAAAAATAATTCAACTCTCTGCACTTCTTGGCCACTCCGCCAGCCCTGTTTTCTCCCCAAACACAGCCCAGGGTGGAGAATCTCTCTTTTTACCACCCCATTTGCTCAAAGTCCTGCTCTAAACCTATGTTCCAGCTCTTACATCTCTACCAGGAGCCCACAAATTCACACAACACACCAGGACAGCTGAGGTGCTTTGGTTTCCAGAGCAGCCCATCCGTTTGCTGGAGCCTTTTGGGATGAGATTTTTGAGGTTCTAGAAATAAACTGATGGGAAAGGAGCAGACAGGAGAATTTACAGGAGGGTTCAGGGTTGATTTTCCAGGTGTGCAGCTCTACAGCTCATCCCACACCATCAAGATCAATAAAAAAATCCAGATGTCCTTGGAGGTGCTGGAAATTGTTGGTATCCATCAGCTCTGGGTCCCATCCTGGCATTTCTGAGCAGTGTGAATGCTCTAAATCCCACCTGAAATGAGAAGAAATGAGAATTTTACTTAAACTTTCACCCTCCTCATGGATCCACACCTTCCTTCCCGGTCTTGTTTCCCTGCTGGGTGCAAACCTAAAGCTGCAGAGGGGAAATTCCTGGATTCTCAGGGGGATCTCCCTGGTTTTCCTCATTTTGCTCATCAGGATCTGTTGGGTTGGGATTCCATGTGGTGCCATCAACCCTTGGAAACTTTCAGGAACCAAAATCCAGCTCAATCACCTTCAAACCCAAAGCCTGAGGTTGTTTGGTCACCATCCTAAAAAACCTTTCCCATGCCAGTTCAAGCAAACAGCCCATGACTCCAGACACGTGGAATTCTGCACACTGAGTGTTTACCTGCACATACTCCAGAACCTTCCATGGTTTGCTTTTCCATTCCTGCCACAAACTGTATGGAATATGATATTTGAGCATTCTGGATGCTCCTGCCTGGCTCTGCCCCCTGCTCTGCAGAGTTTCCAGTGGGTTATTTGCAGGGCTGTGGGTATTTGCAGTTATTTTGGATCTGCATCTCCTAATATGGGGTGGTGGGAACAGAAAATCCCACACAGAACAGTCCAGCTCAGGATGTATTTATTAATCTGATGCCAGGCCACTCCTAAAAATACTCATGTGCCCATCAAGGCACCCCTCAAAGAGAAGAAAACCAAAGCAAAATCCCCACAGGGGGATCTTCACCCTGCTGAGCCCAGGAGCTGCTGCAGCCTCGAGGGTCCCCAGGTCAGCCTGGCTCACAGGGACCAAGGAAGAAGCATTGCCCTGCCCCTGTGGTGGCTGTGCCCAGCACCTGAAGGCCAGGCTGGGCTTTTTCTGCCTCACACATCATCACCCCGGGCCTGAATGGACTGGCAAGGCTGGTGATGATGCGTGAGGCCAAACGGAATCCAGCCCGAGCTGCCAGGGATGCCTTGGGTGAGGGTGCTGACAGGGCTGGGAAAGAACTGCAGGACAGGGCTGGGAGGGCTGGACGTGAGTCCCTGCAGACAGTGTGAGCTGCAGGAGCTCACCCGGGGCAGGAACAGAGATGGGACAGGCACAGAGATGGAGCAAGAACAGAGAGGGAGCAGGAGCAGGCCCAGGGCAGGGCCAGACCTAGGCCTAGGACAGGACCAGGATCAGATCCAGGGCAACACCAGACCCAGGGCAGGACTAGGACCAAGGCAGGACCAGACCCAGGGATGGATTAGGACCAAACCCAGGGATGGATTACGACCAGACCCAGGGCAGGAGCAGGACCAGACCCAGGGCAGGAGCAGGACCAGACCCAGGGCAGGAGCAGGATCAGATCCAAGACAGGACCAGGATCAGATCCAAGACAGGACCAGGACCAGGACCAGACCCAGGACAGGACCAGGATCAGATCCAAGACAGGACCAGGATCAGACCCAGGACAGGACCAGGATCAGATCCAAGACAGGACCAGGAACAGACTCAGGACAGGACCAGGATCAGGCCTAGGACAGGACCAGGGCAGGACCAGTATCAGATCCAGGGCAGGATCAGACCCAGGGCAGGACCAGGATCAGGACCAGGACCAGGACCAGGACCAGGGCAGGATCAGGACCAAACCCAGGACAGAACCAGGACCAAATCCAGGGCAGGACCAGGATCAGATCCAGGGCAGGACCAGGATCAGGGCAGGACCAGACCCAGGGAAGGATCAGGGATCAGACTCAGGGCAGGACCAGAACAAGAATCACGGCAGGACCAGGCCCAGGGCAGGACAGGATCAGACCCAGGACAGGACCAGAATCAGGGCAGGACCAGGCCCAGGACAGCACCAGCACTGCACAGGAGGTGCTGGAGCCCAGGGGATGCACCAGCCATGTCCTGGCAGGGTCAGTCATTGCAAAGGCTTTTCCTGCAGCTTTCCCTAGTGTGAGGGGACAGGAGTGTCCCTCAGCTGCCTGGACACCCCTTTCCCAGCCCCTGCCTCAGCCCCTTTCCCTGCCATACTCATGGCAGGCTGTGTTTGTGCTCAGCCCTGCCAGGCAAACCCTGCTCAGCTCTGGGCTGGGGTGGGCAGAGGTTCTCCCTGAGCCTGGCCCATGTGGGGATGCACATGGACACGGAGGAGACAGGGCCTGCCATGATGCAGGAGGAGGAGAAAGCTCCCAGCCTGTCCTCAGTGCTCCTCAGCCAGACCACAGTGCTGGAGCAGCATCCCTGCAAAGGAGGGACATTCCCCTGCCATCCCCAGTGCCACCAGGTTGTCCCTGAGCACTCCAGAGTGGGTAATTTTATCCCAAATGTGCCTGTCTAAAAATATCTCACTTCTGTGTTTTTTGACCATATGCCCAGGACCATGAAAATTTTTCCATAGGAAAAAAAGCTGAAAAAAACCCTTAAACCCATAACATCTTGAAATGATTTGACCACTTTCTTCTCAGGACATTCTCTCCTTTTTTTATGCCATGATGGGGTTTCTCCTGAATTTAAAACATCAATTTGGCCTAACATGAGGAGAGTGTTCATTCTTCCAAACCATAAAGATCAGAGACTATAAACTGTTGTTCCTTAAATGTTTCATGGCAAAAGGCATTCAAAGCGTAACATTAACACAAAGTTTTCCTGTAAAACAATCTGGGAAGTGTAATCTCTCTAAGAGGTTTTTTATGCACCATGCCTAATTGTTCCTGACAGTATGATTTTACATCAGGCATTTTTTTTTTAAATTCAACACCATTCGAACTTTATGGCAGGTAATATTCCTTACAACTCCTCAAATCCTGCCCATGTCTAAATTATTGTTGCAGAGTGATGTCTGGGGGGCTTTTTTTTGTTTTTTTCTGCCAAATATTGGGAGAAAATTCTCTCTTGTCTACAATTGTGGCACTGAGAACAATTTTATGGAATTCTTCCACTCCTGTCTGTGGTGTCAGAAGGGGTTTTCACACCTTTAGCACAAATCAAAGTGCAAAGAGTTTGTGCCTGGGGGCACAGCAGGATTGTGGCCACCTCTGGATGGAGGAGGATGGAGATGTTCCCAGCCTGGGAGGCTGAGCCTGTCAGTCTTTAAAATTCTAAATTTGTTTGAAATGTCAGGGTTTTACAGAGCCTGGCTTGAGGGTTTTGCCTCACCTGGTGTTCACCTGAGCAGGAGCCAGGTGCTGCCATTCCTTAGAACCATGGAATTTTTGGGGTCACAAAGGCTTTAGAGACCAACCCAACCATGGGCAGGACACCTTCCACTAGCCCAGGGTGCTCCACGCCCTGTCCAGTGTGGCTTTGGACACTCCTGATGCCTCTCCAAGCAGTGCTGTGCCATTCCCAAGAGTTTTTACCTCTCATCCACACCTTTGGGTGATATTTCCACATCCACTGAGTCTGTGGTCCAGCTTTCTTTGACCTGTGCATGAGTCTGATCCATGTGCACACACACACACATGAAAAAACTCCTTTTGACCAACTCATTCTACCTTATAAAAGATGGGTTATAAAAATTTTATGGGGCCTGTTGCTGCGAGGGGCTCATTCCAAAGCTCACTACGCAAAACCCCGCTCTCTTTTATGGCATGGCAGAAAAGGGGCTCAGTCTGTGCCCCCGCAGCATCCAGGGATGGGGTTGGCCTTCCAAATGGACCACACAGCCTTGCCAGGGTTGCTCTGAGGGCAGCAAGTGAATTTGTGCCTGGGGTTCGTTGACAAGTGAGGAAACACTGGTTCTTTCTGCTGGAAATTCCCCCTCGCCCCAGCCATGAGGAGCTCCACAAGAAAAGCTCCACAAGAAAAGCTCCACAAGGAAAGCTCCACAAGGAAAGCTCCACAAGGAAAGCTCCACATGGAAAGCTCCACAAGAAAAGCTCCACAAGGAAAGCTCCACAAGGAAAGCTCCACAAGAAAAGTCGAAAAGGAGGTGATGGATTTGAGTGTGGGCCTTCAGCAGGTACCACAGAAATCCCAGAAAAACCAAGCTGGAGCTGCTTTAGCCAGGGACAAAGGTCCTCCCTGAGGTGGTTTCACCCAGTTTGGGTCACTCAGAGGAGAGAAGGAAGCTCCAGAAGGTTGGAGGAACACATGGACTCATCTCCTCAAAATGGGAATTTGACTTCTGGCACTTCCGGTACCTGAGGGCAACAATAATAAATGTCCAGAGTGTGACATTTATGAAAATTAGAGACTAAATCAGATTCAATGCTGTGAGTATATAAAACACTTCATGTGGAACCTCAGACCAAACCAAAACAGCTTTCAGTCCACCCATCCCCTCAACATTTGAACTGGGGTTCCATCTCCTGCCCTGCTCTTTGTTCTCCCTGTAACTCCCCCACCTCCTGCCCTTTGATCCTGCCCAAGGATGACCTTGACCTGCTGGAGAGACCCTGCTGCCCTCCCTGCTTTCAAGTTTTCCCCTCAGCCATTGAACTCCACTCCTGGTTTGAAGATCTAACAAGGAGCTGTTTCTGCAGGTGCAGCTGCTTCCAAAACGCCCCTGATTGATTCCGCAATAATTTATTGAATTAAATTTTATTTCATTCACAGTATTATCTGCTCAGTGAAACAGAGACTCACTCCTGGCTCGTGTCTTGGGGTTATCCTGGGATAACTGAGGCATTTCTTTCTGAAGAGAACAAATTGGGGCCCTGTCCTATGGCAAAGCAGCAGCAAAGCTCTCCTGGCAGAGGATTTAATCTCCACTTTTCATGGGGCTGCAGCTCACACTTGGCTTTGGTGGGGAAGGCTGCAGCAGGTTCTGAGAGGAGAATTTCTGACTCTGAACTGTGACAGAAATAATAAATAATAAATAATAAAGAATCCATCCTCTTCTCCAGGGCCGCCTGACTGTGCTCTCCACAAAGATTAAATAATCCTGTGGAAAATTCTTTAGGCTAATAGGGACAGAGTCCCAAAAGCTGCTGAATTCTGGGGCTGTTCTGGTGATTTTTGTTTATTTTTTTAACTGAATGTTGATGTGAACCTGCCTGTCTGACCATGTCCCACCACCTCAGAGCTGCCAGCCCATGGGTGATGCTCCCTCCTGCCCCATCTCTTGAGAAATGTTAAAAACTTTGCTTTCCCACAATTAGCAACATCCTGTGCCACCCTGATCCTAAATAACATCAGTGATAACAAACACCACTCACAACAATATTCCAGAGACCCTCATTCTTTACTCTCATCATTTTTGCTCCAAACTCTTTAATTCAGGTGATCTGGACCAGTTCACCCCCAGATTTATTCCATGTGTTCAGCAAATCAGTTTCCTCAGCACAAGGCTGAATTATTCATTATACTTTTTCTTCCTAGGATGAAGAAGTTACTAAAAGGTTCCTTTCTTCTATAAAGCATTTTCATGTTTAAGTATTAATTTTTAAAATCTCCTGCAAACCCTGAGTACTTTGCAGCTGTTTGCTTTAGCCCTTTCCAAATTTGTCATTAAGGCTGGTGAGTGTGCACACACAGATGAACTTACCCAAGCAGATGGGCACAAATTTAATGCTGTTTTTTCTACTTTGGCTCCCTTGAAACCTGGGTTTGGGTCTGTGCTTGATGAGAAACCCAAAGGCTGCTTTGGGTTTGAGAAACCCAAAGATTTCTGAGCTGAAGGTGGACAAGAACTCTGTAATTTAAGTGTTTAATGGAGGAAAAAGCCCTTTACAAGCCCCCAAGTCCATTCCTCACCATGAGATGAACACATTCACCCATCCCACCAGGGCAGCATCCTTGGCACCTCATTTCTGAAGGACACAACTCCATTTTTGGTGGTGCAATTCCAAAATCCATCAAATATAACATTGTGTGTAGTGTGATTTTCATGCTTCTATCTGCTCCTTCTGCTTTGTGTGCCCACTTCTGCTGGGAAATGGAGTATTTTAAAAGCTTCAGCAGCTCCATGAGGTCACTGCAGCTACAGAAAGCTGTAAAAACTGCCTGGGTTGATGGCTCAAGCAGCCACAGGTCTTTTTCATTACAGAACAGATATAACTCTATGAAATTATTATAATAATAACATCATTTATTTCAACAGGACTGAAGCAAAAAAGCTTTATGATAGTGTTTTATATGCAACATGTGCACCATAAATATTTCCATAAAAACATGCATTAAAATATAAAGTTGGCAGAAAGAAATCAAAAGTCAGGAGGAAAAAAAAAAAATCCAGTTAAAGAAGCATTAAACCATAAGGCAGGGAGCAGGGAGCCCCTGCCAGTCAGGGCAACAGGCTGCTCCTTCTCTGGTTTCAGCCACTTCCCAGCACAAAGGAGAGCCAAGTGGTGCTGGAGAAAGCCCCTGACAAACTCCCTGTCACTGCTCCCTCCTGGGAAGCTCAGCACAGCATCCCAGAATCCCAGATTTGGGATTGGGTCGGGTTGGAAGGGACTTAAAGATCACTCAGTGCCACCATGGCAGGGACGTCTTCCACTGTGCCAGGCTGCTCCATGTCCTGTCTAGCCTGGCCTTGGGCACTGCCAGGGATGGGCAGGAGGCTGAGGTGGTACCCAGAGCTCAGAGACCCCAAAAAAGCTCTGCAGGGCTGGGTTTGCACCCCCTGGCTTGGGGCTCTGGGGGCTGGGGCCAGGTTCTGTTCCTCACCTCGGACTGCAGCCCCACATTTCTCCTCACAGAGAAAAGCAAGGCACAATTCTGGGATTCACATTCTCTGAACCTCAGAGAAAGGAAAAACAGTTATTATTTGCTGTGCTGTGTTTGTGCAAAAGTAGAATGCAATATGGAGATTGTTCAGCCAAAATGACGGAGTTCTGTTTCCTTGGCCTATCATGGCCAAGTGTGTAGCCCCACATTTCTCTTCACTGAGAAAAGCAAGGCCCAGCTCTTCCCAAGAAATTTCTGGGTTTCACGTTCTCTGAACCTCAGAGAAAGGAAAAACAATTCTTATCTCATTTGCTGTGCCTGTGTTGTGCAAAAGCAGAATCTCTATGGAGATTGTTTGCCCAAAGTGATGGAGTTTTGGTTCCTTGGCCTATCAGGGCCACATGTGTAGCCCCACATTTCTCTTCACAGAGAAAAGCAAGGTACAATTCGTCCCAAGAATATTCTTATCTCATTTGCTGTGCCTGTGTTTGTGCAAAAGCAGAATGCAATATGGAGATTGTTCACCCACAGTGATGGAGTTTTGTTTCCTTGGCCTACAAGGGCTTGGCATGTGTGTGTGGGGACTGAGGGTGACAGTCACCAGATTCAGAGTTGTGTGCAGAGTTGAGTGCTTGGCAGATTCAGATTTGGATGTATAGAATAATACAAGCCTAATAAAGTAATTAATTAGCCTTCTGATATTGATGGAATCCTCTTCATCATTTCTCCTTCATCGGGGCTCTCACAGCAGCTATACAGGACCTGAGGGGGTTCCTGTCATCTCTGAGGGGGATGATGAGGGCATTTTATGTTCCTGAGCAGGCAGAGAGGCTGAACATAAAAAAGAGGCCCTGAGAGAGGCTGGCACTGCACCAGGGCTCCCCCAGCTTCTCTTCAATCATCAGTCTAAGGGGGAACAGTTACAGGCTTCAAATTTAGAATCACAGAAGGTCCTGAGCTGGAAGGGACCCTCAGGATTGTTGGTCCTGCACACACACCCCAAAATCCCACCCTGGGCAGCCCTGACAACTCCTGGGCCCCTCAGGATCATTGATCACCCCCAAATCCCACCCTGGGCACCCCTGACAGCTCCTGCAGCTCTGGCAGCCTCTGTGCCCATTCCTGGGCAGTGCCCAGCACCCTCTGGGGATGAACCTTTCCCAAAATCCAACCTGAACCCCCCTGGCCCAGCTCCAGGGGTGCCCTGGGGGTGTCCCTATCCCAGAGCAGGGATCAGAGCTGTCCCTGTCTCAGTCTCCTCCTGGATCCCCAAACTCCAGGACATGAATAACCCAAATAAATCCACCAAAGGGCTGAAAAGCATCCTTGGATCCTCTGAGCAAACCCAGGAGCTCTCAGGTGCCAGCCCAGCCCCAGCTCCCAGCCCTGCTGCCAGCCCCAGGCACTGTTTACACCACGAGCACCCACACGACAAAATTCTGCTTCTGAGGCCAATTCTGCTGTAATCCATCATCCCCCAACAGACTTGTCAGATTGGTTTGTCTACAAATATGTTCACACTTGGAAATATCTCCCTTCTGTGAGCAGCAAGCCATTAAACATGCATTTCTCTGGTTTTCCCATCTTGCTCTCTGTACATAAAATCAGTTCTCTGCTTTTGTCCCCAGTAAATGCCTATTCCACATTTTTGCATGTTTTAAATATTCACGCATACGAAAGAAGCTGTAAAAACATTGCATGGCTTATTTATTATTTAGTGCACACACTTTTTGCTGCAGAATACCAAAATAAAAAGACATTTTACTCATTTTTTTTTCTCTCATTCCTTTTGTATTTCATTTCCATTACTCTGCTCTTTAAAGTTTAAAAACTACTTTGTTTCCTGACAGGGGGGATTTATAGAGTGGGGGAATACATTTGTACTTGAGTGGGGGGAGATCTCAGGGAGATTTTGGCTCATCAAAAGGTACCAGGGAAGCTCCAGAAGTGGAGAATTGACCCCATCCCTCAGGACACAATCCCAGTTTTAAATTTTCTCCATCCTTAGGCACCTGCATTTCAGTTTCTTTTATTTTTGTAACTGCTCCAAACTGCACATATCCCTCGTTCACTGCAGAAAATGAACAGGGGATGGATTTGGATTTTCCAAGTGTCCCAAACTTCTCTTTCTCTGCAAGGAGCTGCATCTTGTAGTTGGTGCTGTAAAAACTGATTTTTTTTAGATAATTTTAGAGATTCCTTGATGCTGGATCAGGTGCTTGCTCCCAGGGCCTCATTTCAGCACCGCAGTGAGACATGGGGAAAGGCAGAGAGGCAATACAAGAAGTTTTTAGCATATTTATGTGCTATTTTATAACACACAAGTTCAACAGCACATTGTAAAAGCCCTTAAACGTGCTACACAAACAATATTGTGTTTGGTGAGATATAATCTTGTCTTGCCAGTGAGCTGTACTGGGGAACTTAAAATACACTTTATGTTGGTCGTTTTCATGGTTTTTTCACCTTTTTTTCCCAAATATTTTGAATATCCTTTCTATTTCTGCCTTTGAGGTGGGCACACATCCCTCTGGAGCTGTAAATATTACAGCTGGGATATTGAGATAAAAAGGAGGCTGCATCCTCCAAAAATTGGAGAGACCCCAGGGGAATGCCCCATGGCCTCTCCCTTTATTGGAATAAAGCAAAAAGGGACACCTCTGTCTCCTTTTTGGACATAAACCTCTGATGTTTGTGGATTAATTTTCCTAACAGAAATATATTAGAAATAGAATTATACTAGAGAAATAAAGGATACAGACAGGAGGCTTAACAAGCATTCTTGTTAAGAGATTATGAAAACTCCTGACTGACTCCTCAGAGTCCGACACAGCTGATGTTGATTAGTCATTAATTAAAAACAATTCACATGAAACCAATTCAAACATGCACCTGTTGGTAAACAATGTCCAGCCACATTCCAAAGCAGCAAACACAGGGGAAGCAATCAGATAATTATTGTTTTCCTTCCTCTCTGAGGCTTCTCAGCTTGCCAGGAGAAGAAATCCTGGTGAAGAGATTTTTCCCAGAAAATATGACAGTGACACAGATCCACAGATTTCAGGGAAATTGTGAATTCCATTGTGAAACCCTGGGAGCCGAGCCTGGAATGAGGAGACATTTCCACATCTGCTCAGAGCAGAACAGGAATTTTCTGGGGATATCCCTCATTTCTGCCTTTGGAATTCACTGCACAGCTCAGGACTCCTCACACTGTTGTCCCCAAACTGTGGGGACAGAATCCTGCACAGGGCTAATTGCTAATGATAATCACATCCCAGAGATGATGTAATTACATCTTAATTAATGCCCTGGGGTTTTTAGAAGGTGGGATGTCAGGGATTCTGGGCATTGCTGCTGCCAGACAGTGGAAAGAGAGCCTTCCTTCAACACCCTTGTAACTCAGGGGTTACTCTGAGGTTACTACAGATCAAAGCAGGAGGGAGTGACAGTCCCTGTGCCTGGCAGCCCCCTCAGCCCTTGTTCAGCAGCTCAGAGGCACATTCACACCCTGCTGCCTGCTCTGGGATGCAGAATTCAGGGATTTATTCCTAATTATGGGTTTGTGGTGGTCAAGGCAGTGCAAAAACCATCATAAAATAATAAATAAAGCTGAAATATTGTTATGAGTGTGTGTGAGTGTGCTTGGAGCAGCTCAGAAACACACACAGACCTTGCTACCCACTCTGGGGTGCACAATTCAAGAATTTGAGGCAGGGTTTGTTCCTAATGACAGGTTTGTGGTGATCAAGGCAGTGCAAAAACCATCATTAAAAATAAATTAAACTAAAATATTGTTATGAGTGTGTGTGAGTGTGCTTGGAGCAGCTCAGAAGCACACACAGACCCTGCTGCCTGCTCTGGGATGCAGAATTCAGGGATTTATTCCTAATTATGGGTTTGTGGTGGTCAAGGCAGTGCAAAAACCATCATTAATAAAAAAATAAAGCTGAAATATTGTTATGAGTGTGCTTGGAGCCCTAAAGGATCAGGTAATCCTGGAAGACAGAAGGAATAGAACAACACACCAGGCCTCTGGAACATTTCAGTGTCCTGTTGACTCACAAGATTGGAGCAGACAGGTACAGCCCAAAGACAGCATGATCTAAACGTGGGCCAGGCTCTAGCACACAGCAGGAATGTCTAATTTTAGTCTGTCCAGTTCTGGCAATGTCACCTTTAATTGCATGGCTCATTTGAATTGTAAAACACCTTTAAAAGCTAACTAGTAAAAGGAAATAGGCCATATTTTCTGGACTAACAGTCATATTCGATTTTAACTGCAAGCAAAATTGGGTTTAAACAGTTAATGCAGGTTAGGACTTGAGTTAGCAGAGGGAAAGCGTGGCCTGCAAAAGGCAGAAGTTGCAGAGTTTGGGAGCTGCAGGGAGTTCTTCAGACTCCCTGCTCTGCAAACTTTGTGTGACATACAACTCCCTGGGATGGATTTTTCCTGGCTAAAAAGGTGCAGATTTCCATGCTGTGTATGCTGGGGTGAACTGCATTTCAGGTTTTCTCACACAGGGCTAAAATCATCCTCAGGTGCTGAGGAGCAGGAGAGCCAGGCCAGTTCCACCCCTTGCCAAGGCCACACAGCACTGAGCAGTGTTCTGGAGGAGTCTAATATTCAATAAATTATTTTTAATAATGCACAAGGCCTCAACAGGCATGCAAATACATTTTAAAAATTGGATATTAATTAAAATCTATTTACTAACTGGGTTGTTGTGCCAGTTTAAAAAAAAAAACACAACCAAAAATGTTGCAGAAGAAAAAATTTTCTCAAGTTTGGGCTGAAGCTCCTCAACTCCAGCAAAGCTGGATTTTATCTCGCACTGAACATGGAGTGCAACTCCTAAAAATTGTGAATTTGAAGCCCAAGAAAGAACCTGGTGGAATCACTGAGTCCATGTGGGAAGGCACTCCCAGCAAACTGCTCCTGGTCAGGAGAGAAAGGAGAAATATTGAGTGCATTGAAAGAGATATAGATAGATAGAGATAGAGATAGATATTAGATAGATAGATAGATAGATAGATAGATAGATAGATAGATAGATAGATAGATAGAGATAGAGATTTAGAGATAGAGATAGCATAGAAATAGAAATAGAAATAGAAATAAATAGAAATAGAAATAGAAATAGAAATAGAAATAGAAATAGAAATAGAAATAGAAATAGAAATAGAAATAGAAATAGAAATAGATGTAGATACAGATATAGAGGATATAGATTATATAGATGATATATAGATACAGAGATGATATATAGGTATAGATATAGATTCGATTTAGATATAGATGATATAGATAGATATATATAGATGATATAGATTATATAGATAGATATAGATTAGAAAGATATCAATAGATATAGATATAGATATAGATATAGATATAGATATAGATATAGATATAGATATGGATGATATAGATGATATAGATATAGACATATAGATTATATATATAGATATATTAGATTTAGATATATATATATATCACAGGTGTGATATAATTACTCCCCATCCTGGGAGCCCAGCTGTGATCCATCCCTGGCACCACTTTGTTATTACTTCCACTCCTGATTAGCCCCAAATTCAGCTCCCCAAGCCCCCCCTGGTCCTGCCCCGCACGGGCTGCAATCCCGGCAAAGTGCTGGCCAGCACAACCCTGCCGAGCAGTGATGGAGCTGAATATTTCAGCACTTTGCCACCGGCAGAACCCGCGCTGCCACCCGAAACACGCTCCACAAAGAGCATTTTGATTTCTTTCCCGTGCTGCTGATTGTGCTGCTGACACGGCCCGGGGATGGCTCCCGGAGCAGCGGCGCTCTGCCTCCCTCTAGAGCGGCTGCGATGGTACTCGCAGTGCAAACTCATTTTTCTGCTCCTTTTTGTGCTCCCTGCCCTGCAGCCAGGGGGATTGCAGCGCTTTTGGGGTTTCCTGAAAATCCTAACGCGGTGCAGGGTTGGCTGAGCTCTGCCAGCACATGCAGGGACAAACTTGGTGTCCTCAGAGGATGCCCAGCACAGCCAAATCCCCGTCCCTAAAAAAAAAAAAAAAAAAAAAAAAAAAAAAAAAAAAAAAATTAACATTTATATATAATAATGAAATTTAATATTCTATTTTATTGTCTTATATTGCATATATTAATAATAATATTTATTATAAATATAAACACAAATATAACTATAACATAGATATAAAATTATATAAAATATATAAAAATACATAAAATATATAAAATTATATATAATATATATATAATATATATACTATATATATTATATATTATATATATAATATATATAGTATATATTATATATAATATATGATATATATATTATATTATATTATATTATATATATAAAATATATAAAAATATATAAAATATAGAAAATTATTAATATAAATATAGATATGAAGATATATAGATATAGATATAGATATAGATATAGATATACATATACATATACATATACATATACATATACATGTACATATAGTATAGACATAATTTAGATATAAAATATAAAATATAAAATATAAAATATAAAATATAAAATATAAAATATAAAATATATGTAAATATAGATATAAATATAGATATAGACATAAATATAAAATTTAAATAATGGATATATATAGGTTTAATTGTGTATCCCCAGGAGATTTCCTACTTTCTTAAATATTCTGAAATTTATTCTGCACTATGTTCATGGTTTTTATCAGTTTTTGTTAGCCACGATTTTTCACCTGAAATCTGCTCCTCCACTCACTTGTGGTGTCTTGGATTATCTGTCACTCTTGGGGTCAACAGCACACTGGGATTATATTATTAAGGAAACCCCAAATGGGGAGTGGGTTCAGCAAACCCCAAATCCCCAAGATGTGAAGTGAGTTCAGCAAACCTAAATGAGCAGTTGGTTCACTAAACCTAAAATGAGCAGTGGGTTCAGCAAACCTCAGAATGAGCAGTGGGTTCAGGAAACCCCAAATGCACAGTGGGTTCACAAAACCCCAAATGGGCAGTGGGTTCAGCAAACTTAAAATAAGCAAACCCAAAATCCCCAAAACGGGCAGTGGGTTCAGCAAACCCCAAATGAGCAGTGAGTTCAGTAACCCCAAATGTGCAGCACTCCCTTTTATTCCAGAGCAGGGACCTGCAGGTGCCCTCACCTGCCCCAGCACAGAGCCCACAAAAGGAATTTGTCCCCAAAAGTGTCACCTTTTATTCCCTCCAGCCCTGATTTCACCAGGTTTTTAAGGACACATCTAAATTTAATCTTCAGAACTCTGAAATGATCCCAGGAGCTCCATTTACACATTAAAGGTCATGCATGCTTCTACATCCTACAAAAACTAAAAAGAATCTTGGCTGCATTTCTCATTAGAGACAATTGTTCAAATGATTAATTAACAATATTTGTTCAAACAATTAAACAATAAATAATTGTTCAAATAATTAATAAAAAATACCTGGCCTGCAGCTTTCTTTAAAATTTTTGGTTTTTTGTTTTGAATATGCTCAACCTTTGAAATCTGAAGTCTCCTCTCAGATTTTTTTCCTCTCTTAATGTATCACTCCCCTTCTGAAGGGTCCAAAACTCAATGCAAGATCTGTCTTGGACTAAATTCTGTTCTTTCCCCTTAAGCCTAATGAGTCATTAAAAAAGGCAAGTGGGAAATGGTCTGGCAATTAAAAACAGAATATGGAGGGAAAAATTAAAGCAATGCATCCTTGGACTGTAATTTAGAGAATTTATTAGTCATAAAACCTTGATGAGTTATTCTCATGGCAAAACCTGTAATAAGAAGAAAAAAAATGATAAAAATAATGAACACATTTGTATGACAGAAATTGTGGCAAGTGTGGGGAATGACAGAAGCCTCCTTGGGCAGGGTTCAGCTCCATTATTGCAATCACGTGGAAATGTCTTCATGGCATTACTTCAGCAATATATTGTCAATTTTACCTTGGAAACCTTTTCCACTCGATTTTATCTTTCAAAAGTAAACAAAGGTCTTGTCTTGAAGCAAACTGCAGGAAAGAAACTGAGGGAACTGGGGAGTGCTGGGATTTACTGGGAGCTCTGGGGAGATCCCTGCCTCTGGATGGGTCTGGCAAACACCTGTAAATGTGGTTTATAAATTTGGCTGCAAAATCAGGGTGGGGAGGGTCTCAACAAAAGCAGGAGGTGGAATTCACTGGGAAATTCAAATGCCACCAAATGTCACCTGTGCTGGGCTGTCACAGCCCCCCAGGAGCACCAGGGGCTGCAGGATCAGACCCTGCCCTGCCCAGGACACCTTTGCACATCAGCAAAGCCACAGGATTAATTAAGGATTAAGCACAAAACTCCCTCAATTGATAGTAATTAAGGGAAGTGTTGAGTTATAGCAGCACGTGTTTGATAAGTGAACACTGACTACAGATCTTAAAGGATCCTAAAAATTCCTAAACTCGGGTCTGGTGTCCACAACGACACCTCCCACTGAAAACTCTGGTAAATAAATACAAACCTGGGGCAGTTTCCCGTGGAAATGAGAGCTGCAAACCGCAAACTGGGCTCACCAAGCACGGCCTGAGCCTGATTTCCACGTCCTGGTGCACCTCTCACTGCCTTTCACCTGAAAACTGGTAAATAAATACAAACTTGAGGCAGTTTCCAGTGGAAATGAGAGCTGCAAACCCCAGACTGGGCTCAGCAAGCACGACCTGAGCCTGATTTCCAAGTCCTGGTGCCTTTCCCTACCTGGGCTCAGCTGTTGTCCTGCACAAGGGACCTGGCTGAGCCTGGGACAGCCCTGGGGAGAACCTGCCCACGGTTCCTTCACTTCAAACACTGCAAGAGGCAGGGAAAGAAAGATTTGGATTGAGCCCAAAAATCCAAATCTGAATTTCAGAATTAGCAACCAGATCCTCCCAAAACCCCACCTGCAAACCAGCCCTGAGCCTGTGGGGTTCAGGTTTAACGTGTGGCTTTCCCCCAGAGTCCTTCCTCCCCACAACATCTCTTTGTGCATCTCCTCAGCAATCAGGCTCAGAGCCTGAGCTGCTCCAACAGGGGGAAAAAAAGAGTAAATGAGCCAACAAAAAATAGCTGGCGATAAAGAGAGGGAGCCAACAACACAGGCAGTGTCTGTGTCAAGGCTCATTTCATTCCCCACACAGGCAGTGTCCTGACAGGAGGCTGAGTAACACCTATGAGGTGCTTGATGTATTTAATGGGAGCCTCTGAGCTGTGGGGTCCTCCCCTGAGCATGTGATCTCTTCCAGAAATAACCATCCCTTGGAATGGAGGGGCTGTGATAGGCACAATCTGTTAGCAGCAAATTGAGCTGTCACCCTTGTGTGTCATGTTCATTTGGCTGATTAAGGAGATATTAATCTGCTGCCATTGTTACAGTATCTGTCATCTCTGGGAGGGGAAAAAACCCAACAAGGATATGCAGGCAGCTTTTCTGGAGGGATATTTATACAGCCAGGGAGAGAGGAGAAAGCAGAGGTGTGCAGAATACAAATGGGACTCTGATCTGCTACAAATATTGAACCAAGTGCGATTGATTACAGAGCCAACAGCAGATCCTGCTCCAGGTGATGCTCAGGTGATGCCCTGGCTTTGGGCTGGTCCTGGCTGCCCTGCAGGGCAGGGAGACCAACCCTGAGCACTCAGGATGTGTCTCCTCAGGACACAAACCACTTTGGAATGGGTGCAGGGGGTGGTGATGAGGAGTTTCTGATGCCACATTTCCTTATTTCAGGAGGCAACATCAAATTGCTGGGTTTGGAAAGAGTGGAGACTCCCCTGTTAACATTGCTGAGGCGTTTCAAGGCAGGAAGTTCCTGAAATACTGAATAAACCTTGGGTTAAGGTCCAAAGCTGATGGTTCGACTTGATGATCTTTGAGGTCTTTTCCAATCTCAATAATTCCATGGTTCTGTGACCAAAGCCCTTTTTGCTCCTCAGGCATCAGGATCCGTTTCTGGAATCCACAGCACTGCATGCCCACTGAACACCCCCAGGGTGAATTTACCTGAGATTCAGCCACCCTGCAAAACCAATCCCAGCTCCTCTGACAGACAATTCCTTCCTTCCTTCCTTCCTTCCTTCCTTCCTTCCTTCCTTCCTTCCTTCCTTCCTTCCTTCCTTCCTTCCTTCCTTCCTTCCTTCCTTCCTTCCTTCCTTCCTTCCTTCCTTCCTTCCTTCCTTCCTTCCTTCCTTCCTTCCTTCCTTCCTTCCTTCCTTCCTTCCTTCCTTCCTTCCTTCCTTCCTTCCTTCCTTCCTTCCTTCCTTCCTTCCTTCCTGCATTTCCTCACTGCAGCAGCTCCTTCAGGCTGTTCTCAGCACCATCCCTGTCCCCAAAAGTTTCGTTTTTATTTGGGAATCCGATGTGGGGCTGTGGGAGATGTGAAAGTGCTGTGGAATAACAGAGCCCTGGATTGTGGTCTGAGGATTAACCCTCAATTAAGGGTAATTAAGGGAAGTGTTGACTTAATTAGTAAGTGAACACTAACTACTGATCCTAAAGGATCCTAAAACATCCTAAACTCAGCTCTGATGTCCATAATGACACCTCCACTGCCTTTCACCTGAAAACTCTGGTAAATTAATAAAACTTGGGGCAGTTTCCAGTGGAGATGGTTCCTGGCGCCCCTGTCAGGGCTGGTTATAGAACTTTAACCAAACCACAGCACAGCTGTCCTTAAACCAGGATTTAAGAATTTATTTCAGAGCCCAGCTGTCCTTACACCAAGATTTTAATGAATATGCACATGAGAAATCTTGTCTGCGTAGGGTCTTTCTCATTTTTGTAGTGGGAGCATTAATACAACCTGAAAAGCCCCAGAATCCATCATCAAAAATAAGCTGTTGGCCTCACATTTTCCTGGATGAGGAAATGTATGCTGAGCCCCTCCAGCCCCCCCTGAGTTTTGCCAGAGTCTTCATAGTTTATGTTTGAATCAATAACTATTTTAATACAGGGACTTTAGAAAAGTTTGATTCAAATTCCTTTGACACAGTTCCATCAGCATCCAGTTATAGAGCCATTCTGCATATGACTCATTAAATATTGAAAAGATTCCTATTATTGAATTAACTATTTATTGATTTATAATTTAAAAGATTTATGCTCGGCCATTAAAAAAAATTCCGAGCTGACTTTCACTTAAAGAGATGTCAGGTGCCATTTGCTGCTGGTGAATGTCTAATGTAGCCTTTTCACCCCTGGAGTGAAGAAAGGACAATTACTCAAGGACCTCTGGTTCAATATTCGGGCTGCCTGCATGCTGAGGTCGCTGCTTGCTGATTTTTCCTGAGGCATTAGGTCATGCTCAGCAGCCTCCATCCATCCCCCAGAACCTCCCTGCAAATGCACAGCTTGTGCTTTCTCCTTCTCCACTTGGTTGATTTGCATTTGGTCCTGGTTTCTCATGTTCCTCTGCTTTTCCTGGGGCTGAGGTGCAGAGGGATGGACACACAGACACTCACAGATCTTCCTCCTCCTCCTCTTCCTCTGGCTCAAGCAGCTCCCCCTTGCAGCTGCAGGGAAAAAAATGGGCATTGCAAAGTTAAAAATGGATTTCAGAGCCCCGCTGAATTGGGAGTGTGGAAATTAAAATATACTGATTGATTTGCATTTTGTCCTGGTTTCTCCTATTCCTCTGGTTTTCTTGGGGCTGAAGTGGAGAGGGATGGACACACAGACACTCACAGAACTCCTCCTCCTCCTCCTCCTCCTCCTCCTCCTCCTCCTCCTCACCTTCCTCTGCTCTTCCAGGGCCTGGCTCAAGCAGCTCCCTCTTGTAGCTGCAGGGAAAAAATTGGCATTTTATCTCTGAAATCAAAATTAAAAATTAAAAAATGGATTTCAAAATTAAAAATGGATTTCAGAGCTCCGCTGATTTGGGAGGATGGAAATTAAAATATACTTCAAGGCTCACAGCAATTCCCAGCTTTAAAGCAACGCTTCCTATGCTGATGCTTTGCTTTTTCTGGAGTAAAAAAATATGAATTTAATGCCTTTATTTAGCACCTCTAATCTGAGGCTCACCAAGTGCTTTAGCCCCATTAATTATTGAAAGCTGAGAGCCCCTAGGGGTGTCTATTATTATAATATTCCTTTTACAAATGACTGAGCTGATGCACAGGAAGGTTAAGTGACTCTTTGAAGGCCACACAAAGTCCAGCTACAGCTTTCCAAAGAGCAGCAAAATGGGCTGGAGCAGGATGAATAAAATAAACTTTTACTTTTAAAAACATTTTTACAAATTTTTTTAATAAATACAGGCAGAAATACTACTTGGATCTAAAGGAGGAGGGAAAAAAAAGAAGCACAAAACATGAGAATGGATTTTTTTCTGTACACAGCAAGCAAGGCTCTGCCTCAGATAATGATCTCTCCCTATTTGTTTTACTTTTGACTTCAGGGACCTGAAGTTTTAGTGATTCACATTTTTCTGCAGCCCTTTCTTGGCTCTCCATCAAACCCACCCCGAGTAATTAGCAAAGCTCCGTCAGACACAACTACAGCAGAGTCATGCATTACACCCAAAAATTGCTGCTCCAGCTCCTCCAATCCTTGAATTATAAATAGAGACTTGAAAAGGCTGCTTGCTCCAAGTAGGAACTATTTCAAACCTGCCACACAGCTCTCCCAGTGGTATTGCTGGGGGTTAGGGATTAACCCTAGAAAAATAATTTTTGGAAATTCAGACAGAAAACTGTAATAAACGGAGTTGGGATTGATACAGGAAGGGAAAAAGGGGTTGTTGTGGAGGCAGAGACAGGGAAGCTCACAGCAGTGGGATATGGGAGAATAATTAAATATATAGAGATACACACAGATGGATATTTTTGTTTGTTTTGCCTTTATTCTTCATAAATGGGCACCGAGGCAGCACTGGGGCTGTGGCAAAGGTGCAGGAGGTCAAAGTGGGAGGGGAGAAGTGGAGGTGTGAACAGCACACGCGTTCATTAGCACTGAAATCCAAATGTTATTGCTGCTGCTGTTCAGATCCGTGCCTGGGGATGCAAACACTCCCCAGCCCATCCCTGTGGCCATTTCCAGGTCACTTTGTCACCCTGATCCCCTCCAGGTGCCCCTGTGGCCACCCCCAGGTCATTTTCTCACCCAGATCCCATCAGATCAGGCTCCAGGTGCCACTGTGGCCATTCCAAGGTCCCTTTGTCACCCTGATCCTCTCCAGGTTCCCCTGTGGTCACTCCCACATCACTTTGTCCCCAGATCCCCTCCAGGTGCCACTGTGGCCACTCCAAGATCACTTTTGTCACCCTGATCCCCTCCAGGTGCCACTGTGGCCACCCCCAGGTCACTTTGTCCCCAGATCCCCTTGGTTCAAGCTCCAGGTGCCACTGCAGTCATTCCCAGGTCACTTTGTCACCCAGATCCCCCTCCAGGTGCCACTGTGGTCATTCCCAGGTCACTTTGTCCCCCAGATCCCCATCAGATCAGCCTCCAGGTGCCACTGTGGCCACCCCCAGGTCACTTTGTCCCCAGATCCCCTTGGTTCAAGCTCCAGGTGCCACTGCGGTCATTCCCAGGTCACTTTGTCACCCAGATCCCCCTCCAGGTGCCACTGTGGTCATTCCCAGGTCACTTTGTCACCCTGATCCCCATCAGATCAGCCTCCAGGTGCCACTGTGGCCACCCCCAGATCATTTTCTCACCCAGATCCCATCAGATCAGCCTCCAGGTGCCACTGTGGCTGCTCCCAGGTCACTTTGTCACCCAGATCCCCTCCAGGTGCCACTGTGGGCACTCCCAGGGCTCCCTTCCCTTCCCCAGCAGCTCCCCCAGCAGTGCAGCCTGGCCCTGCCCGGGCTCTAAATGTGCATTTCTGTCAATTCAAGACCTGGGGTTGCACAGGTAACTCCCCACTGGCCCAGCTGCCAGAGGGTTATTCCCATTTTCCCTTCTGGAGAAATCCGGGGCAGTGTTTGCTGGGGCATTGAGGATCCTTCCCCCAGCAGTGGGGCAGAGCTGCTCACCCCACAAATCTTCTTTGGGTCTGCTCAGAAAACGACGGGCAGAGATTTATTTGGAGCCCCAAGCACTTGGGCAGGGGTTTATTTGGAGCCCCAAGCACTTGGGCAGGGGTTCATTTGGAGCCCCAAGCACTTGGGCAGGGGTTTATTTTGTGCCCCAAGCACTTGGGCAGGGGTTTATTTGGGCAAGGGTTTGTTTGGAGCCCCAAGCAGTTGGGAAAAGGTTTGTGCCAGAGCAGGGCCAGGAGGGGGATGTGGGGCAAGGATTGGCAGGGGTGAGAAGCTCTGATCCAGCTGTGATCCAGCTGTGATCCAGCTCCCAGGGCAGCTCTGCCTGTGCTGAGGAGCCTGAGAAGCTGAGCAGGGGCTGGCAGTGAGGATAAGGATGGATGAGGGCGGGATGAGGATTCTCCCCCTGGGGACAGAGGTGACAGACAGGCTCCTCATCGGCTCTGTCACCTGTAATGGACTGGAAAGGGAAAAAAAAGGAGCCCAAAGGAGCATCAGGCTCTCTCTGCAGAGCAGGAGCCCCCAGGCAGGCCAAGAGAAGCCCCTGCCCTGCCAGCCCTCATTAGCAGCTGCATCCTCACAGCCTGCTGGCCGTGCAGGAGAATGCCCTGAGAGCAGATTCCCACTGGGCTTTCCATAAAACCCTCCCCGTTCAGCCCCTTGCACGGTGCCCTGTCCTGCAGAGCCACAAACCGAGCAGCTGAGCAATGAATCTTATTGTTGCGGTCTCCAAATACACCTGCAACATGAGAAAATCCTGCTAAATTTAGTTTTGGGGTCTCCAAACTACTCCAAACACATCTGCAACATGGGAGAACCCTGCTAAATCTTATTTTTGGGGTCTCCAAACATGCCTGCAACATAGGAGGATTCTGTGAAATCCTATTTTTGGGATCTCCAAACTCCTCCAAACACATCTGCAACATAGGAGAATCCTGCTAAATCCTGCTAAATCATATTTTTAGTGTCTCCAAATACATCTGCAACAGGGGTGAATCCTGCTAAATCCTGCTAAATCATATTTTTAGTGTCTCCAAATACATCTGCAACATAGGAGAATCCTGCTAAATCTTATTTTTGGGATCTCCAAACTCCTCCAAACACATCTGCAACATGGATGAGTCCTGCTAAATCTTATTTTTGGGGTCTCCAAATACATCAGCAACATGGGAGAATCCTACTAAATCCTGCTAAATCTTATTTTGGGGATCTCCAAACATGTCTGCAACATGGTAGAATGCTGCTAAATCCTCCTAAATCTTATTTTGGAGTCTCCAAACACATCTGCAACACAGGAGAATCCTGCTAAATTCTGGTAAATCTTCTTTTTGGAGTCTCCAAACATGCCTGCAACACGGGAGAATGCTGCTAAATCCTGGTATATCTTATTTTTGGGGTCTCCAAATACATCGGCAACATGGGAGAATCCTACTAAATCTGGCTAAATCTTATTTTTGGGGTCTCCAAACATGTCTGCAGCATGGGTGAATCCTGCTAAATCCTGCTAAATCTTATTTTTGGGATCTCCAAACGTGCCTGCAACCCAGGAGAATCCTCCTAAATTCTGGTAAATCTTCTTTTTGGAGTCTCCAAACATGCCTGCAACACGGGAGAATGCTGCTAAATCCCGGTATATCTTATTTTTGGGGTCTCCAAATACATCGGCAACATGGGAAAATCCTGCTAAATTTTATTTTTGGGATCTCCAAACTTCTCCAAACACACCTGCAACATGGGAGAATCCTCCTAAACCCTGCTAAATCTCTTTTTTGGGGTCTCCAAACATGCCTTCAACATGGGAGGATCCTGCTCTGACTGGGCTGGACATTCCTTCTGACACCCATGCCATAAATCTTGCTGAGGCATGGGCTGATCCAGCCAAAAGGACTTTAATGCCACAGGATTTATTTTATTTCATTCTGTTTATTTGAAGTTGACTCATTTTCTTCTAAATGAGGGCAGTTCTGGGTGTTCTGCCAGGTTTTAAAAGGAGCCACCCAAGAAGGGCAGGCACCATCCCACATGAGCTTCTCTGAGCTGTCAGTGGGTGAAGGCAGCTCCAAAATCAGGAGACAACACCAGAATTATCATTTTTTGTCACAAAATCCACCAATTTTCCCCATTTTGTGGTGCATAATTAACGCCACAGCAGCTGCCATCAGCACTGTAACCCAGCAAAACCCTCCAAAAAATGGGATTTTCCCATTTCAGCCCCTCAGATTGGGAATCAGCATTTCTTATCTCAAGGTTTGCACACAGATGTGAGCCTTCTGTCAGGCTTGGAGAATTCCCTCTACATTGAGAATTTCCTATACATTTTGAGAATTTCTATTTGAGAATTCCCTATAAATTGAGACTTTCCTATACATTTTGAGAATTTCTATTTGTTGAGAATTCCCTATACATTGAGAATTTCCTATACATTTTGAGATTTTCTATTTTAATTTCTGGATTCTATTATTTTTCTTTTTGGATTCTATTTTATTTTATTTTATTTTATTTTTATTTTTCTTTCTAGAAATCCATTTCCCAGAGGAGCCCAGTCCCTGGCAGGCCCTGGTGGCACTGGTAAGAATTTCCTACAAATTAAGAATTTCCTATACATTTTGAGAATTTCCATTTGAGAATTCCCTATAAATTGAGACTTTCCTATACATTTTGAGAATTTCTATTTGTTGAGAATTCCCTATAAATTGAGAATTCCCTATACATTTTGAGAATTTCTATTTGTTGAGAATTCCCTATAAATTGAGAATTCCCCATACCGTGTGAGCGTTCTGGCAGGATTAGAGAATTCCCTACAAAAAATAGCTCAGATGTAATTAAAACACATTTTTCCCCAGATTTAGGAATCCCATGGACAAAAAAAAAAAAAAATATTTTCCTGCCCTTTCCATGTCCCTGGTGCTTCTGGTGATGCCATCCCTGCACCCAGAGCTCCTGGCACTCCACACCCCCATTTTTAGGAACATTTTTTTTTCTGTTCCATTTTTAGGACCACAAACCACATTTTAAGCAGCAGGTCCCATTTCCCAAATCCCAGCCATGCATGACTTCCCTGTGTGAGCAGCTGAATCTTATGTTTCTTCATCAAGGAGTTTTTTCTTCCTGCTTTCTCAGCTGTACAGTGTCTCTGGATTTTTTTATATATATATTTTTTTAATTTTATTTTCTTTTTTGGCTTGAGGTCTCTGCCTAATTATCTGTAACCTTCTGTTCGAAGATCCCTGTCCTGGCCTGATAAAAACCAGTAACTTTGAAAACAAACTGGGCCTTAATTTTCCTTGACAGCCCTTCTTTAAACATGTGGGCAAAGCCCTGGCTTAATTAAATGCACATTCGTATTCCAAACAAATTAAGTACAATTAAGGACTCTGAGTTATGGGTATCTATCACTGGGTGATGTTTTTGTAAAAATTACCACATTTAGATCAAACACAGAGGACCCTTTGCTTAATTGCTTCATTAGGGCCTGATGCAATAGGTTTCATAAATACAGGGTCTGATGTCTCTCTGGGAATTGCCCAAAAAAACGGCTCTTAAAGTAATTGCTTCCACATTTCTGCCTTCCTGAGCTCTCCAGTGCCACCAGGGCCTGCCAGGGACTGGGCTCCTCTGGGAAATGGATTTGTAGAAAGAAAAATAATAATTTAAAAAAAAATAGAATTCAAAATAAAAATAATAGAATCCAAAAATAAAAATAGAAATTCTCAACATGTATAGGAAATTCTCAGTTTAGAGGACATTCTCAAAACAGAAATTCTCAATTTGTAGGGAATTATCAAAAAAATCGGAATTCTCAACATGTATAGGGAATTCTCAAAAAAGAGAAATTCTCAAAAAAGAGAAATTCTCAAAATGCATAGGAAATCCTCAATGTATAGGGAATTCTCAAAATATATAGGAAATTCTCAATGTATAGGGAATTCTCAAAACAGAAATTATCAAAATGTACAGGAAATTCTCAATGTATAGGGAATTCTCAAAATATATAGGAAATTCTCAATGTGTAGGGAATTCTCAAAATAGAAATTATCAAAATGTACAGGAAATTCTCAATGTATAGGAAATTCTCAAAATATATAGGAAATTCTCAATGTATAGGGAATTCTCCAAACCTGACAGAAAGGTCACGTCTGTGTGCAAACCCTGAGATAAGAAATGCTGATTTAGAAATGTCGTGGGATGGGACAGACTTTGCTGAGACAAATAGAACTAGAGACAAGTTTCAAAGGATGGCCTTAAAAATAAAATTAAATACTTTGGAGAGATAGAACTATGAAAGATGCATTGTAGGACCCATGAGGGGTAATTTTAGATTATTGGCTTTAAGGCATTTACAGCATGGTGTAGCTAAAGCTGATAGGCCAAGAAATACTTAAAATATGTTGTAATTAAGAAATAGTTGGCTTCTGGTTGTGATGGTGTGAATTCACAGAATTCACAGAATTCACAGAATGACCAAGTTGGAAGAGACCTTCAAGACCATTGAGTCCAACCCAGCCCCAACAATAAATGAAATGAGACACTGAGAGATGAAAGAAACAATGGGGAAGAAAAACCCCTAGATTCAGTAAGAATTACAAATTAAAAGGGAGGGTTGTACATTGGAGGGAAATCTTTGGGATCGGGAAGTCTGAACCTCTCAAGTACCTCAGAAATGGGGGGAAACCCCTTAAATTTGGTAGGAATTAAAAATTAGAAGGGAGGGTTGTACATCAGAGGGAAATCTTTGGGATCAGGTGTTTTGGGAAGTCTGAACCTCTCAAATACCTCAGAAATGGGGAAGAGAGAGGGAAATTGGGATAAAAAGGAGGCTGCATCCTCCAAAAATTGGAGACACCCCAGGGGATGCCCCATGGCCTCTGCCTTTATTGGAATAAAATAAGAGCGACTTCTCTGTCTCCTTTTTGGACATAAACCTCTGGTGTTTGTGGGTTAATTTTCCTGACAGGAACAAAACCTGAGCCTCCTGTGACAGGCTCAGGAGCTCTGCCTTTTCCCTGTGGAAACCAAAACAAGCTGAGAGTGCCCCCAGAAGCAACAGAAGTGATTTCAGCAGAGCTCAGAGGGGTGGGAGCTGCCAGGACAGGGCGGTGAGAAATGGCATGTCACTCTCAAATGAAAGCTTTGCAGCATTTCTGGGTGGCTGTTCCAATATTCCTGTTCCTTTCCAAGGAAAAAAGTGGAAATAAAATGCTTTCAATCCTTTCTCTTCCAATTTCCTTTCTATCTTTCCTATTTTTTATTTTTTTTTGCTTGACGTTGAAAATATAGATATAAAAGGGAAAAAATATATATAAAAAGGAAAAAATATATAAAAAGAAATATTTATATTTATATTTATATTTATATTTATATTTATATTTATATTTATATTATATAATATATATAATATAATATATATAATAGATATATATTTATATATATTTATATATATATAAGAAATATATATATATAAAAAGGAAAATATATAAAAAGGAAAAAATATAAAAGGAAAAAATATATAAAAAGGAAAAAAAATATATATAAAGAAAAAAATATATAAAAAGGAAAAAGGAAATTATAAAAAGTGTGTGTGTATATATATATATATATATATATATATATATATATAAAATATATAGTAAAAGGAAAAGGAAATCTGTCCATCTTCTCCGAAGAAAAGATTATAATATACTAAATATAATATACTAAAAATACTCAGAAATTTTTTGCTTTTTTAATGAAATATTTAAATGTCCTGAAAAGTGAATTTTCCCATGGAGATCATCACTGGTTGCAGAGAACTTTTAGCAATTTAAACCCGTGCTGGTGACATTTGTGCAGAGGTTGAGCTGTTTCATTTATGAATAACGTTATTTCAACATGCAAAGGTGAATCCATCCTGACATCATCAGGGCTGACAAATCTGGAGCCAGATGCAGAATTAAAAAGCAGAAAAAGGTGATAAAATTATTGTTCCTGCTGCTGTGGGGACAGGAGATCCCCAAAGCTCACAAGGTGAGGAACATCCCTTGCACTGATGGAAAATCCTACGGAGCTGAGTTTTCCATGCCTCAATTCTCCCCCTTTTGCCTTTCCATGGAGCACCCACGGCTCAGTTCAACCCACCAAGATCTGGGGATTTTTGGGGCGATTTCCCCTGCAGATTTGCAGATTTACCCTCCAGGATACAGAATTTAGAACGTGCTGAAGGCACACAAGCAGATTTCCAGTAGCCACAGAAACAGAGCTGCTCATTTTCCAACAGCTGTATTCTCCAGACCGATTTTCCTCACTGCAAAAGCAAAAAAAAATAAAAAATTAAATAAATAAAAAGGAAAAAAAGCACAGCAGATTGTCCAGTCCATGACTGGATGGCTGGCAACAGAAATCCTATTTCCAAACTGACCCCTGCTTTCCTGCATGGCATCCATTAATTCCACAGGCTCACATTTCTGGGAAGATGTCAGTCATGTCTGTGATTTTTCTATCAGCTATTAATGCCAGATCACAAGGTGAGAAAGCAGGGGTTTTAATCTCAGGACCCTCAGGAGATGGAGCTGCATACATTTGGTGTGAGCCATGTGGCTGGAAATGTCAAGGACAAGTATTTTCAAAGTGAGGAGTGAGTGTTCATACCCATGAGCAGTCTGAAGTCCTACACAAGTGATGCAAAGCAGCTTTTTTCTCCCTCCTGAAGCCAGGAATTGAGTTTGGATGCCCTAACAGGGCACCTCAGCATTTAAAAATTTGCATTTTTATGCTGACATTTCAGCCTCTCCTAAGGTGTTGCCCATGGAACTGTTCACTGTTCTACTCAGGGAAAAGTTTCTCTGTAGGAACAACAAAAAGTTCCCTCTCTCCAGAAATTGTTTGTCCATTCAAACATGAGATTGGTTCCTCACCCCTCATTTATTTTTTCATTAGATTATTTGCCCAAAATTTCCCCTGATTGTGCCAAATCAGGCACTGAATTTGTTACAAAATCCATGATTTTAGACCTAATGATGTAACCCACCTGAGAAATGCACAAAATCTCTTCTTCCCATCCTTAGCCCAATTAAATAACTTCGGGCTTATATGGGGTAACTTTGAGTCCCATCATATTCCAGGTGTCACCACATAAATCCACTGGGTCAGAAGTATGAAACACACAGAAACGCCATTAAAGTTCCATTTAGGCACATTTATTTCTAACTTCACATACCAAGAGCTGACACTGGGCTTTTCCTTTTCTCCTGCAACCTCCACAACAAAACCTAACACTGTGAAAGGTTCCCTCAAAACTCTGCTCTCAGAAAAGTGGGAAAAGAGACAAAATTTCTCCTTTTTTGGGTAAATAATGGATTTGCTCAAGCCATCCACAGTGGAGGGTTGGACAGAACAGATGCTCATTCCTAGGAGGGCTCTTAGCCTTGAATTGCTGGGAATTTTATTTGGAACACGAGTGGAGTGGGAGAACCAGGAATTACATCCAAGCACTGCCTGCCCAGCTGGGGAAAACCCTGGCATAACATTTATTTCACAGCCCAGTGCCCACTGCTGCCACCCAGGAATGTGATTTAACTCCCAAAGAGTCACAAACAGTTACTCATTTGCCCTTCACACCCATTTTCTTTCTGTGGGCCCTCAAGTCTGAGCCTAAAAGGTGTAAAAATTCTCAATGGGAACCAGAAGAGGGTGGAAAAATTAAGAGGAGTCTGAAGGAACACGGATTGTTCTCATCCTTTGCTTGTAGGATGGATCTGCCCCTCCTTTCAGCTGCTAACTGCCACCTAACATAGATATTATCCTAAAATATTTTCCTAACATATTTTCCTTTTTATTGCACCCATTTGCCCTTCACATGCTGCCACAAATTTTCTTTCTGTGGGCCCTCAAGTTTGAGCCTAAAAGGTGTAAAAACTCTAGCTGCAAACCAGAAGAGGGTGGAAAAAATTAGAAGAATTTGAAGGAGCATGGATTGTTCTCATCCTTTGCTTGAAGCATGGATCTGCCCCTCCTTTCAGCTGCTAACTGCCACCTAACATAGATATTATCCTAACATATTATCCTAAGACATTATCCTAAGATATTTTCCTTCTTATTGCATCTATTTGCCCTTCACACACTGCCACAGATTTTCTTTCTGCCGGCCTTCAAGTTCAGACCTAAAGGGTGAAAAAGTCTCAGTGATGTGAACCAGGAGGGGGGAAAAAAAAAGAGGAATCTCTGAAGGAACACAGACTGTTCCCATCCTTTGCTTGAAGCATGGATCTGCCCCTCCTTTCAGCTGCTGACTGCCACCCAACATATTATCCTGACATATTATCCTAACCTATTATCCTCCTTATTGCACCCAGCTCCAAACATCTTGGATCTGCGAGCCACAAAAGGAGAAGGCTCCTTTATCAAGTCGATCTCCAAGCCCCATTATGTTCCCCTACAACAGTTTCCGTAAACATTCAGCAATTTTCGGTGTCTGGGCTGAAGAGGTGCATAAACAGGCTCCACTGAAATGTGAAGATGACTGATAATGTACTAACATTGAGACCCCTTGCTGGGATTATTACCCCCTGAGTGCTCCTTACAGAATGTGCCTCTTATCTCACACTGACAACGCTAATAGAATATGCATAGCCCTATTAGCATACAAGATAATAGCACCCTGGAGGGGACAGAGCCATAAAACTTTAAGTAGAAATCAAAACAGAAGGAGGAAGAAAAAGGGAACATTGTCACAAGCCAAAAAGGAGGGGGAAAAAAAGAAAAAAAAAAAAAAAAAAAAGGAGCCTGAGGGCAAATTTTGCTGCGGAAAACACACATAGTCATAATTCTTGCGCTAGTCACCATGCAAATGGTAATGGTCTTTAGTCCCATGAATACTATCAGTGCTGTGTTTGCCTGAAACATTAATTGAGATAATGTGCCCCTTTCGGATGCAGCAGGGAGCCGTGTGTCAAATTGTACCACAACAAAATTACGGCAACATCTGCAAGAAAAACACAACAGCCATTGGGGTGGCTGGCCTTGGATGAGTCCAACTGGGGCTTCTCCTGTGTGTGCAGCTGGAGCCTGGGCAGGAGCAGGAGGGGAGGGAGCAGATGGGGACCTGTGGCTTGGGATGCAAACCCTGCAGGTCGGGTATGTTATCTTGTGTTATCTCCCAACCGTTCTCTTATCTTTTGTTATCTCCCAACCCTTCTCCACCACTGGAGCTCGGGATTTTGGCTGCTCACAGTGACCCCAAGATGTGTTAGAAAGTCTCTTTTCCCAGACCAGCTGTCGAAGAAGGAGTCAGAACTCTTCAGGTCTTGTTCTTTCTCAAGGTTGTTTATTGTTTCTTATCTATACAATTCTTTCTCCTGTCCAGCCAAAGTCTGTTCAGCAGGTCAGACAGTGGCACTCTGGTGTTATCTTTTTATACTAAAAACTACATGTACAATATTTACAGTAACTTCCCAATACCTATCACCTATGTTAGACAGTGAGCTTCTACTCTAAACCAACCCAAAAGTGCCAACATCACCCAGAAAATGGAGGCCAAGAAGAAGAAGAAGAAGAAGAAGAAGAAGAAGAAGAAGAAGAAGACACGCCCAGATTGCTCCATCTTGCCCCCTGAACCCCTGTTGTAAAAACCCCAAAAAATTCATTTTTCACCCCATGATAAATTCACTGTGATTCTACTTAAACTTTCCAAAAGTGCCACCATCACAGCAAAAGATGGAGGCCAAGAAGAAGAAGAAGAAAGGCTGAACATGCCCAGATTTCTCCATCTTGCTCATAATTGTTCATATAAAGGTTGGCAATTGTTTTGTCCAAGGGCTAAATCAAAGGCACAAAAGTGCCTTTAACCAATCCAAAAGTGCCACCATTACAGCGGAAGATGGAGGTGAAGAAGAAGAAGAAGAAGAAGAAGAAGAAGAAGAAGAAGAAGAAGAAGAAGAAGAAGAAGAAGAAGAAACATACCTCCACAGCCCTGCTCTGAAGAGCTGGAAGCTGCAAGAGGGCATAGAAATGCCTTCACAGATTCTGACCTGCCAAGAGGACATGGAAATGCCTTCACAGGCTCTGACCTGCTGCTTTTCCAGCAATTTCCACCAGACACTCAAAGTTCCTCGTGGTGTTCATTGTGGGATGTGGAATCCTCAATGTTCTGTGTCGCTGTTGTATTGAGTGTGGAAAACACGTTCATTTCACTGTGAAAATTTTGAACAATTAATAAAGGACAATGGGAGACAAGGAGCATAGAGCAAAAATGTAAAAAGGGTGGAAAACATGTTCACTTCATTGTGAAAATTTTAAACAATTAATAAAGGACAATGGGGGACAAGGAGCATAGAGCAAAAATGTAAAAAGTTTAATAAAGTTCAAAAGGAGAAAAGGAGCACAGAGCAAAGGTTATTGGGTCAACCAAGACCACACTTACCTTCAGGGATACCCCTTAAATACCTTTTCCCTTCCATCAGCCTGTTGCATATTCATAAACAATTATGCATAGTAAACTTTTCCCCAAGCTAGTTTACATATTTTTATATGGCCCCTCCTTGGGGCTGCCTTTTTAGAGCATGGGTATTCCTTGCTTGTTATCACAGGGAAAACAGCTCATCTCAAAAATACAGCGATTTTAGGGACTGCTGAAGCGTTTTGTTTAATGTTCTTCTGTGGCTGGTTCAAACTCTGGGATAATTTCTCCTTTCTTCCTGGAAAGATAACAAAATCTTTGTGTGCATGTGGTAGGAACTAAAGTCACCTCGTGTGAATCACAGCTGTACAACGCTCACAGGTTACCCCATCTGAATTTTTTACACTCTGGCCACTCTTCTTATCAGGGATTCAACAAGGAAATGCTATTTCCACAGAGAGATGGAGGAAATGCCTGAAGAAACAGCATTTTGTGAACACTTTCACTGGGTACAAACAGGATCTGAGGGGGATTCTCTGCCCAGGACAGGGTTATGGAATGAGTTGATCTTTAAAGTCCTTTCCAACCTAAAACATTCTGGGATTCTGTGATTCCATGTCTCCAGGACACAGAGGGATGATTCAGCTGGAAAACCTCACTGAGTGTTTCTTTGGTGTGT
The DNA here is from genome assembly GCF_028018845.1 of Melospiza georgiana. Taxonomy (NCBI): domain Eukaryota; kingdom Metazoa; phylum Chordata; class Aves; order Passeriformes; family Passerellidae; genus Melospiza; species Melospiza georgiana. Next base: position 8,760,335 of record NC_080451.1, read on the forward strand.
TGGGGGGAATGTTTTGTCCATTGTGTGATGAGAAATTAGCCAAGTTAAATTACTTTCTGTACACACACACAAAAATAATTAAATCTGCAAAAAAATTGGAAAAACCTTTAGGAATGTTAAACTATGAGAACAGAGAAAGGTTTGTGCACTTCAGGTGAACCTGAGATGGCAGGAGGATCTGCCTGAACCTGGCATCTCTCCTTCCATCTGTACCTTTTATTTTGCCCTCCCCCTGTGGCCACAGAGAGCAGCAGCCACAAGTTTTTAAGGATTTTTCTTGGGAAAAGCAGTGAGAAGTCCAGAGAAAAAGAGAAAACAATTCTTATCTCTATTCACTGCTCCTGTTGTTTTGCACATTTAGAAGGTGATAGAGATCGTTTACCCAAAATGATTTGTCAATTAGATTCTACTAAAAGTTGTTTTGAGTGATAAGCCAATCACTCAAAGCTGTGTCCTAGCTGTCTCAGATAGCCACGAGTTTTTCTTTATTATCTTTTTAGTATGTGATTTAGTATAATATTAGTGTAATATTATTATATAAGTATACATGTTATATATGTATTATATATATTATATATATTAAATACGTATTATACGTATTATATATATTATATATGTGCTATATATAATATATAATATATATATAATATATATAATATATTAATATCTTTTCAGTATGTAATTTAGTATAATATTAGTGTAATATGATATATATATTATATATAATATATATTATATATATGTTATATATATATTATATATTCATTATATATATATTGTATATTATAAGTATTATAATCTTAATACTTTCCCCTTCCATGGCTCTCCTTAGTGAGGCCCAACCCCTGAATTTATTCTGTGTACACTGAATCCCCTCAGTTCAGTGGGCACCTCACACTGACTTCTCTCTATAGTCTGGTTTAATAAAGCTGGACTAACTGTGGACAGCAGCAGACAACAGCAGACAAGTGAAAAAATATTTATTAGTTGTACATTTCTTATATATTCATCCTGAAGAGTTTTGTGCTCCAACACAGCCACGCTCAGGGAGGATGATACAGCAAAAAGGGAGAGGCAGGATTATCAACCAGCTCATTCCATGTCATTAATTATTGTAGGATAAATATCTGTTTTCCTTACAGGAAGGCTTAACTTTCATTTAGCAGCCATTATCTCCAAGGATCCCGAGGAGCCCGGGCCCGTGCAGCCTGGATGTTGTTATGTATTTATTAAGTTGTATCAGGGCCCATTTAGCAGCAGCTCTGCAGTTTATCACGTAAATATCGAGTGCCAAATACAAAAGAGAAGAAAATAGCAACATAAAAAATTTATCTTTGGGGGGGGAGGAGAGGGAGAAATGGTGCTGATAATGTGATTGTGCCTTCAGCAATAGTGGCTAATATCCTTCTGCGAGGGGTGGTGTGAAAATATTCCTGGGCTGGGGGAGGAGGAGGAGGAGGAGGAGGAGGAGGAGAGGGGAGCTGAGCTGGTGTTTGTTTGTTTTAAAGTGTATTCTGGTTGCAGGCTAGGTCAGCGGGTGGCCAGACTGAGAAAATGAGTCCCCCGGGCTGTAATAATTGTAACTGTCAGGGAAAAAAAGTCAAGGTCTTCGATAGCACTGGTCTGCTCTGACTTCTGACCATGGAGAAATATAGATGAGAACTATTGCCTGGGGCACTCAGCAAAGAAACCAAGAGGTTTTTAACTCGTGGTGCCTTGTGCTTATGAATTGGAAAGCCCATTCTGCACCTCGGTGGTTTGTGTTTTTAGGATTATTTTCATTTGCTGTATAAATGAAGCTCGGGGTGTTCCTTCTCCTGATGGCCAGGATGCAGTGAATTTCTATTGCCTGAGCCCCAGACAGCACCAAGGTTTATCTGTGATCTTTTAGCAGTGGTTTTTCACAAGGAGAGCCTGAATTTGATTCTCTCTTGCACTCCCCATTTATCCGAGTGGTCCAGAGCTGCCTGGCCTGGATTATTCCAGAATTACACACAGGTAACTCCACAAAATATTCCAAAGATAAAAGCAGTGAGAGAGAGGGGTTAAAAAATTAAACCACACAAGATTAAACCTTGCAAAAAGGGAGAGGAGGGGGAAAAAACTATAAACCTTGCTCGTCCTTTTCTTTCATTATTACACAGCCAAGGATCAGTATCTAACAGCTCAGGGTTTTGTGAATTATCCATTTGGCCTTTATTTAAGGCAGAGTGGGAGCTCTGCTGAAAACTTGCTCAAAACCTGAGCCCAAAAAATTACAATTTTAGTTGTCTTTTGGGCAATATCAGGCACATTCCCTGCTCCAGCTGGGAGGGAGGTGCCAATTCAGCCCAGCCACTTTCCCTTCCTTAGGCAAAGCTCTGAGCCAGCACTGCAAGGTTTGGAGACCTTGGACTTGTTTCTATTTGCATGGGGTGAAAACAAAATCATCCTTGCAGTGGCAAAGCTCACTCGTGTCCGGTCACCTCTTCCTTCAGTGTCCCTTTGTCTTTGGCTGCAGAAAAAACTCTGATGCCCAGAAGCTTCCTCATCAAAATCTGTGTCCTTCTGCAAAATGTTCTGGCTCCAGTGAATTATTATTTATTTTTCGCTGCTAAATGCTTTGTTCAAACACCCTTCTAATAGAAATTATTAGTAAATGTAATGCCTTTAATTTTCATTAATAAGAGGAAATGGAAATATTTCTATAGAGAGAGCCAAATAAACTACACAAGCATCAAACAGCAACTTGGGGGTGACGGCAGCATGTAAGGCTTTGTTGGTAAAGGTGGATAATTATTGCTGGGATGTGATTTGCTTGTTGAAAACCACTGTAATGGTGAATTGGGTAATATTTATGGCCTCATCTGTGCTTTCCTCACCCTCCTCACAGCCTGTGTGTGTCCTGTGAAGAAAGTAGAGCATGTGGAAGGAGAAATGCTGGTTGGTTGTTGGAGTAAGGAGCCAAGCCGTGGAGCAAACAGGAAAATATCTGAGGAATAATACAAAAGAGGTGTTTGTGTTCCATCATCACACAAAGAGCTGCCCTGCTCTGCCTCCCAGCACCACAAATCTCAGGAATTCCCATTATTTGCTGCACTTTGTGGAGAGGCAGCAGAAAGAAGAGGCAGAGCACTTCGGGACCCTCTTTGTCTGTGGCCCCAGGAAATGCTGACAGGATCAGAGACTCAAAACCCAGAAGGAAGCACCAGCTCCTCTGGCCTGGCTGAAACAACAGGGCCCAGACATTTCCCTGCACTGGACCTGCTGGGTTTTGCTTGGAGAAAGGTTGTTTTCCATAAAGGCACAATTTCCATGGCACAGAAACCACTTCCATGTGAGAGCTGCTCCAGCAGCTCAGGACATCCAGGGAGAACCACAATGTACCTCAGTTAACTTTGCCTTCTCACCACCAATGGGTTTTTTGGCTGATGTGAAGGACTTCTACAAGGATTCCCTGCACATGGAGATCCTGATATACATGGTGGCAGTATTAGTCCATAATCTTAATTTTAGCCATTAATTTTGGGCCCATCCCAAAGCCCTGGAATGAGGAATGTGCTCACTGAGTAAGCAAAACTCACCTGAAACACCTGCAAGCCCTAAAGCTCCCAGCTTTGGCAGAAGGAGAAGGAAACCAGAGTGGAAATCTCAGCTCTAAGGGACTTGCATGACTTTGAACCTCACTGAGCATTCATTTATGGGTTAGCTCAGCCTGGAGCCAGGCACAGCAACCCACAGGGCTCCCTCTTCCCAGGTTTTCAGCAATTCCAGCTGGCTGCACTGTCACCTGTGCAGAAAGGAGACAGAAATGCAGGTCTGCATGCCCAGCAGGTACCTGTGGCTCACCAGAGCAGCAGTCCCAGGGATTTTCTATTTTAAGGTGAAGGTGGAGCACACAGAAGATCTCAATGTCACAGCAGAGCTGGGAGGGAGGCCTGCAAGGAGGAGGAGGAGGAGGAGGAGGAAGGCAGGAACCTTCACAACTAATGTCAATTTTCTGCATCAAATATTTTGATAATTAAACAAAGCTGATCAAGAGAGGAAAACAGCATGTCTCCAGAGCTCCGGAAGCAGAGGCCCATTAAATAGAAGAGTCAGAAAGTGCCAGAGGCGGCAGCCTCAGATTAATGGCACTCCAGTAATAGATTTTTCCCAGGCACAGTCACACAGGAGACAACTCCTGTGCAGCCAGAGCAGCGATGAGGCCGTTAAAGCAACAGTAACATTAAATCACCTGGTTCCAGGGGGCTGCCATGGATGGGAGCGCATCGGCCCCACCAAGGTGGAGAGCTGAAATGCAGAACCCAGGGAATTCCTCTGGCTGCCCTGCAGGACTTGAGACCTGCCCAGGGGGCTCAGAGACCATGGCAGAGAGCCCCAGACCCCTGTGACTGTGATTTAGCCCCTTAGAAAAAACAATTACCAACCTGATATGAAGAACTGCAAGCCACGAAAGTTTAAGCAGAATGATAGTGAATTTATCACGGGGTGAAAAATAGATTTTTGGGATTTTAAAATGGGGGTTCAGGGGGCAAGATGGAGGAATCTGGGTGTGTCCAGCCTTTCTCCTTTTTCTTCTTCTTGGCTTCCATCTTCTGCTGTGATGTTGGCACTTTTGGATTGGTTTAGCATAGAAGCTCACTGTCTGACATAGGTGATAGGTATTGGGAAGTTATGGTAAATAATGTACACGTAGTTTTTAGCATAAAAAGAAAACACCACTGTGCCTCAACCCAACCTGCCAGACAGACCTACAGCAGGCCAGAGAAAGAATTTTATAGATAAAACACAATAAACAACCTTGAGAATGAGAATAGAAGAGTTCTGACTCCTTTTTCAACTGCTGGGCTGGGAAAAGAGTCTTGTACTTACCTCCGAGTCACTCTGACCAGCAGAAATCCCAAGACTCAGGCACAGGGGCTGCATCCCAGCAATCTTTCCCAGCTGGCAGCTGGGATGGAGGATTCATATAAAAGCAGCAGTGCTTGCAGAAGTAGCACAAAGGTCTCTTCGTGGGATGGAGAAATGGGGATTAAACGTTGCTGTGGTGGTGTTTGCAGGTCCCAGGATGAGGGAAGAGATGAGAATCTTGACTCCAGGTTTCAGACGGCTGATTTATTATTTTATGACATATATTATATTAAAATAAAATGATAGATTAAAATATACTAAAGAATAGATGAAAGGATTTCGTCAGAAGGCAAGCAAAGGAAAGGAATAGAAAAGAATGATAATAAAATCTTGTGACTGCTCACAGCCTCGAGACAGGTGGCTGTCATTGCTCATCAAGTAAAAAACAATTTCACATGCTGGGGAAACAATTCTCCAAATCACATTCTAAAGTATGGAGAAGCTGAAGCTTCCCACCTTCTCAGGAGAAAAGATCCTAATGAGAGGATTTTTCAGAAAATATGTCAGTGACACGTCCCAGCACATTTGGGTTTGCAGGGACCGAGAGCAGTTGTTTTGTTCTTCTCAGGGAATTCTCAAGTTCTTATTTCAGGTTTTAGCTGCAGTGTTCCTCTCCTGACTTTCAGGGTGTGAAAATACAGTTTTGAATTTATTTAGATGCAGCCAAAGTCCAGGGAGGGGATGGGAGGGCAGGAAATCAGCCCTGTGCTCTTATTCACGAGTCAGTTTTATCTCAGCAGTGCCTGAGCTGATCTTCCTTGAAAAGTCCATCCTGTCTAAAGCATTTCTATCCATTTTTATAATACAATAATAACAGAAACAAGGGGCTCTCCCAAGCCCAGGCTGGCATGGATTAGAGTCCACCACAAAAGGACTTTGCTCCCAGCTGGGGTGGATGGAAACCAGATGAAGTGGCTGAAAATCGGAAATAACTTTGAGACGTTCTTGAATCCTGATATGATCACATCACAGGGATGGGTTAAATTTATGATCTTATCTGGGATTTTTGTTTGTAATCAATCCCAGACCCACTGGCTATCACTCACTATAAGCTTATGATTTCCTGGTGCTAACAAGGAAAAGTTGGGACATCAAACTCCGAGGGAGTGAAGCCAAGCTAGGATATTAACAGATAGGATCAGAACTGGAATGCAGCAACAAGAGCAACAAAAACCCCAAAAAACAAACCCCACACTACAAAAGGAAAGTGCCACCCTCCTGCATTTCAGCCTTTGTATCTTTTGGCCTGTGTTTCAGGTGTGTGCATAAACCTCATTTCCCAGGCTGAAAGATTTGGGGATAAAAGCTAAAACCACCAGAAATTTAACAGGAATATCCTGAGATCAAAGCAGAGCTTCAGCATGGAGTAAGTACAGTTCATCCTTCATCCTGGATAGGCAGTGGGAAATGCAGCAAGATGCACTGATTTCCTAAGTTTTCTCTGGATGAATATGGATAGGGAAATTGCAGGAGGTTTTGGCATCTTCTCTTATTTAGATTCAAAGCCTGTTTGGATAAAATAAAATAAAAGGCAGGGCCAGTCTGAGGACTCTTCCCTGGTCACTGTTTCCCAGCTGATCACTGCTGAACAAGGATTGGGGCTCTTGCACATTTACCCACAGCACATCAAACTTTGGAGGTCTTCAGCTGTGCCAAAAGCACAGCAGAATTTGGATATTTCTGCCCAATTCTGTCACCCAGGACCCCTCAGGCATGGAAAGGCACAGGGAGCACACACCCACCTGCACCTGCATTGTTGCCACTGTTCCCTTTTCCTAAGCTCTCCCCACACCTTTTCCTGGGGTTCAGCCAGGTTCTCCATGTACCTGTGATGAAAAAAAATGGATTTACATGTGCAAATTAATGTGCTCCACAACAGTTTTGTTATATACATTTATTCAGTGAATTCCCTTGCCAGGTGATTCCCATGTGCAAATCAGAATTTGGGTGTTTAGGAGGCTTTAGGAACATCCCTGCCCTGCACTCTGGACAGCCCTTCCCACAGCGAGCAGCTCCCAAATCCACCCTGAATTGCTTTCTTCCCAACTTTGCATGGATTAGCTGGGACTAACAGTGTGACAAATCTGTTAATGTTCCAACAGGCAAGCCCTAATTTCATCCATACCCTTCAGTCATTTTCCATATGGATATGGAAACTTGTTTTTTTTTTTCCTTTCACAAGCAGGCTGTTAATATTTTCAATATAGGCATGAAAAGATGGTTCAGAGTGAAAAAGTTTCAATAGGAGACATTCAGAGTGTTTCAAAAAGTAGAATTCTTCAATAGTACCTAAGGGTTTTGTACAAAAAAAAACAAAGAAATGTGCAGAATAAATAGAATATATAAGTTTAAAGAAGAGATTTAGCAGGGGATGAACTGTAATTTATGGATCTCAAGCTCCAAACCCAATCCAAAGGGTTTTTTTAATAATTACTTGATAATATTCAAAACTGCATTTGGTTCAGGAGCTCACAGCCAGCCCAGCAGGATAATTCATCCCCCAAAGAAATAAAACTGTCCCAGGGAAACCAGCAGGGCCAGGCTCTTTATCATGGAATAAATCAGCTCCATAAATCAGGAGTGGCTCGGCTGAAGCCACTGGTGCTGGTCTGCTTGGGAAGGAATGGATCAGAACCAGCCATTCCAGGCACTGCTCAAAATCAAAGTGTGGGACTGCATCAATAGCTGGAATTTCTCCTAATTAGCCCCAAATGTGGAACAACTAATTACCTGGGCAAGGCAATGAGGGAGAGAAGGCAGAAATTGAGTGTAAAGCACGTGGAGAAACATGAACAGCAAGTTCACACGCAGATAGGGATTGAGGTGTAACAGGCATTAAATAATAGCTATAAACTTTTATGCCTGGACATGAATCACAATATTATTTCTTCCCAGCTGATGCTCACAGTAGAGGTGTGTGATGTTTTTCACTCTCAGTGATGTAAAAATGGCTCCTAAAATTAGCATGGAACAGGGTTTGTGCGGAGCAAATATGCTGCAAATTTGTGCTGGTGCAAATTTGGGACACAGATTTATGAATTTTTTGACTGCAACTTTAACTTTTTTTAACTGGCTTTAAAACCAGCTGGAGAAACAATTTGAAGTCCATGAAACGAGGAGCTCACTAATATAGATGCTCACTTCAGGGTCAATGTCCCTCCTGCCACCTAAAAACGATAAAATTTGGGATCTGTGAATGTATTTGAGGATAAAGACATCCATAAAATCCTGAAATCACAGCGTCAGGCAACCTTGTTAATCCTCAGAAGTGAAAGTTCTTGAGGATTCTTTTGTTTATTCAAGCAAACAAACTTAATAAATCCTGTTAAAGTGTTACCAAGAGTTTTGCTGCTCTACTTGAGCTTCATCCCCTCCAGTCAGAATGCTGGCTGAGGAGAGGAAGTGCCATTAACTAATGCAGAAAATAAATCCTGCTTTATTCCCAACAAATGAGGCTCCTTGAGATTCCCAAGAACAAAAACCCATAAGTTTGAATGATGCCATAACAGCACAGAGACATTATACTTGCTGATCCTTGTAAGTCCTTTCCAACTCAGGATATTCAGGATATTCCATGAAACTTTCTGCTGGCAAAATGCAGCAATTAAATGGTAATAACCACCTGGATACATCTTCCTTCCTGAATTAATCTAGAGGCTTTTGAAAAGCACATCCTGAGGTTAATTATGTGGTTAATTAATGGGTCTGACACACAGGTCAGGCCCTGGCACAGGGTGCCCAGAGAAGCTGGGGCTGCCCCATCTCTGGAAATGTCCAAGGCCAGGCTGGACAGGGCTTGGAGCATCCTGGGATAGTGGAAGTTGTCCCTGCTCATGGCAGAGGATGGAATGAGATATCTTTAATATCATCACTCTGATAAGAGGGAAACTCACAATGCTTGTAACCATTTGAGTGTCCCTAATTTGAAATTATGCTGAAACATTTCAATTATCACTGCTGTAAATGGTCAATTTGTGCTCCCAGAGGTGCTATTCTATTTTAGCATCCTTGTGTTTCAAAAACTCACTTGTTGAGGTAATTCTTAGTTAAAATTCACAGCACAGCCTGAGCCTGGAAGCTTCCTGCACTGAGAGACAACATATCTGCAGTTCCTCAGGTTTTTCCTATGCCAGAAAGTGGCTGTGCACACTGAACATTCCTGTCGTACCCCAAAAAGTCCCTGCCCACCCTCCAGTGATGCTGGGACCAGCCAAAACCCACACTGGTTTTCATCCCTCAGCAGGGAGAGCTGGCCACAGCCTGGCCCCAGCTGGCCCCCGTTCCCCAGGCCCTGGCAGGAATTTGAGCTGCCACACAAAACCCTGGCCTTCCCCTTCCCCTTCTGTGCTTTTTGGAGTCTCTATTTCCACAGGGGTGGAAGGGATCTGCCTTTCCCTTCCCTTTTTGTGCTTTTTGGAGCCTCTGTTTCCACAGGGGTAAAGGGATCTTCTTTTCCCTGCCCTGAACAGGAGCAGCTGCCTGCAGCTCCCACCTGAGCAATTCCTTGGGGTCACCTCCCTTCCCAGTCCAATTCCCTTCCCAAGAAAGGAATTCCTGATCTCCAGATACTCTGCTGGCCTCTCACATCACCTGGAGCTGTGGGGGGATTTTGGCTCAATTTTTAGGAAAACGTTCTTTCCCCAGAGGGACTGGGCCCTGCCCAGGCTCCCCAAGGAACAGGCACGGCCTCGAACAGCTCCAGGATGTTTGAGCAACATTCCCAGAGTGGGATTTTGGGGTCTCTGTGCAGGGCCAAAAGTTGGATTGATGATCCTGTGGATCCCTTCCCACTCAGGACATTTGGAGTGACATTTTGAGTCTGTTCTTGTCCTTGTCCCTTCATCCCAGGAATGGATTCTGAAAGCCAGGCCTGCCCCTGCTAACACAGCCAGGGGCAGGCCTGAGCTCCTGCAGGTGGGCAAAGGAGGCACCAAAAGAGCAGAATCTCCTTTTCCCTGAGATAAGTCTCAAAATGAGACCACACAGGTGTGGAAATCCACAAAATTAGAGGGTTTTGGGAAAGCTGCAAAAGGCAGGCCTCAGAGGGAGTAGAGCTGTGATTAGAGCAGGGGGTCCCAAGAGCTCCATTCACAATTCCCACTTTGCTCCCCTCAGGTCCACAATTCTCAATTCCCACTTTGCTCCCCTCAGGTCCACAATTCACAATTCCCACTTTGCTCCCCTCAGGATTTCCAGGCCTGTGTGTGGGTGGGAAGCTGCACAGGAATAAGCTGAGCCCAGGGAGAATCACAACTTCAAGGCAGAAAAATCCTCCAAGCAGCCACTTTGCCTTTAGAGATGGGCAGCCCTGCTTCAGGGGGAAAACTACTGTGTGAATTGGCCCTAAAATTTTATTTTCCCTTTAAAACAAATCCCTGTGCTGGCATTTGAAGCAGGCCCTGTAGTGATTTACAACACAGAGTGACATTTCAGAAAAAAAGATAATGTGGGTAATTAATTATTTGCTGATCCAAACGAACAATTGGACATACCTACTTTTGGTGGATTTAATCTTTGCCGAGGCCTTAGCTGGCAAGCATGAAATATCACTTTTCAGGGGCATTTTGGTGCATTTATGCAGGGTACAATTACATGAGGCAGCTTTATGACACATTGACTCGGCTGGGTGTGATGCAATGTAATACAACCAAAGTAATACGAGCTTTTAAATGCAACATGATGGCCAAAAAAAAAAAAAAAAATCCATCTCAGATGTGATCTTTGTTTCATTTCAGATGCCAACTGTCATAATTCACAGGGTTGTGCTCTGTCAAAGCCAGGGGGATGTGTCCTCATGAAGGAGGAAATATCAAAGAGGAGTTAAAACAAGGGGCAGAATTAATTGCAATAACCAGGGTGAATCCTCTGGGAAACAAAGAAATGAGCTGCAGTTCAGAGGGAGTTAAAAAGTGCCAATTCAGAGCTGGCACAAAGGGTGCCACACTTCTGAGCTGTGTTTTAAACCCAGGAGTTTTCTCCTCTTGCTGTATTTTGCTGCACTGAGGGATTTGGGATGTGCAGGATTTCCCTGATCTGACTGTGTGTGATGCAGTGTAATACAACTAAAGCAATACAAGCTTTTAAATGCTTTTAAAATACATGTTTTTAAATGCAGCTCCTCTCATTGTCTTCTGCCTGCTCTGAGGAGGGATTTGGGATGTGCTGAATCTCCCTGATCTATTCCTGCTCAACAAGCTCATGAGAGAAGATTTCACCCCACCCCTGATAACAAGCAACACCTGATAACACATTTCAGCACTGAGTGGGAATGGTCAGAGCCAAGGCAGATGCAGGGAGAGGAGATGAATTTGTTCCTTTTTCCTGTCTCCCTGCATTTTTTTCCCTTCCTGTGAGGTATTTCAACTCTGCACTCCTGCCCATCAGGCCCGGACAGTAGACAGAAATGTGTCCCTTCCAATTCCAACCCTGATCCTGGGATATTTCCAAGCCTTTTCCATATCCTTGATAGATAATGGTTTAATAAGCGATCTGGTTTTTATTTAAAGGGTCGGTAGTAAAACCCAGATCACATTTCTCACTTGGTGGGTTAAAAAACCGCTTACGCTCATTTCTGCAATGTAAAACGACACTATATCAAATCAAACATTTCCAGATGTGGCCAGCTTGTGGATGCAAGTGCGAGAGAAGCCAGCAGGCTTTCCCAGGTTTTTTTAAACAGGATTGGAACCCCACCTACTGGCAGAGAGGGTTATTGTGATGGCAAGGCAGGAACTCGCGCAAAAAACCACACACTCGCAGTGAGATCCTAAATATTTACTGATTTCCACACAGACTGAGCATCACTCAGGTCAATCCAGGCACTTCAGTGCTTGAAATTTATAGAAATCATATCTTAAGGATGTCCTAAATTCCAGCTGCAGTGGCAGACACAAGGAAAAGCACAAATGTCACTTTAAAGCTGATAGGTGTTGGCAACACTTTTGGTACTTCAGAAAAATTCAGTGTGAGCAAATAATCTTGGTTTTAATTTGGAAAATCTTGGTTTTAATTTTGGGTCAAATCAGCTTTGTTTAGCAGATTTGCTAAACAGATTTAACAGATCTTGTTTAGTTAATGATCCCAAAATTCTGTAGTTTTATATTTTAGTTTTACAGTCTAGGAAGGCAGAAGGATGAAATAAATTACATCCCTCTATGTTATGCCTCTCATGGCAGATCAAAAATTAAGACAGAAATTATACAGGATGGAAAAATCTCATTCTAAGTGCCAACTCCTGAATTAGACAACTTAAAAAGGAAAAGTTCTTGTACTTCACTTAGAATTAACTAAAAAACACCCCAACACTTCCTGCGCTACAACTTTCTATAAAAACAAATATCAACAAACCCATTCCTGGAGAGCATTTCTGCAACCTTAGGTCTTGTTAAAACAGCTCAATTAGCAGCCTGAAAATTTACATTTTAACACATTTCAAAGCCATGTAAGCTTAAAGAACAGAAGAAATTCACAGAAAGCAATTTTCAAGCACTAGAATCAATGTTTTAGCATTCCCAAATGAGACAATTTCCACTTGCAGCCAGAGCAGCAGAGCCCATTCCAAAGGCAGAAAATCTGCACCTCGTGTTGCTCCATGGTTGCTGTTTTATTTGCGTCAGTCCCAAATGTCCCAGCTTTGATTTCACCACACAAACAAAAAGTGTTGCAACAATTTCTCTCTGGAAATCCCAAGCAAAGACTGAGGAGAGAGCAAGGAGAGGGTGGCACAGGGAAAAAAAAATCACCCATTTCCAAAGGGACTCATGGAAAAACTACTCTGGCTCTACTGGGTTTAATCAAATTATTCCGTTTTTTGGGGGGAGAAGAACAGTAAAAAGTTTTTTAAAGCTCCAGGTGTGCTTGGAGATGTGCACTTTTATCCTTGGTATGGGTTTAAGTGTGTAAAGGAGGATTTTCTGCAAGGTTTGCCCCTAAATCCCCATTGAAAACACACAAAGGTGCCCAGTTCTGAGCAAATGATGGAGTGGGAGCAGCTCCCTGATAGCTCCTTCTGTCACAGTTATCCCTTCTGCAGAGAGAATCCAGACCTGTCTGCCCCTGGAATGGCACAGAAGGAAAAAGTCCTGATGAAAGAAGAGAAATTGAGCTATTTGTGGCAGCTGGAATATGAGCCAGGCATGTCCAAATATGAAGAAAAGCAATTTTCTGTCGTGGGACAAAGTGCTGAGAAGGAGAAGAGGTTTCCACAAATCAGAAGGAGCTGGAAAGGTTTTCCTTGCTGAACTGATAACAAAAGGATAAATTAAAGTTGTTTAAGGATAACTTAAAGCTGTTTAAGGATAAATTAAAGCTCTTTGGATGGGGCTGAGTAGAGCCACCCTTCCCTCCATGAGAAGGGAAAGGAGATGTACAAGCTCAGAGAGAAGTGAGCCCCTGAGAGTTTCTGCTGCATTTAGGGAAAATAATCATTTTAATAGTTGCATTTTCAGCACATTTGGAGTGGGATGGCAAACAGGAGATAGTTGTACCTGGCCAGAGAGAGGACACAGCAGGTACCATCTGTACCAACCCTCCCCTGCAGCTGGACCGAGCTTAACAGAGCTTGTTCTGAATAAAAAAAGGAGTTTGCAGCAGCAGCCCTGGCTGTGCTTGTCCTCTATCTGCTGTGATCAAAGAATGGAAACAGCTGCATGTCTCAGCTCCCTGGCAATGAAAGCTGCAGCAGATCTGCTGTGTCCCCAGGCACAGAGCAAGAAAGAGGAAAGAGAAAGGGAAAGAGCAGCAGAGGCTGGGAGAGGGAAAAGCCAGCGAACACCCAGGCTGTGTTTAGCCACACTCCACGTCCTCCTAAACTGCAATCTCTTAAGTGCCACTTACTCAATTAATCCAAGCTCTTCTAGTTTAAAAGCCAAGCTGTAACATATTTAAACAGCTCAGAAACCCTACCCACCAAGCCCTGCTCTGTATCTGATCCATCAGCTGCAGCAGTGACTGTGCATTAACTAAGAAAGCCCAAGGTTTGATTAACACTTCCTCTGCCACTTTGCTGCTGCTCATTCCTGCTGGAATCCTGCTAAGGCTGCAATTTCTCAGCTTTTTTTAGCAGGGTGGATCTTATCCCAGCAGGGACTGTCTTTTGGACCAGCTCCTAGAACATCCTTGCAGCAGCTATAGTAACTATTTTTATAGGCAAGTTTTATTAGGAAAGTATTTTAAATGGCCTTTGAATGCAATTTAGCAGCTGGAAATGGGGCAGTTTGCCAGCATCATGTGAGCAGACAAGCTGTGGAGCACCAACAAGTGCTACCAGAGATCCTCAATCCCCTCCAGGCTGGGCATGAAAACCCACAAGAGTTCACTGAGCCAGAAGATGCCCTTAAAATGCAAATGTTTGCAAGGCTGAGCTCTGCTGTTCTCAAGTCCCTCACTAGAAAAATCCCTAATTTTGGAGGCCTAAAGGGCATATTTAGAGCTAAAATTGGTCTAGAAGTGGTGGTTTTGTTACACAGAGGATGTCAGTTCACCGTAAATACATGTAAGGACATCAGCAGCACTTGGATTTCTCATGAGTGTGAGTTCAGTGCTTGGTCCTCAATAAACAATCCAAGGTATAAAGTGAAATGGCCCAAACACACAGGCCCCAACACATTCACCTTCTGCCACATGGAGAAGCAGGAAAAGGATTTAGAAAACTGCTGAGCAGACACGAAGTCCTGGTGCTGCAGCCATGGCAAGGAACCACATTGGCATCACTGTGAGCAAGGGGATGGCTGAGAAAGCAAAAATCAAACCATGAAAGAGCTGGAGACCCAGTTCCAATCTCAAACCACGCTGGCACAGTCCTGGGGGGGTTACTGTGGTTTCAACTCGTGCAGATAGGAGTGGAAAGTGGCCTCCAGTGGGAGCACACGCTGAGGGAAAAGGCAGCTTTGCTTTTAGACATGACTCCAATTGTACAGTCTGAGAGTCAATTAAGCTTTGCTTTCTCCATATCTCCTTCCAAATAAAGGCTCAGCTTGTGTGCTAGGCATTTTTAAAAATAAAATCAAACAAAAATCATACATTTGGCAGGTCCTGGGCATTCCTGCTATTAAATTGTTCTGTACTTGATGCAAACTCTGAGTGTATTAAATAAAGAGAAGTGGAGTAGCCCCTTTGACCAGTGTCCAAGTGTTTAGAACTGTTAAATGTGAGTTTCACCCGTGTTTACATGTGGAATGGAACACAGCCACTCAACCACAAAATGTTCCCAAAGCAAACATCCAAAACCTGGTTGCTGGCAAGGGACACTGACAGGCTCGCCTGAAACCAGTCATTCACAGGATGCCAAAAAACAACAGATTACCAAGCAAAGGAGGGTTTTTTCTTACCTCCAGGGAAGAGGTTATTTTCTTACCTCCAGGGAAGAGGCCATGGCAAGTGACAGCAAACAGGGACTGGCAAAGCAGAGTGTGGGCTCAGAGGGGCTCAGGATGGAGAAGGAGGGCTGGTGTTACTCCAGATGTGCAGAAGAGACGTGGACACAGCCAAGTCTCCACGTGCCAAGGGGGTGTGTGAACCTCCTGAAGTGGAGGGGGGATATTCTGCCAAGTCAAGGCTGGCTAAGCAGGAGAATCACAGAATGGATTGGGCTGGACAGAACCTTAAAGCTCGTCCAGGAGCACCTTCCACTATCCCAGGGTGCTCCAAGCCCTGCCCAAACTGGTCTTGGGCGCTTCCAGGGATCCAGGGGCAGCCACAGCTTCTCTGGGCACCTGTGCCAGGTGTCCTCTCACTCCAATTCCAGGTGAACAGTCCCTCTTCATCCTCCTTTCAGCCTCTTCAGGTCCTGGAAGGTTCAAAGTCTCCACACACCCTCCTCATCTCCAGGCTGAGCAGCCCCAGCAACCCCAGCCTGGATAAAGAGGAAAAGTGAACAGAAGGAAACTCCAGCAGGACTCACCAGCTCAGAGGGGAAGGTGGGATCAGGAGGTGACCTGTGCTCCCTCAAACACTGCCCAGGTTTTTGTGACAGCCCACGTTTGTGTCACCGTGGGGCTGTGCTTGTTCAGAGGAATGGAAACGCACCCTTGGAGCTGGCACACGATGCAAAGAACAAAACAACGCACTGGGATCACCCTCTGGGTGTTGCAAGAAGGGAGAAATCTATGAAATAGGGCAAGAAATTACAAAAAAAAAAATGTAAGCAATAGCTTGGGACACAGCTGGGAAGGATCCTTCAAAGTTCCCTCAGGATCCTTCCAGGATCTTTCCAAGGTCCTTCCAGGATCTTCCCACTGCCCCTTAAAACAAGGTCAAGGCCAATTTCTGCCACCTCCAGCTCCAAGCCCTGCTCCCACCTGTGGTGGTGCTCACAGGGGTCCCAGGATGAGGGAAGAGATGAGAATCTTGACTCCATGTTTCAGAAGGCTTGATTTATTATTTTATGATATATATTATATGAAAAGAAAATGATACATTAAAATTATACTAAAAGAATAGAAGAAAGGATTTCATCAGAAGGAAAAGAAAAGGAAAAGAATAAAATCTTGTGACTGACCAGAGAGTCCAAGACAGCTGGGCTGTGATTGGCCATTAATTAGAAACAACAACATGAGACCAATCCCAGATGCACCTGTTGCATTCCACAGCAGCAGATAACCATTGTTTACATCTTGTTCCTGAGGCCTCTCAGCTTCTCAGGAGAAAAAATCCTGGCAAAAGGGATTTTTCATAAAATACCATGGCTACACTCACCCAGCCATGTGAGCCTTGCAGCTGCCCCTGTGCCCCATCCCACCCCTCACCCTGCCTCTCTCCCCTCTCTTTAAAAATAAAATCCAACAAAATCAAACCTCGTTTGATTTTATTTTTAAAAATGCCTAGCACACAAGCTGAGCCATTGCTACCAAAGCCCAGCCAGCTCTCCTCTCCTCCTGCATGTTAACACCTCCCCACAAGCTGAGTGATCCCTGCACACTCCAAATTCGTGTTTTTATTCTGCCTCTGCATTGACACCTTGTTGCCTGAGCCGTGTTGATGGGTTGCAGGTGCCCCCTCACCATGAAACTGGCCAACAACCCACTCACAAATTTGCTCCACTTGTTAATATTAAAATCAGATGGCCAATGCCTCCCCTAAATTGGTTCAGGCTTGAGGTACTGCTGCTTCACAGTAGGAAGAGTGTTCCAACAGGCTTTCTGCAGGACCTGCTATTTATGGTAAACACTCCACTTTGTTGAAATAACATAAAATTTTGAGATAAACCCATTCTAGACAGGGAAATGTTAAAAGTGCCACCGCCTCTGCTTTGCAGCTTTGCAATAATTTGTGTTTGCAGCTGCCTCGTGGGGCTGGGGAGGACCTGAGCACCACATGTTCTCTGCTCAGCACTTGCAAACCAAGGAGATTTCTTTATTTTCTGGCTCTGCTGGGTTATGGGGCTGTCTGGGCAATGTCAGGCCGGGTTCTGCCTCTGATGGTTGGGACAATGGGAACTCTGTGGGACCAGGACTGCAAGGAGTGGTGGAAATTTTGCAAGGTTCTGAAGATTCACTGCTTGCTGAGCCTGGAGAGGTGGAGGGGAATATTTGCTTTCATTTATTTAACAGAGGAGAGAGGGAAACTCTCTTCAAACTGTAATTTTGGAATGAATTTTTATGTGGATTGGCAAAAGAAAGAGTCATTATTCCATTCTCCAGCATTCATTTACAGATCTCAATTATGATCTCTGGGGAGCTCAGCCACCATCAAAACAAAACCAAAGAAGCCCTCAAGGACAAAACATTATCCCAAACACTCCTGACGAGCTTCTACTCCTTTCCTACTTTGTTGTCTGCAAAATATTTTAACAGGTGGACTGGCAATGGTGTGGAAAGTGATTTGAACCCAGAATTTTTGAGGTATTTCAGGAGATAAGCAGCAAGCTGGGCTCCATTACCCAGCAGTGACACGGAGGGGCTGGAGCTGTTCTAGAAACTGGGTCCCTTGCCAGAGATGCAGGCAGGAAACACGGTCACTGTGAGAGCCAGAGCACCCAGCCAGAGCTGAGGAATTTGTCCATTTTCTGCCAACTCCTCGCATGGAACAGAAAAATAAAGTAACATGAAACATGGCCCTCGGTGCTGGCACAGAGCTAGGAAGGAGACTCTGCCAGCCAAGGCTGTTTCCTTCCTCTAAAAAAGTGACCACCCTATTTTTTTATCATTAAAATATGTGTGCCTTTGTTGGACAGGCTGATCTGCAGGTTTGTGGCCGTCCCAGTTATGCTCAGAGAAGCAAATAAAAAATGATGGAATTACCTCTGTTCTCTAACAATAATTCCAATGAGCGAAGGTCTAGGGAAATAACCTGTGGAGCAGAAATAATCTGTGGAGCAGAGCTCAGCTGGCCCCAGAAGATCATTTATGATGTGCCATGGCTACTGTAAATCCAACCGGAGCCCTCTGTGGTTGTGTCAGTGAAAGGCTTCTGAAATCTGTGAGATTTTCCTGGAAATCTTCTTTAGATGTCAAAAATGAACAAAAAAAAAATAAAATAGGAAGCGTGTGTGATTCTGCAATTAATAGATAATTTAAAAGGAGAAGTTTACATGGCATATTTATCTGCTTATTAAAAGAATTCCCTGGAATGTGCTCAAAAGAATGAGTGACACTGACTGCTCCAGGATATCCCCTTAATCCCTCACAGAAGAACCTGTGGCTTCCCTCCACCAGCACATTCCTCAAAGCTTTGGCTGAGATTCCTTCCATCTTACATTTTACATGTTCAGGGTTAGGAGCAGATGCATTTAAAGGTCACAAATTCACTCTTTGTTGGGGATCTCACCTGGGATGAGCTCAGGGAGTTGTTTGAACTCTAAACACCAGGCAGGAAAGCAAAGGGAGAATTTGAGGAGCAGAATCATTATCAGAACAAAATGCTGAGCTGCTGATAACGTCATAGACCAAATGTGAGCATCTTCCAGGGGGGTTTTCCCAGAATAATGGCACTGCTCATGAAGGCCACCCCAGAACTTGATGGTTTACGGTAGTTGAAGTGGGATTAGCCCTCATGAAAGACTCAGGAATACTTTTTCTCAGTGAAAGTTTACAATAATATTTTAAAGACTCTCAACCAACACCCACACTTAAGCTTTGAAAACAGATAATGCATTTTTAATGGCATTGCACATCTGACAAGGAATTTGACTAATTCCTCTGATAGCAGACAGCTTCCTCCCCATAATTCATCACAAAAGGATCAAAAACCCAAACACTCCCTGCCATCCTTGGAATGGCCCCCTCCACCCCTGGCCTCCTGGAAAGGATCAGATCAATTCCAGCCATTCAGTGGCAGGAGAATGGAGCCACAGATCCCTGACCTCCCTTTGGTCTGTCCTACCAAAATAAGGGCTGGAGCTGAGCAGGGAAAGAGGGAAAATCCTGGAGGAGACCAGGGGATGTTGGGCTGCTGACACTGAGCCCATTGTTCCCATTTGGCCACCAGGGATTTGGTAATTCCAATGCTGGTGCAGCTTCCAAAACCTCCAGGGCTGTTTGAATCCCACCATGGCTTTGTCTGGGAACTACCAGGGGTGAAGCACTGGGAGGTGGCTGAATTTGAGGTGGTTTAGAAGGAAAAGCATGAAGAGCTTTCCTCAGCTTTGTTATGATTTGCCCAAATGAGGATTTCCCACTCAAAACCATCTCCAGAGGAGGGGAACCTCCAGTGCTGGCCACAATCACAGGGCTGTGCCTTTAACACCACTCACAGCATAAATCCCTTGTAGATGCTCCACAGCACAAACCCCAGCCAGGTTTTGTCAAGGCATTTTTAGCATTTGTTCTGTTAAAAAAAAAAAAAAAAAAAAAAAAAAAAAAAAAAAAAACAAGGCAAAAAAAACCAAAACCCTGAGGTATTAGGGTGCACTAATCTTTAGAAAGGTTAATTTATTCATAGGGATTTTGACAGAGATGTATGGCTGGGCTAGAGTCCCAGGCACTTCTTCCCAAGGGGAGCTGCTCGTGCAGAGCCTGACAGAAGGAGAGAGAGGCTTCAGAACAGCCCCAAACCACATCAGAGAGGGGCTCCCAAGGGTTCTGAGCATTGCAGTCGCTGTGAGCAGCCCCTGCTGCTCCCCCTGCTCCCACCAAACCTCAGAGACCCTGGAGACCACGGCCATAAAGAGCTCCAGACAGCAAAAGCAGCTCTGTCCCTCCCAAAAATTGTGGATGCTGAAGCTCTTTGCTCTTTTCGAGCAGGTGAAAAGGCCAAAGGAGCTCCAGGCAGCAAAAGCATCTCTGTCTCTCCCAAAAATCCTGGGTGCTGAAGCTCTTTGCCCTTTTAGAGCAGGGGGAAAGGCCTCAGGAGCTCCAGACAGCAAAAGCATCTCTGTCCCTCCCAAAAATTGCGGATACTGAAGCTCTTTCCCCTTTTAGAGCAGAGGAAAAGGCCACAGGGGCTCCAGACAGCAAAAGCAGCTCTATCTCTCCCAAAAATCCTGGAAGCTGAAGCGTTTTCCACTTTTAGAGCAGGTGAAAAAGCCACAGGAGCTCCAGGCAGCAAAAGCTGCTCTATCCCTCCCAAAATTCATGGATGCTGAAGCTCTTTCCCCTTTTAGAGCAGGGGGAAACCCTTTAGAGCAGGGGGGAAAGGCCACAGGAGCTCCAGGCAGCAAAAGCATCTCTGTCCCTCCCAAAAGTCATGGATGGTAAAGTTCTTTCCCCTCTTTCCCCTTTTAGAGCAGGGGAAAAGGCAGCTCAGGGTGGTGTGAGCTGTGTCAGCACTCGGGGCCACCTCAGGACAAAGAGTTCTTCTGTCAGACATCTCAGCCCAGGCTCTTTTTGATGCTCCACAATAACATTTTGGATTTCCAGACAACATCTTGGATGCTTGTTGTCAGATTGGTGTTAGCAAGAGTAGATGAAATGTGTTTTTCATGGATATTTGGGGATCTCTTCTCCAAAAACACAAGAATATAAATCTGTGGATGCTCCAACAGGAGACATCTGCTAAAATAAACTTGAAATAAACCCATTATAAAGGCAGGGGGGCATCACTCTAAAGTATCTGATCATGTCCTGTTTTTCCTTCTGGGAGCAGAGTCTACTCCATAATAAGATTAAAATCTCTACCATTCCAAATTTAGAGAGGATGTGGCAGAAAGCAGCCAAACCTTGTCTCTGCAGAGGCCTCTGGGACCTGTCAGGACACTGTGGCAACAGCCTGATAACTCATTTGGCTGCTTCTTTTTTAATTTGCTTGGAGTCTGTGCAATTAAAACTAAAGTTTTAGAAGGACAGAGCCAATTTGTGGCTGCCCTCCCCTTCCTGCAGCAATTCCTCAACGTCAGGAACCCCTGAGCTGATGCTTTCAGGCTCTTGACCCACAAAGCAAGCTGGGAAGAGGAACCACATCCCAGGGTGTCCTGGTGAGGGTGCAGCCAGCAGAGCCAGGAAAATGAGATTTTCCCCTCTTTTCCCGTTGGGTTTGGGGCACTGTGCCCAGTTTGGGGTCATCAGAGGACTACAGGACCAAAGGGCAGGGGCTGGAGAGGGACTTAGAGGAGCATTGGGCAGAGGTGACTCAAAATTTTGGGCATAGGGAGAAGGGAAAGGGGAGCAGTGGTCTTAAATAGGATCCTCTGAGTGAGGATGCAGAGATGGGGCCTCGGAGGAGAGGGGTGATGGTGTGGGGGCACTGAATTTCCAAACGCACATCAGGACAGCAATCAGACCCCAGAAGAGGCTGCCCAGAGAGGTTCTGCAGGCTCTGCCCTTGGGGGTGTTCAAGGCACAGCCCTGAGCAACTCAACCTCAGTGGAGCTGCTTGCCCTGCGGGTTGGAACAGAGGATCTCCAGAGCTCCATTCCAACCAGGGCTCTGGAATTCCATGATTTCTCTCCGTGGCTGTCCCTGACACATGAAATGCCTCCCCACACAGAGCCAAGCACCTCTGGGAACTGTGAACTGCAGCAAAGAAACCTCTTATTCCCACCAAAAAAAAAAAAGGAGATTTTTGCCTGAGCTGCCTGTGCAGGGCCAGGATCTCAATCCAGCAGAGCACAAACCAGCTCTGAGTGAAGAGCTCACCCGAGAGCTCCCACTTCCCTCCTCTCTCAAGGTTTTTCTATCAGTGTCTTATTTCCACCCCAAACGTCTCCCCCAGCACCAAAATCAGGAATGATCATCTGCAGCTCACCTGGTTTGGTCTCCACCTGCATTTCTGGCACTGCAAAGGACAAGGGAGCAGCTCAGCCTGCCTGAGCCAAAAGCAATAATGCTCTGCTGACCAGAGCTAGTTAACTGCTAGTTTAGATTATTAACCTCTTGCACTTAATGAGAGTCCTGAGGCTGCTTAAGCCACAAGACTGAATTTCCCCTAACCACAAACATGGAATCCTCATTAATACGAATCCAAGACACTTTCCCAGGAAGAAATAATTTGTAGAATGTAGAATCTACCCAGAAGCAAATGATGCTGGATTTAGAAGGAGGCTTGAAACTTGTGCAGTTCAGTTTAATTTGTCCCCAAGGACAAGGAGGAAGGCCTGGATCACGAAATGGATTTTTATTTTTAATTGCCAGGTGTCACCAGACTTTAGCAAGAAAGATTTCTGATGTTTTCCCCGACACCCCCAAATACTTGTAATTATTTTCTGGGGAATATTACTTGAAAAATGATCCATTTCTAACTGAATTTAAGCCTGTGTTATGCAAACAGTAAACCAGCTTGTTTGAAAGTAATCTGTACCCAAGGGCTAGCAGAGGAATAAAAATAAATAAAGTATGAGAGGTTTTACAAAACCACAGACACCACCAGGTTTTCCAGGTCTAAGGGAGGAAAATCTCGTTCTGCAGGCTCCCTTTTACATCTTGGCAATCTTGGGGGTTTTTCAGATGCCTCACAATCGATCCCCAGGTCAGGTTTCACAGCCATCAGCACCTGCTGCCTCTGAAGGGGAACGTGGCCGTGTCCAGCAGCAAAGCAGCCAGGACAGGAAGCCAAATTTATTGCATTTATTTGAAACTGCAGCAGAGAAAGGCTTGGCAGCACAGGGCCACTCACAGAATTCACAGAATTCACAGAATCCCCAGGTTGGGAGAGATCTTCAAGATCATCAAGTCCAACCCAGCCCCAACAACTCAACTCAACCCTGGCACCCAGCGCCACATCCAGGGATGGTGACTCCACCACCTCTAATTCAATATTTAATCACTCTTTCTGTGAGAAACTTTTTCCCAACCTGTATTTCCCTTGGTGCAGCTTGAGGCTCTGGTTCTGAGAAAGAGCCCAACCCCATCTGAGCACAGGCACATTTCAGGAGCTGTAAAGAGTGATAAGGTCACCCCTGAGTCTCTATTCCTTATCTTTTCCTAATATCCAACCTATATTTTCCTTGGTGCATCCTGAGACTGTGTCCTCTCATTCAGGTTTAGCTTTTCTATTTTCCAGATTCTGTGCTGATGCCTCAGATTTTGGGTTTTCTATTTTTCACATTCTCGGCTGCTTTAGTGTGTGGGTCTGGGTTCACATTATGGGATGGTGAGCTCTGTGCACAGAGCAGGGACACAAAACAATTCCTGCTCCAGCTGGGCACCAAGGACAAATGATCCAAATCTCAGCCCAGGAGCACAAACACCATGGGCTGGAGAGAGAAAAACAAGGATGGGACTGCAGGGGCTAAAGCTGGAATGGGACAATGAACTGCAAGGTGCAAATGGAGCAGAACTGATAAAAGTGAGAGACCCCGTGAGTGATTGTCCATTTTTGGGTTGTGCTGCCCAAGGCGGATTTATTGAGGCCTCTTAATAAATCCCTACTTTATTCTTTAGCTCTGTCTAGTCTCTGTTCTAGGTCTTTAACCTTCACTGCCAAGGGAATTCCTCTGGACCAAAGCTGCATCTTCAACCTGCACTGCCAGGGAATTCTCCTGCATCTTCAACCTGCACTGCCAGGGAAATTTTCTGCATCTTTAACCTTCACTGCCAAGGGAATTCCTCTGGACCAAAGCTGCATCTTCAACCTGCACTGCCAGGAGAATTCTCCTGCATCTTTAACCTACACTGCCAGAGGGGCAAGCTGAGGCTGGGGAACACATCCTCCCGATGGAACCGGCAGCACAGCAGCCCTGGAATGTGCTGGAATCCACATCCTGGAAAGCATCAGTGTGTAATGCATTATCCCCTGGTGTCTGAGCTACTGTGCTGGCAAAAGCTTTTCCTAATGACACTCACATCCCCCCAGCCCCTCGCACACACTGGTTTGCATTACAGAAAACATGCAGCAACACAAAGGCAATTTCTCCAGGCTGGGTTTGGATTTATTCCAGGCTGTCACTGTCTCACAACCTCCTTCCAGGGGTTCCCACTCGCTCCGCCCATATCAACTTTTATGTTTTTATCTTGTTTTAATCTTTTCTGTCACGTGGGTGCAAGTGCAGCAGCAGATGGGGCTCAGTTCTGTGCATCACTGGCTGGGCCATAATGCACCTAAAGAGTTCTCTCAGGTGTGTTTGGCTCCATGCACAGTGCTTTTCATCAGATCTGTTTCTGATTTGGTTGAAATTTGAAGGATCAGTGGGGCAAGTCTTCCTCTCTCTTTTTATTCAGATTTAGTAGCAAAGAGGTGCCTGTCAGATATACAACATTCATATCTTTTTGCTGTAAGAAATGGCTATTGGATAAAACACAGATATTTTAATTCACAAAATAATCATTTCATTGTTGATTGCGATGGGGATATGTGGAATTCCCCAAAATGTAGGAACACCAAATTTCTGCCAGCTTTATTGGATAAAGACACAGGTATTTGGATAAAACACAGGTATTTTACCTCACAAAAGAGTATTTTCATTATTGGTTGGGATGGGAATGTGTTGAATCCCCCAAAACATAGGAACACGAAATTTCTGCCAGCTCTATTGGATAAATTCACAGGTATTAGGATAAAACACAGGTATTAGGATAAAACACAGATATTTGGATAAAACACAGATATTTTACCTCACAAAATAATAATTTAATTATTGGTTGGGATGGGAATGTGTCGAATCCCCCAAAATGTAGAAACACCAAATTTCTGCCATGGGGTTTGTTCATATGGGTAGGTCAGACCTGAGCCAAGGAAGGGCTGCTGCCATCCCTGGTGTAAAACCCCTTCTGAGCATAAAAATAAACATTATTCCAATATTATTCCATAAACTGTGAACAGGAGAATTCACAAAGCTCATGTCAAACCGCACATGGTGCAGCAGAGAATTCAAATACAACAGCAAGGAATAATTATAATTGACTCTGCAGGTTTCATTCCTGGTGGTCATCCCCAGCTCAAGTGACAAATGAATTCCTCAGGCTTCCACCTCTTCCTGAAATCCAAGAGCTTCCAGGGCTCAGCAGGGATCAGGAGAAGCCAAGAGCTGCCCAGGCATCCCAGCAATCTCAGCTTTCCCTCCCTCCTGGGCACACAAAGTGGTGTCACCCTGGCTGTTCTCTCCCTTGCCCTCCCTCACACGTTTAAAATGTCATTTTGGGGTGAGTTCACCTCCCTGAGTGGAATTCTGCCACACTTCCCCTCGTTTGAAACGTCGTTTTGGGGTGAGAGTGGAATTCTGCCACACTTCCCCTCGATTATTGGATGGTAAAAGCAACTTCCCAGCATCATTTCACATCAGCAGTTTTCACCAGCAAGGTGTAAAAATCCCTTTAGTGCCACTCAGAATCTACAAGATCTTAATATGCAAATAATCACAATAATCACAATAATCACAACCCCTTTTCTGCCTGTTCAGATATCACTAGGCCCAAAACCTGGTTTTTTGCAGTATTTTCCCTTCATTTTAACTTTCTCCTGCTGATATATCTGATCAGTTACATCAGGGAAAAAACTGTGTTTATTTTCTCATAAACAAACCCCTTTTATAAGCATGAAACAACCATTTCCTCCCCAGCTTCCTCTACCTGGGCACAGCATTCCTGGGATCGTGGAACACGCTGAGCTGGATAATCAAAGTCCAGCTGCTGGCCCTGCACAGACACCCCAAAATTCCAAAATCCCACCCTGTGTCTGAGAGCATTGCCCAAACACCCCTGGAGCTGCCCCTGCTCCCAGCACATCCCAAATTCCATGGAACACTCCATGGCCTGACAGAAGGACATAGACCCTCACCCACACCTCCTTCTGACCTTTTTTCTTCTCTGAATAATGCAGAAAAGAATTTTAGAGGCTCATTTTGCCACATGTTGAATAATAACGCTGGTACCTCTATGATTTTCACCAACTTTTCTTTTTTTTTTTTCCCCTTTTTTTTTTTTTTTTTGACATTTTACACAGGACAGATGTTGTCACCACAGCTGCTCTTGTAAACAAGATATGGAGATGGTCTGGATTGGGTTACCTTGCTAAAATAGGCTAAAATAAATAAAAGGATGGTTGGTCTCTCTCGGATGAATTAGCCTGATTGGAAATGTCAGATTAAAAAGGCCTAAATAAACAGAGTTGGGCATCCACCCTTAATGGAGCCAAGAGCCCAGGAGAGGCAGTAAAGATACAGAAAATGAAAGGCTGGATCCCAGAATTATCCCTGCTGATAGGAAGGGAAGCATCTCCTAAAGCCCAGGCTGAGCAGGGCCCTGGATTTACAGACACCTGGATTTAGCTAAAAGCTGTGCTGCTTCTTCTTCCCTGCTAATAAAGAAGTTCACAGCAACATAAAAACAGGAGCCAAGGGCACCTGGAGGTGACAGAGACTGTCACTGCCTGCAGGGTGAGGTGGGATGTTCTCCCACAAACTCTGCTTTGAGTGAGTTCATTCTTTAAAAACCAAAGTTAGTGCACTGATGTCTCCTTCCAAAGGGATTACCCATGTTCTAGGATAGTTACAGGGTTCTTGTGCTCGTTTCTGTGCCATCACAAATCCTTCTGGCTGCTCTGAACTGCTCAGCCATCTTTGATATCAAACAATCCATGATCCTGCAGCTCCCATAAAATACATTTAAAAGAAAACTGTTCATGTGGTGCCATGGCAAAAAATTGATAACTAAAAACTGTTTCTTCTCATACCATTTCCCTTTTCTACATTAAACACCTTGACCTGTTCAGACTGACGCTTTCAAAGTCTGTCCCAGACCAAGTTTTTCCCCCCAAAAACCCAAATCTTGGTGTGTACACAAATGAAACATAAAGAAAAGCAAATTGTTTTGCCATGCTAAATATCTTCTAGAAGTGGCACGGCCTGAAACATCCAGGAGGTTTAGATTTCAAGCTATTAGAAATCCCTGAATCCTACAACACCCCCCCCCCAAGTTAACAACTCTGAACACAACCCTACCTACACAAAGAATTTGGCCCACAGCAAACACACATTATTGTAAAGTTGTCTAGAAAACAGATGCCGTTCAGACCAGAAATTACCTTAAATGACTGTTGAGTTGACTGGGTTACAATATTTTAAGGATCATAAAAATAAATATAGTTGTCCAAACAGCGAGGGAGAAAGGGTTTGCCAAGGAAAACACGAGGCGCGGAGGGTGCTCGCCCCGCGCCGCCTCGACACCGCGAGGCCCGGGATGAAGTGGCTCTTTGTTCGGGGCCGTGTGTTTAAAAATTGACGAGAGCTCCGCGGTATCAATCACGCCTGTCAGGCAGCACAAGTGCAGATCTGTTACACTTAAAGGCTTGTCAAACCAGACATGATTTAATTTGTCATTTTTCTCTCCCTCTCTCCGCGCGCCGCGCGCACGTGCTCTTCATTACTCTTCATCATCAGCAAAATGAATGCATTTTTTGTATGGTTTTTTTTTTCCCCCCTTCTCTCTGAGAGGGTGGAGGGATGGTTGTTTACCAATGACCCAGCACTTGTGAAGAGATCATAAGCAGCTGTTCCCTACATGCCCTCACGATCTGAGAATTTAGCTCAAGCCGTGGGAGGAGTGGGAGACCAGAAGGTGATTTTTTGGGGCCATTTTTTTTTTTTCAATAGACAAAGGCCCCAGTCCCGCACAGCTCTCTGGAGTTTGTCCTGCTTTCTATCCCTCCTTTAAATTTTCCTCTTCAAACTTCTCTAAAAAAATCAAACTCATTGCACTGATGTCTCTGAAATAATGTTTTAATGTGGCATCCTCATGGTGTGGATTTGGGAGCACAATTGTCAGAGTTTTTGAAATTTAAAAACTTTCTCCTTTCTCCATGACTTATTTTGTTCTTGGGAAAACCTTTACCTGTTGCCATAATCCAGAGAGGAAAGCAGATACACAAAATATCAGAATGTTTTTAGGGAAAAGATTAACTCCTTTGTTTCGCAGTTTATGTGGGATTTTTTTTTTTCCATTTAAGATAAAGAATGAAGGATAAAGGAGAAAACAAATAACGTAAAGCAAAATATATCACAATTGAAGAAACAAACATTACCTATTGATAAACGTAGTCTTGAAATTTATTAGAAACCTGAAGGTACATCCCCATAAAAAACTTTGAGATACCTGTCAGTGCTGTTATACCCCTTCCCTTCAAAACAAGACTAAACCACCAGAAAAGTGTTTAAATCTGGGCAAAATATCAAATATATTTTGAAACAGGTAAATCCCCTCTGCTGCCAGGGAGATGATGCCCCAGATTTGTCCAAGGATGCAACAGTTTGGCATAATAACATTATTTTGAAATAATGATAATAAAAATGGAAATGATAATTATAATAACGATGATGATAATAATAATTTTTGATAGAATAAAGCTTTCAGTTAAGACCCTTCTAAAGAGCTCTCAGCAGAGCCAAGGCTGTGTGGAGCTTGTCTTCAGCACTTCATAGAAATGGGTGTTTCCTTTGTTTATAGAGAAAACCAGAACATCTCTAGAAGGAAGGAATGTCACAGATCACCCATCTGTATGAAAAAAGGACTAAAATCTCTGGAACAACACTGCAGGAAAAACAAATCTGCTCCAATGGGACGAGAACACCCAGATCCTGGGCCAAAGCCACGGTGTGAGCTCAGGAGGGCAGGAATTTAGGTGCATCTTTCAATGAACATTTCATTCCCTGGGAGATGTTGGATAGGAAAGCTTAAACTCAGGTTTTTTTTACTTTTTTTTTCCAAAATCCATCTTTCTGTGCCATAAAGAAGCTCTCTGCCTTCTGCAAACATCTTCCCCCTGCAGCCAGGAGATGTCATGAGAAATTCCTTCCAAGCACAACAGTGACAGTCCTGTCTCCCATGAAGGAAAACCAAAGCCAAGCCTCACTCATTCCCACATTTCCTATGGAAAGATTTCACAGGTCCTCGCTGCAAGGGAGCTTGAATTAAGCTCAGTGTAAAGAGGAATCTCTGCTGTGCTCCAGCAAGGTCAGATCAGCAGGTCCATCAACAAAGTGCAAAGATTTTAAGGACAGGCACCTCAATAACTGGGGTGAAATGTGATTTATTCCGGCCTTCTGTGGTGCACAGGGATCTCTGTGCTCTGAGCAGGAGGAATCCTTCATGCAGAGCACACAGTTCTGTTTCAGGCCTTTCCTCTCTCCAAATAACTCCTGTGTCAGAGGCACAGGTTTAGGATTAGGTTCTGTAAGTGTTACCCCATTAGGCTGAATTTCTCTTGGTGGTGCATTAAAAGCCTCAATTTCCCAATATCTAAGAAATCTCAATTTCCCAGTATCTAAGAAGAGAAAAGTCCTGATTTCCCAACATCTAAGAAAGAGACCAACAAGGACAATTGTGCCCCTCACTGAAAAGTAATTTCTATCACCTACATTAAGAGCAAGCAAGTCAAATGATAGCAATTTCAAGTGGTTTTTCCATGTTTTGCCATGGCACAAGGCACAGAGCCCTCAGTGTCCAGGGATCAGCTCATCCTCATCCTCCAGGACCATTTCTGAGAGCAGGAACTCCCGGGGCTCTGTGACCCTTCCAACCAGCAGGAAATTCTCCGGGGGACTGTCCCCAGTTATTGATCACTGATCGTGGATATGTAAACCAAAGCAGGGGCCAAGCACTGAGCTGGAATTTGGGACACTTCCCAAGCATCCCATCCCCAGGAGAGCAGATGCAGTGCTCCAGGAAGCTCCAGCCTCATAAAGCATCTCAGGAGTGATGTTCCTGGGCACAATGGGGACCCCAAAGGCCACTGAGCCCCCAGCTCATGCTCCAGGGGCTTCCTGAACCCAGTCCCAAATCCTGCTTTCCCTTTTAATGTCAATGGCCCTATTGAATCCACTTGGACTGCTTGTGGGAATATGGATAGAAGAGTTTGGCTCTGCTTTGGTAAACTAAACTTCAGGAAGTCTGAGTATACCATAACAAAGCCCCTAAAGCCAGCAAGCGTCATGAAAGGAGCTTATTTCATTACTAAATCAATTTATGAGTATAAACATGGAGTTATCTGACTAAAATATGGGTATTGCCCACTTGAAATACTGCACCTCAAGCCCACTAAATGTCACCAACAGGCATCCCTGAAGGAAGCAGGCAGCATGCTGCCTTTGGATGCCCCGACTATAAATCAAGAGATTTCCTGAAGGCTGCCTGGAATAGTGGAGAGAAGCCAAAATTGCATGAAGTGCTATTTGTGTGCTATTAGTTTGTGGGGTGGGAGCAGGGAGGAGTGAGTGGTGGGAAGGGAAAAAGGGGAAGAAGGAAAACCACTTTCTTAAGAGTTCCTACAATGTTTGGAAAACATTCATTCACAGCATCCATTTATCAGGCTTTCATGTAATAACTCCAGACTAAAAAATAAAAAAAAAAACTCTAAAAAAAGAGGCTGGAAACAAGGATAGTGGGTTTTAACAGGGAAACTTTGGAATGTTGTCAGTGTTTCCATGTAAAAGAAATGCTGGGATTACAAAGTGCTGTTTGTGTCCAGGTGCCGCTCGGAGGTAGGGGATGATGTCAATTGGTTCTGCTCAGTGCTCTCACATCCCAACAATTGCCCACTCTTAAAACAACTCAGATTTTTACACCCCTCAGCCAACTGCAGCCTCTCACAGCCCAGATGAGTCCAAACCCACTTCAGGAATATCCGTGCTGGCATTTCCATGGCTGGAAAAACTGGTCAGGTCCTGGAGTCTCAGAGAGCCCCATGAGCTGTGCTCAGCTCGGCTGTTCTGGGTTCTGTGCTCAAAAAAGGATTCTGTGACACCTTTGGGGCTGCCTAAAACAGAGGCTGGACAAAACTAACAGAATAAAGAGGTTTTTTATTAAAAGTCTTCAACAGATTCACCTTGGGCAATGAAAAACCTCTGGGGGCTACACCCAACATGGACAATGGCCATGAGCTTTTCATACACTTATGAATTTGGTTCATTTACCCATCAGGGCTTAATCTTCCAATTAAATTTTCAGGCAATTAAGTAATTTACTTCAAGTTTGTCCCCCCCAACTCACTGTTGTTGACATCTCTCAAGGCCTGATACAATAAGGTGTCCTTGAGTTTCAGGCCTAGAGAGGGATTGTTTTGTCTGAATAAAATTGGAGAAGAGCATCTGACAGGCCATGGAGTTTTAGAGTTACACTCTAAAGCAGTACAGGATCTGAAAAATATAAAAATTAAATCTTAAGGCATCACCTTAAGATTGAAAATGGATATTTACGGACTGCACACACAAGGGTCAGCCCTGCAGTTTGTCCTTTTCCTGGTGAAACATCCCACAGCCATCCCACGGCCAGGTGAGATCCTAGAGGCAGAGCTGGCCTTTCCCTAGATGAAAAACGAAAAGGTGGCAAAAAATCAGCCCTGGGATCTGATTTCATTGTGAATCTGAAAAATGCAGCAGGAACCAGGACACAGAAATCCCACAATGTGCACGTGAGGAGCAGGGGACAGGGATGGGAGCAAGGTGTGAGCAGGAGGAACTTTCCCTACCAAGCTCAGAATCAAAAATCCTGCAGCAGCTGAGAAGGAGAGATCCCCTTGCAGCTCCAGCTCCCAGTCTTGTCCTCATATTTTAGCTGAACACGCTCGTGGTTGCCTTTTTGATGTTTCTAGCTGAGAGAACATTTTCATAAAGCACAACAAAACAGAAAAATCTCTTTGGGAATCCCTGTCGGCGCGATGGTTTTGATTAGTGCTAATGTTTTTCTGGCTGGCTGTGAAAATGCATTTAACTCTAATTGACTGGGCATTGTAATTCCAAAGCTTTCTGCAACAAAAACCCGCCGAGTGACAATCTGATACAGAAATCTGGCAAAAGATGATGTCTCCTGCTCCTCAGAGACGAGTTTAATGGAATAAAAATATTGATCTAATATAGAAAGATTGGATATACATTTTCCTATAACTTCCAGTATTGTCAAGGGGATAAGGGAGAAAATTCTTAACATGGAAACCTTTTCATATTTGGAATAGTTTCCTCTTCAAGGAAATGGTGTAATTGTAATTTCAGCACTGCAAACCAGACAAAGCACCGAGGGCTGTGCCAGAGAGGCTCTGCACCAGCTGACTCCAGCCCATCTTCCCCACTTCCAATTCCTGTGATTCCATTATTTCCTTTTTCACTGAAACTATGAAAAGCAGTGGGGAGGGAGGCAGGAGGAGGAAAGCAGCAGAATTTCCTCCCTGGGATCACAGTTACACCAGCACTGGGTTCAGCCAGGCAGAGATGGACTCAAACACCATTTCCCATTTCCTGAAGAGCTCCTTTTCGTGGGAGCCATGAGGAAACCACGTGTTTGCCCAGCTCAGCCTCAGCACTGGAAAAAAACACAAGCCTGGGTGATTCTCACACTGTAAATTTCAGCGGGGACTTTTAAATAATGCCCTAAATTGGATCTTCGTGTGGGAAAAACAAATCTGTCAAGGGAAGAGGCTTTTTAATTTGTGAAACCAGGAGCTCAGCTGTGCAGCAGCAACAGTGACAGCATCAATTTGGTTCTGGGAGTTGATGCTTCCAGGGATGGAAGCAGCACTGAGTGGATGGCACCATGGACTGTCCCCTGCTCTCCCTTCTGTTCTAGGGGTGGGGTGTTCACAATTTCATTTCAACCACGGCAAAAGTTTGGGATGGTTTTGAAAGGGAAAAGGGAAAAAAAAAAAGAAAAAAAAAAAAGAGCAAACCAAAAGAACACTGAGGATAAGGAGGAGAAAAAAAAATTGCAGCATCGAATCAATTAATGCGAGTTCTTCCGAACTTCCATGCAAGCTTTGCCTTCAATTAGCATGATCTCACTGAACCCTCTTGTGCAGGCCTGGAGCAAAAGCAATGGAAACTTTCTCCCTTCTTGTTTTAATCTTTCACCAAGTCCTGACTTTCGCCTCCAGCCCGTCTAATTGAAACTAATCTTTGCGGGCGAGGCCTGTCTCTTTCCCTTAATCCCTCTCTAAGGAAGCTCACATGGTCCCAATTACAGCCACACCGGCCCCTTTTATTCCCCTCCTCGGCTCCTTCTGCCAGTTTCATTTTTTGAAAGTTTGCATTATTAACTCCATGCTTGCGAGTTCCTGTCTGTCACGGGGGCCTCGAGATGTTATCACCGCTCGCCGCTGTCTAAGGTTACCATGAAAGCATTTTATGGATTACATTCTGTGAGGAGGCAAAGGAGGCCACCATAGCCCAGCACAGTGGCCAGCTTCAGAGCAGCCCAGGGCTGCAATAAATGGGAGGCCAGGGAAGTGTTTATCTTGGATTTAAGTGTATACCTGCTCAGTTATCTGCGGGCAAGGACAATAAGAGCTAAGAAGGGAGCGCCGGCGCTCACAGAGATGCTTTTGAGATGGGTGCTCCTGGCCTGGGAGGAAGGCAGGACACGGAGAGGAGGCTGGCTGGAGAATGTGTTTAACATTATGGAGTTAATGAGGTTAGAGGAAGGCAAAGATAGCCCTCGCTGGTTCCCAAGCTGGCTCCTAATCCCAAGGCAAAGCCCAGGCTGTTAATACCGAAGCTCAAGCAATTTATTAAAAATAGACAATTTTCTTTCTCTTCCTTTTTTTTTTACCCCTTCTACACTTCCTTCTCATAACTTGCACACTCCCAGGGAATAGCTCCTGTGCTCCAGGATTTCTAGCACAGCTTCAAAGTGATGAATCCATGGTGGTGGTTGCCCCACTGAACACATTTGAACTCCTCAGCGCCACCACAGTGACCTCCCTCCTTCCCATCCCCAAAGGCCACTCTGGATTTCTTGCAGCTTTCCAAGAATGACCCTCCCAACCTCACGCTCCTTTCCAAGAAATCACACAAGAGAAGAAAGTTTTCCACCACAGCAGAGCAAATGAATCAGTGCTGAGCCAACTGGTGACAGGAAAATGAAGGGAGGACATGTGTGGTCACATTAAATTGTAGGTGTGGTCTTCATAATCACCAGTGGTTCTACAATTTGGGCTGCAAACAACCAAAACCTACTGTGCCAGGAACCAGATGTTACTGCCAGGGACAGATGTTCCCATCACCAAAACAAACGCAGCTCAAATCTGCCCATTTTTGTTCAGCTGGAGTCTCACCTTTCTCTGCCCACAACCACCAAGGATGTTTAGTTGCCTAAAGAAAGCAGTTTTCTGTTTTCTCATATTGTTTTCTCATATTGTTTCCTTTCACTTTGGAGAAACATTAATTTTTGAACATTTTTAAGTGTCTTTACTTCAGTTCAATAAAGTTCAAAAGCAAAAAGTCATTTCAACGAGGAAGATGACAACTGCAACCCACTAAAATTTCAAAACAACACATCTTGACAAACTCAAAGCGTTTGTGCAAAACACAGTTCAAGTCAAGAATTGTTGAGAAACCATTCTAAAGAGGAAAAATGCATTTTTAGGAAAAATAGAAACTTGCACATCTGGAAAATGAAGTTTTGGCCAAGGCTAACTCATGGACTGGGGTTAGTGAGCAGCAGCTCCACCTGTAGCAGAGTCACAGATGGATCCTCAAGGAATCAACCATGAGTAGGACTGGGGCTATTTCAGCTACTCTTGGGTGAAGTCTGCTCACAGGTTGGCTTTTACTCCTCCTGACCTTCCCTTATAATGGAAATACAACATGGGCTTTTCTCCGTTGGTTTTTTTCAGTATGGAAATCCTCATGACTCATTATTTCCTTCTCTTTTGGAAGATATTTTCAATAAATGCCTGAAAATGTCTCCCTTCAAGAACAAAAGTGGTTTTGACTTCTGCAGTTGAAAGTCAACCTTGAAAACCCCTCCTACCTTCACATTTTGAATGAAAAAAAAAGATGAAATAATGAAATAATTTAGGTTTTCTGAAGCCTAGCCAGAAGAGGTGCTGCAGTAGTTTGGAGCAGTGTTTTTGTAAGTTTGCACCACTAATATAGATTTTAAAAAGAGAAAACACATCAATGCACACCTACATGTGACCCTGGCTGTCTCTATTCTCTCTCCTGGGAGATTTTGTGGTTTCTGAACACATTTATTCCACCTCCTTTTGGCCTAGAAAGCAGAGTCAGCAAGAAACCCCTACACTGCAACCTCTGGTTTGCTGCTGAATTTCTCACCTGTGAGCTGAGGAGTAAAAACTCATAGCACAACACCACCCATTTATGGCACAGCAAGAATAGGTTGTTCTTTTCCTTTGCCCAGGATATTTATGAGGACTTGGAGAATGATTAACTGAGGGGGAGTTTGGAAATGAATCCTTCTAAATAGCAAAGCTTTGGATTCTCCAACCAAACAAATGGCTCTTGTTCCAGATTTACAACCTTCCCGCAGCCTGGCTATGAGGGATAGACTATCTTTGTCCTATTAAAGAATTTATGGTGACTATTTATCAGCAAAGTAATATCACAGGGCTTGAGGAGGTTGGGAATAATGAGGGGAGGGCAGACAACGTTGTCCCAGGGCTCGTTTGCCCAAATATTGCAGAGCTGAAGTGGGAGGGGAAAGTGTCCCAGCAGGTGGGAGAAAATCCAGAGTCCAAAGGTGGGCATAGGAAGGGAACAGCTCCAAAAGGAAAGAGAAACAGAGAATACATCTGTGTGTATTTGTACCTCTGGTGTTCCCTCTTTATCCCCAGGCTTGGTGTTGGGGAGGGAAATAGATTTGCAAGAGGGTGTTTAGGTGGAATAAAGAGGTTATTCCCCATGGAGAACAATTCCCCACAATGGTAACCAAGTGTAACCAAGCCAGACCCTGGAGATGCCCCATCCCAGGCCAGGCTGGACAGGGCTTGGAGCAGCTGGGATGGTGGAAAGTGTCTCTGCCATGGCAGAGGGATGGAAAGAGATGAGCTTTAAGGTTCCTTCCAACCCAAACCATTCCATGGTCCCGTGCTGCCCACAGCAGAAGGAGCTCTAAGAAAATGAACAGCAACGCTGAGTGAGCAGAGAGTGCTCTGGATCTGA
Organism: Melospiza georgiana; assembly: GCF_028018845.1. Classification (NCBI taxonomy): domain Eukaryota; kingdom Metazoa; phylum Chordata; class Aves; order Passeriformes; family Passerellidae; genus Melospiza; species Melospiza georgiana. The sequence continues at coordinate 8,796,417 of NC_080451.1, forward strand.
GGGGAGCTCCCCAAGGACGCCCTAGGAGCCATACAATATTCCACACACTGCTGGCTGGGTTTTCTCCAGTTTTCAGCTGTGGAACTGTCTGAATTACAGCTGCCTTTGGGACTTTGCAGATTGAGAACAAGGCTTGAGCCCAGGGCACGGGGAGTTTCAAAATTCACTCCATCACTTGAGCTGAAAATATCCCTCCTGAAAGAAACCTCCCCATCTCCTTACAAGAGGCTGCTGCTAGATGAGTTTTCCTCTTTGCAGAGGTTCCATCCTGATGGCAGCTCCAGCCCAGGGAACCAGGAGCAGCCATGGATTGGCTCCAGAGCCTCCATGTGTAACTGAGCTCAGCCCGTTCCATTTTGGAAGCAGCCTGTCAGTAAATGTCATCTTTTATTTCACTTCTGAAAGAAAAATATGGCAACACACGCTCTGCTAGCAGGCCAAAAAGAATTCTAACTGCATTTTGCTGAAAGCAATGTTGATTTGGATTTAGCCTAGCACCGCTTGTAAAACTGAATTAGACTGAATTTGTTCTAAGCAGCTGCGACACAAAGATCTTTACACACACACACACACAGAGTTTCTGCTGGCTGGAGGGAAGCTGCAGCTGATGCTCAGGGAAAAAGCAGCTCCTCTCAAAAGCACAGGAAGGCTCTATCCACTCTCTCCAAGAGTGGGAAGAGAGAATTCCTGGGCAGTTCTAGGTGATCCAGTACCAGATTGGTCTCAGGGAGAAGATCCGTGGGTACCTGGAATCTCAGTCAGTCTCCAGCTAAGAACCAAATAGAAACTGAGACCCAAAGCACTGAGTTTCACAGCATTTCCACTCCCTGGACAATCACCTGCAGCTCCAGCCCAACCCACAGGCTGAGGGCACCAGGAAAATTTGAGGTGAGAAGTTTGTCAGAGGGGGCAAAGCCCAAGGACAGTGGGCAGCAAATTGCAGGGGCTGGAACTGAAAGAGGATGGATTGGGCCGGGATGGACTCAAACATCTGGCACAGCTGCAGAGGCATCCAGGGCCTCAGGGCTCCCTCACCTTCCCAGTGGGGTGTGGCTGAGCAGAATGGCAGGAGGCAGATGAGGGATGTGTGTGAGAGCCATGCAAAGCACCTGAGCTATTCTGGGTTTCCACTGCCCTGCACAGACCTGACAGTGGGGGAAAGCAATGAGAGGACTCCCTGAGCAAAGGAGAAGGCTGTTCCCTTCCTCAGGGGCAGAACTGGAGAAACAGACCTTCCCTGGACAGCCAGGTTTGGATGGGAACTTCCTCCCTCCATGGAGAGCTCTGCCATGGAGCAGTTGATGTTTAAGTGCTCAAGCATTAAGTGCTCACAACATTTAAGTGCTCACAACATTCTGCCGGGGTTTAGGTCAGGTCTAACATCTCTGGGGCAGCAGCTCCTCTCTTTCCACAACGTATTTTTGTTCCATATTCAGAGAGTTCCAGGAAACTTCACAGGGTCATGCCCCAGTCTGAGCCAGAGTCTGCTCCCAGAATAGGATCCCAGCTCTGCCAGCTGTGCTGTGCCCGCTGCTCCCACTGAGCTGCTGTTTGATCCCTGACACCTCTTCCTTCAGGAAAAACTTCCTACAAGTCACCACCCAGAGCCTGCTTGTGGCAATTGGATCTGGTTTAGGCACCAGGGTGGATGAGAGGGGTCACAAACACGACAGGGATGGTTTGTGTGCTCCCAGAACACAAGCCCCAGCCCAACTCGCCAATGCCAGGGCTCTGAGCTCCCAAACCCCATCTGCAGCAATCATTAAATCAACTCTTAACTGTGTCTTCTGTAGCTTTTAATAGACTGGAGTACTTATACTGTCAGTTTTTACTGGGCAAGATGTAATTTTCCAATAAACACGACCTCTTCCAAAAAGCAGCACTTTCTGAACTTTTTCCAGAACCCAAAGGTTTTGGCTGCAGCTGCAGCAATGGGAATCAAATTAGAAAAACAAAAATCCCTCCTTTCACTCCATGCTTGCAAATGTTTTTCCAGGGCTGAGACGAGAGGAGCGCTCAGTGTTTGTCTCTGCTTCTGTTGGCTTTTAAAAGCACAGGAGGGTGAAGGGGCTGGGTGGCTGGGACTGGAACTTTCACAGCTTGCTTATGTACACAGAGCCATAACCTTTGTGTCTGGCTGGGAGCAGCTGGGCTGCCATTGTGCTCCTCTGCCTGACTGTAAACTGTGGGTGAATGTGCAAAACAGATTGTGAGTGATGGTGACTAATTGGAGAACATCTTGGGGGGACACCCTGGACGTGTGGGAAATGTCAGCCAGCTGGAGCTCCCGGGGTTAGCAGGGCCCACCAGGAACTTTACAGATAAATGGCATGAGGAGCACCCCGTGTTTCAGCCTCCTCCACCTTTAGTAACTGATAATTAATCACTTATTTAGTTGTTAAAGTTAGCAGTTAGCTGAGAAGTTACTGATCAGTTATTCTGATAATTAATCAGAAATTTAGGAATAAACCTCTGATTTCTTCCAGGTCATTCAGAGCATCCCTGCCTAGAGGAGCCTCTGGCAGTGGTGAACTTGGATAAATCAGCTGCCCTTCCAAAAAAACCTCAAAAACCCAAGTAATATAAAACATCAACACAGAGATAAAAATCCTAAAAACACTCCCTTCATATTCTAAAATATTTTCCCTTGTTCTGGTGCTCTCACAGAGGGACTGACCTCTCCTAGAAAACCATTTTATTCCAGGCTTGGCATCACTGCCAGTGCCAGGGATACAGGGTGGGAGCCCCTGGTTCAAAATTCCAGCAGATCTCAAATCCCAAAAGGAAAATTTACCCATTGGAATGAGGGTTCCTATTACAGGAACCAAGACTTGCACTGGAGGAAATATTCTATTTAATTGTCAGACCACTGGCCAGTCATGCTGGTGCTCCTGAAAGATTCCCCACCAGATAATGTGGATGGGATGGTGCTCCCACCTCAGAAAGCAGCTCAGGATTTATCTGTCAAAGCCTTCCACTGCAGGTGATAAAGCCAAATAAATTCTGCAGGGGACTTCAAATGAAATCACTAACACTTCTTTAAAATTACAGCTCTGCTGCATAAAAGACTAATGGGTGTGTAGCAGTAAAATGTTCTTTTTAATGGACATAGAAAGTGGATCAGCTCTTTTCTTAAATATCACTACACAATGTATTTTAAAGACCTTACACTTAAAAATAACAGATTAATAAGAGTGGCCTAGAACCACAACAACCAGTTTTAATAAAAAATATATGTATAAATAAAATGCTAAAACTGCTGGCCTGTGGGATATGCCCACAGCAGCTGCCACGCCACACACCCACTGGGGTCCACAGCAGGTGAAATATTGCAAATTATGATCATTAAAGGGTTGCAGCTTTTATCCAGAGAAGCCATTAGAGCTGAGAACATGCAGGATTCTGTAGGGAATGGGAAGTCCTGGTTGAAACAGGGATTTGTGTGAAGGAGCCTCCTCAGGCCTGTGCAGAAAAGATTCTTCATAAAACATGTCAGTGACACCAGGGGCTCAGCAGGGCCTGGGGAGCTCCGAGGATGAATGGGAGGTGACCAAGGCTCAGAACCAGCTCCTCCAGAGAGCTCCTGGAGATAATCAGCAGCAAATTTGGGGTTTGCAGCCCAGGGTGTCATAGGGGTGTTTGCAGGGCTCCCAGGATGAGGGAAGAGATGAGAAGCTTGACTCCATGTTTCAGAAGGCTGATTTATCATTCTATGATATATATTATATTAAAATAAAATGATAGATTAAAACTATGCTAAAAGAATAGAGAGAAGATTTCATCAGAAGGCTTGAAAGGAAAGGAATGGAATGATAACAAAATCTTGTGACTGCTCACAGCCTCGACACAGGTGGCTGTCATTGGCCATCAAGTAAAAGCAATTTCACACACTGGGTAAACAATTCTCCAAATCACATTCCAAAGCAGCAAAACACAGGGAAGCTGAACTTCTCAAGATAAAAGATCCTAATGAAAAGGTTTTTCATAAAACATGTCAGTGACACCAGAGGCTCAGCAGGGCCTGGGGAGCTCTGAGGATGGCTGGGAGGTGACCAAGGCTCAGAACCAGCTCCTCCCCAGAGCTCCTGGCGATAATCAGCTGAGAGATTTGGGTTTGCAGCCTGGTCCAGAGGCTCAGCATGGCCTGGGGAGCTCTGAGGATGGCTGGGAGGTGACCAGGGCTCAGAACCAGCTCCTCCCCAGAGCTCCTGGTGATAATCATCTGAGAGATTTGGGTTTGCAGCCTGGTCCAGAGGCTCAGCATGGCCTGGGGAGCTCTGGAGCAGCTCCATGTGAGGATGGCTGGGAGGTGACCAAGGCTCAGAACCAGCTCCTCCACAGAGCTCCTGGAGATAATCAGCAGCAAGTTTGGGGGTTGTATCGCGGCCCAGGGCCTCAGCAGGGCCTGGGGAGCTCGGGAGCAGCTCCATGTGAAGATGGCTGGGAGATGACCAAGGCTCATTATTGAACCAGCTCCTCCACAGAGCTCCTGGAGATAGTCAGCAGCAAGTCTGGGGTTTGTATCGCGGCCCAGGGGCTCAGCAGGGCCTGGAGAGCTCTGGAGCTACTCCATGTGAGGATGGCTGGGAGGTGACCAAGGCTCAGAACCAGCTCCTCCACAGAGCTCCTGGAGATAATCAGCAGCAAGTTTGGGGTCTGTATCGCGGCCCAGGGCCTCAGCAGGGCCTGGGGAGCTCGGGAGCAGCTCCATGTGCTGCTCAGGTGGGGCACAGGGCCCTGGCTGTGCCCGTGACCGGGCCTTCACCCCCGGTGCTCCAACAGAGCCGTTTTGTTCCCCCGGCGTGGAGGGCGTCCAAACACCGAGCGTTCAGCGAGGGCAGGAAGGGCTGTTTGAAGCAAATTCTTGCAGAAATAAATGTGAATTTACTTAACTTACCATGTCTCCTGCTTTTCCCCTCAGCCCCCCCCCCCTTTTCCTTCCTACTGCTGTTCCTCAATAGCATCCCTCTCCTTTCCAAGTCATCCCTCACACTCACCGCTGTGTCCCCCGCTCCCTTTTGCCACCCACTGCCTGCTGCTTTATTTTCTTTTTCCAATTTCTTTCCCCTCCCTCCACCTCATCACAGACTTCTTTCCAGGTGAGAATATTTTACCTAGTGACTCTGTTAAAACAGGCTGTAAGAAAAAAGCCCTGACTATCACCGTTTTTAGCTCCTCACAAAGCCACTCCTGCAAAAAAAAAAAGGGACCCACAGAACCAAACCTGCATGGAAATATTTGTTTCCCATGTTCTTTCCTCTAAGTGGATCTGAGGTTTTATGGCTTTGTCAGCCACACAGATATTTTGTCCTGACTTTCAGCACTTTGCATCAAGCCAGAGCTGTGTTTACAAGTTAATTGAATTTTCCTTTACAGTAAGTTGTGGACTACAGGTTGAATATAAGAAATACAAACCTTCAAAACCCCAAATTTTAAAACAATCTTTCAGCAGTAATTTGTGGGTTGAAGCCAATCCCATCAGCTGGGGGATGGATGATTCCCTTTTTAAGCCTCCTTGGTGAGGCTGGGCCATCTCTAGGAAGAGCAAAGCACAAAATTTTGAGATTTTGCTCCCTGCAGAAGCACAAGGAGAAAGGACACAAGGAAAAATGTGAAAAAGATCTTTTTTTTTTCCATATTTCAGTCCTGCATGGAACCCCCACTCCCCCAGGGGCTGTCAGGACAGGTAACAGCCAAACTGTTGTGTGGGACAGTAAAATTTCCTTTTCTGTTCCTCAGTTATTTCTTTTTAGGGATGTCCAAACTTCTCCATCCTCCCCATGCCATGACTGAGCACAGACACCTCAGTAACAGCCTCCAAAACAGCTGCACCCTCTCTCTCCTCTAAATTCCCTACAAATATGGGCTCAGAAGGAAAACTTTCCAGAACAGAAACAACCCCAGCAGAAAAAATAAGAGGACACATTCCCTGCTTGCCATTTTTGCCACCTGCCAACAAAATTCCCAGCAACAAAAACACCTTTGCCACCCCCAAGAGCCTGGGAAGAGTTAAATCCTCTCCTGTTCAAGCTCCTGGAGCTTTTGGAGCTTTTATGTCCAGAATAATATTCAGGTTGCCATTAAGTATGTTATATTAATACTCAGTATTAAATTTTAATATAGTGATTATAGAGGAGAAAAATTGTCCTTCAGATTAGGAAGGTATTAAAGAGTTTGGAGGGAAAAAAAATCTTTCTTTTGAAAGAAACATTTATCAGGCAGCTCCCAGGACATTGGTTATTCCTCAGAGCACTTCACTGGGATGTTCAGAACCACATTAATAAAAATGGGAGATTCAGCAGCATCTCTTCACTTCAGTTCCTCTAACATGAACTGGAAGTGTGCTCCCAAACCCAAAAAAAAATACCTAATTCCAAGGGCCTGGTGATGGTTCCTCCCAGTTTTAATTATCAATAAAGCACAGTGAGCCCATTGATTGGAGATTTTCTTTACCTGACCCCATCCTTTCAGATACTGAGGAAAAATAAACAAACAAAATAAAAACCAAACCCAACTTTTGGCAAGTCCTCTGCAAATCAGACTCAAGGCAGAGTTCGGCTGGATCTCAAAATCCCAGCTCCTTTGCCTCCATGGGGATTTTTATGGTGTCCAGTTCTCCTCCAGACTACCTGGAAGGCTTCAAATTTTCCAAAGGGAGGAAAATGCTTGTGCAGGGACAGCACTGGAACCACTGATCCCAGAGGCCCAGATCCTCCAGCAGCAGGGGGAAACAATGGAGGCAGTGTTTTCTGGGAATGAAATGGAAGAAAAATAATTTTGGCTGAAGCAGCACTTAGCAATGAAAACCCTTTTTGTCAGAAAATTCCCAGCTAAATCTGCTGGTGGGAAAAAATATAAATATCATGCTCCATTGCTGTGAATCATCCTGATCGAAGACACAGCTGATCACAGGTATCACAGGGAAGGTTTTTCCTTGGAAAGCCTCATGATATCAGCAGAAGAGTTTGTAAGGAAAAGCTCTTCCCAATTACAAACACCAGCAGAAGATTCTGTAAGGAAAAGCTCAAACACCAGCAGAAGAGTTTGTAAGGAAAAGCTCAAACACCAGCAGAAGAGTTTGTAAGGAAGAGCTCTTCACAATTACAAACACTGTTCCTTAGATATATTTCAGGAGAAGGAGAAGAGCAGATTACAATTTTTTTCTCAACTTACTTCTTGAGTTTTGTATGACCAGCATGAAGATGAAATGGAATGAAACAGATTTTCAGCCTCACAGGAAGATGCAGGAGGCATCTGGATACTGAGCTTTGTTTCATGGAAAGTTTCACATTTTCTTTATCCTATTTTCAAACAGAAAAGACTGAACATTTCCCAAAGTGACAACTCCAAGCACTGCTCTGGCTTCCTTATATGCACAGGCATTGATAAAAGGCAGAAAATAATGGTCAGTGCTAATTGCCAAGAGTTGCCTTAACTTCTTGTTTCCTTCAGGTGCACCTTGAAGACACATCAAACACACCCAGAGCCAGCAGAGAGCCTGAATGAGTTCAGTGTCTCTGCACTTTCATTAGCAGAAAAGCCACAGTTCATTTCCTAAAGAAAAAAAAAAAAAAAAAGGAAATTGAAGGGTTGGTTTTAATCTTGTCCCGGCCTGAGTGAATCCAAGAGCTGGAGCAAATGGGATCCCCGTAAATCTAACGGGTGAAACCTTATCCAGGCCTGCTTTAGGAAGTACTTAGTGTAAGAAGTAGCAGAACTGGTTAGTGGAAACAGACCCTCTCCTCCTGCTGCTGTGACCCTGCCAGATGTGGCACCAGGGCCAGGGAGGGACCCTGGCCATGGAATTAATCAGTTCCCATTTATTTAACCCCTCCCGTGCCCGTGCTGGGCGACTCCCCACAAGCCTGGAGGTTTCTGTGGCCGCTCAAGGCTGAGAAAGGCACAGAAAAACCTTTGCTGGCCACTGAGAGAACAGAAATCTGAGATTCTGAGAAATTCCAGGTGGCCAAGGCTGGTGCTTGGAGCTGAGGAAAGGAGGAGGAGAAGGAGGAGAAGGAGAAGGAGAGAAGGAGAAGGAGAAGGAGAAGGAGAAGGAGAAGGAGAAGGAGAAGGAGAAGGAGAAGGAGAAGGAGAAGGAGAAGGAGAAGGAGAAGGAGAAGGAGAAGGAGAAGGAGAAGGAGAAGGAGAAGGAGAAGGAGAAGGAGAAGGAGAAGGAGAAGATCCTGGGCTGTGCCTTCACCTGGGCAGTGTTTGCAGAGCCCTGTAGCAGTTCCCAGCCCCAGGACCCCTCTTAGATGTTCTTCACACACTGGAATTCATTTTACACGCACCCTCCTCCTGCTCTGCCCCTGGAATAACTCCTGCAGTGGCTCTAATTCCCTCTCCAAGCTGAATTCCCTGCCTGGCTTCTCCCAGACTCACACATGGGGATTTCAGGGCTTGGGCAGCACAGCCCTGCCCTGGCCTGGGCTGGTCCCCACACCTCCTGCTAACATTCCAGCCATGCCTGCTGATCCCAGAGATCCCAGAGATCCCAAAGATCCCAGAGATCCCAATCATTCCAGTTATCCCAGAGATCCCAATGGTCCCCGTGCCTGAACTTGCCAGGAATCTCAGGGATACAGGCAAAAACTGCTGCCATGGATGGAGGCAGAGGGGAAATCTAACCCCGCAAAAAGGGCTGAGCTTACATGGGCAGCGTGGCGGATGGGAAACTGGAAAACCAAGAGATGTCCTGGAAATGGAAATGAAATATTAGATTTAATTGAAAGGAAAGCTTAGGAAGCAAAAATGCACTTTTTGGGCGTAAGAGGAAGCTCTGGTATCTGCACTTATAGCAAGCAGGAGAACTGCTGTGCTGCCTCTTCCCACCTGTGCCTGAGCAGCATTATTTCAAGCTTCCTCATGTTGTGTTTTTTATTTAATTTTCCAGCGAACGCACTCTTTTATCATCCAGAACCGTGAAAGTAAATTAAGAAGAAATGGTTTTCTTTCAATTAGACTCACAGTTGCTTTGAGTAACTGCCTATAATTCTATTTAATGAAAAAATAAAATCATTATTCCAGCTCTCCCTGTGCCCTGACAAGCACACAGACGGGCCCCATTAGCAAGCACTGTAGATTTACTTAATTAGAAAAATATTTTGTTTTCTCCAATTTTTAAAAAAGGAGAAAGAAAGGGAGAAAAAAAAAAAAAAAGAAGCAAAAAAGAAACCTCCAGGCTCAATATTAATCTAACCTGTTACCTGGTGCTTAATAACTTATAAACTAAAGGCATCTATCAATCTATAATTTAGTTTTGCCTTTGATCTGCTCCAGCCTTTGGCTCCCAGTCTGGCAGCTGCTGCTGTCTTATCCTTCCTGCTTTGCTTCCAAGCACGAGGTCCCACACCCTGCCTGGGCTTTAATGGGATTTTTGGACACAGACCCTGAATTTGGAGGGTGCAGAAGAGCAGAATTTACACCTTGAGCTTGGGGAAATAAGAGAACAAAAGGAGGGAGCCCAGTGCCCACCCTGGACCAACCACCCACCCTCTGTGCCCTTCCCTTGGGGTGATGCTCCCATCCCACTCTCAGCTGAGGGGTGGGAGATTTTCAGAACATGATCTGCAGTTGTCAGTGACTGCCTGGTCTGGTTTCCACACTTTGAGAACAAATATTCTGCTTTTGGTGAGCGTTTCCACAGCAGGACAATGAAATGACAAAACCACGACTTGGGCCTGGCTGTGCCCAGCCCTGGTGCTCCCCAGGGAGTGACAATGCAAACGAGGGCATTCTCCAGGAGAAAAAGACCAAACCCCACATTTCTGACAACAAATCTCATGCGGCTTCTACTGCACTGCTGGTAAAATCCAACAGAAAGTCCAGTGGGCATCCTGGAGCTGGGCACTGAGTGCAAGAGTTTCCCTGGCACTTCTCCTGGGAACAATGCCCTCTCATTTTATCTGCATCTCCCTTTCTTTCCTGATGATTATTATTCCTCTGGAGCAGAATGAATGCCTCCAAGAAGAGGAAGTTTCAATTAGGACGCCGAAACCCTAAGCTGCAGTTTTATGGCTTTAAATTAACATATAGAGATTCGCTCCAGGTACCGTAACAAAATCAACATCCAGCCACGCTCTCTGATTACAGAGCTGATAAAGAATTTATGGAACATAGCACAGGAAGCTCTGTCTTTGCTGGCTGCCATTCCAGGGGCAGTGCCCCTCGCTAGGAAATGATGGGGGCAGTGGCAGAGCACATAAAACACACGGGGCTGCCCCTCAGCTGCTGTAAATCACCCCCTTCACCCCCTTCCCAGCCATGCAGGGCGCTGGGGCTGCCTGGAGCACTCCACCCTTGTCTCATGCAACAATTCCTTCCCCTTTCAGCCTTTTCTTTGCTAAAATTACACATTAACCTCCAAGGATTGCAGCTTTGCACTGTACCCTTCATAGCCACTCTCTGCCTGCCTGAGCTGGGGGGATTTCAGATTTTCCCTTGTCCTTCAAGACACTCTTGAATTAATAAAGGCCAGTGATGTGCCAGCAGGTAAATTCAAAAATAAAAATCTTTCTGTCTAAGGGGGAAAAAAAAAAATAAAAAAGGAAGAAGCAAAGACGTTTAAGGCATTTGAGCCCCCCAGAATTAACCCCTTCATTCTGGATAGAAAAGTCAGAATTTTGCAAGCAGCCTTTTGGGGCGAGTTCCCTGCGCTGAACCCACACGGCAGCGGCAGCTTTCCTGCTCGTGTGTTAATAAAAAATAAAAATAAATAATAATTTAGGGGCAATTCCCAAAGGGGCCCGTCGCTGCCCTTTCCGGCGGTGCGCTGGCCCCCCCTGCTGGCCAGGCCCCGCCATGGCAGCGGCGGCGCTGAGGGACCGGCGGCGACAATCGCGGCGGTGCCACCTCCGCAGCACAATTTGGGCACAAACCTCTGCTTATTTACGAGCCACGACCACGGGAATCGTGCTCTTGCTGTAAAGAATCCCTGGGTTCCCGTGGAATGGGGAGTCAGCGCTGGTTTGGGGTGAAAGCTGCGGTGAAAGGGGTTTTGTGGGATGCTCTGCTGCCGCATCCCAGGGAGTGTCTGCAGCCAGGCTCTAGGGTCGCCCTGCTGTCAAAAATCAGCATCAAAAATGCCCAAACCCTCTCTATTTGGGAATGTTTATCTCACCAAGTCCCAAAATCCCTGGTGGCAGACCCCACAACCTCCTCGGATAATGCGTTCCCATCCAAGGACAAAATTCCTGCTGCTTTCCATCGGATTATTGACTCCTGATCCAGTGAGAAGCGCTCTTGGCAGGGAAATGTGGGATAATTCCCAGAATTATATTTTATCTAAGGGATAAGAACAGAGTGAGCCTCACCTGCAGGTTTTACTCATCCAGGATCTTGGGAAAATCTCCTGAATCCAAATCCACACAGGTGCCTGCACCTGACATCAGGCAGAGTGGGCAGCACCACCTACAAACCACAGCTTGCATTTCTCCTTCTTATTTGGAATTGTCTTCCTTTAATTATTATATCCTTAAGACAAAATTCCAGCTCTCTGTTTAACTTTTGACTGTAATTTTTAAAAATCTTAAAAACAAGAAAAAATTCTTTGAAATGCATGTGAGCTGGCTATTATTTATATTGGAATATAAATAAAATAATTATTATTTATAGTGTAGTTGTGGGATGGAAGTATAACCACCTGCAAAAAAAAAACCCACAAAAATGAACAAAAAAAATACAACCAAATAATCAAATTATATGTCAATAATCAAACTATATTTAAATTTTCCATTAAATCAACAGAAAATTTCTTACTAAGAGGAAACAAAATTGGGGTAAAACTAAAGTAAATTAGTTTTTATTAGGAAGTTCAGGATTTCTTAAGTAGATACCAGTCAAGAAGGCTGAGAGAGCCTTGTGCAAGGGTGCCCAGAGCCTCATTTTGCACAGCGGTGTGTAAGGGCACATCTGGGGACCCCAAATTGCCCAAAACAAACCCAAAACAAGCCCAGCCCTGCAGCAGGACCAGCACAGGGAGAACTCCCTCGTCTGACTTCATTAATCCAACTCTTGCTCGTGTATCAAAGTGCAGCACGTTTTCTTGTAAAAATGATTAAGCTGCTAATTAAGCTGTTTATAACTTGTTTCCCTGGTTGCTAATGATAATTAACATGCAAATTAGCTGAGGGAAGAGAGGCACAGGGGTCCTCAGTTCATTACCAAGTTAATTACTGTTTGCATACTTAAACATAACAGTTATAAATGGTGGCATTTAATGTAATGGCCAGGATGATAATTATACCAACGACATTTTGAAAAGTCATTTCACTCTGTGCTATTTTTCTGGGTGATTGATGTTGCCATGGCTGCTTGATAAACTTACTGCAGGCCCAGATGACTTGGAAACAGCAGAACCAAACAAGTTATCCCTTAACAACATCCTCTTATCCCTGGTTGTTTGGAAAGCAGGGAAGGAATGAGGGGAAATAAAAGCAGAAAGATTCAATATGAACAGAGGAGGGATAAAGTGGGATGGTTAAAAGTGTTTAATTTCAGCTGGCAACATTAACAGCTTCCCATTTTTATCCCTCATTTATTCCAAGTTTTAGCAGTGCTGGGAGTCCCCTCTGAGGCTCAGCCCACCAAACTCATCACTGTCCTCAGCCTCAAATAAACATGGAAAATCACACATCACACCAGAAATGTGGTGACTTTGTCACTTTGCACAGGGAAGAACAGAAGCAGAGGGCACAGCTATTCTTTTGGAATGCCCCTTGCTTGGCACATGGAGGAATTTGTTCAAACCAACCTGTTCCAATGTCCCTCACTGGCCACAGAGGTGCTGAGCCAGCTGGAAAATCAGCCCGATTATGAGGGTGGGAAGTCTGGGATTTTGGAGTGTTTGGATATCCAGAGGTTGGTCTTGGTCCCCAGTCACACATGGCCCAACTGCTCCTGATTTCAGCACTTTCCATTTGGAAAATCCTGGATTTGCAAAGCCAGGCTGGGAAATTCCAGTGGAATAACTCAGAGCAGGAAAGGACAAGATTACAGGGGGTGAATTTTGAACTACTCAGCCAGATCCTGACTGACTGGGTCAGATTAGAAAATGATAAAGGATAAAACTGCTCTGGCCTGGGCCACCTCCCACCCACATGTTTGAGAGTTTTCCTAAACACCAATTTAATCACTGGACAAGGACTCAGAGCTCTGGTCTGGGTGACAAGGTGGTCACAGGTTGGATTTGATGATCTTGGAAGCCTTTTCCAACCTCACAATTCTCTGGACTTCAGCTGGAAATTTCTACCCTCGAGCCTCTGTATCAGAGGATGCAGCCTCAGAGGGGAAGGCAGGTGTGTGACCATCCTGAGGGAACACCATGAACGTCAGAGGGGAACCTCCTTCATTCACCCCACAGATTTTTACTCCTGGTCAAGCACAACCGTTATGCCTGTGGAATAGGCAGAGCCACTTCCCTGCCTCACATGGAGCCTCTGCAGAGCTCCCAGCACAAAAAGAACAGATTAAATTAAATTCTGCAACTGCTGAATCACAGAGCCACTGCCCAGCCAGGCACTGAGACAGCAAAGTCTGTGTGTGGTGACCTCTGGGTGCTTTCTGCTGTCACTGCTTTAATCTCCAGAACATAAACAAAGGGATTATTCCTTTTTTCTAATGGAACAACCACGCTTTTCTTGTAATCTCACTCAAGTGCATCTTAATCCTGCTCCTTAAGGAGGATCCCTGCAATCCTCTGCCTTGTCATTCTTATTGGGTGGGCAGAGATGAAAATAATCCAGTGCATGGAGAGATCACCTTGGCTTTCTGTGCCCACACACCTTCATGCACCCACGAGGTTGTGAATACCTGGTGAGCAGAAAAGTCCGACTGAAGATCTGTCTAACATATCCTATAATAGGATTTTAGTCCCATTATAGAGTATAGGACAGGAATATAGGACTGGAATATAGAATATAAGTCCTGGAGGAAAGGAGGTTCAAAATGGGAGCTTCTTTCTCCACAACTGCCTGACAGGAGTGTGAGGCTCTGCTCTCAGGGAAAAAGGGTCAAGATGAGGGTAAACTGCCCCAAGGTGGCCAGGGCAGGCTCAGCTTGGACATCAGCAGGAATTTCTCCATGGAAAGGGTGATCAGGCCTTGGCAGGGGCTGCCCAGGGAGGTTTGGAGTGCCCGTCCCTGGAGATGTGCAAGGAAGGGCTGGACATGGCAATCAGTGCCCTGGGCTGGTGATGAGGTGGGGATAAAGCACAGGATGGGCTCTGATCCTGGAGATCTTTCCCAACCTCAATGATTCTGTGATAAAATCCACTCTTAAAAGACTGAAAACATCCTGAAAATGAATAATTCCTACCAGACTGCATTAGGAAGCAGATCTGTCACCAAGAACCCTTAAGAGGTCTCTATTAGACCTCTGCTGGGACCCAAAGGAACAGCAGCAGCTGTGGGGACATGGGGACACAGTGCCAGGGCTGCAAATTCCCTCCACAGAAGAAGGAGATCCTGCTTCAGGATCTGACAACAGAGCTCCCAGCTCTCCCAACAGACTGAGGGCGTGGAAATAAAGATGCCTTGGGATGAAATTTCATCCTGTGGCTTCACACACCAGCAGAGCTCCTCTGGCTTCTGTGGGGAGGGCACCCAGCCTGGACCATTTAGAAGAAACATCTTCATTCCCCAGCCTGAATGTTCACACCAGCCTAAAGAGAGCAGAATTTGGTGTTGTTTACACCATCCTAAAGAGAGCAGAATTTGCTGTCTGCTCTCCAGCCCAGGTACGGCTCAGAGTGAAAAATGGTCATCAAATAAATACAAGATTTTTTTACTTTATTAATACCGAACCCCATTATGCTCCTTTCTGTCAAAGAAAGGTCATCCTCCTTTTAAGGCAAATTTTCAGCCCCAAAGTGCTGGTTTCTCAGCCTCAGCCAGAGCTACACGTGGCATTTAACAGCTGTAAGAGAAGGGACTTGTTACACTGCAGGAATTGAGAGCCTTTAAAAGAAAGAAGTGCAGGATTTCTCAGCCCTGACTCTGAGCAGGGCTGTTGCAGATGTGTTTGTGCACCTCCTGCTCTGCAAAGCAAGAAAAACAAAGTTTACAAACTTGTTCTGTGTTTACTCCCTCCCCACCCACCTTCCTTTAAAAATTCATCAGTAATCAGAGACATCCCGAGGAGCTGTTGTAGTAGAGTTACTATTTAATGAGTGTGTGGCAGACTTAATATTTAATGTTTAGATAAACATCTCCACCATTTCCCTCCCCTGCCCTGGGTTTTTATGACCCTTCTAGGAAAGGAGCTGGTCTTATCTGCCCCACAGGCCACGCAGCAAATTGTCTGGGGGCTTGAGAAGAACCTGGAAGTCTTTAAGAGACATTGCTGGTTCCACCTCTTAGACAACAGGTTTAAACACTCACACTCTCAGGGATC
Source organism: Melospiza georgiana (assembly GCF_028018845.1). Taxonomy (NCBI): domain Eukaryota; kingdom Metazoa; phylum Chordata; class Aves; order Passeriformes; family Passerellidae; genus Melospiza; species Melospiza georgiana. Next base: position 8,811,807 of record NC_080451.1, read on the forward strand.
ACACCAGGGCACAGAGAAATATTCTCATTTCCCACTGAGCTCCTTAGATGTTGCTCCTCTTATTCCTTCAAGCTCCAAAGTTAGGAACCTAAACTGATTTAAGTTTATACACAACGTCAATTTTTGTGGACCTTAAGCCAACACAACAACATTTCATGAGGCTGCTGCCTTTTTGGCCAAGCACAGAATCCCCTAAACCATCCGTGTACAGCAGGGAGCACAGGGGATCCTTACCCAAACCAGCCTTTTCCAGCTGGAAATGATGGATGGAGGACAATGCCATCCTCACATTCTCTGTATCTACGGGGCAAAACGTGGCTGGAAGCAACTTCCAGCCCACTCAGTCATGCAGCAAAGTCAGATGATGGGTAACGATTTCTGCAGCCTGGGCCAGGCTCTGTTGGAGGCTCCAGTCCCAATTTTATTCCCACAAGCTCTGCCTGAGCCTCCAAGGAGGGGCAGAGGCATTTGATCAAGCCAGCTCCCCTTAATGTGATTTCTATTTCGGAACTGCTTCTGTCGTGCCCTTGAGTCTTTTCCTGGCAATATCACCTGTGGCCCAATGTGACAGCAATGCTAAATTGTATCTTGATGGCTAATTAGGGTAATTAAAGTGAAAGTAATCAAATCAACGTAATGGGCAAACTCTTAATAAAATGTCAAAAAATCTCTATTCATCATAGAGAGGTTTTTTTACTCTTTTGAATGTCAAAGAATGAGGAGAAAGAAAGAGTTGGGCTTCAGAGTGGCCCTGGCTTAAAGGGGCACCATCAGGCTAAACTCACCTAAAAACAGAGTTGATCTATTGCTAAAAACACTCTAATTGTTAAAAAATAAGGGCTATTATTTAAAAATAAGGGTTATTATTTAAAACATAAGGGTTATTATTTAAAACATAAGGGTTATTATTTAAAAAGTAGGAGTAGTTATTTAAAAATGAGTATTACTATTAAAAATAATGTTTATGATGAAAATACAAGGCTTATTAATAAAAAATAAGGTTAAAAGTTTAGGCTGCATCTCAGAGTTTGCTGTTTCATGTAATTCCCTGTATCGTGTCCTGCTGAGGGTCATGACCTGGATTAGTTTCCTGAAGATGATGGGGAATATTTCTCCAAAGTGAGGGGGATCCTTTCCCCAAGGTGATGGGGATCTTTTCTCCAAGGTGAGATGAATCCTTTCCGCAAGGTGAGGGGGATTCTATCCCAAAGGTGAGGAGGATTCTTTCCCCAATGTGAGGTGGATCCTTTCCCCGAGGTGATGGGGATCCTTTCCCCAAAATCATGGAGATCCTTTCCCCAAGGTGAGGAGGATCCTACCCCCAAAGTGTTGGAGGATCCTTTCCCCAATGTGAGGAGGATCGTATCCCAAAAGTGAGGAAGATCCTTTCCCCGAAGTGAGTGGAATCCTTCCCCTGAGGTGAGTGGAATCCTTTCCCCAAAGTGAGGAGGATGCTTTCCCCGAGGTGCGGGGTATCATTTCTGTCAGATGAAGGGGATCATGCCCTGGCCATGCCCTGAGCATCCCTCCCGGTCCCTCGGGATAAGGAGGGAGAAGCCCTGGCTGGGTTCCCGTCCCCGCCCCGCAGGACACCGGGGCCGGGCAGTGTTTGCTGTCTCCAGGCAACACAGCTCCTGCCCTGTGCTCCCTCCCTCCTTTCTCCTTCCTTTCCTCCATCCCTCCCGTCCCAGCCCCGTCTCATCCCCTCTCAGGTATCTGCAGGGACAGGCTCAGGTGTGCGGGATGAGGGGCAGGAGCCTCCTCCTGTCCGCTGGCTGGAAAAAAACCCAAATTTGTCCTCCTTCCTCCAGGCCAAGAGAAAAGGTAAGGGGTGGGTGATGCATCGAGGTGTGGCTCTGTCTCCTCCGTGTCCCCACCAGCGGCGACATTGATGATTAAAAATTTATCAAATGGTTGTCCCAGCCTCATTCCACGGGCAGGGAACACTGACCAAGGAGGGTGGGTGCTTTCCAACCTCTGTGAACTCTGTGATGTTTCTCCTAGTGGCTTTACTCCCCCAGAAACCTGGCAGAGACCAAACTCTGGCTTTTCACAGCGCCTGGGCTTGCTGGAATCTGGAATTTGAAAAGCTGCTCCCTCCAAATGGAAAAACTTGTGTTCCAGAGCCCCTCACGGCTGATTTTCTGCTAAAATTCTGCTTCATGGTCCCCCATTGATGATTTTCTCTCAAAACTGTGGTCCACAGCCCCTCAGTGATGATTTTCTGTCAAAACTCAGCTCCACAGCACCTCGTTGCTGTTTTTCTACTAAAACTCTGCTTCACAGCCCCTCATTGATTATTTTCTATTGAAACTCTGCTCCACAGCCCCTCATGGCTCTTTTTCTGCTAGAACCCTGCTCCACAGCCCACCATTACTGATTTTCTATCAAACCTCTGCTCCACAGCCCCTCACTGCTGATTTTCTGATAAAATTCTACTCCACAGCCCCTCATTACTGATTTTCTGCTAAAACCCAGCTCCACAGCCCCTCGTTGCTGATTTCCTGCTAAAATTCTGCTCCACAGCCCCTCACTGCTGATTTTCTGCTCAAATTCTGCTCCACAACCCCTCGTTGCTGATTTTTGGATAAAACTGTGCTCCACAGTCCCTCATTACTGATTTTCTGCTAAAATTTTTCTCCACATCTCCTTATGGCTGACTTTCTGCTCAAACCCTGCTCCACAGCACCTCATTTGAGATTTTTTGCCCAAACCCTGTTCCACATCCCCTCATTTCTGTTTTCCAGGCTCCGGCCATGTCCGGCCCGTGACGCCGCTCGGTGAAGGCCCAAGGCCCGGCCATGTCCCCCGAGGAGCTCGCCACCCTGCTCTGTGGGGAAGGGGACGAGCGCCTCTCCCTGCAGGAATTTCCAGCAGCCACAGCTTTTTACCTGGCTGCCTTCAGCTGCTGTGCCCCCACAGCAGTGCAGAGAGTGAACTCCATGGCCCACGCGCTCTGGGAGAGAGTGGTGGCCACCTTGGAGGCCTGGTGCCAAGGCAAGGCTCAGATCCCCAAAATCCAGAGCAGGAACTTGGCCGTGGTGTCCCTCAGCGTGGGAATAGCTGCGATTTTCCTCTCCACCCTCATCCCGAACAACATGGTGGCCTCAGTGTACGAGCTGGAGGCCCTGCTGAGGCGAGGGTGCTCGGAGGAGGTGGTGAGGAAATGCAATCTCCTGCTGGAGGGTAACCCAAGGGGTTCCATGGAGCTGCTGCTGCTGAGGGCGCTGGCACGGGTGCTCTCAGGGACACAGGTCGGGAAGGGAATTGTGGATTATATCCAAGCCTTTGTGCTTCACCAAGCTGAGGCTGCAGCCTACGTGTGCAGCAGGCAAAGGGAGCACCTGCCCCAGGTTGTCCAGGCTTTTTCTGATCATCTCTCCACGTGCCATGAGGAAAGCCCAAGCTGCAGCTCCTCAGAGCAGTGGCTGGGTGAGTGCTACAGATTCCTGGCTGCGGTGGCACCAGGGCATGCCTGGGTGTGCAGAGCACGGGCAGCCCACCTGCGAAAAAAAGGAGAGTTTCAGGAGTGTGTGGCTGTTTGCACCAAGGCTCTTGAGGGAATCTCAGCTGAGAATCTCAGAGGTGAGGACGTTCTGGCTCTGCTCCTTGAACGAGCTGCTGGGTATTTCTTCCTGGGAGGATGCACGCAGGAAATGATGCAGGATTTAGCAGCAGCCTTTGCAGCAGACCCTGCCCAGGCAATGAAATGCTTTGAAGAGCTTTTCTCAGCCTGTGATGCTGAGAAAATCAAGGAGCAGGCCAGAGCTGCCCTGGAGGGGAGGTTTGCAGCCTACAGGGAGGCTGTGCGTGCTCGGGCTGAGCTCAGGGGCACCTGTGGCACTGAGCTGCTCCCTCCTGTCATCCAGACAATCCAGCTGCTCCTGCACATCTGCCCAGCGTCCAGCCGGGAGCTCAGGGTCCGGCTGGCAGACTGTCACCTCCTGCAGGGACACCCCAGGGCTGCCCTGGACATGTGTGAGCAGCTGCTGGCAGCAGAGCAGAGCACTTACCACAACACCCTGCTGGCTCTGCGAGGCTTCTGCTCCCTCCACGCCCAGGACCACCATGGAGCCCTGCAGGACTTCCAGAGGGTCATCGAGCACGAGTCCCCACACCCCAGCAGCTGCATCAAAGCCCTGTGTGGGCGTGGGCTGATCCGCATTTCTGGTGGCAGCAATTACTTGACAGCTCTGGATTATATCACAGCTTGCCAGCTAAAGCTGGATGAAACCATCTTCACCATCAAGTCCTACGTGCCATGGAACCAGAGGGGATTGCTGCTGAAGGTGCTCCAGGAGGAAGGACAGATGATGCTCCAGAAGAAGAGGTACCCAGGAGGCAGCTCAGTTTCCTTTCAGAAAAATCAAACAGAGCTGTGCACATCCCTAACCTTGAAGGTGTTTTGTTTTGTTGGCTTTTTTTTTTCCCCCCACTCCAGAGATGCCCCTGGGGTTTTCCAGCTGGCTTCTCTCTTGGTGGAGCTGGACAGCTCTGACGAGGCATCCCGGATCCTCTGTGCTGATGCCCTGTACCAGATGGGCCGTGGGGAGGAAGCCCATGAGATGCTGTCACTGGCCCTCTCCAGAAACCCCCAGAGGGCTCCTGTGCTGGCCAGGCTGGCCCTGCTGCAGCTCAAGAGGGGCTCTGTGTACGATGGCAACCAGGTAAGGAGCACCTGGAAAGCCTCATCCTCGGGGTCATTCCCTCCTCAACAGCTGATTTGCCAGATTTTTCACATTAAATTACAGATTAATCCCCGTGTTCAGTGGTTTCGGTGCATTTTCCCTTTATATTTCCCCTTTATAACTAAACTTTGCTGTTAGGAGCTCCCTGAATAGCAGCAGGGACAGAGCTGTGACGCAGTGAAACTTGGAGCCCACGTGCAGAACCTCTAGCAGAACTTAAAGGTGTAAATACAGGGCTGATATTGCTATGAAATCATAGAATCAGGAATTTGTGTTGGAAAAGGCCACACAAGGAGTCCCAGTTAAATCCAGCTCATTCCTCATGTGCTTTTTAATGGGATTTCTCAGCACTTTAATCAGGCAGAGCATCCTGTCCCTGGGGACAACATTATGGGTTTGGGAATGTTCCCTTAGAGAAAAGAAGGCACAAGTGCCACCTCCCCATTGTTAGAAAAAAAGACACAAATGCAGAAATTCCAATATCAGTCTGCAGTTTTCTTTCTCCAATGTTGATAAATTGTGCTGGAAACCCTGAAAGCCATTCCAGCAAAGTTGGTTCTCCTAGCCAGGATTACAAAGCTGAAATCCCAGGCTCTGCCATAAGAGGGAACTGTTGTATTCATTTTAAAATGCCATATAATTTCTGCTAACCCACAAGGAGAAAGGTTTTGTTGTCAGCACTTCACTACTGCCTATGAAAAATTAAAGTTTGCTGTAATTTGCTGCTTTTAGGATGGCTGTTAATGAAGGGTGTGGCTTTATTACAGTGCTCTCTTTGGAAGTTGGATTTCCATCTATAGCTTCTGCTTCAAGTTCTGCATGAAACATCTGAAAATTTCTCTTCAAAATATTTTATCTCACCTGCCTGTCAGATGCCAATCACTTTTATCTATCAATAAAATAGAGAAAGTTATGAGTTCAAGGGATGTGTCTGGTACATCAGGATAACTTTGTTCTTGTCCAGACTTCTCTGGCTCAGATTTGAATATTCAGTCTCTGCTGAGCACTGTAAAACCATCTTTTGATTCATTTTCATTGGAAATTATGTTTAAAAAGTTCTTTTTGAGGCAAAGATACCAAAGGTCAGACAGGATTCTTTTCCAGCAGGACTTTGTAGGTTTGAATCCATGCTTTTCCCAGATTACCAATAACAATACTAAAAATAACTTACAGCACTTCTCTAATTTTCCATTAGTCCAGTGTTTTTGATTTTGCAGTCAAAAATGTCACTGGAATCCTTGTGTTCCACAGGAACATTCTCTTTTTTGGGCAATCATCCTGTATTTATAAAAACACTCCACTGCCAATGTGGATGCTGCCCAAAACAAAGCAGGCAGCACCAGGTACTTGCCCAGAATTATTTCCACAGCTGCAGTGGTGGTGAGAAAAGATAAGAATTCCTGTTTTCTCCAACCTGCATTCACAGCAGGGCTGTCTGAGGAGATAAATCAGAGATTTGTGATCCTGGGCTGGCTGAAGCCCCAGGGAGAGGTGGGGATGCTGAGGAAGGACACAAATCTCTCACACACAACCTCACACCCCGTTCAACTCTTTCTCTGCTGCCTTTTCCTCTCCCATCCTTAAGCTGCTGAGGAGGCTGATCAGAATTGGAGACTCCTCCTGCCTCCTGCCAGTGCTGGACATTTTCCAGGACGAGGACAGAAAGCTGCTGCAGAGCCACTGCCGCTGGCGAGCCCTGGCCATCCTGAAGGGCAAACAGGAGGCTGCTGCCATCAGAGAGGCCATTGCCCACCTGTCCTTTGCCATCCTTGCTGCAGGTAGGACACCAGGATGCCCGTGGGGATTTGTTGCTAAGCAAATCAGGGTGGGACAGGATGTCCAGATGTCCTCTGTCACCTCCCCGGTGAGGGCTGACACAGCACGTTCACCTGGGACATGAATTTTAAATTTTAAATTTCAAAACTTCTAAATTTCAAAACTTTTAAATTTTAAATTTCAAGGAATTTAAATGGGTTCAGCATAATTCTACAGGGACATCACCCCCTCTCCTTCACCCTGTGCAAAGAAGTGAATGCAGGCCCTCACACATTTCACCATCCCAGCTTTCCCTCAGGAGAGAGACCAGGCTGACAAGGAAATTCTTCCAAGTAAAACCATGTTTGTGTGGAAATCTGCCTTTCACTCTGAGCAAATGTTATGACAGCAGCACTGAGAAGAAGAGAGACTGGCTGGTGGAAATGGAATAAAAACCCTGTTAATTGCTTGGAGATGGTTCCATTTCACAGCCCGTGCATTCCAGCTTATCAGCTCCCCACCTGCTAGAACAGATGCTTGTTAAGAAATAGATATTGTCTTTAGAGGAGCCAACTGGTAGAGCTCCAGAGTGATAACAACCTTTGGTGCAGAAGTTTTGGAGCAAATCAGGAGGGAATAAAAGCCTCATTACTGCAGAGGAATTGCTTGGAGCCTGTCTGCTGGCTGATCCCTGCAGGCAGCTGCATTTGCTGACCTCCCTATGAAAACATATTTCCAGTGGCACTGATGATTTATCATCCAATATTGGATGCCACAGTTATTGATTGCAACCCTGGGCATGTTAAGATCCTTATCGAAATTGCCTTGGAAGGAAGGGATGTGTGGATGGCAGGCACAGAAATGCTCTGCAGGCAGGGAATGGAGGGACCAGGATTTTCTCTGAAAACTCTATGTGTTTATTTGGGCAGCACTTGTGTGAAAACAGAGGGGGGAAAAGGGGAAAAAAAGCAGCTCAGTATCACAAATCCCAGTGCATATTAATTCTGGCAGGGAATTAGTCAGTCCCATCTGGATAACTCATTTTTCCAAAACAATGTGTACCTTCCCTGCCCGTGGGAGGGGGCTGGGGACTCTTTAAGGTCCCTTCCAACCCAAACTATTCTGTGATTCTGACCCCACTTTATTAAAACAGCCAAATGGCTTCATACCTCCACTCTCAATAATCCCAGATCTCCCTCTTGGGGCTTTCTCCTCTCATTCCTGCTGCTCCCACTCCAACCTGACACAGATTCTTCTTTCCTCTCAACACGTGGCAGGAATTCCACTTGCAACAACAATAAAGGAAACTTCCACTTAAGGAAACTCTCATTGTACTTCATCCTGAGGTATCCTCAGGCCAAGTGGAGCCTTTTTGGAGCTTCCTGTGAGTATCCTTGTAGTAACCATGGCTGCATCCCTGTCCTCCAGGTGGTTATGCTGAGGATTGCCTCCTCACCAGGGCTCGATGCTACGGGCGCCTTGGGCAGATGAAAACTGCAATTTTTGATTTTAATGCTGTCCTGAAGGAGGATCCCAGCAATGTGCAAGCTCTGAGTGGCCGAGGGTTTGTTCACCTCGCTCTGAAGCAGCAGAAGGTACAGTCCATGTGGGGCTTTTTCTGAACAATATGAGTGTAAACATCACAGAATTTGTTGTGGAATCGCTGGAATCAGGAGTTTCTCACAGAATTTGGACAGTGAAATGCTCTGGGTTTGGCTGGGTGTATGAACAGCTCATCTGGCTTTACTGATTTTCTTTCCCAAGCCTGGGGAGAGGAGGGCTAAGCCTTGGTCACGATTTTCTGTGATAACCCAAGGAGTTTAAAGCACTTTGCAAACACTGATTCAAACCTGCCTTTATGACCTCCTATCAGCTTTGCAAATGGAAAAATTGCAGCACAAGGACAGGGAAGAGCAAAGTTTTTCCATGGTTCAGCAGAGAACTTAAAGCAGCTGAAAGAACAAGTGATCAATACTTAATTATTGCCTCCATTTCTTTCCTTGGTGTTGTTTTTCCACAGGAGGCAGTGCAAGACCTGATCTCAGCACTGAAGGTGGAGGCAGGAGCAGTGATCCCAGCAATCCTGTCCTTGAAGCCTGAAGCCCAGGGCTTGGTCACTGGGTGGCTCCTCCAGCATGGCAGGGCCACTCTCAGCGAGCTCATGGCCACCAAAGATGTCCCAGAAGAAACCCTCAGGGACCTTCTCACGATGGCAAAAGCACTGACCAAAGTCTGCAGGGCTGCACAACATCACATCTTCTACACTGATGTTCTGATGGCAAATGGTGAGTCCCAGTCCTTCAGCACAGCTGGTGAGGGAGCAGAAAATGGATAGAAGGGAATATGAAATGTCAGGGGTGTTGCTGGATGGTTCTGGATGGTTCTGGATGGTGCTGGATAATGGTGGATAATGCTGGACAGTGCTGGATGGTGCTGGATGGTTCTGGATGGTTCTGGATGGTGCTGGATAATGCTGGACAATGCTGGACAGTGCTGGATGGTGCTTCTCAAGAGAAGTTTCAAAACATTTTGGGACAGGGTATTCTTGGGACTTTAACTGCCCAGAGTGACCCTGAGATGTGTTAGAAATTCTCTTTTCCCAGCCTGGCAGTCGAAGAAGGAGTCAGAGCTCTTCAGTTCTCGTTCTCAAGGTTGTTTATTTTCTTATCTATAAAATTCTTTCTCCAGGCCTGCCGAGGTCCATTCAGCAGGTCAGACAGAGGCACTCTGGTGTTATCTTTTATACTAAAAACTACATGTACAATATTTACAATTACTTTCCAATACCTATCACCTATGTCAGACAGTGAGCTTCTACTCTAAACCAACCCAAAAGTGCCAACATCACCCAGAAGATGGAGGCCAACAAGAAGAAGGAGAAAGGTTGGACATGCCCAGATTCCTCCTTTTTGCCCCCTGAACCCCCATTCTAAAAACCCCAAAAATCTATTTTCCACCCCGTGACAAACTGATTATTATTCTAGTTAGACTTTGTGGCTTGCAGATGCTCATATAAGTTTGGTAACTTGCTCCATGGGTCATAATAAAAACCACAGGCATCTTGGGCTGAATTCCAACAGGATATGACAAAATTAACACCTTTAGACATGGACTGGCTGCCTGACCCCTGCCTCTCTGTGGTTTCTGGGTTCCTTTCTCCCCATGGGATGTGTTATGGAGTTTGTGCTGATGTTCCCCAACAGGAAGGCACCAGGAGGCCCTCAAGCACCTGCAGGAGGCCTTTGGCCACTGTCCTGCTGAGGACACAGCCAGGGCTCGCCTGGCTGTGCTGCAGCTGCAGGGCAGGAACGTGGCAGGAGCAGCTGCCCCGCTCAGTGCCCTGGCCAGGAGAGATGAGAAGGATTTGGCCTTTCTCCTCAACTTTGTAGACACCAAGAAACAGCAGCATCTCGCTCAGGTACAGCCCTTTTTGTTTGGTCCCACATCTGTGGGTTCAGTGGGGAAAGAATTGGGAAGCAAAACTGGGATTTTGCAGGGATTTCTCCTGTGTGGAGAGTTTCAGCAGATTGTCAGGGCACAAATTGGCTTTTCCTCCAGCCAGATCAGGAAGAAATTTGGAGCCAAATTTCTTCCACTGCAGTGACCTTGATCAGTCTCTAATAATCCACCATTGCCACATCTGAGAAATTAGGATTCCTTTTTGTTCTGCCTGGCACAAGAGCTGGTGATGCTCACACTGAAATTCAGGGGGTGTGAGGGTGGCAGGTAGGGATTTAACAGATCATTGCTAATTGTTGCACTCTGGGGGATACATGGGGCTCATGGATGGCTCCTGGTGAAGGAGGATTTATGCTTTGTTCATTTTCTTGGTGAAAAGAGCTGAATATTTCAATTCAGTGACATTAAATTCTTCCATCCTTCTTTTGTGCAACATTTAGAATTTCTAATATGATCTCATCTTCACAAAATTTAAGGCTTTGAGGCTGGTTTTCTTAGCTAAAACTGACACAGCAATGCCACAAAGCTCTGTTCCCCCCCAAGCATTTATTATTCACCATTTTTCCTATTTCTCCCCCAAAGTACACCCAGAAAGCATCCCCAATAATAAGACAAGAGAAGGTCAGATTGATGGTGAAGAGTTTTAACACTCAGCCAAGCATCTGCAATTCTGATTACCCAGAAGCTCTGCGTTCTGAGAATCAGTTTGCTTCCTTTTATTCAATTTGTTGCTGGTGTGCACCCTGGTGAGAAGCTATATTGTTATGCGCTCTCCCAGGTTATAAAACAAACAACATGCTGATATCCTTAATGCAGCAAGAGGAGCCCTTGGAATGTATTTGAACAGAACAGCAGGAGGATATAAGTAAACAAGTATTAATTTACCAGTCCCCAGACATGGCCCATTACAGAGAAAAGAGCCCCTCTCTTCTAAATAATGTAAAAAGTTCAGTCTTAGGGGGAAGAGTTGGAAGATTTCAGAGGCAATTTGCAATCTTCCACTTTAGAAAGCTGATAAAGGAACAATTGAGGCTGTGACTAGGGAGGCCCTAAGGAGGTGTCTGTAAATGAAGACACGTTTTAGAGCTGAATTTCCCCTGCTTCACATCACTCCTTCTGTGGGGGTCTCACAGCCCAGTCCATCCACCCTGCTTTCCTTCTGAAGCAGCACAGGAGGATGTTCTTTGCTGTCAGGAAGAAAAGAAAAATGAAATGAAAAAAATCAAACTAACATTTGTATCATTTTTACTGCTCTGACAAGTGAGAACTCACCGGTGCCACAGGTGAGTGAAGCCTCTAAAGTGGGAGAGAAACTTATTTCTGTCTCTTTTTGGCAGCTTTGTCTGAAATAAAACCCCTCACTGTGGCTGATTTATCATGAGAGATTGAGACAAAAGGTGTGACCAGGCTGATTTCAAAACTGGAGCCCAATACCAGGGCTGGCAGTTTAAAAAGAAAACATTGCTCCCTTTCATCTCATGCTTTTAAATGTTTGAACTTGAGCACCTGGTGTTTTTAGATGTATTTTGTGACCAGGGGATGAGTGTGTGCTCTCTGGGGTGTGGAAGGAATTGTTTCATCCACCTGCCCAGTGTCTCAAAGGATTTCCCAGCAGCACTTCCTTTTGCCTGTCAGGTTATTCTGGTTTGTGAAAAGATCTCAATAAAAGGAAAGTTTTAAAAGCTTTCATACAGAATTAATGCTAAAATTCCTCATGATGGCCTGACTTTGCCAAGGTTCCTACCCTGGGAGAGGGAGTTTGCTCTGTTCCTGAATTTCCCAGGTAGGAGAAGAAGAGTTCAGAGCTCACACCCAGTCTCAGCACTCCAGCACAAAAGCATTTCTGCCACATTGTTTTTCTGAGAATTTGGAATTACAGGCATTTTAAAAACGTGTCATCATTATCCTGGAGCCAGGTCTGAAGACCTAAAAATAGTTCTCCATAAGCTGAATAGGAAAGGGTGGAGGAAGGAGAGAGCTCCTTGATGTACTCTTTCTTATTTCATGGAAAACAAAGCCATAAAATTCTCCCATTATTTATAGCGAAAGGGGTCCCATGCTGAGAAATTTGTAAACAACTGGGAGAGCCCCATGGGAGCAGGAATCTGAAAGATTTATCAAGCTGCAAAAGGTCAGAGGAAGGGAGTTTGCTTTGCTGCTCGTGCAGCTTCAACCCTTGGCTCTCCTAAGTCAGGGGTAAATGCTCGACTGATTCCCAACCCCTCACACAGATCCTCAGGGCTGCAGCTGCTGTGGAGATCCAAATTCCTACAAAAAAGGTCTCCAAAACTACATGGTCTATGCCAGAATTAGGTGAAGTTGCCATTCCTCATGTCCTTCATGGCATGTGCAGGTGGAGAAGGAAAGATTTGCTCCAAACTCTTCTGGAAGCACCCAACCCTCTGCCAAAGCTCAGAGTTTATCATTCCATCTGCTGGGATTTGCTGCTCAGGGTCTGACCCTTGGCCATGATTCCATGCCCAGTAAACTCCTCACTCTTTTTCTTTCTAAGGAATTAAGCCTTGGTCATGTCATAAGATTGGTCCCTAGGGACTGGAACCAAAAATGCCACAAAAATATGTGTGTGTTCAGTGCTTTACACTCAGTGAGGTAAATAAATGGAAAAAAGGGACACAGAGACCCAATCCAGGGATCCACTCATGGCCCTTTCCAGGTGGCACCTGAATTATTTCAGTCTGGAAGCCAAAATCAAACTTTTAGTGACAAGTTGGACTCCAGTTCCCCTGGAATGCACTCTGAGGATTTTCCTGCCCTTCCAGGTCACCTGCAATGAGGCTGATGACAAAAATGCTCCTCCAAGGCCACGTGCAGGGAGCAGCTGAACTCAGCCATGCCATCCCCTTCTGCCTTCCCTTGCCTTCTCTCCCTGAGCCTGGTTTTCATCTTTATCTCTGTTAGGAGACAATGTGCAAGCTGCTGATTAATCTTTCCCTGTTACACCCCAAAAATGTCCCAGCTCAGGTCCCTTAAATCAGGCAGAGATTCTCAAAAGAGAATCCAGATTCCAGCTGCCCAACCTTGCTCCATCTGCAAGGGTGAAAGGGAATCCTTGATTTTCAGATGGGATTTTTCCTCCAAGTGTGGCAGGAAAGGCAGAATCTCATGGCTTGATGTGGGGACTCTCAGGGAAATGTGAAAAAATGCAACATTGAAATATTGCTCAGTGAAGAAATGCAATATTGTGGTGCAATAACCCCAAATGCCCCAGGTTAGAGCATGAAAACCTCCAACATCAGATTTAGCATTCAGCACAACAACAACCATTGTGTTTTCTTCTGCCTCTGAGACAACAAATGCGCCTTAGAGGCTGAAAATGACAATTTAACTACACAAACACAAAGCTATCTTGAGGAACTGCACTGAGTTCCTTGGAACAATGTGATCCAGAACTCTGGAATTTCTAGGGGGGAAAAAAAACACCTTCTCTTGCCAAGATGCTCCTCAGGCAGCTGCAGTTCCACCTTGATCCCTGTTAAATTCCTGCCACTGAGGGGACACTGAGGAGTTGTCTTAAAAACATTTCAAAGGACAAAGCAAATGTGCTGCTCTTTAAATGTACAAAGACATCTGAAATGAAAATTTATGGCCACAATTGTTAAAGCCAGGGGTTGACACTATTTGGGGAGAAGTCCTATTGCTATTTCTCTGTGAGGAAGCTGAGAGACTCCTTAATAAATATGATTAGGTCACATTTACTTATCAAGAAAATATATGCCATATATATTTATCAAGAAAAATAGCAATATGCATATATTTCATATATTTTATATATTTTTATATATATATATGATATTTATTTAGCAATATATATTATATAGAGATATATATTGCTGTATATAAAAATATCAAATATATATATATTTCATATATTGTATATAAATAGCAATTTTTTTTTTATTTTTTTTTTGTGCATTATAATGCAATAACTGGGGCAGAATTCCTCCTAAACCATGAGGACAGGCTAAATTATTTCATGGCACTGCTCTCAGATGAGGTGCTGGGACTTGCCCTGCAGTATTGATCCCTTTCCTGCAGAACCTGTTCTCAGTCCTGGCAGACAGAAATCAATCCCAACCTCAGTCAGGCAGAATAAAAGGGCCACACAAAGAAACTGGAGAACCTGACCTGGCTCTCAGGTGTGGCTACTAAAACAGTGGCTGGGCTAACTGGATTTCTGCCTCCACAAACAGGAATTACCCCTGAAATGAGGAGGATGCAAATATTTATCCTTTGCTTGAGCCTTGTTTGGCCCAGCCTTTTGTAAGCCCTCAGCTGCTGATGGCAGCCTTGTTTATAACCTGAATATTCTCTCTGCTGCAGCACGTTAAAAGCTTTATTTATTACCAATAAAGGGGAATAATGAGAAATCCATTTCAGGCAAATACTTCTAATGGACTTTTCCTCATTGACCTCCATGAACCTAAAAATTATGAGGCTTTTTCAGCCTTCTCTATTTTCTTGTTGTTGTTTTTCCCTTCAGATGAGGGCAGAGAGTTCAAATTGTACTCAAGATTAACAATTAGCAAAGCCACCAGTTGGCCTTTTTTTTTTTTTCCTACAGCTTAGGTAAGCTCCAGTAGAGAGAAAAAATTCATTTTTACCTCTTGCATTTGTGGGACAGCACCTGGAGATGTTGGTCCAGGCACCTTTTTGTTCATTATTCCTAAGTCATTTAAACAAATTCAGAAGAAATTCTGTGCAGAAACAAAAGACTTCAGAAGCTCCTGAGATAACAGCTCTTGGTCATATCATAAGATTGAATAGATTGAAAAAAGGGACACAGAGACACAATCCAGGGATCCACTCATGGACCTTTCCAGGTGGCATCTGGATTATTTCAGTCTGGAAGCCAAAATCAAAATTTTAATGACAAGCTGGACTCCAATTGCCCTTGGATGCACTCTGAGGATTTTCCTGCCCTTCCAGCTCACCTGCAATGAGGCTGATGACAAAAATGCTCCTCCAAGGCCACGTGCAGGTTGCAGCTGAAACCTTATCTGTATGCGAAAATACACCAATTTTTATTTCTCCAGCTAGATGCAATTATTTCAGTCTGGAAGCCAAAATCAAACTTTTAGTGACGTGTGATAAAACAACTAACATTTCTTAGTGTCTGTGTGTATTACCAATCCAGATTAGATTTTTTTCTTTGCCCTAATTTTTTCCCTTTATGTCACTATAGAATACAAACCAACACAAGTGCACACTGCTGCTCTGAAGGTGAAAAAAGGGAAGTTTATTTTTTGACTATAACATTTATAGTTTTCTAAAAGTGACAGTGGATTGGAGGGTGACAGTGCCACCTCTCCAATGACACTGGACAAACTAACAATCTATCCAAATTTTTCTTCTTCCATAAAAGAATGCAAAATAAGAAGTTATTTACAGAAAGTGCGTGAGAAAGTTCATAAACATCAGAAAGCTTAGAAAATCTTAAAAAATCAGGGCATTTTTATTAACTAACATGGATTCCTCTGTCCCCACAGGCAGCAGCCCTGGAAGGGAAGGTGCTGATGAAGGGCCACAACCACCAGCAGGCTCTGGGCTACCACAGCCTGGCTGTGCTGGCCAGCAGGGCCAACCCCAGGTACCTGAGGCACAGAGCTGCCTGCCTGATGCACCTGAAAAAATACGAAAAAGCTCTGAAAGACATGGAGAAAGTGATCCAAGGGCATGGCTGTAACAGCCCAAAAACCCAGGCTGGGGATCACTGCTGCCAGGGCTTCCTGCTGCTGGCCCTGGCTCAGGAGGAGGCAGCAGTGCAGCACTACATGCAAGCCCTGCAGCTGGATGAGCCCCTGGCCCTGGGCACCATCACTGAGTGCCCTGGCAGGGAATCTTTAACCCAAACCTTTCACAAAATTGCACAATATAACTTTGAGAAGCAGCGTTACGAAGAGGCCTGGAAAATCACGGACTATGGGCTTAAAATTGATAAAAGTTCTGAGCTCCAGAAGCTGAAAGCGAGACTGAAAAGGGAGGCATCGAGCTGCAGCATACATTGATTGCTCTGTTTGGGGATTTTCCAGTCTGATTGCTTTCTGGGAGGCTGCAAGAATGAAGGAAAGATGAGGAAGATAAGAAGGATGAGATGCTGATGATAAATATGCAACAGACACTGGACATGGAGCAGCAAAACAAAACTGACCAAGAGAGCAATGAGGAAAAAAAAGCAAATTGCAGCATTCAGGATTCCTTAAAATTATTGTGGATTATGTAAACTCCCCGTTGTGAAAAAAACCTTTTTTTCTGGTTAAACAACAAATTCTAACACAGGGGTTCCAGTTCTACAGAAAACATTCTAATCACTTGCAGCCCATGAATAATAATCATGTATTTCCTAGCTAGCATTTTATGAGCTTTAACACTTGCTGTTCCATCAATTTGCTTTATTTTTATGGGCCAGTCAAAAGGATCAGTCAAAATAACTCCCGTAAGGTGTTTGTGAAGGGTCTTTCTGTTGGTTACCACTGGAAGAAAATTGATCCAATTTTATTTTTCAGCTTGCAAATGGAGCCAACAGTTAAGAATATAATTTCATGCTTGGAAAGAAGCCCTCCCACAGCATCTTGATGCCCATTATGGGGGGAAAGCCTCATCAGTGTCACTAGGATTAAAATATAATTTGAAGAGGTGTCTTACACCCTTCTCCTACCCCACTCCTGGATGAAGGATCTGCCCTGGTGGGAATGCAGTGGATTTGTCAGGATCAGCACCAATATCAGGGATGGGGCAGCAGAAATCCCAAATAAACTGTTCTACTGCCCCAGAGAACAAAGAAATAACAGATAAACTGTTCTGCTGCCCCAGAATAGTGAAATAACATAAACAGAAGCAGAAAGGACCCAAGTGGGGCCCAGAGCTGCAGCTCCTTCCTTTGTTTTGGCTGCTCCAAAGGAGTTGTCCCAATGTTTTTGGAGCATGGTAGCACAACCATGGAGAAAAACAGAATCTGCTGCTGAAAACAGAGATGAAAGCAATGCTGAGGAGTGCCCTGCTGCTTTGATTAGGGTGAAAGGGAAGAGGGAGCATTCTCTTTTTTTGTTGTGCTGTTGTCTCAAAGGCAACATTCCAGGGTGGAACTTCATTCAGCAGCCATGGGATCAGCCCACAGCAAAGACACAACCTGGAACCTTCCACCTTTTCCTCTTTGCATGCTCCTTTTCTCTGCCCTAAGAGCACAGGTAAGACTGAGCTTCTTGCCCTTCAAATTCAATTTTAATCCTTGTGACACTGATGAGGCTTTTCCCCCATAATGGGCATCGAGATGATGTGGGAGAGCTTCTTTCCAAGCATGAAATTATGTCTTTAAACAACTGTTGGCTTCATTTGCAAGCTGAGGATATATCCTCAAGGAATTCTGCTGGAAATGTCACACAGCTGTGAAGAACTCAAATATATTTATATTAATCAAGATTAATGTAATCAAGAAGAAAATACAGCCCAATAAAAGATGAAACTGGATACCTGTTTGTAATCCAGCTTGCAGTCATTAATTAATTACAGCTTAAATATCTGTAGTTTATTCAGCTCTGAGCTCTGTACAGACATTACCAACTATTTCCTTGCTTTCCATAAATTTTGTTCCTTCAAAATATTCTGCTAACTGTGTTGCACATCATCACCAGGTAATGAATGCTGAAAGAAAATGTGAAATCATGGTTGAGAATGTTCCTGCACAAACAGCACCCTGCCAGGCTTCCCCCTCTGAAATATTCAACATTCCTTCAAAGCATGTGAAAGGAAAATCAGATGTGAGAATATTTGCATCACAAACAGAGTTAGACAAGGGAAGTTTCCTGACCTCAGTGCTCTGCAGTCCAGCAGGCAAAGAACAGCTTAGAAATTATGGCAATGTGTTTGGAATTAAATATTCCACTGGATGCTTTTCCTCAGGGTTCAGGCAGAGCTAAACTTTGAGCTTTTGTGATCTCAGAAGGTTTCATTTCCTTTCAAACCCCATCACTCCCATTAATATTTCCTATTTCGCTTCTCTGTGCGCTCCCAGGTACTGAGGGAACCCAAACACAGGAACCAACTTCTGCAGCTGCTCTGGAAGCTGACACATCTCCAGGGAATTCTTTTTCCTGCCTTTGAGCCCAGGTCATTGTCCTTCCCAGCTCCAGAGCTGGTGGAAGTGTGGCTCTGGCCCAGAGCTGTGCAAACCCAGGAATTTAACGAGTCTCCTTGTGCCCAAGTGAGGACAGTCCCCTTGGCTTGCAGGGGCAGATGTTCCCCTCTAATGACAGCTAATCTAAAAGCCATTTCTCTCACCATCATGCCCCTGCAGAAGATAAACTGTTATCATTGTGCTGCTGCTGCATCCAGCAGTTTCCAATTTGCCAGGGCTCCAAGGAGCTGCTGCCACCAGAAATTGGATGTGGTACATGAAATGATCTCTGGCACTGCCGCCTGCCTTTGGAGCCTTGGCTGCTTCCCTTGGATTTCAGCCACGCTGATCTGGGCTGGGATCTGCTGCTTCTCTCAGCCATTACTCAGTGGCACCTCAAGAAAAGGCAGGTCATTGTTTAGAGTCCAAAGCTGCGGGATTCGGGAGATTCCTTCCCCTCCTGCTCCTGCTGTGCATTTCAGGAATGAATATTTTCCATATCAGGAATGACTTTTCCAGAGACTGCACCTGCCCACAGGCGTGTACACACAACCCCGAGCACTGGAGCAGTGGTTTCTTGGCTCCCAGAAGTGCCTGAAGGGCAGAAAACAAACACATCTGGTATTGCTGGTTGTAGCTCTCAGCAGCTGAAGATGTTTGAGAATGGGTGGGGAACAAATTTCCACCCCAAAATGGGAGGCTGGAGAACATGAGCCAGTCCCAAAGATGTCAGCTGAGAGTGGAAACCATTCATGATCAGAGTGATGCTGTTTTAATGCCTCACTAATGAACCAGCAATTGAGAAAAGTGAGAAAACAGCTCCAGTCCTGGCCCTCCCTGAAGTCACAGCCTGGTGCCACTGACACTCTGGGTCCCACACCTCAATACAAGTGTGGAACCTTCACCTCTAAGGTGTGCAACCAGGCGATTTTCAATTTATTCACTTCCAAAGTCTACCTTGGGCACAACATGTATGGCCAAAACCTCCTGGAAACCTTGGCAAGGCTCCCTTGTGTCCCTGAGAGCCACTGGGGACACGTTCTGTGCCAGAGCAGCTGTGGTTTAGGTGTGCCACCAGCCAACCTGATAATTTCTGTGTTTCTGTGCTCTCTACACAACGCCAAAGAGTCAGGAGCTGCAGAGAATGAACGAGAACAAGAATTTCCCCCTGGACTCCAAAGAAAATTAAGAGCAGTAGCTCATAATCAGTTTGCACGCCTCATTCCTGAACTGCATCAGTAAATGAGAAAATTTAGCTGTAAAGCCAGGGGAGGATTGTAGGAGGGAGCAGGAGGATGTTAATGATTCCATTCCACCCTGGTTTGCATTTTGTTATCCCCTTCATTTGTGCTTTCATCTCCAGGTGGGTGCTGCCACACCAAAAACCTCCTTGGGGTAACCCAGAGTGAGGGACCTGGAGTCCCCACAGGGCCCCAGGCTCAGATCCAGATCAGTAGTGGATGAAATGGAAAACTGACAGGGATTGGCATTTCCCCACTTGAAATGACCACCTCAGAGAGCTTCTTGATTGCTTGGAAAGCTCAGATGTGCTGTTAGAAGACATTCCAGCACTGGTAATGTGCTCCATCTGTTCTCTGCAAGTCACAAATTTCAAATCTGAAATTATTGGGAACACCTCTGAGTGCCTGTCACGGTGCAGGGTTTGTTCTCCCTCTGTAGATTTGAACAATGGGAACAATTATACCTTGCCTTGTGCTAATTTTTGCAGCCTTGCCAAGAGGATTTTTTGCAATGCTGTTTCTTTTCTTCTCGTGCATCATTTGGCCATTCTTGATCAGCTTCCTGAAGTAAGCAGGTAATTAATTAGCCATCTACAGAAATTGCCCTGTGTCCACAGCAATAATGTGCTTGGATGTTTTAATTGATTGCATTCTCAAACGGCTTGGACGCCTTAAATGCCAGCTAATGCAATCCAATTAAGACTCCTAATAAACCTGCCTGATGAACTGCAGGATAATCACACATCAAGCACAGATGCAGAGGAAAATGCCACTGGAGTGACAGTTCAGAATAGGCTGTGTCATTTGGGAAGATCCAAACCATTCTCAGCTGGGAAACTGGGAACATTCCCTCTGACTGGGGCTGGGTTTGGGGCCCAGCACCTGATCCAACACAACTTTTAAACACACATTTGCACCAGTTTTCCTATGTACAAAACCTTTTACACAGAGTCATGGAACAGCCCAGGTTGGAAGGGACACCAAAATGTCATGTGAGCCAACCTGAGTGGAAAAGGGGTCCTACATAAAATTATCCAGCACGCTGCCCAGCCTGGGAAATCTTATTAAATTCCACTGAGCTGGACCTTATCATGTCCCTCGGGTGGCTCTTCCAGTGATTGATTATTCTCACTGGCAAAAAAATAATTCTTTTATCAAGATTAAGTCAAGATTAAACTTTTCCCACTCCAACATCCTTTTGGCCCTCGTCTCCCACGTGAAAATAAATCAATAATCACCCTGAGGGAGCACAAATGCAAAGGAGATTTCAGGTGATATGGAGGGGGGAGGCTCTTAAAAATATAATTCAAAGAAAATTAGCCGAGACAGCAGGAAATTGAATAAACTCCTACTGGGATGGGACAGGATGTGAAATTCCAGTAGTGCCCCACAAGTAACTTATCTGAAGATGGTGCAGTGTCTTTGTGGCAGCTCTGGAGGTCTTTCCTCAGCCCAAACAGAGATTAGGGATTTAATGGAGCAATCTGTGTGAAATTCTCTGCTCTGTTCTGCCAGATGCCAGACAAGACATAATAGCTCCTCTGGCATCAATGTCTATTAATCTAATGCTGACTTTGATTCTCTGTGTGACTCCCTTTCATCTGTAAAATGGGGATAATTCTCTCTTTCAGATGCCTGTCAGTACCTCTTCGTTCTGGGTACATGGTGCTTTGAAGATGACATTATTTGTACATTTTCTATTATTGTCAAAAAGCTGCACCTTGTCCCTGTCCCCAGCCCCTTGAAAATAGGAATTATCTCCTTTCCATTTTTAAAAGCAGTACATTTAATGGAACAGCTGAAACTTGCATGTGCTCTGTTAACTGAAAATAATTTAAGGTAAAATATCTGAGGTTTATTTTGTTTGGAATCTGTCTTCCTATACTGCAAAACAAGGTAAAAAAATACCTTTATGTACATGGAATTTTGAAGTGTTTTCTTTTTCATTAAGAATATAACTGCAATACTGAAATAATTACAATACTGAAATTGGGTGTGAAAATGAGACACCTGCATTCCAGAAGTCTTGAAAAACCTCTTGAGGAATAAACCTCTGAAACTTGCATGTGCTCTGTAACTGAAAATAATTTAAGGTAAAATAACTGAGATTTGGTTTGTTTGGAATCTGTCTTCCTCTACAGCAAAGCAAGGTAGAAAAAAATACCTTTATGCCTTTCTAGTTATGTACGTGGAATTTTGAAGTGTTTTTTTCATTTAGAATTCAATTGCAATACTGAAATCATTACAATACTGAAATAATTATAATACTCAAATTGGGTGTGAAAATGAGACACCTGCATTCCAGAAGTCTTGAAAAGCCTCTTGAGGAAAAAAAGGCAAAGTACCTTATGGAAAATGAGAACTTTCCTAAGAATTAATTACTGGAATAAAGAGAATTCTCCAAATGCTGAGAAGCCAGGAAATCACCTTGTCCTCTTAAAGGCAGCCCTACTACACAGGGCTAATTTCCTAATTTCCAGTCTAGACATCAAACCAAGTGATTTCAGACGTGTTGGAAGGGGTTAAATCCCAGAGAAGTCTCAGAGCATTTAATTCATTGGGCACTGGGAGCCCCCTGCGTGTGAGAGAGGGGGAGAGAGGGAGATTTGGGCACTGCACTGTGCAAGGACCATTCCTGGGGAGAGCCTCAGTGCTGGGAACGTCCATAAAAGGAATAAAATTCCTTTCTGACTGCCAGGAGACACGACCAGCCCAGTTCCACCCCACAGACTGCTCCAGGCACCTCTGCAGCTGAAAATCCTCCTCCACACGAGCCAGGTAAGGCACCTTCACCTTTCTACCTGCTTGTCTCTGCAGTGAATGCAGCCAGAAACTCAGGGCAGGAGCTGCTGGACCTTTCCTGCATAACAACATTTGGGATCTGATCGTTTTTAATTCTGGGGGTGCTCCAAGGATGCTCATCCCAAAAGGGAGAGCAAGAGAAGAGTTTTGAAACTTCGAGGTTTTCCCAATTCTCAACTGTTTGAGCTGTGCCTCTACCAGGACTTATTTCAGCTGGCAGCCAACCTGCTCCAAGGAGATATTTCAGTGCTGAGCTTTATTTCTTTTCTGCTGGCTGACAGATGACAGGGTTCTGCTGGCTCTCAGAGACAAACCCATTATTTCTGAGCACAATGAGTTCTCCTCTGTGGGCAGCATCCCTGCCACAATAAATCACAGGCTACATCCAGCCATTGTCCTGGAGCCAGGCATCTGCTGATTCACCAGGGAGAGGCTGCTGGGTTGGGCTTATTTTTTTTTTTTTGTTTTAATGTCACCCTATAGCTTCAGATTTAAGTAAAAAGTGTATCATAATCTCATTTGTTGGCATTTTGACTGGACACTGTTCTGGTTACTAAACTGACCATTTCACACATGCATTATAAATCTTGGTTCAGGTCAGTTTTCCTGTTTAGGTTAATTTATACACACAGAAGAAATAGATTTTGTATCTGTGTAAGCTGAACATTGAAACTCAGATGACACCAGGTAACAGCTCTCTTTCCAGACTCATGGTTCTTTATTGTATTAAAGCCAAAAAAGTAAAAAATAAAACAGATTTTAAGCAGTCTTGGAGGAGTTTTGGAGCTGCTCCTCACACAGAAGAGCTGATCATTTCTAACCTGCACTTCACACACTACAGGTGATTCCAGATCTGGAATTCCACTGACACAGAACTGCCTCAAATATTTTATTTTATGCACAGGCAAAGGATTCAGGGCAAACTACAAACCCTGACAGCCAGAGGGGAGAGAATTTCCCTCCCATCCCAGACAGATATGGATACAGATATATATATATTTACATAGATATCTATAAGGATGTACCAGATAGAGATGGAGACCTTGTTTCCATGGCAACAACTCTTAAGACAAATCCCACTAAAGATGCTGCCACGTCCTGCTTGGCTCAGATTGCTTTAGGACATGGAGTTGTTTTCACATTTCACATTTGGTGGAGCTGTTTAATTCCTGCAGGAGAGCCCCAGAGCTCCAGCTGGGAAATCACTGCTCCACTGCACATCCACTCCCTGGATTTCTGGGAGCAGCAACCATGGGATCATCTGTTCAGGCGACCCAGAGCATTCAATCCCATCAATATCAACACTAAAAACTGTGCAAAAATTGGGCAGGCAACTAAAGTAGGTAATATGTTCTGATATAATACTATCAGATGCATATATATATAATTTTAGGTTATATATTCTCATGTATTCTTATAAGCACAAAGTTTTTGAGGTTGGTTCACATCATTGGTGACAAAACAAACACAGGAAGAGAGGAAAAAATACAATTTCTGATAATTTTTATCTTCAGAATCAATTCCTTCAGAAGGAGGAGTTGAAGGTCAACTTGACATTATGGCAACTATGACACAGCAACCAAACTTCTGAGCAAGATAAAAAAGTCCTCGAAGAGTCTCATCCCAGGTATTTATTCCAGATTCTCCAGGGGAAATATGAAGACAAAAATATTCAAGTGCTGTCTCCCAGACAGGTGAAACACCAGCTCAAATGCTTGCTGTCCAGGGCTGGAATCTCTGCCCTAAGTTCCCCCCCAGAAATGAGATTTTTTCCCAAAGAGAAAAGCACTGCATAAAACCCCAGAGCTGCTCCCTGTCTGTGTTCAGGAGTTCTGTGCAGTTTGGGATGTTTCATGTCTGAGGAAGCATCTTTGGAGTAAATATTCACATGTGGGGTGAATATTCCCACTAAACACACCCCACAAAGAGGCTTGGCTGCTCAAACCCCATCCCTGCAGGATCCAAGGGTAAAATTCCCTGATTTGAGGTTTTTTTCCAAGCTGTAACCCTGCCACACTCTGAGCTCTTTACACTTCCAAGTTCCAGTAACAGGAGAGCCTCCTTCGCAAAGTTCCAAAGTAAGCAAAAAGGGAAAAAGTCCTTTCAAAGTGGCCCAACCCAAACAGCAAATGCCTCATTGCTTCATCTGGTTTGTGTCTACGTTGCTTTGGGGAGAGAGGATGTTTTCCAAGAACTGAAAACCCCCACAGTTCCTCAATCTCTGGAAGAAGAAACCCCCAGAGAAAGTGTTCACTTTCCCAGCATTGCAAAGAGGAATTAAGCTTTTTAGAAAAGCTCTTTTGTAAAATGAAGGGCTGATAGAAGGCGGGGCGAACCAGCAGATGAGAATTTCTGCGGGTACTGATTAAATGATGAATAATTTAATTGAATGTGAGATTTAGGGGGAAAATAAATAACAGAGCAAGCCCATTCCACCTCCCAGCACGGAGCTGCCTTTGCCACAGAGGCTGCAAGGTGAGAGTGAGAGTGTCAGAAATCAAAGCAGCTCTGTCCCCTCCGAAGCAGTGACCAGAACAGGGACCTTGCTGCACTGCCAGCATGATGGATTGCTCCATTCCAGTGACCAATCCAAGCTGCTCGACATAATCAAAATTAATGATTCTGCAAATAAGTCCTTTACAGTTGCTGGTGCTGCTCACACAGAAAATAAGGGGTTTCTTGAGTTTTGTTTGAGTTGGGTTGGATTTTTTTTTTTGTTTTTTTCACCTAGCACAGCAGAAGGAATAAAGCTCTTAGATTCTTGGCATCTTGGTTCTCCACCTCTAAAATGGGCAAAATAATAGTGTGTTATGGCCATGGTGTAAGAATAAATACATTAAATCTATGAGAAAAACTACATTAAATCTATGAGAATAGCTACATTAAACCGACAAAAAGAATTACATTAAAACTATGAGAATAACCACATTAAATCTACAAAATTAACTATAATAAATCTTTAAAAAATGCCACATTAAATCTATGACAATAACCACATAAAGGTACAAAAAGAATTACATTAAATCTATGAGAATAACTACATTAAATCTGCAAAATTAACCACGTCAAATCTACAAAAAATGCCAATTAAATCTATGAGAATAGCCACATTAAATCTACAAAATTAACTACATTAAATCTACAAAATTAGCTACATTCAATCTACAAAAATTGCCACATTAAGTCCTGTGAGTACCCTGCCTGTTGCAGTTTTATGGATGCCAACCAGGTAGATCCTATTCGGAGCAAGCTTAGTTGTAAAGTAAGAGTAAAACTACTCCACAACAAGGAAGATTCCCATAAACTAATCCTAGTTAGCTGCAGAAATTTCTGCAAACAGAAACGAGAGGCCTTAAATCCTAATTAAATCCTACTTAAATCCTAATTAAATGTATAGATTTGTGCTTAGCAGTGCCCCTGCCTGCTGCAGCTCTGTTTGCCATATGGACACCCAGGAGCATTTCCCATCCCTGGGTTTTCCTGCTCCCCCTCAGCTGCTGGGATCAGAATTGCTGCCTTCACACTTGCCTGGAGACCCAGTGAACCTGAATCTGGAGAGGAAAAAGTGAAAGGGAAGTTCTCCCAGGGGGTTTTGAGGCAGAATGGTGACTGGGAGAAGGAATTGGTGTTTATTCTTGGAACGCTGAGTGTCCAAGCAAAAAGCCACAAAGGAGCCTCTGCTCTGCCCCCAGCACCTCCTCCTGAGCTCACGCACAAAACTTGGAGTGCAGAGGCACAACCTGGCATTTCTGCCGTGTGAAATCCTGCAGTGAGAGGAAAACACCTCCAGCCCACCCTTCCCTTCTCCCGGGGTCTGTCTGCAGTGGGGTGAAACTAAACCCATGGGAAACCCACCCTGCCCTGGCTTTTATGCCTGTCCCAGCTGTTCCCAGCCACATTTCCATTCAGAGATTGTGTGCACTGCCCGCACCAACCCATAAATCAGCCTGTTTGCTGATTTACACTCTGTGAACACTTCTCCTTCATCCCACCCCAAAGCTGCCCGTGCTCGGGGAAGCTGAAGAGCTCCAGTGGGTTCCCAACTCCCTGCAAGGGCAGCGGCCAAATAATGGGGTGGCTGCAGGGGTAACAGGATCCCGAGTGGAATTCAGGGATAACAGGTTCCTAGGTGGCATTTAAGGGGTAACAGGATCCTGGGTGGCTCCAGGAGTAACAGGATCCTGGGTGGCATCCCAGGGGTAAAAGGATCCCATGTGGAATCGCAGGGAATAACAGAATCCCGGGGTGGAAATCCAGGGGCAACAGAATTCTGGGTGGCATTCAGGGATAACAGAGTCCCGGGTGGCATTCCGGGCTGACAGAATAATGGGTGGCATTCAGGGGTGACAGAATAACGGGGTGGTTCCAGGGATAACAGGATCCCGGGTGGAATTCAGGGATAACAGAATAATGGGGTGGCTCCAGGAGAGTCTGGGTGGAATTCAGGGATAACAGGATCCCAGGTGGCTCCAGGGGTAACAGAATCCTGGGTGGAAACCCAGGGATAACAGGATCCCAGGTGGCATCCCAGGATAACAGAATCTAGGGGGGCATTCTGGGGTAACAGAATAACGGGATGGCTCCAGGGGTAACAGAATCCCGGGTGGAAATCCAGGGACAGCAGAACCCCGGGTGGATTCAGGGCTACACAACCCCGGGTAGAAATCCCGGGCTAACACAATCCCGGGTGGATTCCGGGCTAACAGAACACCGGGGCTAACACAATCCCGGGATAACAGAACTGCAGATGGAAATCCAGGGCTAACAGAACCCCGAGGATAACACAGTCTCGGGTGGATCCCGGGCTAACAGAGCTCCGGGGCTAACAGAACCCCGGGTGGATTCCGTGCTTACACAATCCCGGGTGCATTCGGGGCTAACAGAACCCCGGGGCCAACACAATCCCGGGATAACAGAACTCCAGATGGAAATCCAGGGATAACAGAACTCCAGATGGAAATCCCGGGATAACAGAACCCCGGGGATAACACAATCCCGGATGGATTCCGGGCTAACAGAACCCCGGGGATAACACAATCCCGGGCTAACAGAACTCCAGATGGAAATTCAGGGATAACAGAAACCCGGATGGATTCAGGGCTAACAGAGCCCCGCGGATCTCGGAGCCGCCGCCGCCGCTCGGAGCGCCTCCAGCCCATCCCATCCCATCGCATCCCATCCCTCCTCCCCTCCGGAGCATCTCCCGGCGCTGGGAAGGGCTCGGGGCTGAGCTGCCCAGCCTGGGCATGGCTCGGAGCAGCCGGGCACAGCCGCAGCCGCCCGGAGCCTCCCGCCGTGCCCATCCCGTGCCCCCGGAGCCGCTCCCGGGCACCTGCGAGGGTCCCAGCCGGGATCCCGTGAATGGTGACAGCGGTGACAGAATCTCAGCCTGGATTGTTTGAATGGTGGCAGAGGTGACAGGATCCCAGCCTGGATTCTCTGAGTGGAGACGGAGGTGACAGAGTCCCAGCCCGGATTCCCTGAGAGGTGACTGAGTCCTCTGAGGGTCCCAGCCCGGATCCCTTGAATGGTGGCAGAGGTGACAGAGCCCTGCGAGGGTCCCAACCCGGATACCCTGACTGGTGACAGAGGTGACAGAGCCCTGCAGGAGTCCCAGCCTTGATTATCTGAGAGGTGACAGAGTCCAAGCCCGGATCCCTTGAATGGTGACAGAGGGGACAGAACCTGCGAGGGTCCCAGCCCGGCTCCTCTGAGAGGTGACAGAGGGGACAGAGCCCTGCGAGGGTCCCAACCCGGATCCCTTGAATGGTGACAGCGGTGACAGAGTCCCAGCCCGGATTCCCTGAGAGGTGACAGAGCCCTGCGAGGGTCCCATCTCGGATCCCTTGAACGGTGACAGCGGTGACAGAATCTCAGCCTGGATTATTTGAATGGTGGCAGAGGTGACAGGACCCCAGCCCGGATTCCCTGAGTGGTGACAGAGGTGACAGAGTCCTGAAGGAGTCTCCCAGCCTTGATTCTCTGAGTGGTGACAGAGGTGACAGAGCCCTGCGAGGGTCCCAACCCGGATACCCTGACTGGTTACAGAGGTGACAGAGTCCTGCAGGAGTCCCAGCCTTGATTCTCTGAGTGGTGGCAGAGGTGACAGAGTCCCAGCCCGGCTCCCCCTGCTGCTGGCGGAGCCCAGCGCCGCGCAGGGATTATTCCGATTATCCAGGGAGCGCTTTGGGAGCGGGCAGGGGAAGCGGCTCTTTGCCCCCCTCCTTCCCTGCCTGCCAGGAAGGAGCTGCCCAAGCTGGTCATGAGACTTCTCCACACTTCCCAAAGAGGCTCCTGAAGTTGTGGCGCTGCCCCCAGAGCAGACGCGCAGGCTCGGGAGATGGAGAATGAGCTTGGCAAATCTGTGGACAATCAAATGGACAAATACATGTAATAACTTGGAAGTTTTCTTGCTGTCTTTGCTCTTATCCTGCTTCCTTTTTATTTTTTTTTTTTCCTTCTCCTATCCTGATGTAGCCGTGCTGTTAACCCTTTCCCCTCCCTGATTTAGCGTTACAATAATGGGGAAATCAGAAAGCCAAATGGATATTGTGGAAAAATCGACCAAATCTGGGAGGAAGCCCTGGAGCTTTGTGGCCATCGGGCTGGCTGTCCTGCTGCTCCTCATGACCTGCGCTGCCGTCGCCCTGGTGATCCTCTATGCCAGCACCAGAGGTAAGAACCCGGGAATAATCTGAATTATCTTCCCCTTCCCTCTGCAAACAGCAGGAAAAGTCCTTTTTTGTTGTTGTTGTTTTCTTTTTTTCCCCCCCCTTTTTTTTTTTTCTCAGAGCTAAATGAAAACAAAAACACAGGGAGACCATGAGGTCACCTCTGTGTGGGACTGAGCTCTCCCTGCCTTGTGCACAGAGATTGTGTTGGCTTTCACTGAAATTTTGAGTTATGCTCTGCAAAATTCTATTATTTTATTTAATTCTGTGCAGTTTGTTGTTTTCAGAGCTGTTTTGACAAAGCTGATGTGCTGTTTTAAGAGGGAAGGTATGTGTCTGTGTGTAAGGACTGACATTTCCCCATTTTATCCAAGCACAAGCCAAGATTCATTATTGCCAGGGTTTTTAAAGCAACAGCTGCTTTGAAACACTTCTAAAAACAATCTCCCTGAAGGGGAAATTGCTTATTACAATGTGAAAGCCTAAAAAGAAAAATAAAAAACCACTTGCTGCTGAGGAAAAGGAGACTTTTCAAATATTCCATCAGGCAGTTGGATCTCTAAGTGTGATTTGCTTCAGCGACTTGAACGCAAATATCTTGCCAGAAACCTGGCATTGAGGCACGTTAGTTTGAAGTGTTTTGCCTAAATATTTAAATATTTTAACTGCAGAGCACACTTGGTAAAACCAAAGTTTTCCCACTGGCACAGCAAGTGCAAAGCCCCACTTTGAAACCCTGTGAAGCATCAAATGCTGGGGAGCAGCTCTGCCTCGTGTTTGCCACTTCCATTAAAGCCTCTTGGGCTGGGAGCTTTGTTAAAACACTGGAGGGCGAAATTAAAGTGGGAGCAGCGAAACTGGAGCAAAACACAGCAGCAAAACACAGTCTCTGCCTCCCCTGCTGCATTTCCAGCACTTGTGAGTGAAACGCTGCACAATGCTGAGCAATAATTCATGAAAAACCATTGTTATTGTTCACCTTTTTTTGCTACCAGCAAAATCTGAGTGTTTGGTATTCATAAAGTTCATCAGAAAGTTGATTCTGTTAGCTCAGGAGAGAAATTCCCCAGAGCCAGGTCCTGCAGGAGGAGTTTCTGTATCAAACACTGAGCTTGGCATTGGGTTTTGCTGCCTGCATGCAGGAAGGATTTGGGAAATCTGCCCCACATCCTCTGCTGGCTCCAGACAATGCAGAATTCAGGTATTAATAATATTTACCCAAGTGTTGGTCTCATCCAAACCCAGAGGCGGGGTCTGTGCTCATTACATGTGTTTAAGGAAGGCTTATCTGTGAGAAAAACAGATCTCAAACTTAAATATTTTCTCATATCTGCAATTAAACTTTCCCTGGAAGTGTTCCCCAGAGTGCAGGGCTGGTGTTCTGCCGCCCTGTGCTCCTCACACCCCACCAGATGTGTCCAGATGTGCCCTGGAGCCACTTTGTGCCTCTGTCCCCATCCCAGCCCACAGCTGGAGCAGCCACCAGTGTTAGGTGATTCCAGGTGGGAAATGAAATTCCAGGTGGGAGATAAAATTCCAGGTGGGAAATGAGATTCCAGATGGGAGAGGAAATTCTATGTGGGAAATGAAATTACATGTGGAAGATAAAATTCCAGGTGGGAAAGGAAATTCCAGGTGGGAGATAAAATTCCAGGTGGGAAAGGAAATTCCGGGTGGGAAAGGAAATTCCGGGTGGGAGATAAAATTCCAAGTGGGAAAGGAAAATTCAGGTGGGAAAGGAAATTCCAGGTGGGAAAGGAAATTCCAAGTGGGAAATGAGATTACAGGTGGGAGATAAAATTCCATATGGGAAAGGAAAATTCAGGTGGGAAATGAGCTTCCAGGTGGGAAATGAAATTCCAAGTTGGAAAGGAGATTCCAGGTGGGAAAGGGAAATTGCAGGTGGGAAATGAGATTCCAGATGGGAAATAAAATTCTGTGTGGGAAATGAGATTACAGGTGGGAGATAAAATTCCAGGTGGGAAAGGGAAATTCCAAGTGGGAAGGGAAAATTCAGGTAGGAAATGAGATTCCAGGTGGGAAATGAGCAGCAGGAGCTCCATCCTCACAGACCACTGCCCACATGCCCTGCCTGGGTCAGGAACTGAAGCAATGAGAGCTCTTCAGACTCTTCCTGCAGCAGAAATATCTATTTTTTATTTGTCTTGAAAAGTTTTGTCCCAGTGCCCCCCTTAGCTCTGTTTTTCTCAGCCCATTCCCAATGCTCAAATCCCTTTTCCCCATGGGAAAGGCACCTCTGGCTCAAAGCTGTGCCACAGAAATCCCAAAGAACATCAGGAAAAAAACCACAAAAAAGGAAAAAATACCCAATGTGGCTGAGCACCCTTCATGTCACACCAGTGTTATCCTGGGCATCTCCTATTGCTAATTCCACTGAAATGTTAATTTTGCAATGTGCAGGGGGCACTGCATTGCTCACCAAGAGCAGATCCACATTTCTCACTTCACCTTGATGCACCCTTGGTCACAGTGATACTATCCAGGCTTCCAAAAATCATTTTTTTTCACTTGTAATTAGGAATTAAATTAGAAAATTAAAGCACTGCCTGTCCTGCTTTGCATTCACTTTTTTTCTTTTCATTTCTGAAGGCATGTTTAGGCTTTGTGCTTCAGGGGGAATATTTTTCTGCTTGTGTCCATCTTGCAGAAGAGCACTGTGGTGCATGAAATGGGCACAGCAATAATTCCTGGAGTTCTGTTAATGCTGACTGGGATTTTTATTTCTATTCCCAGCCAACAAAAACACTCAGGCTCTCACAGCAGTGCAGTTACAGAGGTCTGGACACAATCTGGGGATTTTTGACATCCAAGGAACTTTTCAGACCCAAAAAACCACCCTCATCTGAGGGTATTTCTGCTGAAAACTTGGGCTGTTGTTCAAGAAAATTAATTCAGATAAATAGATAAATACCTGTGTTTCTATTGAAAATTTGGGCTGTTCTAGAAAATTAATTGAGATAAATATATAAATACCTGTGATAAATATATAAATACCTATTGAAAAATAAATATATAAATATAAATTAAATAGAAATAAATATAAATATATAAATACCTGTGATAAACATATATTTATATTAATACCTATTGAAAACTTGGGCTGTTGTTCTAGAAGAGTAATTGAGATAAATAAATAACTGTGTGTCTACTGAAAACTTGGACTGTTGTTTCTAAAATAAAATTAAATAAATAAATAAATAAATGTATTAATAAATTAATTAATTTTATATATAGATATAGAGATAGATAGATAGATAGATAGATAGATAGATAGATAGATAGATAGATAGATATAGATAAATCTATAAATAAATTATCCATTTCAGTCCTGCCTGGTCCCTGGGAAACAATGAGAAATTGTTTCCGCAAATCTTAACAGATTCTACCACAAAATTCTTGGAATACAATGATTTCTTCCTCACGTTGCTCTTTGCTGTTGCTCCTTTCCTTTTTGCCCTTGAACTGCTCATTTCTTTCCCTCCAAGTATTTTATTTCCCCCTTGGAGATTCAGTGGGCTTTTAGGTTTGGTTTTTGCAAAATTGTTTAATTATGGGAGGGTTTAACAAACTCCACAAATTTGGCTTGGCTTCATCCGGCACATAAAAATAACACCCAACAAATGCTGAAACAAACACCAAAAAAAAATGAAAAAAGGGGGGAAAAGGAAAAAAGAAAGGGAAAAAAAAAAAAGGAAAAAAAAAGAGAAAAAAAGAGAAAAAAAGAGAAAAAAAGAGAAAAATATATAACTATCTCTATGAAGCTTCCCATTGTTCCAGGCATTTTGCTCCTCCACTGTTTGGGTTTCCAGACTCAGAATTTGGGCAGGACAGCCCAAATTCAGGGCAGGACACAGAATACACAGAATTTTGCTCTTGCAGATGTGCTCCCACCCAGCACAGCCAGGCTCAGCTGAGCCCTGAACGTTCCCCAGCACAGTGGGGGCTTTTTATGTCATTTCCAGTGATGAACTTCAAAGCCCTCTTTTCTCCCCCACTGTTTTATTTCCCTCTGAATCGCTGTAATCTTGTTTGCTCTCATGTAAAGCACTTTTACTTGCAATGAAAGTGATTATTTGGTAACTCTTTTCTGCAAGCAAGGATCAAAAACAAAGCTTAAAAATGGCTGAATCTGCTGGAAAGGACCAAGATTTTGTTTTTCAGAGTGGAACCACATAGTTGCCTATTTGATATAAGTAGCAAAGCATTTGATATAAGGGTAGCAAAGCAAGGCATCCAGTTTTTTAAATGGGAAATTAAAGCAGCAAAATCAATTTCCATCTCCCAGGCCAAGGAGATCCCCCAGATCCCTCAGCCTCAGTGGCTTTGAAGATGCTCAGAGCATTTTAATAATTATCCAAAAAAGGATCCCACGCTTTGAGCAGACTGTGGAGGCAGTTAGCAGGTAGAAAAGATGGTCTCATTCTCCTTCCAGGAGAGATAAAACTCACTGTCAAGGCTGTTGAAGTGCTGCTGCCAATAAATTTCCCTCAAAAATCCCCAGATTTCTTCACAGTTGTCATCTGATGTCCTTGACAGGCGCCAACATTTCACTCTCCTGCTCTCAAAGCGCCGAGCTGTCACCGAGATTGGGCTCTGGTGAGTGATTTTGGGAGGAATTCCCTTCCCAAACAAGTGATTCCATCTGCTTTCCTCCTCTCCCTGCAGGTTCCCACTATGGCACCAACTCGGGCAGCATCTGCACCACCCCTGGGTGTGTGACAGCAGGTAATGGGGTGCTGGGGATTCCTGCTACACTGGGGAGGCTGTGAGGGCTGGCACTGAACCTGAAAAAAAAGAGATAATTCAGAGTTTAAGGTGAAAAGGAGTGAGATTTCCCCTTGGGTAAGGAATATCATTCATGAGAGGCACAGGAAAATTGCCAGGGTGGCCAAGGCCATGGACTCACCAACACAATCTGTGTCTGTAAGCAGAATAAAACTCCCTTTAGACTGAATTTTCTCTCTCATGGGACATTCACGTTTTTATTTGTGGCATCTACACTCAAGAGAGGTGAGGGTAAAGCACAGATGTTCCCAACACCCCCATGGGAACTCTGGTTTTTTGGGCAGTGCCTAAACTGGAGCTCAGGGGAGCGCTGGGCACTGTTCCCTGCAAGGTCTTGTGCTCTGGGACAGCTCTTCTGCCATCCAGATGTGCTATTCTACACCTGCCATTCACATCTGCAATTCTGCATGTGCCATTTTACATCTGCCATTCCACACCTGCCATTCCACATCTGCCATTACACACTTGTCATTCACATCTGTAATTCCGCACCTGCCATTCCACAGATGTATTTCTGTATCTCCATTCTACATCTGCAATTCTCCAGACCTGCCATTCCACATCTGCAATTCCACATCTGCAATTCCACATCTGCAATTCTTCATCTGCAATTCTTCATCTGCAATTCTTCATCTGCAATTCTCCTTCTGCCATTCCACATCTGCCATTCACATCTGCAATTCCACATCTGCCATTCTCCA
The DNA here is from genome assembly GCF_028018845.1 of Melospiza georgiana. Lineage (NCBI taxonomy): Eukaryota > Metazoa > Chordata > Aves > Passeriformes > Passerellidae > Melospiza > Melospiza georgiana. Next base: position 8,846,061 of record NC_080451.1, read on the forward strand.
ATTGCCATTCTCCACCTGCCATTCCACATCTGCAATTCTCCATCTGCAATTCCACATCTGCAATTCAGATCTTCCATTCCACACCTGCCATTCTCCACCTGCCATTCTCCACCTGCAATTCCACGTCTGCCATTCCACATTTGCCATTCCACACCTGCCATTCAGATCCCTTTCTAAGCAGAAAACAGGATTTCTCAGGTCATAACATGCAGGGATTGAGTCTTGCCAAGCAGCTCCATGAGTGTCCCCAGCAGTCCCAGGGGCTCCTGGGCATTCTGTAGAATTCAGCTCTCCACTTTTGCTGCCCAGCTGCCAGAATCATCCAGAACATGGACCCCACAGCTGACCCATGCCAGGATTTCTACCAGTATGCCTGTGGGGGCTGGCTGAACAGGCACGTGATCCCAGAGACCAGCTCCAGATACAGCATCTTTGACATCCTGAGGGACGAGCTGGAGATCATCCTCAAAGGTAGGCATGGAGCTGCTCCATCCCCAGAAACCTGTGCTCATTTCAGAGCTTCCTCGCTGCACACCAGACAGAGAATTAAATTTGCACAGAAGCGTTCATTGGGATTTTTTTTTTTCCCTCTGGTTCTTTTATCTCTCCCATTTTGTGGGGACATCCTGTTCCCACTAAAAATTATCCAGAGGTGATTGGGTGCTGACTCCAAAAGGAGCAGGACAAGCTGTCTGCAGGGCCTTCACCTGACACTTTATTCCACTAATAGCATGAAGAGCTCTCTGGTTTGACAGTAATTGCAGCCCACACTTCACAGGCCTGAGGCCTCAGGGATTTCTGTAAAATGATCAAAGGTCCCCAGGGCACAAATCTCACTGCAATGGTTCCTTCCCCAGGTGTGCTGGAGACTTCAGACCAAGGGGACAGAGAAGCATTTCAGAAAGCCAAAATCCTTTACAAGTCCTGCATGAATGAGAGTGAGTGTCTTGTTGCAGCAATTCCCCTGTTCAAAACCAGCTGTACAGAGAAACCAAAGCATTTTAAGCAAAATCCAGTCAATATCTGTCGAATCCACGTGACCTTGCCTGGAAAATTCATCTTCAGATGGATGAAAATGCCTTGGTTTTTCATTAAACCTCAAAATACCCATTTGGGATGTGGAAAGGGTGGATGTTGGTACCCAGCCCTGGTGTGGATGCAAAGCCTTTCCTTTAGAAGGCACAAGCCTGGCCCAGCTCATCCTTCCCAAACCAACCCACTCCAAATCAGCCCTGGAAGTATTGCAGAAGTTATAATTATTATATTATATTATATTATATTATATTATATTATATTATATTATATTATATTATATTATATTATATTATATTATATTATATTATATTATATTATATTATATTATATTATATTATATTATCTTCTATCTTCTATCTTCTATCATACATTATACATTATACATTATATATTATATATTATACATTATATATTATATATTATATATTATATATTATATATTATATATTATATATTATATATTATATATTATATATTATATATTATATATTATATATTATATATTATATATTTTATATCATATTCATATATCATATATAATATATCGTATATCATACATTATATATTATATAGCATATATTATATTAATATATTACTTTTATTTTATTTTATTTTATTTTATTTTATTTTATTTTATTTTATTTTATTTTATTTTTATGCAGAAGTATGTTCATTCCTTTTCTGAAGACTTATAAAGAATGGCTTCAGGATATCTCTTATTTTTTGCTGTCTTATTTATGACACATTCAGTTGCAAACTCAAGCTGTTAGGCCGTTACCTATTTTTCCTAATTTTATTTTTGTATGAAAACAATGCAGAATTTGTCTTTGCTCCCTCAGGTCTTATAGAGCAAAGAGATTCCCTGCCCCTGCTGGAGGCCTTGAGGATGGTTGGAGATTGGCCAGTGGCTTCTGCAGACTGGAGTAGGACCAAAGGTAATGCTGGGCCTGGGAGGGCTCATCAGAATTATTTACTGAAGCAGGGAAGCCATTGTCACCAAAATAAATCCTTCCATTTTCAGTTCTCTTCCCAAACACAAGTCAGGCTATCACACATTTAACACTCATTGATCCATTTAAATAGATCTCCAAAATTTCAGCGCGTGAACTGCACAGCTTCAATCAGTCTGACACAGATTGACAAATTAACTCTGTTTTATTTTTTCCCTTTTATCTCCCAGAGCCAAGCTGGAGCATGGAGGAAACCCTTTCCATCATGAACTCCAGGTTTAACAAACGTGTCCTCATCGACATGTTCGTGTGGAATGATGACAGGGATTCCAGCAGACACATCATTTATGTAAGGAAAAAAAAAAAGGACAGGGAATTTTTTATATGCCAGAAAATCCTAATGGATCATTATTTACACTGCAGAGAGATGAGTTTCTCATTGAACAATAGTGGTAAAATGTAGGTAATTTGTATAAAACTCTGTACCTTGAGAGTCAGTTCTGTCTCAAAGACATATTGGGAAATGTTTTATGGCAGCAGAATTTTTGTTTCAGCAAAAGAAATAAGGATCAATGGAGCTTTTGCTGATTTACAGCATTTAAGGGCTGTAAATTCTTGTGACTTAAAAAAAAATGAGGATGAGGTTTGAGATATAGCAGGAAACCATGGGTTTAAAACACATAAAGGGTATTTCAGAGTTTGTTGATGGATGGTTGTGCAAGAAGTTCAGCCTTAAAATCAAGCAATGTAGAAAAGTTACTTAAATTTGTTCTTGGGTCTTCATGGTTAGTGAAAAATTTTGCTTTTTAACCCACACTAAGATCCACCCTGTTGTTACCTGGAAACCCAGAGATAAGAGCTGCACCCTCCAGCTCCTGCTGACCACTAACCAGAGAAATGCATTTTCCTTCAGATTGACCAGCCAAGTTTGGGGATGCCATCCAGAGACTACTACTTTAATGGGGGCAACTATCAGAGAGTAAGTATCCCTTGTTTTGATTTACTCTGTGCACTAAAACAACTTTATTCCTTATCCCTGTTCCTTCAAAAACTCCAATACATGAATTTTCACACTGTGCAACAACCACAACTAGGCTGTGGCATCCATTGCTATGTTTTTTTCCTAATTAAACCAACATTTTGTAAAGTTTACAAAAAGACTGAACAACAGTATAAATACTAAGCTGGGCAACTCTTGAAGAAGGTTATGAGAAAATAAAATTGTGTTTTGTAGCTTAGGCAGTCTCTCATTTTGAAGAAAAGCTTCACATTTTCAGTGCAGATTTGCTTGTATCTCCCTCTGAATCCCTGATGCTCGGCAAGCAGGAATCTGCTGCCACTTACCCTCCCCTTCCCCCAAAATTACATGAAATTGTGAGAGATTATTTTCTAGCTGCTTTCCCCTGCCAATGCTCGGGGCAAAACCACTGATTCTGCAAAAACAGTTTCTGTAAATACACAGAAAGCTCTTGCAAACAGAGCCAGATAATTTGTCTGTTTCCAAGATGAAAATACTGCTTTAGTACATTTTATTTTCCTCAATTATGCCTTGCTAACAAAGAGCATTTGCAGCCCAACATCAAACCAATTTTCCTAACAAGAATGGAAGGGAATACAGAGGGACAACAATCAGCATTTGAGTCTCTTTTGTCTTGTGGCTGTAAAGGCAGATGAAAACATCAGTGGGAAGAGTTTTCTTCTCACTTCAGTGTGTTTGGCTGCATTTTATAGAGAATTTAGCTAAAATATAGCCCTGTGAGGATAACAGGAGATTGTCCCCACACCTTCCGGGCACCTTTAGGTGCTGCCAGGTTTTGGGACAAAACAATCTGGAAATGGAAAAGTGTGGAAAGCTGCTGAATCTCCCCTGCAAGTGTCACCTCCACAGCAGCACCCACAGCAGAAAAAAGGGATATTTATGCATTGGGGCATGAAGGTCAGACACAGATTGACTTGGAGGAGGTAGGAAACCAGGTAGAGTGCAGAGACAATCCTAAATTAGAGGAAGAAAACCAGTTCTGCTCAATACAGCTTTAATTTGAAGGCACAAAGCAGGGGGGCTGAGGCTGTGCTTTTAATCCTAATGACCAAGGAGGAGACACAACCCCTTTTTATTTGTATTTACCAGCTCGCTGCCCCCAGACAATGAGCCCAGCTCTGATGACCCAAACTCCCCCCGTGCTTAGTCCAGCATCTTTTGGCAAAACTCCTCCTGAGGCCTGGGGGAGTCTGGCCTGATTAAGGCTCAGCATTCAGCCTAAAACCACAAATCATCATCTGTAAGTGCCCAGACTCAATTTCACCACAGCCACTGTGTTTATCTGGCTTCTACAGAGGGAGAAAAACATGTGAGGAGAAGAACAGGTAGCATGGAGTTTTCCTGCATCAGGGATCAGCACTCCCTCAGCAGCCAAATGTCTTTTCAAGGCCCTTTCTGAGGCATAAATCAGTCAGAGCCTCCCCATCAGGAATAAAGCAAAGGTGCCACTGGGAACTGTCTGGAACAGAGCTCTCCTTTCAGACACTAAAACCAGACCTGAGCAGATTTATGGTATTACTTTCAGAGAACTCAAACCTTCCCTGTTCGCCCTGGAATTTTGGATCGCTGTTCCCATAGTGTAACTCAAAGCACAGAGCCTCCTCTTTGCCCAAGCAGTAATTCTAACCCAGAGTGCCAGGCTTGCATGGCACAGAGAAGGAGAATTTTTGTTTTGAGGCTGGCAAGTGCCCTGTAAGGTATTCATGAGAAAGAGAATGATTTGCTGGATCAGAAATGTGAAGATGAACCACAGAAATAGTGAAGAGAGATGTGCTGGTGTTCACAGGGGTCTCAGGTTGAGGGAAGAGATGAGGATCTGACTTCATGTTTCAGAAGGCTTGATTTATTATTTTATGGTATATATTACGTTAAAACTATACTAAAAGAATAGAAGAAAAGGTTTCATCAGAAGGCTGGCTCAGAATAGAATAAGAATGATAACGAAGGTTTGTGGCTCGGCTCTGTGTCAGAGCCAGCTGACTGTGATTGGCCATTAAATACAAATATCCAACATGGGCCAATCACAGATGCACCTGTTGCATTCCACAGCAGCAGATAATCAATGTTTACATTCTGTTCCTGAGGCCTCTCAGCTTCTCAGGAGGAAAAACCCTAAAGAAAGGATTTTTCATAAAAGATGTCTGCGACAGAGAGATTTTTTACAAGGGCCTGGAGTGACAGGGCAAGGGGGAATGGGTTCAAACTGACAGAGGGTAGAGTTAGAGGGGAAACTGGGATGAAATTCCTCCCTGTGAGGGTGGGCAGGCCCTGGCACAGGGTGCCCAGAGAAGCTGTGGCTGCCCCTGGATCCCTGGAAGCATCCAAGGCTGGGTTGGACAAAGCTTGGAGCCGCCTGGGATAGTGAAAGGTGTCCCTGCCATGGCAGGGGTGGCACTGGATGGGCTTTAACGTCCCTTCCAACCCCAACCATTCTGGGATTCTATGAAATGATGGACAGCAAACCTTTCCTGCCTGTTCTGTGTCCGAGTGCAGGTGAGGGAGGCTTACCTGCAGTTCATGATCACCATCGCCAAAATGATCCGCGAGGACAAGAACGTGTCCAGGGATGATTCCTTTGTCCAGGAGGAGATGGCAAAGGTCATGGAGCTTGAAACAGAGATTGCAAATGTGAGTAGAGAGCTCAGGAAATCCTCAGGAAGCTGTGTGGACAAGGGGTGAGGGGGAAGAGTCTCCTGCTGGTTTGTGCAGGAGTTTTCAATGCAGAAGAAAAGCCACAGACCAGAACAAGTGGGGGAAGAAGATTTTCTGTGCCATGAGCAGCCCAAAAATCAGAGCCCCTGTGTCTCTAATTCTGCCTGCTGTGCTGCTCCAGTCCCAGCCTTATTTCTATTTGGAGCTATTCTAAAGCAGGCTAATTCACCTTCTGCTAGCCATGCATTGGGATAACACCAGGGCAGGCAGGCTCCCTTGTATCCTTAATAACCCACAGCACCCTAAAAATCCCCCAGAAATCCTTCCACTCTAAAGGGAACAGAAGGAACCACTTGGTTCAACATATCCCTGAAACATTATTGGTTCCTGTACTGAATTTTTGGAAGCAGCACTGGGCACAACCAAATGATTTTCCTTTTCCCCAAAACGAACTGGTTAATCTGAATATTGTTAGAGTGTGTGTGTGTGTGTGTGCACCTGCATGTGATTTCAGCCATTGATTCCTGTAATAACCTTGTGAATGTCCTCAGGCCACCACCCCAGCAGAGGAAAGGCACGATGTGACCCTGTTGTACAACAAAATGACCTTAGCAGAGCTGCAGGAAAAGTTTGCATTCAATGTAAGTGTTTCATGAGCAGTCTCATCCTTCAGGGTCTCTTAACTACTTGCCAGTTGGAAATGGCTTTGTGAATTGGTCAGTGCTTCAACAAAGAGGTATAAAATCATTCCCATTCCTGATTTTACCCTCAGAATCTCTTTAAAAGCTGCATTCAAGGCCATAAGATTGTCAAAAGTTACTGAGGTATTTAATCATCCAACACTGGAATGTCTCTCTGTTAAATTCTGCCTAGGAATTTAACTGGACCTTCTTCATCCAACGTGTCATGTCTTCAGTGAGTGTTCAGGTGGACCCAGAGGAGGAGGTGGTTGTGTATGGGATGCCTTATCTGCAAGAGCTGAAAGCAATTATCTCCAAGTACTCAGCCAGGTAAAGAAACTGCAGGATAGATAAAACAAAAGTCACAGGAGGATTGCTGAAATGTCAATTATTGGACCCCCTTTGCTAGTTCTGAGCTTCTGAGGGAAACTGAGACTCCTGTAAAATACAGGAAATGCTTTTGGAGGTTTCAAATTCCAAATACTGCAGCACAAGGTGCCTCACTTGCTGCTTGCTTAGAAAAGGTTAAATGGGAAGGAAAAAACAATGACAGGCTTAGCTCTTGTTACATTCCAGAAGGAAGAAAAATAAGAAATGAATCCCAGAACAGACACGACAGCCCAATCCTCGGGCTGGATAACTGCAGTTAAATGAGATGCTGTGACACCCAGCACTGGCAGCAATGATTTCCTTCATTGTCTCCATCCAAAATTCAGATTCCCCTCTGTCTGCCTGCCCTAGGGCTGGTTTTTAGAGGGGGTTAAGCTCAGCTTTGCTTTCCCACACAGCACCATCCAGAACTACCTCATCTGGCGGCTGGTGATCGACCGCGTCAGCAGCTTGAGCCGGCGCTTCAAGGACGCTCGGGCCAGCTACAGGAAGGTATTTCCTCTCTTCACCAAGAGGAGAGCACCACTGCCCCTTCATCATCACCAAACCCAGCCTGCCTGGCACAAAAACCCAGCCAGGGCTTTGGAAAGAGATGAACTTTAGGCTCCCTCCCAGCCCAAACCATTCTAGACACTGGGATCACATTGTGGAATGCTCAAACACGCCCAATCGCAGCAGTGGGAAACTTTGGGTTAATTTTGGCAGTGGTTTGAAAGCTTTGGGTTAATTTAGGCAGTGCTTTGAAAGCTTTGGGTTCATTTGGGTGGGTTAATTTAGGCAGTGGTTTGGAATTTTTAGGTTAATTTAGGCTGTGCTTGGGTTAATTTAGGCAGTGGTTTGAAAGCTTTGGGTTAATTTAGGTGGTAGGTTTAAACCTTTGGGTTAATTTAGGCGGTGGTTTAAAAGATTTGGGTTAATTTAGGTAGTGGTTTGAAAGCTTTGGGTTAATTTGGGCAGTGTTTGAGTTATTTTAGGCAGTGGTTTGAAAGCTTTGGGTTAATTTAGGTGGCGGTTTGAAACCTTTAGGTTAATTAGGTGGTGGTTTGAAACCTTTTGGTTAATTGAGGCAGTGTTTGAGTTAATTTAGGCAGCGGTTTGAAAGCTTTGGGTTAATTTAGGCGGTGCTTTGAAACATTTGGGTTAATTTAGGCAGTGGTTTGAAACAACTGGGTTGATTTAGGTGGTGCTTTGAAAGCTTTGGGTTAAGTTAGGCAGCGGTTTGGAACCTTTGGGTTAATTGAGGTGGTACTTTGAAACCCTTGGATTAATTTAGGCAGCGGTTTGAAAGATTTGAAAGCGTTGGCTTAATTTAGTCAGTGGTTTGAAAGCTTTCGCTTAATTTAGGCAGTGCTTTGGAACCTTTGGGTTAATTTAGGCAGTGTTTGGGTTAATTTAGGCAGTGTTTGGGTTAATTTAGGTGGGGGTTTGGAACCTTTGGGTTAATTTAGGCAGTGTTTGGGTTAATTTGGGCAGTGTTTGGGTTAATTTAGGCGGTGGTTTGGAACCTTTGGGTTAATTTAGGCAGTGTTTGGGTTAATTTAGGCGGTGGTTTGGAACCTTTGGGTTAATTTAGGCAGTGTTTGGGTTAATTTGGGCAGTGTTTGGGTTAATTCAGGCGGTGGTTTGGAACCTTTGGGTTAATTTAGGCAGTGTTTGGGTTAGTTTAGGCGGTGGTTTGGAACCTTTGGGTTAATTGAGGCAGTGTTTGGGTTAGTTTAGTCGGTGTTTGGAAGAGCTTTGGGTGGATGTGGGCTGTGTTGCTGCAGGCCCTGTACGGGACGACGCTGGAGGAGGCGCGCTGGCGGGAGTGCGTGAGCTACGTCAACAACAACCTGGAGAACGCGGTGGGAGCCATGTATGTCCGGGAGACTTTTGCTGGTGAGAGCAAGAGGATGGTATGTAGTTTACCCTTCATACTACTGTACATCCACTCTGCTGGCAGCTCTCTGGTCAGAGAGAGGGAGGAAGCCAAATGAGCTTTGCCATGAGTCGGCCTGGGAAGGTTTAGGGAGCTGGAGAGAAAGAATTCTGAACAATCTGCACCTGGTGTTTTGTAATAAGCTGTTTACAGCCCATAAGGTTGTTTGCAAATGGGTGTCTTCTTAATTAGCTAATGGTGTTTTGATTAAGGGACTAATCAGGTCCGCCTGTAGTGGACTAGAATATAAAAAGGAATGGGTTTTCTGTCGTTCATGACTCAACAGCAACACATCCACAATGCCCATTCCCTCTGGTGCCTGGGAGAGTTATCCACCAGTCAGGAAGGTGCAAGGACTCATTTGTGATGCTCTTTTATGTCACTGTTGTATTAAGAACAACATTTCACTCCAAAATCTCAGAAGGCATAAAGCAAAACTTTATTACCAAACTCCCCATATTTATAGGCAAGATTGTTCACTCAGAACCTGATTGGTTCTCAAACAATATTTCTCATGCCATTGGATAGTTAGGAACAACGCTTTCTTGTACATTTCTCTCTATAAAGTCACGTACAACATTCCAAATGTTCCTAAATACCAGGTGCACAGACCAAGATAAGAATTGTTTTAATTCTTTTCTCTGAGCTTCTCGCAGCTTTTCCCAGAACAATGCCAGGGAAAGTTATCTGTTTGACTCCCTGACAAAAACTGTCACATCCACACTTTGAGGTGCTCAGTACCATGGTTTAGAGCACAGAATTTGGAGACATGGCCTTCCAGCAGGAAGCTTTTCATCCCTCCCTAGCAGGGAATAGGGCATGGCAATGATGAGTGTCTCCCTGGCTCTCTTTCAGGTCCGAGATTTAATAGAGAAGATCCGCGAAGTGTTCGTGGAGACCTTGGATGAGTTACAGTGGATGGATGAGGCATCCAAGGAGAAAGCTCGTGAGAAGGTCAGACACAACAAAGAACTTCAGTTTTCCCTCATGAACATGAAATATTTGGAATTTTGTAGTATCACCATATCCAGTTTCTCCACAAACAAGAGGCAAAGAGGACATTATGATCCTGTTACATTCTCCTTTCCTTTCAGTCCTTTGTTAGCCCACATCAATAAAAATGCCAACTGGATGTGACGTAATTCCCCCCAAAAAAACCTTTTCCAACTTTTAATTGACCTCAGGACCATCAGCACCATTCCAAAGCCAAGAAAAAACCAAAACATTTCACTATTCTTTGTGTTCAAACTTTGGTAAAAACAACCCAACAACAGCACACCAACAAAAACCACAATTAAGAGGAAACATTCAACTCTTTTCTTCCAGGCAATGGCAATCAAAGAACAAATTGGCTACCCAGATTACATTTTGGAAGATCACAATGAGAAACTGGACCTGGAATATGCCAATGTAAGTGTTTTGTGCATATCTCACTAAATCCCTCAAAATAAACCCCTGCCTTTGCTTTCTTCCCACTGGAATATTTGTACCTGTGCAACTGCCCTTTCCAAGGACATTGAAATAAACACATTAATAAATAATTGGTGCAAAGAACCAACTATTCAGTGAAACCATGCAACCAAAACGTCCTTTAGAGGACACTCAGTGGGACGAGGAGTTCCTCTTCCTGCTCGGCTGACCAATGGATCCCTGTTTGTGCAGTTAAACTTCAGTGAGCACAGCTACTTTGAAAACATCCTGGAAAACCTGCGAGCTGGAGCCCAGAAGAGCCTGAAAAAGCTGAGAGAGAGAGTTGACCAAGACATGTGAGTTTCCAGACAGAACCACAGACACAACCTAAATTCTGGGTTCATGGTGGGGGCGTTCAGCTCATGCTGTGGGTACCTGGGAATGCCTGGGGCTGAGATAATCAAGGAGTTAAACAATTCTAAGATGAAGTGAAAAATGCTTTTCCCTTTGAATGTTGTTTGTTTGGGATGAAAGCTGCCCATAAAGAAGCCACCAGCAATTTCCTAGTCTCAGGAATTCTTCACAGCTGTGATCAGTGCACCCTTTTTCCTACATGAATTCTTGCCTTATATAATCTCTTTATAAGGGATTTTTCCTTCTTGTTACAAGGTTCTTCCCTCTCCTAACAAGGAAATTATATTTCTTTATATATCCACCCATACATTCCTGAGAATATATATATATATATTACATATATATAGATATATAGTACAAATATGTGTGTGTATGTATATATGTATACATATATATATACACATACATATATACATATATATAGAGATATATAAAGATAGATAGATATAGATATAGATATAGATATAGATATAGATATAGATATAGATATAGATATATACAGATATAGATAGATTAGATATAGGTATATATATAGATAGATATAGATTATATATATATATTAGATATAGATACAGATATCAATATAGATATAGATATAGATTATATAGATTATAGAAATAAATAATCCCTGAAAGGATTATATCCTTACAATTCTTTCCTATATATTTTGCACTTTTTAACCAGAATTAAATTTCAAAAAATGTCTGGGGGAAAAAAACCCATCATGACTGACTATATGCAACATTTATTTTCAGATGGATAATTGGAGCTGCAGTGGTCAATGCATTCTATTCCCCCAACAGGAACCAGATAGGTAAGTTTAAACACTTTTAACCAGCTGTTTTTTTCCACAAAACAGTTCAGGTTTGCATCCAGAGGCAAACCTGCCTGTGCCCATCCAGGAATTGTGGGCAAGGCTGCCTGGCTGTTCAGCTTAAGCACTTTATTGATGAATATTCAACTCCTCAGTATTATCCCCTGTCACTGAGCAGCCTTGGGTTTGAAAGCCAAGTGCCAGCACCCAGAGAATGCCCCCAGTGTGTCCTGGGCTGCTCCTGCTGCTGAGTTTTCAGCCCATGGGGCAGCTCTGCATTTGCCCTGTGCAATGACACTGCTAAGAGCCACCCAGTCTGCAGAAATTAGGCTGAGCTTAATGTAAATGCTGCTTGGGTCTCAAACAGGGAGATACTGCAGCTGCAGATGTGCTAAATTAAACCTTTATTAGCTTGTCATTTTCCATTTAGCAAGAGAGAAACGATTTCGCATGAGGCATGAGGTTGTTTCTAATCATTTTATATTTTCTGTTCCTTCCTGACCCTTACACCAAGCAAACAATCTGCAAAATCAAGCCATTTTACAGCATTTCCCTCCTTCTCCCCGTCTTTGCAGTTTTTCCTGCTGGGATTCTCCAGCCCCCCTTCTTCAGTAAGCACCAGCCCCAGGCCCTGAATTTCGGAGGGATTGGGATGGTTATTGGGCACGAGATCACGCATGGCTTCGATGACAACGGTGAGGAGATGACTGAAAAAATGGTTTTATTTCAGCTAAAACTCGTGGCAGGAATGGCAGGGATTAAAGTGCACTGGGATTGAAATCCCTGCACAGCCACATCCAGCTCAGCAGCAATAGGAGCACACTGGGAGCACTCCATGGAAGGTTTTGCAGGGAGTGTTTCCTGAACAAAGCACTGGAATTAATCAGATGTTTAAAAAAAAATTGAGGAAATTACAATTCTCAGGGGAAAAAAAAAAGTTATTTTTAAAGCATCATCACATCAGGAACACAAAGCAAGCAGATCCATGGGCTCCTGAATACAGTGAAATCTGTGAACAACATTTTTGGGATAGAACAAATGTCAGCAGAGTCTTGAAATCCCAGGAGACTTTGTTTTTCTGACCCAAATGCTTGAAATAAATTGGCTTTTTTAAGTTTCTCAAATGTCATGTAAAAGAATTTGGGGGAAAAGCTCACTTCTGACTCTACAGGTCAGGAGTTTCTTCCACGTGGTTTTTTTGTGCTCAATAAGTTTGTGCAGATGAGAGAAACTGCCTCAGAAACTGAGTTCCAGAGCAAAGAAAAGCCTTTTTCTAGCCAGAAAACCAAGAACACAAACTCCAGAACATCAATTCCAGCTTTTAATTCTCTATAAACCTCAGTTCTGACATGTGGCCACACAGAACCAGCACCTCAGAGCTGAGGGAAGGTTTTGTTACACCATATCTGCAAAATCCACTTGGAAATAAAACCAGGCCTTGGAGCTATACCTGGGCTGCAGACTGAACAGGAAATCAGTGAATTAAAGGGCCCACAATTCCACTCCTTTGTGACAAAGAGAATAAACTGTGCCCAGAATATTTAAATCCAAGGAGGAAAGAGGGAGTGCAGCTCCAACATCCCGGCTGCTACACTGCAAGAGTTTTAAAATCCTGCTCAAAACTTTCCTTTTGTCCCTGGGTTTTCCTTCAGGAAGGAATTTTGACAAGGATGGGAACATGCTGGACTGGTGGAGCAATTTCTCAGCGCTGCATTTCAAGGAGCAGTCCCTGTGCATGGTGCACCAGTATGGGAATTACACCTGGGAGCTGGCAGGGGGACAGAACGTGAGTGACAATAACAGCCACAGCTCTGGCTATGCACAAATATTGAATTTAACAGGGGATAAGCATAAACCCCAGCTACTATAGGACTGGGATGAACTGGGGACTCTGGTGTGGCCCAGAAAGCCCAGGGTCTGTGTGCAGTGGTGTTCTGTCTATATTATATTATATTTGTGTTATATATTATATTATATTATATTATATTATATTATATTATATTATATTATATTATATTATATTATATTATATTATATTATATTATATTATATTATATTATATTATATTATATTATATTATATTATATTATATTATATTATATTATATTATATTCGGGTCATATTCGTGTCATATTTGTGTGTGTCCTGTTCCAACCTACAGCTCTTACCCTGTGATTTCTCTAATTTCATTCTCTCCTTTCTTGTCCCAGCACAAAGTCACAGCTTCTCTCTGTTCCAGGCATGTCAGGCTGTTGTATAACTGGCCTGTCATTCTTTTTTATTTTGTTTTAATTATTATTTTTACAGGTCAGTGGCATAAGCACATTAGGAGAAAATATTGCAGATAACGGAGGAGTCCGACAGGCTTATAAGGTAATCCCCACCTTTAAAACCTTAACTTTACCTGTTTTGTGAACTATTCTATGCTAAAATTTGACAATTAACAGGTTTTTAGCATATTCCAAAAGCAAAAACCTCAGCTGCACACCTGGAAGCTCATGAGCCCATGGCTTGCTGCCATTCTTGCACCCAGAAGCAGCCCAAAGGTGGAGCTGAGGGGATGTCCTTCCCTACAAAGAACCCTAATAGATATCACAGTAAAACCTTTTATCTGTGGTGTTAAGGGTGTTTAGAGAACACCCTGAATTTGAAATCTAAATTCCAACCCTAAGGGACACCATTCCAATTAATTACTTCATTAGGATTGTTCTAAAAGCCATGACAGACGTGGAGGGGATGTGCCTGCACACGGAATCCGTGGATGTTCTGTGGTGCTGGATCTCTTTTTACCCTCATTCTCCCTTCTGTTTCATGCTTTGGGATTGTCTCAGCACCTGGGAGGCTGCAGAAACCAGAGTGTTGGGAATTAACCAGCATGAGGGCACATTAACTTGTCTCCATCATGTCAATATACCTAAAAAAAGCAAATTGGCCAATTAATGTGCAACAATAACAGGTAATGGATTTAACATTGAGCAAGGTTGTTATCTGCTATTTAATGAGCAGTTACCTGAAGAGAGAAAATCATCACTATAGAGAAGCAGAGAGATTTAACACTTTATTTACAGATACAAATTCCTGTAGAAAGAGACCATGAAGTCAACAGTGCTTATGCTGACAGCTTTTTCATAAAATTCTCTGCACTGTTTGTATTAGAGACAGAAAATGTATACAAATACAGAAGGGAAGCATGCTGGTTAATGCATATGGTGAATAAAATCCCTCCTCCCATTCAAAATCCTCCTGCTGCTGCTCTGAGTTGCTCTGTGATCATTTCCAGGCCTATTTGAAGTGGCTGGAACAGGAAGGGAAGGAGCCAAAGCTGCCTGGACTGAACATGTCCCACAAACAGCTTTTCTTCCTCAACTTTGCCCAGGTGAGAACACACAGGGCTGTGCCTCAGGCCCTTGGAGCAAACCCCTGGAGGAAATCAAGGGCAGATAGATCCGTCCCAGAGCACCAGACCTTGATAAAACAAAAGCTAATTAATAAATAATTACATCTATTCTACCTCTCTATAAAACATACCCCAGTGTTATCACAGCAAACTGGGATGGTTCTAAGGAAAGCTGAGAGGTTCCCGACATGAATTCCCAATACTGACCCACTAATGATGAATCTCCCTGTGCAGGTTTGGTGTGGCTCCTACAGACCAGAATATGCCAGCCAGTCCATAAAGACAGATGTGCACAGCCCTCTGAAGTACAGGTGCGTTTTTATTCATTGTCCATATTACCTGCATTTCCTAAAGCATCCCATATTCTGAACTGCAGTCAAGTTCTGAGGTGTGGGTGGGATGGATGGAGATGAGAGATTTTTGAATCCAGGGCTTGAAATTTGGGGTTTATTGCAAAGGACCTGGATGCAGGGCCCTGCTGGGAGATGCCAGGCACAGCTCAGAGCAGGCCCAAAAAGGGAGAGAGGTAAAGAGCAAGAAGGCAAGAGTGTGGTAAAGAGGATGAGAGAGTGAGGAAGATTAAAAGAGAGAGAAGTTCTCATTACAATACCATGAATCTTCTTCTCTGTTGAATATTCCAGTTTTCACTAACCAATCTAATCCAAGATACAAATCCTATAGCATTTGCATACAGCCTATAAGAATCAGTACATTACCATACTGTGTTACATTTTAAACCCTAAAAACTCCTCTTTGGACCCCTTCTGCCAAGCTGTAGGGTCTGCTCTGAGCCTTGGGCCTGTCTGCAAGCAGAGGGTGTTGTTTGATCAAAAGGGAATTACCTTCAGCCAGCCACACCATTGTTTTCCAGTTGTTCAGTAACTAAAGGATCTCAAAGCTTGCTTTCATTTCAATCTCGCTTATAGTCTCCATATTCTCAAAATCTTTTGCCAGGCAATCCTATTTACATGGCTTTCCTTCTTCATCTTCCCCAACGTGAGGCCCCAAACCACTTTCTATCCCCCAGGGCAGCATTTTCCATGTGAATGAGAGTCCCTTCTCTTTGTTTAGGGTGATGGGCTCCCTGCAGAACTTTGAGGCCTTCTCAGAGGTGTTCCACTGCAAGAAGGGCTCGGCCATGCACCCCGCGGGGACGTGCCGCGTGTGGTAACCCGCCATGGCACTCTGGTGCCACCACAACCAGCTGCTGGCAGGGATGTGCCCGGCGTCCTGCTCAGCCCCAGGGGCAGCAGCAGGGGCAGCTGCTGCAGGGAGAGCCAGGGAAGCCCTCAGCTGTCCCAGAGCCGCTGGGAACCTCACAGGGGTGGCGGGGATGGAGCCCGGGGCTGGCAAAGCCGCGCTGCGTCCCCGGGCTCAAGGACTGTTTCCAAGGACATCCTGACTGTTACTGAGACTCTGCTTCAGGGTTACAAGGACTCGTTCTCACACAAGGAAACGAAACCAACAAGCAGCCACGAATCTATTTTTCAGGAAGGAATAATAGTTTTAATACGCCAAGCCCCGCTTTCTGGGGGCTCAGCAATGCTGTCTGAGACTGTTCCACTGCTCCGTTTCCAGTGTTCTGCTTCTGGTTCTGGTGCATTTTTCCCCCAGAGCAGGTTAGGGCTGGTGTAAACTCTCATGCTGTCTGTGCCCCTGCACTTTGATCACTGCTTTGTGGTTCATGGATTGCTATTTGTGGTGACAGTGAGCTCTGTGTCAAGATGCCTGTCGCACTCTCCTCCTGCACTTGAGTTCCTCTGCTCCAAAGAACCCCCTTCAAGTGAGGCATCACCACAATTATCACATTGTAGGAGTACAAATTCTGTCTTTATGGCTAAATTACAGGGTCCCACCCTTCAGAGATATATTTAAAATTATGCTTATTCTTGTAGAAAGTGTATAAAATACCTTTTGCCAAATAGCAGACATGTATCCATGGAAACAATTAAGCTGGTTTTAATCCTGTGCCTTTTTATTTTGCCATAGGCTATTTTTCAGTATTTACACTTGAAAATGTAACATGTATTAATTTTTAATAAAATTTAAAAGGAAAAAAAATCATGGTGGTGAATTCAGCAAGGATTTCCCTATGGAGAATATGGGGGGCTTTCCTTGGTAAGCATCCTGCTATAATGAGAATATCTTAAACTTCCAGCATTTAATAGTGAGTTTTCAATATTATTCCAGCAAATGCTTTTCTTTTTAGCATAGGAATCATTTGACAGCAAGGGTGTAACTGCCTGTGTGACTGGAGATGGGCTATTAAAGGTTCTGGCACATGCAACTGTTAAAGGGAAAACTAAAATGTGCCTGGAAGGGTTAATTCCAAGTGAATTAACACTTGCACATACAGCACATGGAAGTTCCTCTATTTTTTTCATGTAAGCTTATCCCATCTTGAAAGAGCCTGAATGAGAGATGTGGGACTCCAGGCAGCTCTTCAAAATGCATTTTATTGTATACAAAATGCAGTTTATTCTATCCAAGATGTCACAGCAGTCCAGCTGTGCCCACACACAAACTGGAGATGAGAGAAATGGCCCTGAATCCCTGCCGACCACTGTGTTACCTCCCCACAATCACAAAATGCTTCAGCCCTATGGGAAGTTGTGCACCCAGAGGTGTTTTAAATCGTGGACAGCGAGAAGAAGCTTTATTAGATGCTGAGGAAAAGAAGATCCTGATGTTTCCCAGAAGGAAATGAAGCTTTTCCCTCTCCCATGCTGCCACCTGGTGACAAATCCTGCTCCAGCTCCTAAAAGACCAAAATTCACATCCAACAGGAGCAGCTTTCAGCTCCATCGAACCACAGCTGGTGCTGACATCAAATCCTGCAAAAAAATTCATTTTTAGTTGGTGGATTGCTGATCCTGGTGGATGCTGCACCTCAGTCCCCGGCTGTGCAGACATCCCTACAGCAGCTGGGATTTTGCACAGGCATTCCTATAAACCAGAGTGTCTGAAACACCTTACTCTGAAAAACCACCCAGAACTAATTCTGCTGAAAAAACTAACACAGTAAAATTAAAAAAAAAAAATTAGAAAAAATTAAGAGGTTGTCTATCATATTTTCCTTGAGAAAAAAAGCCAATATTTCCCATTTTTTCCACTCCTCATGGTCATGTGGATGTCACCTCCCAGATGTCCCAGCACATCCACTCAGGGCTTTCTTCTGTGCCTCTCCAGATTCTTCCACATCTCATTTTACTGACAATTCAGATACCCAAAGCATTTCTATCCTCACCAAATTCTTCCTTAAAAACATTCAGAATAATCCTTTTCCTTGAGGTAAAGCCAACAGCCACATAACTCAGAGTTTTCCCTTCTGCAGGTACCAGGAAATTTCTTCAGTAAGAATTTGCATTCTCTCTCCATAAAGAGAATGTGTTTTCTTCAGTAAAAACTTTATTTTTAGACACAGTGAACACAGAGGATGTTAGCTTTCTTTACTAAAAGCTACATGGTTTGCTTGACACAATGGATTATTTTTTTTTAATTTGTTTTACATGGAATTGCTGTGTACAATTCCTTTTTTTTCTCCTAAAAACTGAAAAAATCTGTACAAAAATCCGTTTGGAAACTGCATTGTGTATTATGCAGAATGTTTAAAATGAAAAAAAAAAAAAAAAAAAAAAAAAAGGCAGTTTTTCCCATCAACAAGCAACAAGTGGAACAATTAATGCATACCAAGTGTCAACTGTCCATGGGGAAAGAAGAAAAATCCAGGCATTCCACACAGCCCAGTGCTCCTGAAGGGGATGTGAAAAGGAAGAGTTTCCAGCCCCTGTGACACTCCCATGCCTTGATCACTCAGCTATTGCCACTTTGATGCTTCACAAGATGCCACTGGGCTGTTTCATGAACTCCTTTGCAAACCCTCCTTTTCATTTTCAAGCTGCCTTTCTCTTCATGATGATTTAGGAGGGAAAAAAAAAAAAAAAAAAAAAAAAAAAAAAAAAAAAACAAGAAAAAAAAAAGGGGGGTTGTGTTTGGGTATTTTAACCATCCCCATTGTGTGTCACAGTTCAATGTCCAATTCAGGCCTGGTTTCTTTGGGGTAGGCACCAAGTTCCTGCACAGGAGAAGTTGTTTGATCTCCTTTCTCCTCATTAACACCAAAACCATGTCAAAAGGAAACACAGAGCATGAAGAGTCAGCTTTTATCAGCTTTTATCAGCTTTTATCAGCAAATCCTGCTCTTTCCACTCCAACAGCCAGGATTCTACTGCTCTCTTAAGAGCAAGAATCACTGTTGGGTCACTCTCAAAGCAGATTTGAATGTATTACCCAAAAAAGAGAGACACCTCTGACTCCTGCACTGCTGCAAAGGAAAGGAAACAGCCCCACCAACAAGCAAGGAGGGGAATTTTCAGCTGGAGAAATAAGACCATTATTCAGGATATTATTACAAAGCTACCCCTTTACAGTGATGTTCTTCATATTTACGGGGCACATAACTTTTCCTTCTTTGCCAGATATTTGTGAGGGCAGCTGCACCAGCCTGCAGAACCACAGAGACGAGAATTTCCATGATTGCTGGCAGAGGTGGAGCTGGGGAAGTGCTCACCTCCTCAGGTGTGATGGGAGAAAACCCCTCAAAGCCTGACAAACCCCTTAAATTGTGGCAACCCCCTCAAAACCTGACAAATATCTGGAATCCCAGCAAGCCAACCGCTCTAAGCACGATACAAACGACTCAAGAAAATTAAATTGCCCTCAAAACCTGGCAAACCAAGCCCTTAAATCAGGGTAAAAAAGCCCTCTAAACCTGGCATGAACTCACCCCTGAAAACCTGGCAAACCAACCCCTAAAATCCTGGTAAAAACCCCACTAAACCTGGCATAAACTCACCCCTCTAAACCCAGCAAACCAAGCCCTCAAATCCTGATAGAAGCCCCTCAAAACCTGGCCCAGACTCATCCCTCAAAGTCTAGAAAACCAAGCCCTTAAATCCTGGTACAAATCCCTCAAATCCCGGTACAAACCCCTCTAAACCTGGCACAGGTCCACCCCTCAAAACCTGGCAAACCAACCCCTCAAATCCTGGTACAAGTCCCACTAAACCTGGCAAAAACCATCCCTCAAAACCTGGTGAAAACCTGCCCCTTAAACCCTGGTACAAACCTGACTAAACCTGACACAAACCCACCCCTCAAAACCTGGCCAACCCAGCCCTCAAATCCTGGTAAAAACCAACCCCTTAAATCCTGATAGAAGCCCCTCAAAACCTGGCAAACCAACCCCTCAAATCCTGGTACAAACCCCACTAAACCTGGCACAAACTCACCCCTCAAAACCTGGCAAACCAACACCTCAAATCCTGGTACAAACCCCACTAAACCTGGCACAAACTCGCCCCGCAAACCCTGGTGAAAACCAACCCCTTAAATCTTGGTAGAAACCCCAATAAATCTGGCACAAACCCACCCCTCAAAACTCAGCTTAGTGGGCTGAGTTTGTGAACAAATGGTGTGGAAATAGGAGTCAGGTTCTGGGCCGGTGTAGGAGGACATTGCTGCTCAGGTGAGGGATTTGGGACAGGACTGAGGGAATGATCAGTAGGATTCTGCAGGAATCTGTGGGATTCTCAAGAATATGCAGAGTAAACGTGAATGGGAGTTCTTTGAGCTTTACAAAAAAAAAAAAAAAAAATTTCTTCAGAATGACAACTTTACCCAGGGGTGCAGGCAGCTGCACATCCTTCAGATGGAGAGACCCACACAGGAGTTGCACACAAATGCATTTTATTGCTCTCTACACACACAGAGATGCATACACAGTATGCAGGTGAGCCATAGGGCAGTCCCAGCACTGGGAGAAACATCATCCACCAGGAATTCGACCACTCAATACAGATAAAAATCATTATTATAATGAAAATGCTAAAAAAAGCATAGCTTACACCCAGAATGTATAACATTGACAAATCAAACCTGTTACCTACTACTTCTCTTTAACATAAAGCAATAACATACTCTTTTTCTAAATTGAAAAAAGCATCAAATAGTAGAAATATTCCACATAACTTCCTAACTCCTGGTCATCCCTCACACTCTATGTACAGGACTACAAAAGGGCCATGGGGGAGAAATCCAAACCAAAACTCCAAACCCGTTTTTGGTGCTGCACAACTGATGAGCAAACAGAGGGAAATACTTTAACCAAGTGGAAATAAATTTATCCTCCAGAGTGACTGGGCCAACCAGAGTTGTCAGTCAAGCCAGAGCAAAGCTGATGGCTCTTACTGGGAATAGTAGAGAAAATCTCCTACAGCAATTCCTGTCCATCACAAAAGTAACATTTACAAACACCCTCCTTCATTCTGAAGACATTGCCCCTGCCTGGGCAGCACTGCACCAGTGCCTACACAGCTTCAACACTAAACAGAACACCTCAGCTTTTGCCAGAGCATCCCAAAAAAAGCCAAAAGCACGGCATTCTCTCACACATAAATACAACAAAGGGGGGGAAATAAAATTCCCTACAGGAGAGAGGATCAGAGCTGGACTATCAGATGCAGTCAGATCCTTCCTCTGGACTGGCGCAGTGAGGATTCCTCTGACTACCAGGGCCTCCAGAGAGGGCTGCTGTCCTTTGGAGACACTTGTTTCAGGGCACTGGCATTCCCAGGGCAGAAGGAGACCTCTGGAGCAGCTGCCTGGCTCTTCTGGAAGTGGCTTAAAAGTTTGGTCTGAGTTTCAGTTCGGACTTTGTGGAGAGAGAGGAAATAGAAAGCTTCTTGCAAACACCTGGAGTAGCCCTCCCTGAAGTCAAACTGGGAGCTTTTATGGAAGGATCCTGCAGCTGGAGAAGGGGAGAAAAGAGGGAGAAGGGAAGAAAGAATAGTTTAGAACAGCTGTCCATGGCTCGAGATTCATACAACAGTCACAGAATTGCGGTAAAATGGGGACTGAAAGAAAACCCAACACTTACTCTTCATCTGCAGCTGGCTCTGCTGCTTCAGGTAGCTGACAGTCATCTCCAGGATGTCGGCTTTCTCCAGCTTGGAGTTGGGCTGGTGCCTCTGGAACTCCTTCTCCAGGAGCAGCTTCAGCTGCTCGATGCTGCTGTTAATGCGGTCCCGGCGCATCTTCTCCACCACCGGCTTCCTCAGCTGCAAAAAGCAAAGGGAGAGAGCCCTGTGATTAAAGGATCCTCTCCCTGACCCTCCATTGGATTCCCCAGGTGCAAAAAGCAGAGGAAAAGAGCCCTGTGATTAAAGGATCCTCTCCCTGGCCCTCCCCAGGGCTGTTTGCTGCCCAGTGCTCCTCAGCAGAACCAGGCAAGGTCTCACCCAGTGCAAAAACTGCTCTGCTGTGCTCGCACTTACTTTATTTTTCTCCTTTGGCGTCAGCATGTTGTCAGGCTCCAGGAAAACAGCGCTGGGAGCCATCTGTCCTGAGCAGAGAGAGGATTTGGAGTGGGATCCAGGAGGAACGTGCTGCTGGGGGCTGCCTGCGGCCGATATTTATACGCGCTGAGCGTGTGGGTCTGCGGCTCGGCGGCGTTTCCCACACTCCAGAGCCAATCCCCGCCACGGGGGCAGCACAAAGGGGACAAGCAGCTATTCTTGCATGCTCCAGTGGCACTGAATGGCTGGGGGATAATGACCTCCTTCTCCCAGATGAGCAGGTGGGGAGTGCGCCGCTCCCCGAAAAGCCACGAGCACGGTTCCGCGCGTATCAGGGGATGGGAAGGGCTGCTGAGTAATGCCAAGGATCCATGGCATTCCAGGGGCAGCACGGGGGTCACAGGAGGGAGGAGGAGGAGGAGGAGGAGGAGGAGGAGGAGGAGGAGGAAGGTCGGCTGCCCATGGCGGGATTGATGCTCCAGGAGCGCGCCCAGGCGCACCGGGCACACGCCAGCAGCTCCTGCCTCTGGAAAATGTGCATTTTGTGATTGGGTTTTGGCAAATAATAAAGTGAATACTGTGAAAAAATGCCTATTTTTGTGATTGGCTTTTTGCAAATATTGAAGTGAATATTGTGGAAAAATGCGTATTTTATGGTTGGCTCTTTGCTAATATTAAAGCGAATATTGTGGAAAATGCGTATTTTATAATTGGATTTTTGCAAATAATAAAGTAAATATTGTGGGAAAATGTGTACTTTATGATTGGGTTTTCACAAATATTAAAGTGAATGTTGTGAAAAATGCGTATTTTATGATTGGTTTTTCGCAAATATTAAAGTGAATGTTGTGAAAGATGCGTATTTTATGATTGGCTTTTCACAAATATTAAAGTGAATATTGGGGAAAAAATGTGTGGTTTTTGATTGGCTTTATGCAAATATCAAAGTGAATATTGTCAAAATTGCGTATTTTATTATTGGCTTTTCTCAAATATTAAAATGAATATTATATGTGTTATGTTAGAAAGTTATGTTATATTAATTTTCTTAAGTAGTGTGTTAAATACAGTTTTAAGTTATGAAAAATGCGTATTTTATTATTGGCTTTTTTCAAATATTAAAATGAATATTATATGTGTTATGTTAGAAAGTTATGTTGTATTAATTTTCTTAAGTAGTGTGTTCAATATAGTTTTAGGTTATGCAAAAAATGTGTATTTTATGATTAGCTTTCTGCAAACATTAACGTGAATATTGTGGAAAATGTGTATTTTATGATTGGTTTTTCACAAATATTAAAATGAATGTTATATGTGTTATGTTAGGAAGTTATGTTGTATTCATTTCCTTAAGTAATGTGTTAAATATAGTTTTAGGTGATAGCTGTTAGGAAAATTAATCCACAAACACCAGAGGTTTATGTCCATAAAGGAGACAGAGGGGTCATTTTACGGTATTCCAATAAAGGGAAACAATGGGGAAAACCCCTAAATTCCATAAAAATTAAAAATTAAAAGGGAGGGTTATACATTAAAGGGAAATCTTTGGGGTCAGGTGTATCAGGAAGTCTGAACCTCTCAAGTACCTCAGCCAATGTGGAAAGAGAGAAGGGAAATGTGGCTGGGGAACTGGGATAAAAAGGAGGCTGCATCTTCCAAAAATTGGAGAGACCCCAGGAGATGCCCCATGGCCTCTCCCTTTATTGGAATAAAGTCAAAGGGACTCCTCTGTTTCCTTTTTGGACAAACCTCTGATGTTTGTGGATTAATTTTCCTAACATTCCCTTCCCTCAGAACCTTATGCAGCCATTTAGAAAACTCTCATAAGCACTTTATATTTCTGTTTCCAAATACCTGCAAGACAAATACTTGTGGAGAAGGGTCTTGGGATTGTTTCAGAATCAGTTCTGTATCACTTGCTTCCTCCCCAAATCACATTTCACTCTAATTATTTTCATTTAGTCTATAAACAAAGGAAAACTGGGTGCAGAAGGGATTTATATCTCATAAACCTGTTAGAAATCAAATTCCTGATTCCTCATTATTCTCCCCTGGGCCAGTGGCTGTGTTTGTGCTCAGGAGGTGCCTGCAGCTGGGACAGCTGATAAAAACACAGCCAGGGATTCCTGCTGGAAAACTTGGTTAAATCTGCCAGCAATTTATCCAATAGGTAAGGTCAGGGTTTATGTTTGTGGAGCTCTTACTGCAGTGAGTAAACACCAGTTTATTATTTATTATACCACTTGTACTCACATTAATACACCTGTAGGTGTGCTCACCTTTACGTTAACGTGCGTGTGGCCACATCAATGTGAGCACACACCCCCAGAGAGCACAGGGACATTTCTCCCTCCCTCTGCAGCTCATTAGTGGTGCACCAGGTAAGGCTCCAGAGGCCTCTTCCAGGCTCTGCTTTTCCATCCCCATTGTGCTGCCCTGAATGGGCTCCCCTCTCCCAGCACAGAGCAGCAGCTGTTGAGCTCAGGGTCTTTTATGTCAACTTGTGGGAAAGCTTTTGTGACACCGTTTCACATGTTCTCCTCAAAGCCCGTGGATTATCTCTGAGCCCATGTAATGCCACCTCTGAAACCAATCCCGCCCTCTGTGCAAGAGAGTCCCTGAAACAGAAACTCCAGAACTGGGATTTGTTTCTCCAGCTCGTTAATTGAGCACAGGAAGAAGGAAAGTGCCAGTCCTGTTTTATTAGAGACAATTTCTGTTTCCTTCCTGCTGCTTTCCTCTGATTCTCCACTCAGCACCCAGATAAAAACTACATTAATTCCATGGGAACGGCCATGTCAACCTTACCCTCCTTGCTCTTGGGAGTGGTTGTGCATTGGCCAAATGCTCAGAATTTCCTCTCCACCAGCATCCAAACTGACCCAGAAGAAGCTGAACACAAAGTCCAAATGCCCAGTAAAAAAAAAAATTTTTTTAAAAATTTTTTCTCTTTCTTTAGTATAGTTTTAGTATAGTATATATTTAGTATATATATAGTATTGTATAGTGTGTATATATATATAGTATATATATATATATATATATACAACGTATAGTAAATAGTTACTATATATAGTATATAGTATATATACTATATATATACATATATAGTATGTATACTATATTTATACTATACATACTATATATATACTACTATATATATACACTATATATATATTTATATATATATAAATATATATAAATATATATATACTATATATATACTGTACATACTATATATACTATATATGTATAGTGTATATATAATATATTTATTTATATGTATAAATTAATTCTATTTAATAAATATATATTTAATATATAAATAAAATATATCTATATAAATATATAGTATATATAGTATAAATACTGTATATACTATATATTTAGTACATATAAGTTTAGTAGAGTATATATATAGTATACATATTTTTAGTATAGTATAGCACTCTTTTAACATAATTATATTATAAATAAAATAAAAAATAAAATAAAATAAAATAAAATAAAATAAAATAAAATAAAATAAAATAAAATAAAATAAAATAAAATAAAATAAATCAGCCTTCTGAGAGCATGGAGTCAGACTCTCATCTCTCACCTCATGCTGGGGACCCCACAAACACCTCAGATCTGGATGTTTGACACAGGGCACCAACAACATCCTTTCCCCAGAATCCCTGCCAGATGTTAGCCCTTTGGACAGCCCTAAGGATGCTGCTGCTTTCCCAAATCTGCAGAGATGCTGCCACGGCTGCCCTGGCAGCCCGTGCTGCCCAGATGGCCTTTTGGGAGCAGGGGTTTCCCACTGAACACAAAGCAGAGCCAAGCACCGTTGCTAATGTGGTTTGTAGTGGGGCACACTTCCTTTGTGGCAGGAGGCAATGTGGTTAAGGAAGGTGTGGGAAACTCCAGAGCAGGAGCAGGCAAACTTCCCCAGCAAACTTCCCCAGCAAACTTCCCCAGCTGTGTGTTAGTAGGTCATTCAGAAAGGGGAGCAGGGGCAGAGATGAGCTGGGAACAGGAAAAACAGCAAAATTGGGATATTTAGCCAGTGCTGAGTCCTGCAGAGCATCCTGAGGTGGAAAATAAAATAGGTTTAGTCCCAAAGGCCTTACTGAGATCCACACTGAGGCCAGCAGAGAATTTGGACTCCAAATTTGCTCTGCAGACTTCCTACCTCTAGAGCAATTTCCTGATCTCTGTAAATTTGTAAATACAAATTACCTCCATACCTACCCCAGAATGTATCAAAATTTGAATTTTTTCCTGCCAAATACCAAAACAAGAATCAGATCTGTTGTCTCTCATTTCTTTTCTCCACCTGGTATAAAACTTGGCTGAGTTTTCTCAGCTCCCATAGCTCCACATGGGCCATACAAAACTCCCTCAATACCCTCACGCTCCACAGGAGTTGCTGCATTCCCTGGGATGTTTTAAACAGATTGGGGGGTTAAAGAGGCAGACAGGGGATGTGCCTCAGAATTCTCAGAGCGATCTGACCCACCCATGCCACCTCCAGTGGAATAATTGGCTTTGGTGGATGAGCAAGATTCTGCCCTGCAGCTCCTTTCCCTGTCATTTCCTCCCTGCTTTTCCTCCTAATCCTTCCCTACATTTCTTCCCTGCCCTTCCCTGTCCTGCTGCTTGGCTGCTGCAATTTCTGTCTGCCTTCACAGCTTCCTTCCCTTTTTATTTTTTTTTATTATTTTTCCCTTTTTCCTCGTGGCTTGCTTTCCCTCCGTGCAGGTTTTATAATCTGATTTTTCGATCTGTCACTCCTTTTCCCCCCCCTGGCTGTCACAGGCAGATGTGGTTTGGGGACAGGGGTGTCTCAGAGCCCCCGCAAGTCCTGGTGAGTGTGGAGTTCCCTCCAGTTTCCCACACTGCTCTCCCATTCAGGCCATTCAGGCTCGGCATAAAGGAAGTGTGCCATGCTACAAGCTGAATTAGAAATGGTGTTTGACTTCCCTTTGTGCCGCGCAGAAACCTTGCTCTGGGCAGACCATCTGCATAGCCCTCACCGTGGAGAAAACCATTGATCAGGGCCTGTCAGCCCAGCTGGGGGAACTTGGGAAAGTAATTCCTTGTGCCACTTCAGTTCTTTGGGGCTTAACATCTGGCTGGAGGGGGAGGCGACACTTGATGGTTTAACAGTCGTGCTCCCTTTCAAGTTTGGGATGCTGTTTTGATCCCAGATAAGCCTTTCTGAAATCCTGATTTTAATAACATGGAAAGCATCCAGAAGAGTAGGAATAATGCACTGGGCTTTGCATTTTTTTCAGAGTGCTTTACAAATACCAGCTAATGAATTCTCAGCGACCTCCTCCGTGGGTGAGGATGTATTATTAGCACAGTGGTGTTACAGAGGAGGGAAAATGAGGCTGAGAGGAGAAAAACCAAGATTTCAAGATTTCAAACAGCCTGCAGGTCGCGGGCTTCTATGGCCAAGAGGTTGTTTGAGACATCTGGTTTGCAAAAATGCTCAGCACCAACTTTTGTTTTAATTAGCTTTGGCATTTCTGAATGGGACCAGCTCCCTTGCTTGTGGGAGGAATTGGATTTCCAGGCTGGACCACACTCACAGCCATGCACCACCCAGACAAGCAGATACCAAAGTTCTCCTTTGCCCTCAAGTGCAGCAGTGGGCTTTGAAAATGTTATTTAGTATGATTTTTCTAAGCCCATGAAACAGCTGGAAAGGAAGATAAATCCCCAGTCAGGAAATAGTTATTGTTGTGCTCAACAGAAAATAACTCAGTCTCTCCAGAAAGTAAACCAAGTTTTCAGTTGCTTATTCATACCCCTGCAGCTGTGCTTAGCCCCTGGGCAAGTCTGTCTGTCTGTCTGTCTGTCTGTCTGTCTGTCTGTCTGTCTGTCAGCACCATGGAATTCTGCTCAGCTGCTTCCAGCAGGGGTGGTTATCCTGGGATTGGAGCTCCTCAGGGATGGGATGCAGTGTGCCCTGAATGGACTCCTGAGAGAATTTCTGAACATTCTGAAATTTCTGAATTTCTGAATTTTCTCTCTTGAGGGAAATCTGACAACGTGCTTTGCCCTGTGGATGGAAATAAGAGCACCCAACCCTGCCCATGGCCTGGCAGCTCCTGTGTGTGCCCCTCTGCCAGTCCTTTGCCAGGTTCAGGAGCAGATTTTCCACCTCCTGAAAACCTTTCTTGCTTTGATCAGACACCCTCTCGTCATTCTGCTGCCAGCTGAGAGTGGCAAAAATGGCACGGACGTATTTTCTGAAAAATCCTTTTGCTAGGATTTTTCTCCTGAGAAGCTGAGAGGCCTCAGAAATGAAATGTAAACAATAATTATCTGCTGCTGTGGAATGCAACAGGTGCAGCTTTGATTGGGTTTATGTGGTTGTTTTTAATTAATGGCCAATCACAATCAGCTGGCTCAGACTCTCTGGTCAGTCACAAGATTTTATTATCATTCCTTTCTATCCCTTGCTAGCCTTCTGATGGAATCCTTTCTTCTATTCTTTTAGTATAGTTCTAATAGATAATTTTATTTTCATATAATAGATATCATAAAATAATAAATCAGCCTTCTGAAACATGGAGTCAGCTCCTCATCTCTTCCCTCATCCCGGGACCACCACAGATGTGGATGTCTGAAACAGGGCACCAACAACAGCCTTGCCCCAGAATCTCTGCCAGATGTTAGCCCTGTAAAAAGCCTTAAGGATGCTGGCAGGGCAGCACCCCACAGGAGCCCTGGGACACTTTCCCCAGACACACATCCCATCTCAAAAAATCAGGAGATCCCTGAGCCCCATCCCAGAGACGGGGAACAGGAACGTTCCCAAACTCCTCAGTAACGCAGCACTGAGAGCCAGGAAGGAGCAGAAGGGCAGAATCCATTTCTCCAGGTTTGGAAGGAGGAGGGTGACAAACTCAGCCCTGAGCCCCAGGAAGGAGCAGAAGGACAGAATCCATCCCAAGGTTGTGTTTCCCAGGTTTGGAAGGAGGAGAGTGATGAGCACAGCCCATGGTGGCTCTCACCGAGCCTGAAAGTTTGTTATAAGAATGTAAACCTCAGAAAGCTCAGAAAAACTAAAAAATCAGGGTGACATCCCTGAGCCCCATCCCAGAGATGGGGAACAGGAACATGCCCAAACTCCTCAGTAACGCAGCACTGAGAGCCAGGAAGGAGCAGAAGGGCAGAATCCATCCCAAGGTTGTGTTTCCCAGGTTTGGAAGGAGGAGGGTGATGAACACAGCCCATGGTGGCTCCTGCCAAGCCTGAAAATTCATTATAAGAATGTAAACATGAGAAGGCTTAGAAAACCTAAAAAAATATCAGGGTGACAGGAGATCCCTGAGCCCCATCCCAGAGATGGGGGAACGGGAACATTCCCAAACTCCTCAGTAACCCAGCCCTGAGCCTCAGGAAGGAACAGAAGGACAGAATCCATTTTCCAGGTTTGGAAGGAGCAGGGTGACAAACTCAGCCCTGAGCCCCAGGAAGGAGCAGAAGGACAGAATCCATCCCAAGGTTGTTTCCTCCAGGATTGGAAGGAGCAGGGTGACAAACGCAGCCCTGAGCCCCAGGAAGGAGCAGAAGGACAGAATCCATCCCAAGGTTGTTTTCTCCAGGTTGGGAAGGAGCAGGGTGACAAACGCAGCCCGTGGTGGCTCCCGCCAAGCCTGCTCCCAGGGCAATGTGTTCCTTTGAGCCATAATTGATTCCTGCCATCAGGCACCAGCCTGCTCTCCCCCAGGGTCAGCTCTTTCCCACATCCAAGCCCATTATCCCACAGACCATGCCTTTTGTACAACACACTCCAGCCATTCATGTGCAAAGCAGCTGTAATCCCCAGACCTTTCAGAGTCAATATACCAGGAAATAATAAATCCCTCTTGTGCACTCTTGAATGTGCCAAGAGGTGACTTGTGGGAATTTCAGCTGGGCAGGAAAATAATAAATTCTCCTTAATTTTTAATTATTTGTGATGCTCACTGTAGAGGGACTATGTGGCTGCTTGGGGGTCACCACACAAGCAGCTATAGAAAATTGCTTTTGCCTCTAACAACCCTAAAAATGCAGATCAAGTTGTCTTACACGTTTTTTCTTAATGATCAAAGTCCACTTTCCTTCACTTGTGCACCTGGGAAAGGCAGTATATTAAACATTCTGGATCCGAAGAAAAACTAATTAAAAAAGGTTAAATCTGTGAAGAATTGACTTTACAGTATTAAGATCCCTTTTTGAGTGGGTTCTGGTGTCTCAAGGAGGCAAGATAATGCCACGTTAATGACATTTAATGGAATATTTCATACAACAGTTCTAATAACAACATAACCTTTTCCCCTGGAGGAGGCAGATTTCCCTCAACTGGTTCACATGCAGAGTTCCCTGTGGGAACAGAGGCCAGTCCTGAATAACAAGTTTTTCATGGTTATTTCTTTATATATTTCCTTCCAGCCAAATAATTTTTTATATTATTTTCTGTTTTTCATGTCACTGAAGACCCTGAGCAGAGCTTGATAGGTAGGATTAGGGCTGGGGTTGGGGTTAAGGACAAGGTTAGGGCTGGGAGAAGGGAATTTCACCTGAGATACCAAAGGAAGCAGAATCCTCAATTAAGAGCTGTCAGAGATAATTAGTGCTCGCCTCAAACAGGTAATTCCTTGGCCAAGAACCTCCAGGAAGGAAATTGTGAGAACAGGAGGGCGATGAAGGGATGTGCCAACACTGCAAGGTTTTGTGGTGCTGAATTCTGTGAGCCTTCACCATTAGATCAGGTCACCCAGCTGTGACACACAGAGCCAGCAGCTCACCAGAGTTCATCATTTTGAATATCATACAAAGATAATCCAAAAATAATCCAAAGATTCCTCCCCCAAGTGTGTCTGCCTGGGACTCTGGCAGAGTTACTGCTGCCACCAGCACATTTCCCGTTAAATTTAGATCAGAGCTGGCTCCATCCTCACCTCCCTCCATTCCCCTGGCTATGAAAGCTTTCCAATAGACCAGGAGAAGAGGATCTCTGAGCACCCCCAGCTCTGCTGCTCCTCCACTCTGCTCCCTGGTGTGGTGGTGTTTGCAGGGGTCTCAGGATGAGGGAAGAGACGAGGATCTGGTTCCATGTTTCAGAAGGTTTATTATTTTGTGATATATATATATTATATTAAAACTATACTAAAAGAATAGAAGAAAGGATTTCATCAGAAGGTTAGCTAAGAATAGAAAAGGAATGATAACAAATGTTTGTGACTGGCTGAGACAGTCTGGACAGCCGGGCTGTGATTGGCCATTAATTAGAAACAACCACATAAAACCAATCAAAACTGCACCTGTTGCATTCCACAGCAGCAGATAATTGTTATTTACATTTTGTTTCTGAGGCCTCTTGGCTTCTCAGGAGAAAAAAATCCTAAGGAAAGGGTTTTCCATAAAAGATGTCTGTGACATCCTGAGGTGCTCCCAGGTGATGCCAGAAAAGCACAAGGGCCACAAGAGCCCCATCCCTGCCTCTTGCCACGGGCACAGATCAGCTCCCATCTCCCAAAGGGTTTTTTGGAAGAGCTCAGCACCACTCTCCCATTCCCCAAAAGGGCAAACTGAGGCAGAATACAACAAACCAGAGCCTCAGGACAGCCTGAGCTGCAGCTCAGCATCCTTGCATGAGCCACCCCTGCATGAACCTCTGTCCCTGCCCTTGTCACCCTTTCCCCTCGGATGGTGAAACGTGCCCGTTTCAGCCTTGCTGGGTGAAAAAGCCACAGAGTTCATGGTGCCCCGGCAGCAGCACAGCCCCACAAAGGGGTTATTAGCAGCAGGCTGTGTGGGTTTGGGTTTCTCTGCCTTTCCCAGACTCTTCCCCCATTGATAACATTTCTGGCCGGGACAATGGAAGTGTGCCTTGCGACTCCTCCCGGCATTAGTGACGGTGCTTGAGCCTGAATGATTTAAAGGGAAGGAATCCAGCTCCCAAAAGGCCATCTGGCTATCAGTGCTAATGCAGCAATAAAGGTCAGGGCTTCTCAGGAGCGGGGGAAAAGATGGTTTTTGACACTCGAGTGTCTTCAACCAGCTTGGTCCGTGCCTACCTGTGCGCCAGCACGGGAAGGGATAACCCGGGATGGCAGCTCCTGGAAAAAGGCCAGCAGAGCGCACAGGAAAGCAGGCAACACCTCATTAAAGCTGGCAGAAGCCGGGGCTTGGTCTCCGAGCTGTGTCTTATTTTGTACCGTAATCCTTTGACTGCTTCAAAGTGCTCATGAGATGTCTTGTCCCCCGGCTTTCCCACAAGGCGGGGAATAAAGGGCTCCGAGGACAACATCTGCCCTGCACAAAGCGCTGGCTCCATTCAGGCTGCCACAATGAGCCCCGCGGCAGAGACACCTCCCTCCTCCCCGGCAACTGCCCCTTACCCCCAGGGCTCCGCTGCAGCGTTTCCAAGCAAGGGATTCTTTGGTTTTCTCAGCTCGCTGCACATTTCCCTCCTCCCTTGCCATGCCCAGATGCTCAGGGGAGGCGCACACCTCTGCCTGGGGCACACCTGGCAGGATGCAGCTTTCCCCAGGTAGCTTTTGGGTTATTTACTCTGCTTTTATATTATATTTACTCTGCTTTTATATTATATTTACTCGGCTTTTATATTATAACCCTCCTTTTTACTCACAACACAAAATCAGAACTGACCTCCAATGCCCTCAAAGCTTCGTTCTTTATCTCACCTTTATCACAAAATACATGGTTGCTTCCCCAGCTCCACACTCCACTGTCACCGGGATATTTTCTGAAAAACCCCCTTAGCCAGGATTTCTCCTCCTGGCAAGATGAGGAGCCTCAGCTCCTTTGCTGCTTTGCTGCTCTGGAATGTGGTCTGGAGATTGTTTGTCCAAACAATCGAATTGTTTTTAATTAATGATCAACCACGGTCCAGGTGTGTCAGACTGAGGAGTGAGTCACGAGTTTTTATTATTCATTCTTGTTAAAGCTTTCTCTTTCTTAGTACAGTTTTAGTAGAGGAATGGGATGGGATGGGATGGGATGGGATGGGATGGGATGGGATGGGATGGGATGGGATGAGAATAGAAATAGGAATGGAATGGAATGGAATGGAATGGAATAGAATAGAATAGAATAGAATAGAATAGAATAGAATAGAATAGAATAGAATAGAATAGAATAGAATAGAATAGAATAGAATAGAATAGAATAGAATAGAATAGAATAGAATAGAATAGAATAGAATAATAAATCAGCCTTCTGAGAACATGGAGCCAGATTCTCATCTCTCACCTTGTCCTGGAGAATCTCACAAACCCAACACACAGACACACACACAAACTCAACACACACACACACACAGAGCTCCTCCAAGCTCTGGGAAGGGCAGAGATGTCCCTGGGGCTGTTGATTTACACTCCAGCAGGGTTTCCCTCCCTTTCCCACCTTCCCCAAAAGCGTGCCTGCTCCGCCGTGCCAGGCACATGCCAGGCTCGGGAATGCCACTGATGCCAGCCCAACCAGCTGGAGGCTCGGCGCTTTCCCAGCCCCACGCTCCACCAGCAGCGTGGGCAGAAGGTTATTCTCCCCGGGGGCATTGGCAATCAATGTACCATGCACTAATGGATGCTTCCCCCATTGTCCCTGTGCGGGGCTGGATTGGCTGCGGGGCTGTGGGAAACACCGGCCATCCCCACACTCACGTATCTGCCCGGGCTCCCCGGGTATAAATAGAGGGATTTGGGAGCTGCCAGAGCATCTCATCACACTCGGCACACAGCAGCTGCCTGGGGTCTGTGCCCAGGGCTGAGCGCTCGCAATGGCTCCCAGCAATGCTCTCATGATCCACATGGAGGAGAAGCTGCTGCCAAAGGAAAAGAATAAAGTAAGTAGGGCCCCAGAGGGGGTTGGAAGGGTTGGCCTGCTCGTAGAAAATAAATATAACGTGGGAGAAGAGGTCTGGGGGAGAGCAAACATGTTAAAGAGACATAAGGAGGATTGTATAGATTTTTAAAAATCAAAACGAGTGGGAAATGGGCAGGCAGCATCACACAGCTCTCCTGCCAAAAATACGCATCGTTGAAGATACCAGAGCATCAGAGGGGAAACTGGGTTAGATCTCACCAAATCTCTGAAGATCTGCTCCCTCTCCCACAGCTGAGGAAGCCAATGGAGGGTCAGGGCAAGGATCCTTTAATCACAGGGCTCTCTCCCTTTGCTTTTTGCAGCTGAGGAAGCCGGTGGTGGAGAAGATGCGCCGGGACCGCATTAACAGCAGCATCGAGCAGCTGAAGCTGCTCCTGGAGAAGGAGTTCCAGAGGCACCAGCCCAACTCCAAGCTGGAGAAAGCCGACATCCTGGAAGTGGCTGTCAGCTACCTGAAGCAGCAGAGCCAGCTGCAGGACCAAAAAGGTGAGCGCAGGGCAGGTATTGCTCACCTGGAGCTGCTCTCTAGCAGATCCAGCCAGGCAGGGGATGGAGCACCCCGGGCACGTGAAAGTCACTGCACAAATTGTTGATTTGAGCTCCAGCAGGGTTTCCCTCCCTTTCCCACCTTCCCCCAAAAGTGTGGCTGTGCCCAGCACGTGCCAGGCTCAGGAATGCCACTGATGCCAGGGTCACTGGGTGATGAAGGGTGTTGGGTTGTGCCCCATGATTTGGTCATGGTTTGGTCCTGTTTTGGTCATGATTTGGTTGTGTTTTGGTCATGATTTGGTGATGTTTTGGTCATGATTTGGTCATGTTTTGGTCAGGATTTTAACCCCCAGCATTTGCTTTTCCTTTCTCTCTCAGGTTTCCTGCACAAGAGCCCAGAGCAGGACTTTAACAGCGGCTACCTGCGGTGCCTCAAGGAGGCCATGCACTTTCTGTCCTACTACGAGCCCAAGAAGGAGACCCAGGTGCAGCTGATCAAGCACTTCTGCAAGGCCCAGCTGGCTGCAGATGCCTCCCACCCTGCAGCTCTGCGTGGCTCCCCCCTGTCTCCCTGTGTGCCCCCCAGAAAACAGCCTGCCCAGAAGAGCCTGCCTGCTGCTCCCACCATCTGGAGACCCTGGTAGAGATGCTGAACTTTATTCACACGTTTTTGCTCCAAAAAAAAAACCAGAGGGACCTGTGGTTTGTTAGTTCCTCTTCGAAGTAGGAAACGTTGCTTTCCAAAGGTGGGAGGAGAGGGGTGGTTATTGTGGTTTTTTTTTTTTTTTTCTGTCAGCAGAAATGAGGGTCGCTGGGTGGTTTCCCTTCATAGTGAAGGATTTGGGGTGTATCTTGCAGCAAATTTGTTGCTTTTATTGGTGGCTCCTGGCCAAAGGCAGGACCAAGTTCTGTGGTGATTTAGAGAGCAGGTGACCTTTGGTTTCCATCACTGGGCTGTCAGTGGAAATCTTTCTGCTGACTGCCTGGGTCACAGTTCAAGTGCTCCATTGTCTCCTGATAATGTATTGACCTTCCTCCAAGAAGGAGCCCTTCGGAGAATGTGTTTTGTATCATAAAGAGGGGATTGAGCCTTTCCCTTTTGAGTGAAAGATGTCATTAAGAAATGCTGATTCTGCTGAAGCTCCTCTGCTGTTTTTAGTGTCCTTCTTACAGAGAGTTGTGATGATCACAGAGAGCTCTGGGGACAATTCACTTTGTGCTGCTCTCATTTGAGGGATGATTGGTGCCTTTTGTAAAGGAAATACCTCTGCTATACCTTAAGGAAAAGGGGGAGGAAGGGAGGGAGGCAATAAGTACTTTATAATCATTCACTGAGCACTGCTAAGGAGCTTAAAAAGCTTTTATAAAGTTGTGATGTATTCATCCTGTGTGATGTTCAACCTGCATGTCTTCGCTGTACAGTACAATAAAAATGGTCTTAGTCATTAATGCTTTGCTTTGGGATGATTAAAAGGGCTGGCACTGCTGGGGTGGGGAAGCATCAGGAGGTGTCAGATCTGAGCCCTTCACTCCAATACATGAATAATGTACATGAATAATGTACATGAATTACACCTGGGAAATCCCTTTGGCAGAGCTGGATCTCAGATCCTGTAAGGAAGCAACATCTGGAAAAATTATCAAAAATCAAAATGGAAGTGAAATTGAAGTGGGGTGCTGAAAAGTGGCAACCTTTCAGATTTAACAGCGACCTGTTGAGCCTCCAACAAATCACTGATTCCAAAGCCAACTTCATTTCCCCCACTAATTTTTCCACCAAGCAGAGATCAGCCTTGTGCTTTCTTGCCTGTGCAAATTTCCCAATAACTTCCAAAGGGTTTGGCACCTGCCTCAGCTTGGGGGATCTTTGAAGCAACCTGCAATGGGGTGAACATGAACTAATTTTGCTGGTTTAATTTTATGACACAAATTCTGTTAGGCTCCCTTTACTGAAGTGAAATTAGCCCACATCTGGCTAAAAATATAATTAGGAGAGGCTGAGGAAGCATTTCCTCTCCTAAATTATTTCCTTTTATTTTACCTTCTCTCCAAAATAAATCTGCACAAATAATCGTTTCACAAAAGGATTTTCTAAACACAGTAATTCACTGGTTTGGGTTTATGATAGGGTACCTCCTTCTTTCAGAGATACAGGAACAGCACAAAACACAAATGTTGGTCAAAAATCCAACTTTCCTCAGACTCCCTGGGAAAGCTGCCCTTGAAAAGCTGCATTTCAAGGTTTGAAACTCAGGGTTTGCTCCCAAACAAAAGCAAACATTCAATACCTGCTCTTGTCAAAAGTAACCTGAGATCTGCTCAGCTGACAGATCAAACTGCATCCATCACTGAGCCTGCCCAGTCCTCGCTGGCTTTGTGGTGAAATCCTCTGTTAACCACACAGAAATGCCCCAAAAAACAAACAGGGATGTGCTGCTCTGCCTCATTTTGGGCCGTGGATCATTTTGGTTTCGTTAGGAAAATTAATCCACAAACACCAGAGGTTTATGACCAAAAAGGAGACAGAGGAGCCTCTCTCTTTATTCAAATAAAGCCAAAAATGACCCCTCTGTCTCCTTTATGGACATAATCCTCTGGTGTTTGTGGATTAATTTTCCTAACAGTTCTATTTCTGCGCAGGCTGGTTGAGTGCTCTCCAAGGTGGGGGTTTGGTACAGGTCTCTACCAGAGCTCCAGATTTATTCTTCCTAATGAGCTGCTAAATAATTCACAAGAGATATTTTTGGGTTGCTTGGAGAGCTTGAAGAAGTCACTCCAACCTCTGTGTGCTCAACTTGTCCTCGCCAATTAGCACAGGCTTCTGCACCCCAGCAAACTCCAGCTGTTGTCCATGCCTGGGGGGATTTAAATCAAGCCTAATTAGGGCATTTTGGGGGAATTCAGGCTCAGCCCAGCCTGATGTGCGCTGCTGGAACCACAGCCACACGTGGCTGCTCTTCTAGGGATAGGATTCCATCCAAGGAACCAGGTGTGAGGGTCACAGCTCTGCAGGTTGGGTAAAAAATGAGTGTGAGGCAGAGAAACATTAAATTTCTCTTCCCTGGGCACTGGGAAGGGACCAAACCCACGGGAAAAGCTGCTTTTTGCGGTCCAAGTGGTGCAAGTGTCCCCTTTTGCTTTCCACTGTTAGGAAAATTAATCCACAAACACCAGAGGTTTATGTCCAAAAAGGAGACAGAGGAATACCTTTTACTTTATTCAAATAAAGGGAGAAGCCATGGGATATCCCCCTGGGATCTCTCTAATTTTTGGAGGACCCAGTCTCCTTTTTATCTCAATTTCCCAGCCACATTTCCCTTCTCTCTTTCCCCATTTCTGAGGTACTTGAGAGGCACAGAATTCCTGATACACCTGGTACCAAAGATTTCCCTCTAATGTACAACCCTCCCTTTTCATTTTTAATTCTTATGGCATTTAGGGGTCTTTCCCCATTTCTGAGGTACTTGAGAGGCACAGAATTCCTGATACACCTGACACCAAAGATTTCCCAAAGATTTCCCTCTAATATACAACCCTCCCTGTTAATTTTTAATTCTTACAGAATTTGGGGGGTTTTCTCCATTTCTGAGGTGCTTGAGAGACACACACTTCCCAAAATGCCCTGATACCAAAGATTTCCCCTCTAATGTATAACCATCCCTTTTAATTTTAAATTCTTACAGAATTTAGGGATCTTTCTTTCCCCATTTCTGAGGTACTTGGGAGGTTCAAACTTCCTGATACACCTGATACCAAAGACTTCCCTCTAATATACAACCCTCTCTTTTAATTTTTAATTCTTACAGAATTTAGGGGCTTTTCTTCTCCATTGTTTCTTTCATAGTTCAATATCTAATTTCATTTCTCAGCAAACCTAAAGTTTTATTTGTAAAAGCAAATATCTTTTCCCATTCGTCAACCGATGGAATCTTCCCCATTGTTTCTTTCCTCTCCCAGTGCTGGTTTTTATCTACCAGCAGCCCCACAGCTTGTCCATAAAGACAAATCCACCATTCCTCTCACCACCAAGCCCAGCCTTGCCCCCTCTGGGCTTTAATTTACCAATTACCCCCGAGCTAAAAGCCAGACCTCCAACCTGCCCAGCCCCTGCGCACCAAAGGTTATGTTTACAATTTATTAATTATTATCACTTCTCATAATTGAACTCAAAGCCTCTCAGGCCTCCTCCTGCCCCTGGGGTGACTCTGCCCTGCTCCCAACACATTCCCACCCTTAGGGAAAATGTTGTTTATTATGCTGATCCCACAGCTCAGGAATACTCCGCTGACAAAGCCCCTATTAACCTCAGAGTGTGGGCCTGAGTTTCTCGGAGTTTCCCACACTTTCTTCCCTATTTAGGGCATTCAGAGGCCCACAAAGGAAGCGTGCCTCACAACAGCCCACATTAGTGACGCTTTTTTGGCTCCTCATTGTGAGGAGCAGCAATTCCTGTCCCGATGGACCATCTGGAGAGCTCTTTTTCCCAAGGAGCACATTGATCCATCAGTATTATGCCAAGGCCCTTTTAAAACTTGGGAACGTTATGCTCTTTGACACTAAATAGGTGTCTCAAGAGGGGTTGTCAGAAAGATTTTAAACCATTTAAGGGAAGGGGGGGAAAAAAAAATTTAAAATCGTAATTATTTCTTTATAAACGCCGTCAGTGGCATCTGGGAGACAGGCCGGCATGGATGTAGGAAATGGTCTAAAATGAAAATGCTCTGAAATTGGTGTGAGCTATGAGTTGTGTGCTGGTAGCCACAGAGGTATAGGGCACTGCTTTTTAAATCTGAGTGACACAGACAGGGAAATAATGGGTTCGACAAGGAAATTCTGGGCTTGGCAAGGAAATTCTGGGTTTGACAAGGAAATTCTGGGCTTGGCAAGGAAATTCTGGGCTTGACAAGGAAATTCTGAGTTTCCAAGCTCTTTGCTGGTAGCCCACCCTCCTCCAGACCTGTTGCTCCATCGCAGCACACTGAGCTCCCCTTGTTAAGAAAATTAATCCACAAACACCACACGTTCATGTCCAAAAAGGAGACAGAGGTGTCCCTTTTTGCTTTATTTGAATAAAGGGAGAGGCCATGGGGCATCCCCTGGGGTCTCTCCAATTTTTGGAGGACACAGGCTCCTTTTTATCCCAATTTCCAGCCACATTTCCCTTCTCTCTTTCCCAATTTCTGAGGCACTTGAGAGGTTCAGACGTCCTGATACACCTGATACCAAAGATTCCCCTCTTAATGTACAACCCTCCCTTTTAATTTTTAATTCTTATGGCATTTAGGGGTCTTTCCCCATTTCTGAGGTACTTGAGAGGTTCAGACTCCCTGATACCAAAGATTCCCCTCTTAATGTACAAACCTCCCTTTTCATTTTTAATTCTTATGGAATTCATTTCATTTTAATTCTTATGGAATTCTTCCCCATCGCTTCTTTCACCTCTCAATGTCTAACTTAATTTATCAGCAAACCTAAAGTTGATTTGTAAAAGCAAATATCCTTTTCCATCCATCAATCAGTGGAATCCTTCCCATTGTTTCTTTTATTTCTCAGTTTTATCTACCAGCAGCCCCACAGCTGGTTTGGAAAGACAAATCCACCATTCCTCTCAAAAATTAAAAGTTAAAAGTTGAATCCATGCGTGTGCTTGTGCTGTTGCTGCAGAGGGAAGTGAGGAATGGGATTTTCTGGATCCCATCCTGGGATTTTTTTTGGATCCCTCCAGGGATGAAGGGACAGCAGGGGATGGGGAGGAAGGAGGATGCTGGACCTGGGAGGATGCTGGCAGAGGGGAGGGAAGCTCTGACCCAATTTCCAGCGCTGGAAATATGAGATGAGCGGGTTTGAGGAATGCCACGCTGGAACACGACGCTCCGAAGGGCTGGGGGTGATTAAAGGCTGATCCCTTCCTGCAGATGGTGCTGCGGGCAGGGGACTCTCCCCAGGACCCTCCCAGGCACACTTCCATTGTTGGGCAGCAAAATGGGAAATCCTGGCAGCCCCCTCCATCCGCTGGGAATGCTGAGCCAGGCGCACAGCAGCCCTCTGCTCCCAAACACCCCCAAATTCCGGAGTTCTTCTGTATTTTCCGTGATATTTTCTGTATTTTCCGTTATATTTTCTGAAAATTCCATGATGTTTTCTGAAAAATACCTTTGCCGGGATTTCTTCTCCTGGGAAGTTGAGAAGCCTCAGAGAGAAATGAAAACAATAATTATCTTGTTGCTTCTCCTGTTTTTGCTGCTTTGGAACATGGTCTAGAGATGGTTTAGCAACAGGTGCGTGTTTGATTGGTTCCAGAGGGGAACCTGTGGGATTGCTGTGAGCTGAGGAACAACCCCAGGATTAATTCCCTTAACACTTTTAATTTTTAACATTTTTGGGTTTAACTTTTTTTTTTTTTTTTTGACTCAGAGATGGGGTAACTGAGAGGTGTTTTAAAAATTTTTATTCCATTTTTAGTCTTATGAGAAGGGTGAGATGCTACAGATATTATAATTTGTTATTATAATTTATAAAATTATAATAATATAATTTATAAAATTGCAATAATGTTTTGCTACAATATTAGAAGTTAGCTATTTTTTAATTAC
Organism: Melospiza georgiana; assembly: GCF_028018845.1. NCBI lineage: Eukaryota > Metazoa > Chordata > Aves > Passeriformes > Passerellidae > Melospiza > Melospiza georgiana. The sequence continues at coordinate 8,887,095 of NC_080451.1, forward strand.
AACAGGTAATTAAATATTATTAATAAGTAATAATAATATTTTCAGATTATTAATAATTTCAGATAATTAATAATTTCAGATTATTATTTTTAAGGTATTTAAAGCTAATAGGCTAATTCTTAGCCTATTAGCTTTAAATACCTTAAAATTAATAATCTGAAATTATCCCTCATAAGTCCTACAACAATACACCTTTCATCATTCTATTTATCTAAAATATCTAATCTTACTTACAAAACCATCCTCTAAAACTTATTTCTAATTCACTTTCTCTCTCAACAACGTTTATCCTATCCTATTCTATGATATTTATAAATTAATATTTCCTATCTCAAAATTTATATACAAATACAAGCTATATAAACCTTCTATCAAATTTTAAGAATTTTCTACAAATCCATTTCCCACACCTGCAGCCAGGGATAGCCCCAGCACCAAGGAATACTGCAGATTACTGCAGGAATACTGCAGATTACAAGATGACAAAATAATTCAGTGAGCTGATTTTGAATGGGACTCATGGTGTTCAGTTCTGGTTTTTGACAACCATCAAACCATTTTGATAACCAAGAATTAAAATTGATGTGCCCTAAGTGATCCATCTAAACATAAAGTGTCTTTGGGCTGGGAAGGGAACACACCTGGCTTGTGGAAATTGTGGGAAAGGCTTTAAAATCTTCAGGTTAATAATTAAAAGTACAGGATCACCTTTAGCAGAATTATATCCTTTTATTCACCAGTGTGATGGGACACTTTGCTATCCAGGTATCCACAGACACAGGTTTGGCCAGGGGAGGGATGCTCTGATTATTAAATCAGAGGTTTCCTGTCTGATTTTGAAAGGCAGACACAAGAAATAAGCAGGGTTTCCATCAATGTTGTAAGAAACAGGTGTTCAAAAACAGCGTGAGGCCTCCCATGCCTGACAGATCCTGAACACGACTGAGTTTGTACTGGGTTGTGCTGGAAGGGGGCAGCAAACCTGAGCTGGCAGCTTAAAACAGCCTGGAAAAAAAATAATAAATATTGCCCCAAGGCATCTCCAATCCAGGATCCTGCCTGGTCCTTTCTCCTTCATTGCAGAGAAATCCCAAAACTGAGCAGAGCCACAGGAGGGCCTCACACCTCTGGAACAACCTGAAAAATGGGATAATGGAGCAAAATAACAGTCAGGAATTGACTTTTTGCTCCCTCTCAGTTGTCTGTAAATGGGAAATATATTTAGGTGGAGGCTCAGGAACAGCGAGGCATTTACAGAGTGGCATAAAATTAAACAGGACGTGTTTGGGAAAGACATCACAATCACGACATGCCACACGTAGGAAAGCCCAGATTACCCAAACAAAAGCAAGGAAGAGCTCTGGGTATAACTTACAGAGGGACTTTCAGCAATACAGAGGAAAATATTCCAAGCTAACTGTTTGAAGGGCTCTCCCCTCGATTTTAGCCCGAAAATTATCTGGTACTGTATTCATCTAAGCACGGTTTAATGTCAATGAAAGGGTTTAGCCCCTCTAATTCTGCATCTTTCCCTTTTCAGCCTCTCTTCGGGGCGCAGAGCATTATCTCCTCCTGGGATCAGCGCTCTGTGCCTCATTTCAAGCCAGCCTGGGAAAAGGCAGCACATTGAGCTGCGGCAGCTCCCGACATCAGGCAGAAGCCGGATGATAAAGACGGGCAACGCTTTCCCACGTTCCCTGCCCAGCTCCGCGATGCCAAACCCCATTGTGTGCCCCGCTCCCCGGCCCACCTGCTCCTTTGGGAGCGGGGTATTATCCCCAGGCGATTCACAGCCAATTTGCCATGCTGTAATGGATGCTTTCCCATTGTCCCGGGCACGCACGGATTGGCTGCAGACTGTGGGAAACCGCGGCTCGCTCCGGACCCAGGCTTTGTAATGCGGCTGCCGGGTATAAATAGGGCAGATCCCGGCTGCTTTCCGCACTCCGAGCTGGGAGCAGCCCTTGGGATAACGCTGCTCTGTCCCTGGACGTCTGTCCTAAGCCAGGACAGCATCCCGTGGCCCGGAGGGTGAGTACCTGAGAAGGGAAGGGACACAAATGTGCGGGGCTGGGGGAACCTCGCTGCTCACCTGCGCTCACCTGCCCTCACCTTCCCTTCTGTGTTACAGCTCGGCAACCTCGGGTGGGATTTACAGCAGCCGGAACTGTCTGGAGAAGGGATTTCAGAGGGACCAGCCCAGCTCTGAGAGGGAAAAAGGAGAAATCGTGGGAGGAATGGCTGTGAGCGAGCTGGGATGTGGGTGAGGTGAGTGCTGCCCATCCCATCCCACCCAATCCCATTGATCCCATCCCACCCAATCCCATTGATCCCATCCCATCGATCCCATCCCACTGATCCCATCCCACTGATCCCATCCCATCCCATCCCACTGATCCCATCCCATCCCATTGATCCCACCCCACTGATCCCACCCCACTGATCCCATCCCCTATCCCTCTCACTCCCTTTTCCTTTAGGAAAAGCGTCTCCCCGTGTAACATTTCCTCCTCTCCCGCCCTTGCAGCCCGTTCCAGAAGCCCTCAGCAGGATAATCCCTATGGGCTCCTCTGCAATTCCCATCCCTCCATCCCATGGAGAAGCTGAGCTGCCACTCCTGGTGGCACTTGGGGACTCTGCCTCTTCCTCCAGCACTGCAGTGATGCCACAGCCTCGGGACGCGCCAGCATTTCCCAATTCTGTGATTTTTGGACTTTTCCGTATTCCAGAGGAGCCCATGACTTGCTGTACAAGTCACCCTTGCTCCTCTCACGAGTAGGGAAGAATGTTTCCCCTTTTTTGAGCAGGTCATTGCTCTCCTCCCCTTCTCCCTGAGGGACTGCAGCCACCCCATGGCGTGGAGAGAAAGTTGTTCTGAGGGAATGAATGTGAGCTGGATCCTCCTGCTGGGAGGGCTTGGCTGCTCTCAACCTCTGTGAGGTTGTCCCTGTACCTCTGCTGGGAATGCTGTAACCCTGGGATGGTCAGAATTCCCAGTTTTCCTCTCTCCTTTTCCTCCCAGGGCATCCACGCCTGGAATGTGTCTCACAGGACACATTGGGGAATCTGGCCTTCCCACGGCGCCACGAGGGGTTCTATAATATTTATAATATTTATAATCGATAATATTTATAATCTATAACATTTATAGTGTGTACTGAGCACGCTCTGAGAATGGTTAAACCATAGCGCAAAACTGTGTAGAGGAAATTCCTCGGGATGTCTTGCTCACGAGCCAGGGCTGTTTGTGAGGTTCAGGATGTGTGTGTGTGCCTTTTGTAAAGGCAGGAGCTCGTTTTTGCATCCTTATAGGACTGGAAGTTACAGCTGTGCTGTCCATTGTAAAAGAAATATTTATTTAAGTCTTTCATGAAAGGCAGGTGTATAAATTATATTTAATTTTTGGTACCCTTTTGCCAGGGGAAAATGGGAATTTGTTACTGTCCTTGGAGGATGTTATGATGTGTTCTGTGCAAGCTGCACCAATGTATGACCTGTGCCAGAGTTGTCTTGAACATCAGAAGTTGCAGAAACTTTTAAAGGTCAAAAATAAATAAAAATCTGGTTAATCAAAACAAAGTAATTCTTTTTTTTTTTTTTAAGTAGTTTTTACAGCTGGTTTCCCTGTGGTCAACTGACACAAGACAGATTCCAGTGAAAGCAGAGATATTCATATTTAACACCAAATTTCCCATCAGGACCTCTGCAATGCTGTTTTCTACAGCTCGGGAATATCAAACCCCAGCTCTCTCAATGTGAGACAAAAATAACAGCACGCCCGAGCAGCCAATTCTCTGGGAATCCAGAGCAAGAAAGGTCACTGTGAGGGTGACAAAAATCATGGAATGGTTTGGTTGGGAGGCACCTTAAATATCACCTAACTCCAACCCTTTGTGACAGGCAGGGACACCAAACACAGAAAGTACTTTTATTTAATTTAAAGTTTTCACATTCCTGGGGATGTATCCGGGTCATAAATCACCTAGAAACACGCGGGGGGTTAAAATTCAGGGGTTTGGCTAGAGGGGACACGCCAAACCAGGGGCTGCTCCGTGTATCGGTCTCTCCCCGTCCCCGGGGGTCTCCTCGCCCCTTCCCTGGGGTCCCCCTTCAATTTCCCCCGGGGGTCTCTCCGCCCTTTTCCCCCTCAGTTTTCCCCGGGGATCTCTTTGCCCTCGCCGAGGGTTTCTTTCCAATTTCCACCCCTGGATTCTCAGGGACCCCTCCCCGGCGTATCCCCCCGTTCCCCGCGGGGTCTCCCCCTGTTCTACCCCCGTTCTCCCCGGGGTCTCACCGACCCCTCCCCGATATTTCCCCCATTCTCCGCCCGTCCCCTCCCGGCTTTTCCGCCCCCTCACGGCGGACTCCCTCAGGCCACGCCCCCCACCGGTGGGCGGGGCCAGCGCGCTCTCCCCGCCTGATTCTCCCGCGCCTCCGCTCGTTCGTATGCAGATTTATGCGCATACATTTGCATGCCGATGAGGCCGGGGTGAGGGAGGGAGCGGGTCGCGTTCAAAATGGCGGAGCGGGGCGGGCGCGGCAGCGGTCACGGCAGCCTGGACAAGAGCATCACCCTCCCGCCCGACGAGATCTTCCGCAACCTGGAGAACGCCAAGCGCTTCGCCATAGACATCGGTAACCGGGCGGGGGAGGCCTGCGGGGAGGGGCGGCGGCGGGGAACGGGCGGCGGCTGCAGCCCCGGTGAGGGGCCCGCGGTGGGCCGGGCCGGGCGCGCGCGGGGCACGCTGGGAAGTGTAGTCCCCCACGAAACGCGGGCCAGCGCGAGTGGGCGCGGACTCACTACAGCTCCCGGCGGGTTGCGCGGTATGGGGGGCGGCGCAGGGCACGACGGGAATTGTAGTCCTGCTGCCGGGTACCGGCGCGGCGCGGGCGAGCAGCGGCACTACAAATCCCGGCGGGCCCCGCGCGGGTAACGGGCCGCGGGGAGCCGGGCGGGGTGGCCCGGTCGGGGCTGCCCTTGGCGGCCAAGGGGGAACGGGGGAGAGCCCGGAGGGCTCGGCAGGACCGGCCGGGGGGCGGCGGGGCTGGGGAACATCGGCTGCACCCCCTCAGAGCGCGCCGGGCCCTGCCCCAGTGCGCCAGGCCCGAGTGCGGAGCCCCTCAGCCGCCCCCCGGCCCAGGCCGCGGCCCGCGGGATGCTGCGGGCGCTCCTCCGGCTCCCAGAACCGGCCTGGAAGAAGCAAAAAGAGCCGGGGACGGCGGCTGTGGCATTGCCTGGGCAGGGCAGGGTGTCAGGGTCTGTCATTGCTGCCTCAATCACCCCCAAACCACCCGCTGCCCTGTGCGTACATCCGAGCAGCCTATGCGGGACAGGGTGACACACGGGGCAGGGTGACACTTGTCAGGGTGACACTTGTCAGGGTGACACAGGGAGCTGTGCAGGGACAGGCTGAGTTTCTTCCCAGTTCCTCCCGTGCAGGGATCAGCAGTGGTTCTGCGGACACCCACTAAGCCACAAGTGCCGTTTCACGCATTTTCCTTTTTACTGCCTCAAGATCAGCAGAAGTTTTTAGGAGAAAAGCCAGAGAAAAGAAAAGCAAGCTGTTATTGCTCAGGTGAACACTGCTCTGTGTGCTGGAGACTCAGGGAGAGCAGGAATAAAATCTGCACCATAATAGAAAATGTTGTTGTGTCACTTCAGCCCCTCGGGAGCTGCTGGTTCCACGCCTGTGAAAGTAACAGCTGGAGCTGGCCCTTTGTGCGGGTCAGCTCGGAATTAGAGTCCTGGGATTAGTTATAAAACCTAGTTACATGTCTCAGCTGGTGTTCTGAATGGATTTAAGTCTTTAAAAACTGGGAGAGCAAGGGGATAACGCACAAAGCCGTGGCTCTGCATCCCGTGGGGCTGGTGGGGAATTCCTGCAGCACCTGTGTCATTGTCGGTGTAAAGAAAGTGACATTCCAGCACTGAGCCTCAGCTTGGAGCTGTGGAGGGAAACTTTCCCATAAAAGCTGTGCCAGCCCTCACCTTTTAGCAGAACAGACCGTGGGTTTTGTTTACCAGAAACTTGAAAGCAGTGCCTGGGACACTGAAATCAGATCCAAGGTCAGGGGAGCTTTATTGCTTTTGTCAATGTAGGTTTCTGTCCATGGTCACTCTACATTGACCTCACTTAAATTTTCCTGGAGTAAACTGCCTGTTTTTCTCCTACAGGTTGCAAATATTTTCCTAACAAAAATGTTTGAGCATTGTGGAAGAGCTGACAGTGTCTTTCACCTCTGCTGCTTCATTTCTTGGTTTTTATTAGGCAGCAGAGTGCAGTGCCACTGAACTTAGCCATTATTTAGGATCTGACATTGCCAGGTTTTTATTTACTTTCAGGACTTTAATGTTAACCCAGTAGTGGATCACAGTTACCCTCAGACCTGGAGCACTGTGCTGGAAAACATTGAAGTTATTCAGTGTAACCCCAGAAATCCACTTCTGCAGGCCAGATGCAAAGACAGGGCAAGGGGTTGAACTCTTTTTCAAGGGGAGAGTTGAAAGTTTGAAAGTTTTATTGCCATGAGCAGACTGGAGGCCTGAAGGGGGTGATGAGGCTGCTCTGCTCAGACTTGCACGTTGCTAGCATCTCCACTTTTGTGTGCTTGAGAAACAGCACTCTGAGCATTCTTTACCCCAAAGCCAAGATGAGTCTTGCAAAATAATGACTCAGTACAGAGGGTCATTTTCTAACCAGCCAGGAGTTTGCAGATTTGTCCCTAAAAGCAGGGTGAGAATGTTATTTAGGTGTTGTTCTGAAACACTCTGTGCACATGAGGGGCGTTGCTCAGCGGTGCCAAACCAGCTGAGAAAATCCTGGTACAGATTTGGGGGGTTTCATAAAGTTCCCAAACCATTTGAATAACAGCAGTACATGTTATTAGCCTGGCTAATTGAGAATTTCCACTGCTCATCCTCGTCCCACATCAGTCAGGCACAAACTGAATTTATGGAGCTTTTCCCTCCTGTGATGCTCTGGGGGTTAAGCAGGCCAAGAAGTTCCTCAGCAAAGAATTCTTTCTGCAAGGATTCTTTCTGCATTCCCATTAATTTTCTCTGGCTTTACCTGAGGAAACCTGGAGAACCAAGAGCTGACATAAACACAAATTCTATTGTTTGCTCCAAGGTGAGGCATTAATCATAACTTGTCATCTCTTTATGAACAGGTGGTTCATTAACCAAGCTGGCTTATTACTCAACTGTACAGCACAAAGTGGCAAGAGTGAGATCCTTTGATCATTCTGGAAAGGTGAGAATTCCATCAGGGATTGACTCACAGGAGTGAGATTCTGGACTGCCTAGAACAGAAATTATATCCAAACCCATCTAATAACTTGCTTATATAAAACTTTCTGAGAAGTGTTTGTATTGCCAGGTACTATTTATATTCAATTTTATTATTTATATTTAATTGATTAAAATATTTATTTTAATAAATATTTAATAAGACAGTAAGTGTGGTACTTTTGTTAAAAATCCCTACTCCTGTGCAGAAATAAGTTTCCTCATGCAGAGGGATTTCCTGCACGTCAGCTGCATGGGAGAATTGATTATGTCAGCTTAAGGAGAATTAAGAGCTGTGAAACTCTATTCTTCTTTGCCACAGCTTGAGGTGTTATGTTTAATGGCATTAACACAGTTTCAAGGGCAAGAAAAGCACAAGTATTGATGTTCAGTAGTTCAGCATTTAACCTTGATGTTCTCTAAGAAATCCTTTTCTCTTTTGAAGGACATAGACAATGAACCTTTGTATGAAATATCTGTCCAGGAGGAGATCACAGCTCGACTTCACTTCATTAAATTTGAAAACACTTACATTGAAACCTGCCTAGATTTCATCAAAGACCATCTTGTCAATACAGAGACAAAAGTCATCAAAGCCACAGGTGGTGGTGCCTATAAATTCAAAGACCTTATTGAGAAGAAGCTGGGGTTGAAGTAAGTGGAACTGCTTTTTCTTCTGTGAGGAGTTAACTTACAGCTACTCCTAAAGCTTTTGTCATTTTCCTGGGCATGCTCAGAGGGAATTCATGTGACAGTCATTTATTGTACAGCTCCTACCTAAATTTCATACAAAGGCCTGCAGGAGAACAAAGGGCAGCCCCATGAACTTACAGCCTTATGGATTTACTGTTCAAGCACCATTATCAAACACCAAATCCTAAAAAGTTGACACTGAAATCTGCCTAGATGTCACCAAAGGCCATCTTATCTATATAGAGACAAAAGCCATCAAAGCCACAGATGGTGGTGCCTATAAATTCACACTTTCTATGCTGTAAGTGTAGAAAAACATTAATTTACCCCAATATTAACACTGGGGAGAGCTTCAAGGCACCTCTGCTGTGATCTGTGTAGGAGATTCCTCAACCCCTGAGGGCCTGTGCTCATCTTTTAGATTATCTTTGCAAATTTCTTATTTCTCCTGATAAGCTGGGCTCTGTTATCTCTTTATTTCACACCAGCCCCCTTTAGTACCTTATTGGCTGTACTAAAGATGAATTGATCAAGATAAGGAGGCACTTTCCCCTCTTATCTCATGTGGTGCCTCTGGTTTAGGTTTTTATTTGGTTCTGACACGCTCAGCTTTTCCCCAGCTCCAAACCAGAGCAGCTTCTCCACCATGGAACACACAAATCATTCTGCAGTAGCTGAGATGAGTTTGTGCCTTGTTTGTGTTTCCAGCAAGCCTCAGGATATTTCCTGTAGGAATTTCCATACAGAGACACAGAAGTTCACAGAAATCAGTGTGTGTTATCTGACTTATCAATCGTCTTCTCTAAGTTTTGTATCACATTCCCAGACCCCACACTGGGGATATCCTGTTGTGGATCCCGCTACTCTTGTGAGAAGTCTTTTCCTGTGTTTGCTAATCCCACTTGTAGGCTCCTCCCAACCCCTTGAATCTGTCCTAAACAAGTGCTGAAATGTTGAGGGGGCCTTTTGTGCTTTATTAGAGTCAGGGGAAGAGAAACAGGCAATTATTCCACGTTGGGAAATTGTTTTTTGAGGTTAATTTCCAGCTGAGCCTCCTGACCTACTTTATGGCAGGGGTGCAGAGCCCATGAAAGCAGCAGGGCAGGAAAGGAGCAGTGTAAACAAGCAAACAGGATTATTTTCAATGACAACATGATTAAAGTTACTGTGTAACAGAACCCCAGCCTGGGCTCCTGGCATGGGAGGGGAGCACCAGGCCATGTGCAGATGGAGGTTTCATGTTTCCATGGAGCTGGGCTTGTGCCAGCTGCTGTGAAAATTCCCCTCTGCGAAGTCTGTGCAAAAATCCTGCTCCAAAAACAAACTGCCTTATCAGGAGGGCTGGCACAGTTATTTAAGGCTTTTTCCTCCCCCTCAGAGTTGATAAGGAAGATGTAATGACCTGCCTAATTAAGGGGTGCAACTTTGTGCTGAGGAACATCCCCCACGAGGTGTTTGCTTACCAGAAGGACTCAGACACAGAATTCCGCTTCCAGACCAACCACCCCAACATTTTCCCTTATTTGCTGGTCAACATTGGCTCAGGGGTCTCCATAGTCAAGGTGAGTGGTGCCCAAAATGCTCTGCTGGAGATTTGATACAGGTGATCTGAAACCTCTCCCTGGTTCAGGTTTGTTCCTGGGTAGTGCAAGGTTTAAAAATAAAATTTTGCCCTTTTTAAAGTTTATTGAGTTATTTCTATTAATTGCAGAGTTTTGAATGCTTTTCTATTCACTATATTTTTAAAATTACATTTAATGTGATGTTTAGAGAAGTGATTACTCAATGAGGACAAAGGCTGTCAGATCAAAGTGATTTTTGTTTGTTGAAGAGACCAAGTTTAATGTCTATATTTAGCATTATTTGCCAAGAATTAAATACAAAGATTTCCAAAACTGCTCGTGGTGTGTGTGCAACGTTCCCTTCTCACCTGCCCCTTCCACAGTGGAAGGATTCCATCTCCACTGATTCCACTCCTCCAAAACTCTGCACACTCTGACATTTAAATGTGTTCAGCATTATAAAAGGACTTTCTGAATAAATCTGCCCTGTTTGACTCACAGGTAGAATCAGAAGACAAATTTGAATGGATTGGGGGCAGCTCAATTGGAGGTGGAACCTTCTGGGGTCTGGGAGCTCTGCTCACCAAAACAAAGGTACCCAAGTGTCTCTTTTAATGGGGTGGGATTAAATTAAATGCTGGGAGGAAACCTGAAATGTTGGAATGTTAGGTAAGAAGGCTGAGTCCTGGGCTTGTGTTTATATTTTTGACACTTCTGATGCATAAAAGGAAGTTTTACATGAAAAGAAGATACTGGTGGAATGTAGGGACAAGAATTAGAAGATGCTTATTGTGACCAAAAGCAATCAAGGACAAATGATGGACAAGAGCCTCCTCAAAGTAATTTTTTATTCTCTTTTCAACTTAAAACACCAGCCCAGTTCCTGCAGCACTGTCTGCAGAAGAAAGCAGGGTGCACAGAATTGCTGCAAAATGTCTGGGAGCTGAGAGGAGAAATTTTGCCTCGTGGTTGGTTCTTTGGTTGCCAATTCAAATTGAAATCCTGGGCTGATGAGCAAGGCCTGGCTTAGTCCTGCTCATGCTGGGCTTCCCAAAGAGCCACGTGGCTTAAATGAGTGTCCTAAATGTCAGCAGTGTGGGAAAAGCTTGAGTTACAAATGCACCAGACAGGAAAATGTCAAAGGGAGGGCACAGCCTGGGCTGGGCTTTTGGATTGATGCTCCTAAAGAAGAGATCTTAAACCATGGCAGTGCCTGCTCTCAGTTCTCTCTTGGTTTTGTAGAAGAAGTTCAAGTTAACAGGGTTATAAATTAAGTATTGGCATAATGGAGCTTGCCTGCAAGTTTAATTTCAGGGGCAGTAAAGGCACACTGAGACTTTTTTTCTCAAACTTCTCTTTTATTGTGCTTCAGCAAGACAAAATTCTGTTTCCTCTTAGTTCCTGTGTTTCTGAATTCTAAGATAAGGGATGCCATGAGGCTTCTGACTGTTTTATATGTGCTGACCCACCCTAATTTTCAAGGGAAATTCAACAAAATATCTGCAGATAACAAAGGTTGATTGTGGTTTTCATCTTTAAAGGAACTCCACTTGAGATCTGTGTGTTTGATCAGTGTGGATACATCCTTGTAATTAGGAACAGCCTGTCTTTGGCTGGCAGGGTTCATTCTAACACTGATTTTGGGCAGTGAGGATGCTGCAGAGCTCTGGCTCAGGTCAGAGATTTTCCTGTAAATTTGCCTGTGCTTCTCACCCTCAGAAATTTGATGAACTGCTGCAGCTGGCCTCAAAGGGCCAGCACACCAACGTGGACATGCTGGTGAAGGATGTGTATGGAGGTGCCTACCAGACCCTGGGGCTCAGTGGGAACCTCATTGCCAGCAGCTTTGGGAAGTCCACCACAGCAGACAAAGGTACTGGGATCAAAAAGATCTCCCCAAACATCTCCTCTGGCTCTTGGGAATTAACTTTATCCTGATCTAACAAATAGAGCTGAAAATAATCACCAGCTTCTTTCACGATCTTGTGGTTTGCCTGCACAATATTGATTTAAAATATTATTCAGTACTGCTTTAAAAGCAGATATTTATATTTTCACTTTGGGATTGCCTAAGCCAAGGGAAAATTAAAAAATAGCTGTCTGGTTAGCCTAGGGTTAATCCATTCCTGTGGGAAATAGATGTGGCTTTCTGGGCTGCAGAAAGGCCCTTTGGCAGTGATTTACTCCAATTTGCAGTATCTTAATGAAATACTTGCAGTGATTTCAGGCCAGGAGGGATGGATGAACCCTCACCCCTGGTTCCTAGAGAGAAGAAATGGAATCCTGCCATCCAGAGGTTTCTTTTCAAGAAATATTTCACATAGGCTTAGTGAGGGCTTTTTTAAAATCAAATCACACTCCTCCTTGTTAGAAGTACATTATATATGTGAGATTTTTATTTTCTTCTCCCCACATAAAGAAAACTGCTCCAACCCTGGATTTTTCTTTCCCCAGCTGCAGGTTCAGTTAGAAAAGCACAGCCCGCTGCAGCTTCCTCACTTTGTGTCTCATTTGCTTTACTCTCCCTTGCCTTCCAGAGTTTTCCAAAGAAGATATGGCCAAAAGTTTGCTGCACATGATCAGCAATGACATTGGCCAGCTGGCCTGCCTGCATGCCAAACTGCACAACCTGGATAAAATTTATTTTGGAGGGTTTTTTATCCGGGGCCACCCCGTCACCATGCGCACAATCACCTACAGCATCAACTTCTTCTCCAAGGTAAGGAAAACACAGGCTTCCCCACAGCAAAGTCACATTTTAGGTGTTTTTCTAGGCTGTTGGGATACCTTAATAAATGAATTTGTACATGAAGTAAGCTTAGAATGCTGCTCCTTAGGTAGGTAAGGCAGGGATGTGTTGTGGGAGGGGTGAAATCAGTGTGAAATGTCTGGGAGTTGTGTCTGGCCCTTTTTCCTCTCTCCCTACCTCCCTCTCTCTCTTTTTATTATTATTTTTTGACTGACAATCTGTCTTGTAGCTCCAAGTAATGAGTTTCCACTGTGTTCTTAGATAGTCACCATCATTATTCAATTCCTCTTGCTGATTTGCATCTTTCCACCCCCAGGCCATGCAGTGTGGGGTTGTTGTGCTGAGGCACTTGGCATCAGTGGGGTTTTGTTACTAAAGAGAAAATCAAACCTCAAACCAACCAAGCTGAAGTTCTTTGCAGGTTTTGAAGCTGTGGAAAATACTGAAGATTTTTGGCTAGGAGAAAGGTCCAATCCACAAGCTTGTTAATGGTTGTTGCAGGTAGATTAGTCCTGAACTTTGGGAATTTATAGAGTAGAGGACACCAATTTTTTCTCATCTCAGTGCTTTATGCAAGAGACTCCTGTGTGCTGCCTTTTCCCCTCTTTATTTCACCATTGTTGGCCCTTTCTGTTCCAAGAAAGCCATTGCAAAACTGCAGCTTTAGGTTGTTGTAAGAGACACTTTGCCAGGGATTGAAATCCAGATCTCCCTGTGAGCTGGAGCTGCTGTTTCCCAGTCACTGCTGAATTCCTTGGAAAAGGAATTCCTTGGAAGAGGCCACGTCTCACCCAGCCTGGGCGAGGCTTCTCCTCGCCAGCATTCCTGTATTTTGCATTAATAATTGGATTATTTGATGGGGGAATGCTTGCCTGTGGGTAATGCCCAGCGTCTGTGTGGTGTTGAAGAGCAGTGCAATAAAATAAACACCAGGAGCAGCTTCCCAAAGGTGTTGTTGGCTGCAGTGGCACACACTCACCTTGGCAATCCCATTTCCAGCCTGTTTGAAGCAAGAGGAGTTGAATATTCATGGAATGATGTTCCTGGGAAGGCCATAGACCTCACACCACTGGTGCATGGGTGTTTTCCAGCTGGGTGATAACTGGGGGATGAGGTGTGTGAGCAGTTCCTCCCTGAGCTGCTCCAGAAGCACCATTAGAAGTTGCTGAATGTGTGAGAATGTAGCACAAATGACTATTACCATCTTCTGGTTGTTTCTATTAAATAAAGTGTGAAACTAGTGACAAAGAAGTGCCTGTTAGCCCTCAGGGACCATCCAATTGCAATGTTTCATATTGTGGCAGGGAGAGGTTCAGGCATTGTTCCTGAGACATGAAGGCTACCTGGGAGCCATTGGGGCATTTTTAAAAGGAGCTGAACAAGACAGTAAGTACAGCACTGCTCTGTTCTGTATATGCTGTGTTCTGAAATGTCAGTGTACTGTCCAAGTTTCTCTTGAGAGGCTGCATGTAAGCTGTTGCCTAAATAAATCCATTTGGCACTAATAAACACAGATGCTGGGCTTTGGTTTGATACATTCTGGCAGGGACATCTCAGTTTCTCACTGGATTTCCTGCTCACCTTTGAGAGGACAGCAGGACTGGGCATTTCTCTTCTCTGCACTCCTACAAAGAGCAGCCACAGCTCTAAATCCAGCTGGAGAAATGTGGGTTTGGAGAGCCTCCCCCTCTTTAAGAGGCCACTTCTGAATTCCTTTAATGTGCTGAGGAAGACCAGCATCTCCAAACTGTTTGTCTGAGAGTGAAAAGCCTCCCAGAGGAGACCCTTCTGTCCAGATCCCTTGGATTCAGGCTGCTTTGGTGGAATTCTGCCTGTTCAGTTTTCCTTTTCCCCTGTGGGTGTACTGGCAAGGCAGGCAGTACATTGGTTCCAGTGGTCCTTAGCTCAGCAAATATCAAACACACCTCCAAAAAATGGATGTGGAATTCTTTTCCTGCCCATTTGATAGAGATGGGCAAGGAAGCAGCTACTGAGGAATTAAAGACATTGCTTCTGCAGCATGAACTGTACATCTGAGCTCATTAAACTTTCCTCAAATAAAGCAAATCTGGAAATAGCTTTAGTGTTTCTCTGAAGCTTACATTGTGCTTTGGGAGTTCTGTAATACTATTTGGTTAATAATGGATCTAGATTTAGAAATAAATGCTCAGTGATAGTGCTTTGAAGGCATGCTGATTAATGACAAGGAAATGGGGTTAAAAATAATGATTTTAGAACTTAAATTGTCTCTTGTCTCATTCAGGTTGAAGCTCCTTGGAGCAGGTAATTCATTGAGTGGTTGAAACATCTCTTGGGGGTTAGAGGGAAAAATTCTGTTTGCTTTTAAAGACAAGGGGATCTGGCTTGTGTAGTGCAGCAGCTGCTCAGAGGGATGCTGGCTCTAGACTCACTCACAGCACTATTCTCAGTTTTATTTTCAGATTATGTGTGTCTGTGTCTTTCTCTTTTCTAGATCCAAACCAGTACAGCTGGGGAGAGAATTATGCTGGGAGTTCTGGGCTCATGAGCACATCCCCTGATGTTTCCCCCTTGCAGAGAACACGCAGTGGTACAGTATGTGCTGTCTTTCCTTGCCCTGTGTGTGTTCTCTCAGCACTGCTCACCTGGACATGGCTGATCATTCTCCTGCTTCCCAGAGAAGTGCCCAGTGTGCTGTTGGTGTGGTGTTGTCTCCTGGCCTGTGTAGTGCTGAATGGAATATTTCATAAAACAGACCGGCTGCTACTTTGTCTTGTTCTCTTCACCAAAGTTGGGGGAATGCTTGTCTCTCAGCTGGATTTTGCTGCAGCTGAAATAGCTCAGAATTTGGAATGTCATGTTCAGCCATCTTGAAGCAGTGTTAATTTGCTTCCTGTGAGAAGAAAAATACAAGATTGGACAGAAGGGCACAAGCCCAGTCATCTCTTAAAGTCACTGACAGTACAGCAGTTCTGATTCCACAGTGGATTATTTTCACACTGGACAACTTCTGTCTCTAGGGTGGGCATGGATAAAATAATCCACAGAGGGAACTGGATTATTTATGATGACCTATAATTGTCTGCAAATCTGTCAGTCTTAACAGTGGCTGGACTTCTGCAGCCCTTGTGCTAATTTAATTCATTATGAATTAATTTCTGAGTGAGTTCTCATCCATCTCTTTCATTTCTCCCCTAGTTTGACATGCTGGAAATGGACAGATTGGAGAGACCACTTGTTAACCTGCCACTGCTGAAAGACCCCTCCACCTATATCCCAGACACTGTTGACCTCACAGATGATGCCATGGCCAGAAAATACTGGCTCACCTGCTTTGAGGAGGCACTGGATGGGGTAAGAACAGACCTGTGTGAGTGACACAGATATTTAAGAAATAAATCTTCTATGGAGCAGCATGTTTGTCCTGTGTTTGTCCTGGAAAATGTTCCTGCTGTGGCACCCCTCTGGAAGGCCAGCCCCTCTTTCCCTGTGGCAGAGGGAAGTTGTCCCAGTCTCTTAAAGAAGGGCTTGACCCCTTCAAAGGCAGAAATGTTCTTTTGTGGTGCTTTTTTTTAGCTCCTGAAAGGTGTTTTCAAAGCATTTCTCTCTTCAATGGCACCTGGACCTCTCTGTACAGAGCTGAAGCAGGACAGTTACACAACCAAAGGCCACAGATCCTTGGGTTGTTCCTCCTCTGGGAGCAGTCCTGCTGCCTCACAGACACTTTTCCATGGGAAGGGCACAATTGAACCAGGCACAAATTATAAATTATTTTTTCCTGCTCTGAAGCTGATTCAGGCAGTTCACTGGAGTAAACAAAAAGGGAACACAAGGGGTCGATGTGCACCATTAAATTTCTGCTTCTGTTTCTCCTTTAGTGTATGAGCATTGTTACCTTTTTTCCCCTCCTCTAAGTAGTTAGAACTTGTGCTTAATTTCTGACAGTACAGTCTGGAAAACAAACTTTAACTCTTTTGGGATGAAAAGAGCCATTAAAATTGTTGTTTACTGTTTGGAATGAAGGGAGGCTGGGAGGTGCTGTGTGGGAGGGAGCAGGCACAGAACAGGCAGGCAGATGGAGGGGTTATTGCTCAGACTGAACTTCACATCAATTCCAGGAAGAAGAGTTAATTTGGTAACTCCAAAAGTGTTGCCTCTCTCCTCTGCCAGGTGGCAAAGCGAGCTGCAGCCAGCCAGCCAGACTCTGTGGATGCACAGGAGAGAGCTGAGAAATTCCGCCAGAAATACTGGAATAAGCTCCAGACACTCAGGCAGCAGCCCTTGTAAGTTTTTATTTTCCCTTCTGCATCACTTGCTGCTTCTTTTGAGCACTGAAAGCCCACCAAAAGCTAACCAGGTTGTGAAGCAGAGCAAACAAAGCCAAGCAGGCTGAAGGCTCAGATGTGCCAAACATCCTCTGCACAGGGATTTTGGATTTCATGTCTTAGAATTTCTCTGCTCAACTCCATCTTGGCAGAAAAATTGTTATTAAAATTTTTGTATGTGGTTATTAAAAATAGCAGCAAGTTAATTCTGAACATTTTCCCTCATTGTATTTAAATAATCTTATTGTAGATTTTCGAATTTAAGATTATTGAATCTACAATAAATGATCTTAATTGTAGATTCAATAATCTTATGGTAAAACCAGGATTTAGCACCTGGGACTTTCAGCTTCGTGTGAGGGGCTGTGACTTACAGTGGAAACAGAGGGAAAAATAACTTTTTCTGTTTGAAGTAATTGATTTGTTTTCCCCCGCTTCTCCCTTTTTAAAGTGCATATGGTACCTTAACAGTCAGGAGTCTCTTGGATACAAGGGAACACTGTTTGAATGAGTTCAGTTTTCCAGACCCCTATTCCAAGGTGAGTTCAAGACACTTTTCCATTCATGACCCCTATGCAGCTGCTTTCTCTCTGTGTTTTGTTCTGTGACATGAAATGATTGGGGAAAGGACATTCAAGTCATTATTTCTCAAAAAACAACTTTCTCTATGTCCATTCCTCACCACTTGTTTGTGTGACATATAAATAACAACAGTGCTGGTGGCTGATCCAAGACTCTTTTCCTGACTTTGACATATTTCTGCAAAATACAGAGAAAGTTCTCCCTGGCTGCACTGTCAGGTGCTACCGTCACTCTGAGAAAGGGATAAAAGGGAGGTGGCCTTTGCTTCTGTTTGCTTCTTGTAATTCAGACAAGTTTACTGCCAGGACATGATTTTGGTACCCAGAATCATTTTAAATTTTCTAAGAAATCTCACCCTGTAACACTGATCTCACTGGAGACAGAGAAGGAAGAAAAACCTCAGAGCTGCTGAGAATTTGGGATGATGCAAAAGAAAAAATAAACACCCTTCAGATTTTGTGGGACTGCTGGTGATGGTTTCCTAGAGTTGATGCATCATTTTACTGCCACAAGGGTTTTGTGTGTCTGCTCTCCCATTCTTGCCCAAGAGCCATTTCCCAATCTGCTCAAGGTCTGTTGCACCTCTAACTTGCTAAGAAAAGCAATTCTTGGGCTATAGATTATATCTGGCACTCATGACACTTTTTGTGAGAATCCAGTAAAGTTTTTCCTTGCTCCTAAGTACACTGACAATAATTGGTTGGTCCATGAACACAGAGGAGATGCTTAAAAGTGGCCTTGGGACTGAGACAGCCAAAGCTGGGTAAGAAATGTTGGTCTGTAAATCCAGTGTTTCCTGTCTGTCTTACAGGTAAAGCAGAAAGAAAATGGAATAGCCTTGAAGTGTTTCCAGAGTGTGATCGAGTCCCTGGACTCCCTGGGCTGGGAGGAGAGGCAGTTTGCACTGGTGAAAGGACTCCTGGCAGGGAATGTCTTTGACTGGGGAGCAAAGGCAGTCTCAGAGTAGGTGTTACATCCTTTAACAGCACCCTTTAAACTACAGAATGTAAAAAATTCCTCAAAAGTTCCTCAGTCTCCCCATCACCACTGTTACAGCCTGCAGCTGGTTTAAGTCATTACATTTCATGGTGGTTTGCAGACCCCAAAATGGTTTTTTTTGCCTGTACCCTTCTGCCTGCAAACATCTGTACATTGCTGAGGCTGTTTTCTTTTAGCATCAGAACTCTGATTTCATGTCCTGACGAGCCTTTTGTTTTTAACATGATCACAAAATACATTTCCCAGTTTTGGGACCCACAGACACCCCCAGTACAAGCAGTGCAGTAAAATTGCTGGGCCCCAGCTGCAGAAATGTTTGAATTCCACTGGTGTGAGGTGGAGGTGTTGAGCTGTGCCCTTTGTCTCTCTCCTGTCCCAGTGTTCTGGAGTCTGAGCCACAGTTTGGGTTTGAAGAAGCCAAGTCAAAGCTCCAAGGTAAGGGGAGATCCCTGCTGGTGGTTGGGTGTTAATGAGGGAATGGAGTGGGGTTCAAAAAATCATTAGGGCTTGTTAGGGTTATATAAATGCAGAGTTTTAATTAAACCTTCAGACTCTCTCCTTAAACTCAGCAATGGTCACTCACTGCTGTGTCCCTGCCAGGGAACAGAGTCCTGGAGGTTCACACCCAGCTCACAGCACTCACACAGAGCTTCAGTGTGAAAATTCCACTTCAGGCCTCCTGTCATGGAGCCACTCCCATAACAGAGCTCAGGAACTCTGCCAGCCTTCACATTTAACTTGGGAAACCTGAGCTCAAATGTTTCAATGCTTCAGTGAGTGCAGCATGAGCCTCCTGCTTGTGCCATGTGCAGAGTGACTGCTGATAAGAGTGAGTGGCTGCTGATAAGAAATGCTGACACTGCTCTGTCTGTGCCACAGAACGTCCCTGGTTGGAAGATTCCTACAGCCAGTGGCTGGAGCGACTGAAGGTACGACCCTGGGTGGCCCTAAACCCACTAATTAACCCCCTTAATCATCAAACCACCTTGGGAATTGTGGGGTTTGAGCAGACTCTGTTCAGACAGCCCAAAACAAACCCCAGTAATTCACCATAAAGAAAGGAATAAAGGAATTAGTTTAAAATGTGCTGCTTCCCTGAATTCCCACTGGAGCCCAGCTGCTCCAGAGCCTCCCCTCCTTATCAGGGCTCCTATTTCCATACCCAGAGCCCTGAATTTAAACCCCTGGGGCCAAATGTAGTGTTTGAGCTGTTCCTCCCCCTGAGTAGCCAAGCTAAACCTGGCATGAATGTAGGAGCTTGCTGGAATTAATGAACTTACCAATTAGGAAAGGTTTTTTTTTTTTTTCCCATGTGATCTCTTTTACCATTTAATTAAGATTAATTAAAAAGCTTTTGTGTCTCTGTGTAAATCTCTCAGTTGAAAATGGCAGCTTAAAGGTTGAGGATGAGCAGGCTATAGCAAATCATTACATGCTCCATCCTAAAACAAAGCACCAGCTAATCTTGTGTAACAGGGATAATTAGGGAACTACAGGCACTGTCCTGTCAGGTTTTATTAGGAATTCAGCATTTTTCAGTTCTTCTGCTGGTATGAACTGGAGTGAACTAAGTTTCATAACACCAGGTTGAGAACAAATGAAGAGGTTAATGGAGAATAGGCAATATCTTTTCATTTTAGGATGTCACTGCCCCCACAGTCCATGCTGCCCTTTCCTGGCAGAAGGCAATGCTGTGCAGCCAGCACCAGGCTGGCTTAAAACACCCTCCAAGGTAGGTCCAGCTGGCACCCAGCGCGTTCAGGATCAAAGCCTGGCTCTGGAGTTAGGCCTGGCTTGAGTTGGCAGGTGGAGGTTTTACTGCTGGAGTTTGAGAGCCCTGTCTCAAACACAGCGCAGGAGCTTGAGGGGTGTTTTAAAACAGGAACTGTTTAAACCCCTGTGCAAAGGCACCATCAGGGAGCCCCATTCCTCCTGTTTGTGTGCTGGGGGTTTGCTGCAATCCAGACCCCAAGGCTCAGGTGTTTGAGGCTGTAAAATGTGGGAGGAGTAGCTGTGAATAACAAACTGCCCTGAGGTGAGTGGTGCTCCATCCTGAATGCATTGGTTTTCTCTTGCAGGAGGGTCCCCCTCATAAATGTGCCTTAATTTTCGCAGATAACAGTGGGATAGACATAATTTTAGGAGTCTTTCCTTTTGTCCGAGAGCTCCTTTCTAGAGGGACAGAGGTGAGTGCTTCTCCCTGCCCATTCCTCTGGAGTTTCGGTAACTGCTGGCAGGTATCACTGCCCACCAGCAGGACACTCCTCTGCCCAACTGGGAATGATCCAAGCACCTGGAATGCCAGGGCCTGACTGTGTGACCTCCCCCAGGTGATTCTGGCCTGTAACTCTGGCCCTGCCCTCAACGACGTCACCTACAGCGAGTCCCTGATCGTGACCGAGCGCATCGCGGCCATGGACCCCGTGATCCAGTAAGCAGCACCCCTGTCCCTGCCCCCCTCCCTGGGGACAGCCCAGCCTGGCTTTGCATCTCTCTCTTCATCTCCAACTCCAGCCTCAGCCCAAGGCAGAGCTTTTGCTTTCATTAAAGTGAAAAATTCAGAAATTGGGTCTTTCTGGCGCGCCTGTAGTTACATTTCCTTTTGTGTCTTCCCCTGACAAGCACTGCAGCTGCTCTACCAGGAATTTTCTGTGTTAATAGAGGCAAATCCATGTTTGTCACACACAGAGTGTCCCCAGGAGAGGATGCTCAAGGAAACATTGTGTTTCCTGGTGAAGTCCCTGCAGCAAAGGAAGCCTCTGCAAAAGAGGGTTTGATATTCCTGCTCCTCTGGCTTATTCCCAGATGTGCAAGGCCCTGCTGAAGCAGCTGTTTAATATTTTTGTCTTTTTTAACAGCTCTGCACTGAGGGATGAGAAGCTGCTGTTGGTTCAGACGGGCTCCAGTTCTCCGTGCCTGGATCTGAGGTACGTGGGCAAAGCCCCACTGTGTGATTGGTGTAGGATGGTCAGAGGTTTGGCTGTGAAGCATCCCAGGCACCCTTCCCACTGGGAATCACTTCTGCACACCCATCAGGAGGTGCTTAGTGTGGGTGTACAGAGCTGTGACACCGCTCAGGCCTTACAGCCCTTGGTGAGGTGTTTGTGTGCAGGACACAGCTGGGTCAGGAGCTGTGGTTATGGCTGGTGCCAGGTACTGCAGGTGGCCAAACCCCCTTGGGACAGAAGCACCATTTCACCCTGTTTAACCTTTTCTGATCAGTTCCTCTATTGGAGACAGAATTTACCTGTATCAAAATCCCAGCTTGGGTGCATTTAAGCAACATTTCAGTCAATCCCCTTGGCTTTCAGGGGCCGCTGTTTGTGGGCACCAGAAACTCCATGGAGAGTCCCAGTGGGCAGCTCGGGGCAGCTCTGGGGTGTGGCTGCAGGTGTGGCCAAGGTGTGACCAAAGTGTGGCTGCACTGGTGGCCATGGTGTGGCTGCAGTGTAGCTGAAGGTGGAGCTGGGATGTGGCTGCAGGTGTGGCCACAGTAGGGGCTGAGGGGTGGCCACAATATGACCGTGGTGAGGCTGCAGGTGGAGCTGGGGTGTGACCAAAGTGTGGCTGCAGTTGTGGCTGAGGTATGGCCGTGGTGAGGCTGCAGGTGGAGCTAAGGTGTGGCTGCAGGTGTGGCTGAAGTGTCACCAAAGTGTGGCTGCAGTGGTGGCCAAGGGGTGGCCGCCGTGTGACCATGGTATGGCTGCAGGTGGAGTTAAGGTGTGGCTGCAGGTGTGACCGTGGTGTGGGTGCAGTGAGGCTGCAGATAGAGCTAAGATGTGGCTGAGATGTGACTCAAGTGTGGCCGCAGTGGTGGCCATGATGTGGCTGCAGTGTGGCCGTGGTGTGGCTGCAGGTGGAGCTGAGGTGTGACTGCAGATAGAGCAAAAGTGTGGCTGCAGGTATGGCCGCAGTGGTGGCCATGGTGTGGCTGTAGTTGAAGCTAAGGTGTGGCTGCAGTGGTGGCCAAGGGATGGCCACGGTGTGGCCGTGGTGTGGCTGCAGATGGAGCTGAGGTGTGGCTGTTGGTGGAGCTGAGGTGTGGCCGCAGTGGTGGCCATGGTGTGGCTGCAGGTGGAGCTAAGGTTGGCTGAGATGTGACCGCAGTGTGGCCGTGGTGTGGGTGCAGTGAGGCTGCAGATAGAGCTAAGATGTGGCTGAGATGTGACTCAAGTGTGGCCGCAGTGGTGGCCATGATGTGGCTGCAGTGTGGCCATGGTGTGGCTGCAGGTGGAGCTGAGGTGTGGCTGAGGTGTGGCTGTTGGTGGAGCTGAGGTGTGACTGAGGTGTGGCTGTTGGTGGAGCTGAGGTGTGACTGAGGTGTGGCTGCAGTGGTGGCCATGGTGTGGCTGCAGGTGGAGCTAAGGTTGGCTGAGATGTGACCAGAGTGTGGCCGTGGTGTGGCCTCAGCACCTCCGCTCTGCGTTGCAGCCGCCTGGACCAGGGCCTGGCCGTGCTGGTGCGGGAGCGGCAGACAGACCTGGTGGTCATCGAGGGCATGGGCAGGGCCATCCACACCAACTACTACGCCGTGCTCAGGTGCGAGAGCCTCAAGCTGGCCGTCATCAAGAACTCGTGGCTCGCCGACCGCCTCGGGGGCAAAATCTTCAGCGTCATCTTCAAGTACGAAGTGCCCTGTAAATGATGGAGCTGGCACGGCCCACGGACTTGCACTAGTTTTACTTTAACTGTAAAGAATGTATTTTTATTACAACAGGGACAAGAGTTCACAGGAAATTCCGTATTTATATTGTGCTTTTGTGACTTAAAAAGCGACAATATGATTCACTCTATAGTCTACACACTCAAATATATATATGTATATCACTCATTGTTTATTTTGGTAAGTGTTTATTTTAATGCTGCAGTATTTGTGATGAAAAGACTTTATTTTTTTGTTCTGTGAGACATTCATATAGAAATATATTTAAATGTCAATGAAACCTTTTTTTATACATCTCTGCCTACTCTGCCAGCAGTGACACAGCACCTACCACATCGTTTTTAACTGCTAAGTGAACCTGTTGTTGCATTTCCTGATGTTGCATTTTCAGCTTTTACACTTACCTAAATCCCTGCTGCTCTGTGCAGCTCAGCTGATGGAAGGGCTGATCCACCTTCTCACCCCACAAACACTGCTCAGGCTGTGACTGAGCCAGGGCTGTTGCAGTCTGAGTTAAGGACCAGCCCTGGTTTCCCAACACCTGGAATTCCTAACCCCTTGTTTGTTCCCATTAGCAGGAGGGATGAGGGAGGGAGTCCTGGAGGGATGAGGGAGTCCTGGAGCTGCACTGAATTCCAACACAGCAGCTGAAGCTGAGTCTCACTGAATTCCCTCCCAGGGAACGAGCAGTGCTGGGTTCAGGATCACCCATAACTCCCCATCCTTAACTCCCCTGGTTTCTCTTCCCTTCAGTTTTCCCTCCTAGGACTGACAAGGATTGGTGGTTTTGTTCCTGCAGTGCAATTACAGCCATTCTCAAGGAACCCAATTTGTTTTTTCCCTCCTTCAGCTCTGCAGTTGGTAAATGGAGTGATTTCACCACCAATTTGCCCTAACACTTAAATGCCTCAGTCATCCCAGCTCTGAAAGGGAAAGCAGCTTAATGAGGAAGGTGTTTAACATGCAGCTGAGAAAACTGTTCCCCTGAACTTCAGCATTGTTTGAGAGCAGGGGAGTGATGCAAAACACCCTCACATCTCCCCTTGCAGGGGAGCTGGGGCTCTGCTGTGTTTGACTCATCCCCACATTCCTTCCCTGCTCTGGTACTGATGGATTTCCACTGTCAATCCTCAATTCTTGGGCAACAAGAACAAAACATTGTCACTCCTCTGCTGGGAAGGGTCAAAGGACAAGCCCTGCCTGGCATTTCTTAGCTCAGGTGCCACCTTGGTGGCAGGGGCTCCCGTTTTGGGGTGCAGGCAGGGCCTGTTTGGGGTTACACAGCAGCCCTGTCAGTTCTGATCCAGGAATTGCCTTCCAGGGACCAGCCCCTGCTGCTCAGGCAGGGCAGGGTGAGGCTGTTTAGAGCTGCAATGCTTAAGCTGCTGTTCCTGATTATGAGACAGACAAGAGCTTTAATGTTCCACGACTGTTCCTCACACAGGAATTAGCAGAGGCTTCACATTAACCTGTCCCCAGTCACTTCCTCCTTCAGGCCTTCATGGACTTACAGGGTGAACTTCAAACCTAAACATGGATCCACCATCCTGGCCAGCTCTGCTCCAGTTTATCCATTTGTCACAGCTCCACTCTACCCCTAAGCAATGCAATTTCTTCCAAGCCACTTAATTTCCTGTGTCTGCAGCTCCACCACCACTCCAGAAGTGCTGTGTGTGTCTGTAATTAGCAAACTAACACTCTAGGCTAGCAGAAAAACATCTTCCTACACTGATACAGCTCCTAGGACGTGGCACAACCCTAACACAGCAAAAACTCCTCAAGCATTTGCCTTCCCTGGCGTGTCCTGGCTTTGTCTGGCAGCTCCTTTTATGCGTAGACGAGTGCAGATTTCTTCTGTGAAAACAGAGCAACAAGATTTCTGAAAGAGAAATGGGAGAGAGAAGGCTGTGGGTGGTTGTTCTGTGGATCCATCCTTTCCATGTGCACGTTGGGAGGGCTGGAGAGCAGGAGCACCAAGGGGCACTGGTGCAGTTTCACTGTGTGTGTGTTTTCCTTGTCTGATGACTAAAGAACAGAAAGAACAGCCACCCCTGGGAATAAACTCATTAAGGATCATCTACTGTCCTCTCTAACACCCAGGGCAGTGCAATGCAGGTTGGCTGACTTGGGAGTTCAGGGAATGTGATTTAATTTGATTTTTGTGGGGGGAGAAAGGGGTGCTAGGGGTTTATTTTATTTCTATATATTACATTTATGCTGTTCAGGCTACAAACCCATCCCACAGCCCAAGCTGTGAAATTTTAGCACTTTAAGGAGTAACTGCACAGCCTCCCCTCACCCCTTGCACAGCTTTCCTTAGAAAACCAAGGTCAGGGTAGAAATGCTGGTGCAGGAGGGACGTGGGGAGGCAGGACAGGAGCTGGGCCCGCCTTGGAAAAAGGAGGGACACAGGGGGACAGGACAGGGTTAAATACAGGAGCCAGGGCCCACCTTGGAGGAAGGGGGGACACAGAAGGCAGGACAGGACCTGGAGCAGGAGCCAGGGCCCACCTTGGTGGAAGGAAGGAAATAGGAACATAGGACAAGGTACAGGGCCCACCTTGATGGATGGAGAGACATGGGGAGGTAGGACAAGGTGCAAGGCCCACCTTGGAGAAAGAAGGGACACGGGGATGCAGGAAAGGAACTGAAGCAGGAGCCAGGGCTCGTTTTGGTGGAAGGAGGGATAGAGGAACACAGGACAAGGTGCAGGGCCCACCTTGGTGGAAGGGGGGACACAGGGAGGCAGGACGAGGTTCAGGGCCCACCTTGGAGAAAGGAGGGACACGGGACGGGGCTCAGAGCAGGAGCCAGGGCCCACCTTGGAGGAAGAAGGGACATGGGGATGCAGGAAAGGACCTGAAGCAGGAGCCAGGGCTCATTTTGGTGGAAGGAGGGATAGAGGAACACAGGACGAGGTTCAGGGCTCACCTTGGAGAAAGGAGGGACATGGGGAGACAGGACAAGGTGTAGGGCCCACCTTGGAGAAAGGAGGGACACGGGACGGGGCTCAGAGCAGGAGCCAGGGCCCACCTTGGTGGAAGGGGGGACACAGGGATGCAGGATAGGACCTGAAGCAGGAGCCAGGGCTCATTTTGGTGGAAGGGGGGATAGAGGAACACAGGACAAGGTGCAGGGCCCACCTTGGCGTGCGCGGCCGCGCGGCGGCTGCTGCTGGAGAGCTCGGCCAGGGCGGCGAGGATGCCGAGGGCGAGGCCGATGCCCAGCGTGAGGAAGAGCCCCCCCAGGGCCGGCGGCTCCAGGGGCCCCCAGCGCTCCCGGCTCTGGCGCAGGCAGCTGCTCTCCCACCATTTGTTCCTCAGGTAGTCCAGGTCGCCCGACTCGCGCAGCTTGAGCACGGCGATGGACAGGGGCTTGGTCCAGGGGGATGCTTGGGGAGAGAGGAGAGAGAGGAGGATGGCAGAGCCCCCAGCCATGGTTTAGTTAAACATTGCTAAAGGGGGCAGAGGTGTCACTGAAAACAGCCCCGCCTGCCAAAGGCTTCTCCTGGCTAACAATGATCCTGCCCTGGCCACAGACCCTGCCCTAAACACCTGTGGGATAGGGGCAGAGCAAAGTGCTTTGGGAAGAACATGAGCAGACTGTCCCCTGCTCTGCATTCCTGGGGCCAAGGCCACCAGGAGATGGAATATTTGCGGATTAGAGTCCAAACTAAGAGCCAGTGTAACTCCCCACAGAGCAGCGACCCCGCCACGCAGCGTTCTCAGTCTGGTCACCCTGACAGCGGTGCTGGCTCTCCCTGTTGGGTATCCCAGAGAACAGAGGGGACAGGACTCACCCTGGGTGGTGGCAATGCCAAAGCCACGGGCCCCGATGACCTCGGGGGCCCTGATGAGGTTGCAGTGGCGCGCGGCCGCCAGGTCCTGCGAGATGGACTCGCCGATGAAGGCGTAGTTGGAGTCCATCACGCGCTGCACGGCCTCCTGGTAGGTCTTGACCAGCACGTGCTCCCTCCTCTTCTCCATGTACTCGTAGATCATCTGGTGGATGGGGTTCTTGGAGTTCTGCAGCACAAAAATCCAAGTGTCAAACTCAAACATCAAGCCCAAGTGTCAAAAAATCCAAGTGTCAAACTCAAGGGTGAGACAACCACCAAACAAATTAAAATCTGCCTGTATGTGCAAGGGTTGTAAAACAGTTTGGAGAAGAAGAGCATTTAACCCATTTGTGAATCCTTGCAAGAACAGATTGTCCCTAACACTGGGGACAAGCATCACCAGGGGTACAAGTGTCACAGATGGCACTAAGGTACACAAGGGCAGCCCCTGAAGGGTAGAGAGATTTTCAAAGGAGAATTCAGAATAAAAATAAGAATTCTGTGCCTGCTTTCCTGTGAGAAGAGGTGGAGGAAGGGCTGAACAGAACAATAATCAATAATAATCAACAATAATGAACAATGTTATTTGAAGTATGCCAGGAAAACTGAGCGAGTCAGCAGTGGCAAGGGTGCTGTAGGAGTTACAAGGCCTGAGCTGTGAGACAGCCCCAGCCCTGCAGTCCTACAGCCCCTGTGTGTGGGCGCAAGGAGATTTCTCTGCACCTTGAAGTAGTAGAAGGTGGAGGAGCCCTCCAAGGTCCCAAACTCCAGGTTCCTCTGCTTGACCAGGTCCTCGAAGGTCTGGATGGGGAGCTGCTCACTGCCGGAGCTCAGCAGGGCCGTGAAGTTGGCGATGTAGGCGGCCAGCAGGGCCAGGGTGAAGAGCCACCAGACCACAGCAATGACCCTCACCGACAGTGCCTGGGGCCTGGGGGTGGCACCTGCACCACAGGGAGCCAAAAAATCACATAAATCACACAGGAGGGGATGTGGAGCCAGAGATACACCACGAACTGCAGATACACCAGCCTCAGTTAGAGTTCACTTGAAATAAAGGCAAATTGCAAATCTGCCCTGCAGCTACGCAGAGCCTGAGCCTGGAGGGTCCCTCTGTGCTGCTCTGGGCAGGGCTGGAGCAGCAGCAGTGGTACAAAGCTGCACAAAAATTCTCCTTTGTACAAAGCAGCCATGCCACGCTCATCTGGGCATTGCCCCAAGCAATGGTTGCCCTGAGCAGAAAATATTCCCCAACCAGAATCAATCACCTGTAAAAGCCCAGCGGGTCTGTGCTCACACCTTCCCAACCTGCTTTACTGCTCCAAGTGTCCCTGCTAGGACACCTTTTCACCCCAGTGTCACAGAAGGAGCTGGGTGCACCATCATCATCCTCCCAGCTCACCCTGCAGGGCCAGTGCTCCTGCTCCAAACCAGAGGCTGTTCAGGAAGGTGAAGTGGTTCTCTTCATTCTTTGGCTCGTTCCACTCACAGGGGCTCAGTCTGTGGGAAAATGACAGGGTAAAACCAGACATTCAGAGGGAAAAAAATAAAAATAATCCCCATCAAGAGATCTGGTCCTCCTCACGGGGAGATCCCACTCATAATGCTGGCTTAATTTGACAGGGTTTAAGAATTCTTAGCCCTTGTACTAGAGCTGCACAGGAGGTTCCTCAGAGCAAAAGGGAAAAAAAAGCAAAACTCCTGGGATTATCTGAGCTGTTCATAGGTAAGAAAGGCACTGACTTGAACACAACCCGTGAAAGAAATGCATTTGTACCTGGCAACAAGGAAGAGGCAGAAGCAGGTGAGCAGGTAAGCAAACAAAAGAGCTGTCCAGGTCTCCTTGCTGAAAGGGGACAGGAAGTGGAAGAAGGACATGTCCTGCGAGGCCGTGTCCTTGCGGAGCAGGATCCCGATGCCGGTCTGCAGGAAGGGGGTGGTGAAGGACACCACCTCCTCCCTGGCTGAGGTGACAGTCAGGGGAGCCACTGCAATGTCAGCTTCCTGCCAAGGAGACAAAACCAGTCAGCCACCAGCCTAAGGAACACTTCTGTCCCTCAATCATTTCTGTCCCTTTACACATTTCTGCCCCTTTAAACATTTCTGTCCCTTTAAACATTTCTGTCCCTCAAGCAGGTGCTCCCCTGGCTGCGTAGGCAGGTGCTCCATTATTACAGAGCTCCATTATTAAACTTAGAACTTCCTAATATTTTACTAGATATACTTTTTTGTTACTTAGAGAGAAGTATTTTAGACAAGCATTAATACACAAACCATTATTCTATCTGTTCTTACTTTTCAATTTCTTATAAATGTTTTCTACTGACAAATCTTACAGTTACAGCTTAGCTCTAATCATAGTTCTACTGGCTCTAAAGCCTGCCTTTTGCAGCTTTCCCAAAACCCTCTCATTTTAAAGATTCCCACAGAAATGGCATCACATCACCAGGTCAACAGCCTTGGGATGTGACCCCCAAGGAATAGGACATGTTTCCCATGAATGTGTATTTATATTTTTAGGTATTCAATACTCTTATATACTTATAGATAAAAGGACTCTGTAATCACCTGTAAATTGCAGTGTGTATTTGGGAGCTATCCCACAATAAACATACACTTTCTAACTTTAAACTGTTAGAGAGGTTTCATCTCTCACAGTTGGATATGGGTACTAAATCAACATCCATATTTTGAATAAATCACAGTTGGATATTGGTACTAGATCAACATCCATATTTTGAATAAATCACAGTTGGATATTGGTACTAGATCAACATCCATATTTTCAATAAATCACAGTTTGGATATGGGTACTAGATCAACATCCATATTTATAATAAATCACAGTTGGATATGGGCACTAGATCAGCATCCCTATTTTCAATAAACCACAGTTGGACATGGGTACTAGATCAACACTCATATTTTCAATAAACCACAGTTGGATATGGGTACTAGATCAGCATCTCTATTTTCAATAAACCACAGTTGGATATGGGTACTAGATCAGCATCCCTATTTTCAATAAACCACAGTTGGATATGGGTACTAGCCCAACACCCCTATTTTGAATAAACCACAGTTGGATATGGGCACTAGATCAGCATCCCTATTTTCAATAAACCACAGTTGGACATGGGTACTAGACCAACACCCCTATTTTGAATAAATGGCTGGATATGGGTACTAGATCAATACCCATATTTTGTATAAACCACAGTTGGATATGGGTACTAGATCAGCATCCCTAATTTCAATAAACCACAGTTGGATATGGGTACTAGCCCAACACGCCTATTTTGAATAAACCACAGTTGGATATGGGTACTAGATCAGCATCCCTATTTTGAATAAACCACAGTTGGATATGGGTACTAGATCAGCATCCCTAATTTCAATAAACCACAGTTGGATATGGGTACTAGCCCAACACGCCTATTTTGAATAAACCACAGTTGGATATGGGTACTAGATCAGCATCCCTATTTTGAATAAACCACAGTTGGATATGGGTACTAGCCCAACACGCCTATTTTGAATAAACCACAGTTGGATATGGGCACTAGATCAGCATCCCTATTTT
This sequence comes from Melospiza georgiana, assembly GCF_028018845.1. Classification (NCBI taxonomy): domain Eukaryota; kingdom Metazoa; phylum Chordata; class Aves; order Passeriformes; family Passerellidae; genus Melospiza; species Melospiza georgiana. Next base: position 8,917,353 of record NC_080451.1, read on the forward strand.
CAATAAACCACAGTTGGACATGGGTACTAGACCAACACCCCTATTTTGAATAAATGGTTGGATATGGGTACTAGATCAATACCCATATTTTCAATAAACCACAGTTGGATATGGGTACTAGATCAGCATCCATATTTTCAATAAACCACAGTTGGATATGGGTACTAGATCAGCATCCCTATTTTGAATAAACCACAGTTGGATATGGGCACTAGATCAGCATCCCTATTTTCAATAAACCACAGTTGGACATGGGTACTAGCCCAACACCCCTATATTGAATACCCCACCCCTGCAGGTGCCTGGGACAGGCTCCCTTACCCTGCGGAGGATCTCGCCGATCATGCCGCTCCAGTTGCCCCCGGCCGCCACGGCCCCGTACTGGCCGTCGCCCACCACCTTGACCCGGTACTGGAAGCGCAGCATCCCCGCCAGGGCCGCCAGCAGCTCCATGCAGTACCCCTCCAGCTCAGCTCCCCGCACCATCACGTAGGGATCCTCCTGGGATGGAGGGACGGACACACAGCCAGGTCAGCCCAGGGGGGTTCAACCCGGCCTTGGTAAAACTGCCTTGATATTCCTCTCCACTTTTCTATTTTTAAATATTTTTTCCTCGTTTTTTCCCCTTTTTTTTTCCTTTTTTTACTTTTTATTTTATTTTATTGATATCAACATATTCCAAGATCCTTTCCCCCTCTAAATTCTCAAATTCCTAAAGTCTCCCGCAATTCCGGGAGGATTTTTTTTTATTTTGGGGATTTTTAAGATGCGAAATCCATGGAAATTCGCGTTGGCCCTGAACCAGGGGGTTGTCATCACAGCCCCCCCCAAAAACATTCCAGAATTTCTAAAATTCCCAAAAATTTTTGACCTCCCCCCTTTACTTTTACTTTTCTTTTTTTTTTTTTTTAATTGATATCAACATTTTCCAAGATTTTTCCCCCTCAAAATTCTCAAATTCCTAAAGTTTCCCAGAATTCCAGAAGGATTTTTTGGGTATTGGGGATTTTTGAGATGCGAAATCCATGGAAATTCCCAGGGTTGCCTCGAACCAGGGGGTTCTCATCACAGGCCCCCTCCAAAGAAAATTCCAGAATTCTCAAAATTCTCGGAATTCCCAAAAATTCCCTACCCGCCCTTTAGTGAAATTAGGCTCCTGACATGGTTTTGGGTGGGAAAAGGAGAATTAGCCTTAAAAAAAAGCTGCTCCCTGCCCTGTCAGGGCCTTACCAGGATGGTTGTGACAGTCAGGGTTGGAAGTCCCTCTCCTGTTCCCCGAGGGTCCATGCCCTGCAAAGCAGAAATTGAGGAACTCTTGGGTTTTAAGGTTTTTCAAAGTTATTTTAGGGTGACCTGGGAGGTGCAGGGGGGTTAAACCAGCCCTAAACCTGCAGGGGCTGCTGCTGTTTCCTAATTAATAAATCACAGCGTTTCACTTCATTGCCTGCTGCAAACAAAAATCGCTGCAAATGCTGCTGCACATCTTCGGATGGTGCGTGCAGCCTCCCCAAGAGACCAATTCCTGCTGCAGACAAAAGAATTAGCAGCCAATTAAGGTCTCATTAGAGAGCAATTCCAGGAGACACAGAACAGTTGGAAACCTGAGAGGAGGAGGAGGAGGAGGAGGAGAGGAAAAGTGGCTTCATTTGTGTGAGTTAAAGATACATCTTCCAATTTTACATTCACTCCAGAGGATTCCTCATCAAAGGCACTGCAGGGCAATTGAAGCTTTTTCTAGTGAAGTGTCAGATTTTGTGAGGTTTGTTGGTCTTAAATGTGTCTGCTTATTGGAAATTACAGGGTGATTTTACTAGACAGAGAGAGGATGTATATATGTGTGTGTGAATATATAAATATATAAATATGCAGTACAAAACGTGCAAAAGAAAACTCAGTCCTTCCAAAGGATCTTGTTTAATTCTCTCTGTGCAATGGAAGGGTTTGAGGGACGAGCTTTGAGTGGAAAGCTGTGATCACAAGTTCCCCAACTCTACCAGCCATGAAGACAAGGGCTGCTGGCAGGTTCTTCCCTGGGGCACAACTGAATTCTGAGCTCTGTACAAAAAATTCAGCCAAAAAAAAAAACCCACAAAAACAAACAAAGGAAAACAGCACAGAGACACAGCCAGCCATGAACAGTGTACTTAAAATAATAACTCTTCAAAGATGAAAATATTTTACATTCTGATCACTATTTCTGAATTAAATATGTAAAATCATCAGCCCCACGCCTTCGTTAGTGGCTCTGCACTAATGAACTCAGACATACCTTACTCATAGCATCATCATTCCTCCCAGCTCCTGGAAAAACACAACAAAATCAGATTTGTGTGGGGTTTGTATTCACAGCTCCTCATTCCACAGCACACTGAAATAATCAGAACAATCACCCCCAACTCCCAAACTCCCTTTGCTTCCTCCCCCAGGGCACAAAAGAAGGCAGAGACAGCAGAGAGGGGCTCAGGAGGTTCTGGTGTCACTTAATGGTGTCATTGATGTCCCTCAGCCTCTGAGGGAGTCCTGCACAGCCAGTCCACCCCTGAGGAGGGGCAGCACCAGCTCCTCTTCCTCACACAGCCCAGACCTTCCTCTTTTCCTCACACAGCCCCATCTTCCCCTGAGGAAAAGCCAAAATTTCCTCCTCACCCACTGATTTTTCTTATTCTTCCTTTCCCCTGCTGCTGGCAGGTTTTGCATCTGAGATACAGAATTAAAACCACAATTTTATCAATATATTGCTCATTAATTGCCCAGGATGATTTTTCTAGAATCTGCTTAGCATTGCTCCCTGGACTCAGAGAATTCACAGCACAAAAGCCAAAAATCCCTCAAGACAAATTTAAAAATGCAGGATGTTTTCACTCTTTCCAGCAAAAGCTGTGAGTTTTCCTCTAAATATAACAGCATATTCATTCATTATGTATTTATTTCTCCTTCTTTGGTGTTGAATTTTCTGGCCTTGCGCTGAACTCCACATTATTGTAAAACAAAACCTGTTTTTTCCCTCTCCACTCCACTTCTCCGTGGGGGCTGGAAATCTCCACAAAGGACTTCTCTTGTCTCCCTTTAGAAACCCTTTAAAGCCAGCAGCAGCTTTTGGAGGCCCCGTGGGGTTCCTTGGAAGGCAGCAGGGCCTTCTGAGGGCTCCAGCTCCCAGCTCAAAGCCCCTTTGTGAGCCCTCCTGAAAGGCCCAGGGGCGATGGGGCTGCAGCACCAACCCCAGGTCATGGCAGGGACAGAGCCCAGCATCGAGGATTCTGCTGGGAATCCTCCTGGAAATCCTGGGATTCCTCCTGGAATCCTCCTGAGAGGCTGCAGCAGCACAGGATAATGGAAAGGTTCATCCCTCCCTTCCCCATTGGTTGTAGGAAGAGACTGTGGCTGTAAAAAATCAGCTTTTTCTTTGCTCCTGCTACCCTGGGCTTGCCCAGCCTTCCAAAAGGAGGCTGCTGCTGGATTCCTGGGCAAAAAGCTCCTGGCACTGCTCAGGACTGGCCACCTCCCCTCAGTTTTCTCCCCCATCCTCAGCACACCTTGCTGCAGCTAAGGGACCATAAACTCACAGAAATGCAGCTTTAACCACAATAACCACACCTAAACCCACCCATTTTCCTTGGCTTTTTTCATCTTCCCCCATCTCTGCCATCTTTTAGCAGCAAAGACACTTGGGGACATCAAAGACACTTGGTGGCACTCACAAAGTCCCAGCCACCAGGCGAGCCCTGGGGAATTTCTTAATAACCCATTTTAAAAGCAAATTCTGAGATTAGGACAAAATCCTGCAAGCATTTGCAGGTAAAAACTGAAGGAATTAATGATTTAAAGAAAAATAAAAGCAGGTTTGGGTGCAGGCAACACTTCTGGATGCTTTTCCTCACCTGCCTGGCTTGATTCCCTCAGGAGCAGCAGGGCTGTGAGCACACAGATTGTGATGTGAAGTGATTTATCCATGGGAGCAGCAATTCCTGCTGGAGGTGAAAGGCAAGCAGTTAAACCTGGTTCTACAGTTCCCCATCACTGGCTGAGAGCACTTTGTGCTGGATTTTCTGCTCCTTTTTCTGTGGAGCCACAATTCCAAATCAAGTCTACAGCTGAAAACAGTCACTGCTGAGCTCAGCCAGAACAAACACTAAAGAAAGGCTCTGGTGAAGTCCCCACTGCAGCAAAAAGGATGTGACAAAGCTAAAAAAAGGCCATTTACCCACTGGTGGTTCTCTCCCTGTGGGTTTTCCCCCAGGGAAAGGGCAGAAGAGGAAGCAGCAGCAATATTTTAATGGTATTTGTTGTCCAACAAGATACAGGACACCATTACACCAGAAATTATAAAAAGTAAATTTAAAATGCTCAAGAAAACTTAACATTTATCAGAGTGTAGGCAAAAATATACTACATGTGGCATTACTGGCAAACACTGGATTTAGGGATCTTACCTCATCAGCTTTTAGGAAATTTCCCAATCCTGCATCCCATGAAAACTCAGCATTACAGCTCAGCACTTTCCCTCATTCATTTCCCCTAGTGAGAGAAATAACTCAAACCTCCACAGGAGGTTCTCTCCAGGTTAAATTTCAATGCTGATTTTGTTGTTGCTGGTGTTAAAATATTCTGCCAAATGGGAAAATGGTGATCCTTGTGAAAGGATCCCAGAGGAGAGGACTGAGATCTGAGCTTATCCCACAACACTTGTGGGAAATGGATTTGTAAGGAATTCTCAAAACCTGATAGAAAGCTTATACAGTCTTGTACATCTGTATGCAAATACTGAGATGAGGTGTGCTGATTTAGGAATGGAATAGAGATGACATTGTTGAGAGATTGAACTAGAAATAAATTTCAACAAGTTTCAAAATACAGCCTTGCAAAAAGACCAGATATTTTAGAGAATTAGAGCTATGAAAGATGCATTGCATTGTAACCAGGAAATGGGCTGGCTTCTGATGGAATGGCGTTGAGTTTTACATCTCCTGTGTCTCACAAGAGACTGATAAAGGAATAAAAACTTTTAAAACCCCTCTGAGCTGCCCCATCTCTGTAAAAGCTGAGAAAACCAACAAACACTGACTTTATCCTACAACTGCTTTTTAGACAAAGTAGTTGCTGCTCTTGGCTGTTGCCACAGCAGCACAAAAACTGAGCAGCTTCAACCACAGGGAAAAAAATATAAAAATTGAAAAGAAGCAGCACTCTTCAGGCTGAGCTGTGCTTTTCCTGGTAGGTTTAGCCTCTAAATTCCTGTTCCTTTCCTCTTACAATTTGGTATATGCAACAAAATTAACTTCTGTTTCAAGTGGCCTCTAATAAAAAACCCCAAACTGATCAGAGCTCCTCCAAAAAACCCCAAACTATCAGAGCTGGTACTGCTGGCATCGCCTCGCACAGAAAGTTGTTAAACACGCTGCTTATCTGAAAGCACAAACAGGGTACAAATGTGGGTTAAAAAGCCAGGAAGGAGCTGGTGGCAGCGGGCTTTGCCCCTTGCCAGAAGCAGAGCACGAACTGAAGACGGTTTCTCACTTACAGCGACTCCCTGGGGCCGTCTGTCTGTCCGTCTGTCCGTCCGTTCGGGATGCCCGGCACAGGAGTGAGGATCCTGCAGGTTTGGGCATCCCTTGCTGGGTTAAATACCCGGGAGAGGAGGAGGAGGAGGAGGAGGAGGAGGAGGAAGAGGAGGAGTGGCTCTAAACGTGCCAGCTGGACCAGGGGACACCTTCGGGGGAAGGAGGAGACCTCACCAAAGGAGCTCTGGAAGCAGCCGGGTCCCACAGCTGGATGCTGCATCAGGACTCACGGAATTCTCTCTCTGTCCTGTGGAGCTGCTGTAAAATTCCTCCCTTTGGAGCTGTGCCCGTTTTCCTGCCTGTTGATCACAGAGACAAAATCAGCTTTGAGAGACACAACTGAATGCTCATTATCACAACTGAATGTTCATTATCACAATTGAATGTTCATTATCAGACTATAAATGCACATCCAGCCATGGCCAGTACACTGCTTGTGATCTGGAGACTCTGGATTTCAGATCTTACCATTTAATGAACTGAAATGCACATCCTGGAGACTCAGGGTGCACAGGAAGAGCAGAAGAATGAAGAGCAAAACTGTGACTTTCTGCTGACTTAAATTCCAAATAATTCTTAGATGCTGGGATAAATTCCACTTACAGGAATAAATAAATACATGATGAATAGTCAGTCTTACATAGTGTCACAAAACAAGCTGCAAAAGTGGTTGCTATTAATTTGGAAGCAAGAGGGCAAATTTCACTTGTACCCTAATGATTTAAATCCAGACACTGTTGGTTAAAATTCTGAATGAAGGTAAATGTTTTAAAGTGATGCTGCCTCCTGTGAGGGGCATTAATTTAACAAGTGCTTAATCAATTAAAGATGAAAATAACCTGATTGTGAGACTCAGCCTTTGAGAAGACACAAATAGGCCTTTTAAACATTAACTTTCCAAAGCTGTCAAGTTGCATGTACTCGACATTAAAGCTGCAAAAGCATTAAAGTTACAAAAGCAGCGACTCCCTGCAGCTTTTCAGGCCGAAATTAAAGTATTACATGAATGATTTTTTTCATCCAGAGAATGTTAATGAAACTTGCTTTGTGCTGGGACACAATGGGAGGCTCCTCTTGGCAGATCCCACGTTCTGCTGCAGCTTCACCTCCCTCCCTTCAGAGCCTGCAGTGATGCTGTGGGGTCACCTCAGTGCACATCCCAAAATTCTGCTGCACAAAGCTGCCCTGGGATCTGATAATGGAATAAAAAAATATTACTCTGTTTAGGTTGTTATTTAATTCTAAATATGGCCATCTAAAAAATTAAATATCTCTTTTATTAAAAAATATAATTGAACATTTTGCATATCCTGCAGACAAGCTGGGCAGATCTGAGCTAGCCTGGAAAACTGAGGGAATATTTTCATGCTGAAGGGAATTTGAAAAGATTTAATCAGGAAATTTAACCCCTCCAGCCCCATTGTCGTGTTATGGTGATAACAGAGTCAGCCTTACATTTTGGTATCTCAGAGTTTCAATTTTGTTTTGGTAGCTCAGAGTTTAAATTCTTGTGGCCAAGTGATTCTAAAATTAGAACCAAGAGCCCCTTCCCAGCTCCACAAGTGACAACCCTTCCAGGAGGAGTGTGAAGAAAGCAAAATACACTTTCACTGTGCACTTTGCTGGGACAGGAATAGAAGTGATTTTTCAATCAAGTGACAGGTGAAGAGCAAAAATTGAGCTGCAGCATTTTCAGGCAGACTTTAAACCCCCTCAGTGATGAAACAGGGCCATCTGTGTTACTTGTACAGCTGCTCCAGGATGGATCAGCTCCTTCTGTTTGTTTGGTTACTAATTCCACCAGTTGCCCCAGAATTTTCATCCTGCCCCTGTGCTGTGTCTCACGCCACACAATGCCAGTCTCTTGCACAAATTCTGGAGGACCTGAGAAAATCTGAGTGGGTCTGCACTGGCTGCCCCTCTGAAAAAGAGTAAAATTAAATATTATCCACAAAGGAAGCTGGAAAACAAAGCAGACAGAATGAACCATGTTTGTGTATCACAGACCCCAGTGTTGTGTTACAGCTAAATAGTCACCAGCTGGGAGGTTAAATATGTTTATTTTAGTAGTATAAGGTGGTTTTACAAACAAATTCTTAAATTTTGCAATATACACAAAAGAATCATTACAAAGGCAAAATATCATCTTAATAATAGGGACTCTATGCAGCCTCAAATAAAATTAAACCTCTGTTTCTCTTTAAAATGCATCTCAGTAAACATTCTTCTCCATCACTGATAAAATGTACATCTATAATAAATGACATCATAACTGGGGATGGGGGGGACACATGACAACATCCCTAAAAATAAAAAGTAAAAAAAAAGGGGAGAGGAAAAATTATTACTCTGTTTAGGTTGTTATTTAATTCTAAATATGTCCATCTAAAAAAATTAAATATCTCTTTTTTTTTAAACATATCATTGAAAATTTTGCATGGCAGTGCAATACAGAAATAGTAAAATTCATCCAAAAAGTGCTATGTACAGCAGCATTGTTAAAATACCATAAGAAGGGACAGTGCTGTTTCAAGAAAAGACTAACATGCTTTGTAGCCATTTCTGAAGTAAAGTCAGAAGATATTTCTATTTTTAGCCATTCCCTTCTCTGTCCTGTCTCAATTCCCTCAGACAATGCCTTGAGACAAGGAGCAGTCACAGTTCAGGTTCAGGGTGTGCATGTGTACATACATGTGCAGACATATCTTTGCATACACACAGGTGTATATATATAGATATTTATATATATATATATATATAGATATATAAACAGGCTGAGTTTGTAAAAGCATTGCTTTGGAACAAGAGAGCTTTTCTTCAAAGAGAAAATATGGATTTTCACTGAAATAAGCGGGTCCACGATGGAAGATGGACTGTATCTACTGCATTATTAATTCACACCCTCAGAGGCCTCAAACTCTTCCAGAAAATAAAATGTGATTTTAAGTCCAGCCTCCTTACATGGATCCATGATTTGTAAGAGCAAAATTCACCTTAGCTGTCGTTAGCATCACATTTAGCTATTACACATCAAGGTTATTATTGTCAGAAGAATTATTGAAATTAGTAAAGACCAAGAGCAAACTGCAAATGCAAGAAGTGCTCACACACAGAGGAGGCCCGATCGGAGGCTGGGCAAAGCTCAATTAAAAATGAATCCTCATCAGTTCCTTTGGAGTTGTGATATCAAACACCCTTGGCTCAAGGGAAGGCGAGGAAGCACAGGATGTTTTGGGCCTCTCAGGTTTTGCTGTGCCAGGAGTGCCAGCAGTGCCCAGCGCTGCCAGGGTCACAGTTTGAGCATGAAGAACACCTCGGTGTCGGCCATGCAGTCAGGCCCAGCCAGGGCCAGCTCCTTTGGAGTTGTGATCTCAAGCACCCTTGGCTCAAGGAAAGGCCAGGAAACTCAGGATGTTTTGGGCCTCTCAGGTTTTGGGGTGTTTTGCTGTGCCAGGAGTACCAGCAGTGCCCAGGGTCTCAGTTTGAGCATGAAGAACACCTCGGTGTTGGCCGTGCAGTCAGGCTGGGCCTTGGGTGAGGCCGCCAGGGCCAGTTCCTTTGGAGTTGTGACATCAAGCACCCTTGACTCAGGGGAGCGCCAGGAAGCACAGGATGTTTTGGGCCTCTCAGGTTTTGCTGTGTTTCGCTGCCAGGGTCACAGTTTGAGCATGAAGAACACCTCGGTGTCGGCCGCGCAGTCGGGCTGGGCCTTGGGCAAGGCCGCCAGGGCCGCGTGGGCAGCGGGGTCGGTGCAGCCAGCCCTGCCCACGCTGCAGGCGCCCTCGGGGTTGCCCCTCTCCTCGATGGGGCTGCCCCCGAGCTGTGCCCGGCCCTGCAGGCGCTGCCTCTCCTGGGCCTGCCGCGCCCTGTTGGCGATGTAGCGCACGCGGCTCTGGCTGCGCGAGGACGAGCGGCGCAGCAGCCCCACGCTCTCGCCCTCCTCCTCCGACTCGCTGGGCTCCAGGCTGATGGGGGAGGTGATGTCGTTTTCCTGCTGGAAGGCCGTCAGCTTCTTCAGCTGCTCCGTCAGCTCGTCCCGGGATTTGGCCGAGGGCCGCAGGCTGGCGGAGCGGCGCTGCTCCCGCATGGAGCGCGTGACGAAGCTCCTGCTGATGCTGCGGTATTTGCTCTCAAAAGTGCACACGATGTCGTCAGAGGTGAGGTCCCCGAGGCTTTTGGACTTTGCCTGGTTATTCCCGACCGTGTCATGCGCTTTGGATTTGTTAGAGGACTGCCTGAGACTCTCCATGTAGAGCCTGCTCCAGGTGTGCCTTCTAGGGATGGACGAGAAGGCATCCTGAGGGCTCCTGGCCAGGGGCCGGGGGCACAGCTCATCGGCCGGCAGCTGGCCAGACCTCAGGTTGGGGTTGGACTTGCTCTTGCTGACCATTGGCATCTCGTTGCTGCAGGTGGTGGCGGAGCGGGGCCGCATGCCCTTCCTGATGGCCAGGGGCTCCAGGCTGTCCTGGCGGATGCCCAGGTCCGGGAGGCTCTTGCGGGCCAGGCTGGGCAGGGAGAGGTCGATGACGGTGTCGTTGGAGGACATGCTGGACGAGGAGGACATGCTGTCACGGTGGCTGGCACAGTCCAGCTTGCTCCAGATCCGGTCATTGACAGTGGCATCAAAGTACACTTCAGCTGCTGGAGACTGGCTGCTCGGGGTTTTTATTAAGGCTGAGGAGTCTGACGTCTTCAGTCCTTCACTCTTTGCCCTTCTTGCCAATGTGTAAGAACTTGTCTGGGAAACAGAGACAGGGAGAGGCTGTGCAGCCCAGGCTTTCTGGGGAGAATCTGCCTGGGGGCTGTTACTGACACTGCTTTGCTGGGGTGGAACAGCTGCTGCACCCGGGTTTTGCCCTTTGCATTCAGAGGTGCTTTTTGTGTCTGCTGATACCTGACCTGGTTGGTTTTGCTTCTGGCAGTTTCCTACAGGTTGGCCAGCACCGTGATCTGCTGCCTCCACCAGCCTGGCTTTTTTGGGATGTGCCGCTGATCCACCCTGATCTTCAGCCTCACTGCACTGTGTCCAGCCATTTCCTTCTGTGGGACATCCTGCCACACTTGTCCTCTCATACCCTGGGGCTACTAAACCTGTGTCAGCTGCTCTTGGGACATCCTGCCCTTGGTCTTCTGCAGCCAGATTGGTTCCTTGTTCCCTGGAGGGTAGGGGCTCTTGAGGCTGGTTGGGTGTTCTGCTTCCCTCTGATGGAGCTTCAGTGGAATGGTCAGAGCCAGATCCTTCCTCAAAGTCACTGTAAGGGGCAACGGGCAGGGGGAAGAGAAGGCTGCAGTCATGGCCCTCATTGGCAAGGACAGGCTCTTCTGTGATCGTTTCTAGGCTGCATAAAGAAGTGACTGACCTCTGCATGGAGAAGTGGCAGACTTCTACTCGGGAGGCATGAAAAGAAAAAGAAAGAAACAAGAAAAACAGAGATACAGGGTTAGTTATCTCTTACAAATTACAGCTGAGCTAAGATTCATTCCTTATCTGTTACCATTTTGTTCTCAAGGTACAAGTTGCCCATGTTAATCATTATTTTTAAAAATAACTTGAGATTTCAAATGCCTGGCCAAAGGCAGCGAGACATTTTGCACATTCAGTTTTAGCTGCACAAAGCCCTGTTGCTTCAAGAAATCTCAGTCCATGCACAGCAGCACCATGTGACTGTTCTGGTTTTCTTATCAAACAACAACAGTACCCAGCAAGTTCTGCCCTTTGTGACCCCTTTTGTAAACCAGCTTTTCTTCCTCCACCATCCAGCACCACTTGATTTTCAGTTTTCCTTCCTTCCAGCACTCAGACAGGTCAGGGTATCAGAGCACAACCAGAGCATGTACAATGATCAAACAGCAGTGTGACCAGCAGATGTGATCCCAGTGACCAACCACTCAGAAGAGAAGCAGCACAGGACTTGTGGAGCAGATTACAAATGATCTGCAGACAGTGGAATGTTGGCAATGGGACTTTTAAAAACAAAACAAAAGCTTTAAACAGACTTTGTTCTTCCTAAAAAAAACTTGGTAATTTCTATTTCAAAAAAAAAACAACTCTGCAGACAGATGGGTCATGAACAGCAGGCTGTGAGTGCAACCCTGGAGAATCACTGCAGCCACCAATTACCTGGAGAAAATGCTCCATTCTCTGCAGTGTTTATCACCTGCACCCCAGGAGCCAAAGCAATCATGCCAAAAAGATGATTCCCCATATCTCCAAAGCACAGTGCAGACATGCATCCCAGAGCTAACAAAGCACCACCAAGCCAGACCACGACCTCAAGGATACAGGAGCAGGTAATTATAGGGCAGCAAACAGGGAAAAACCAGGAGCACAGGCAACAAGGTGCTGGAATCAGGGACACTCAGCAGACATTACCTTTGACTTGCTTGTCCTTTCAGTTCTTAACTAGAGAGAGAGTGTGTGCATGTAGAATAATAGGACAGAACAGAGGAAAAATCCAATTAATGTAGGGAAGGCAGGTGCAGATAACAGGATAAATTAGTGCTGAGGGAGGGATGGGAGACATACAGGAATATTCACACATGGTTGTAGGATCCTAAGAATTTCTGACCAACCAGAGCACTCAATGGAATCCGCACATGGACAGATATTAAGTTTAATTTTTTTAATCATAGAAGGATGAAAATATTTGTTGGCATTGAAGGAACACACTCCACTGGATGGGGGAATGGAATCACAGAATCACAGAGTGGTTTGTGATGGAAAGGACCCTAAAATCATCAAGTTTCAAGTACCCTGACATAGGCAAGGACACCTTCCAGGCTGCTCAGAGGAATTTAAACTCTTCCAAAGCCCTCTCCTAATGGGAAACATCACTCCCAGAACCTGCACAGGGAATACCAGGATTTCCAGCCCAGTGCAGAACTCAGGGGTGGGAGCAGCTCTGCCCTGCCCTGCATTACCTGGGAGTGCTGGAAGGGAACCAGGCACCTGTGCCCATAACCCAAATCCAACATTCCATAACCCAGATCCAACATTCCAGACTCTCAGTGCCTGGAGAAGTGTCAGGAAGGGCCCAGAGCTGATCAGATTTATAAATTCTCCTTCTGCCCATCCAGTGGCATGGATTGGGGCACACTGGGAAGGGAAATCCCTGGAAAATGTAATTTTGGGCCAACTATAGTAATAATAAATATTATTAAATATATTCATATTATATATTATTTTAAATATAGATTTATATATTTATATTTATTTATATGTTGCATATATATATATAAGATATATTTAAATTATTGTTATATATTTATATTATATAGATAATGGTTATTAAATATATTTATTTAATATATAATGAAGGGCCAGCTATAGTTTCCTGCCCTATCCCAGGGCACTTCCCCCAGCAGAATGCCAATTCCCAAGTGCAGCCCTGGAGCTGGTTTCCCTGGTTTCCTGGCCCAAGGCATGGCCTTGCAGGAGTTTGGGAAAGGGAGCTGTTTGTGCAAACAGAGGGGCTGTCACTGGACCAGCAGCAGCCAGTCCAAGGCACCATTTCACCATTTTAAGGGTTTGCTGATTCCATGCTTGGGAAGTCAGATGGATTTAATCAAATTTCAAGCATATCACAATATTTGTTTTGTGACTTGGGGGGCTGGCAGGGGAGCTGGCACTGATAATGGGAAATGGTTTCATATGTCACAGTCCTCAGAGTTTGTGAAAAGCCCAATGCCAATAACTTAGGCATAGAAAGAGTTCTGCTGCTTTGGATTAACTGCAAGTCACGGGAACCAGCAAATTTCTCCCCTCCCATTGTCCTGGTATTTTCCTAAAAGCCTGAAGCAGATATTGGAAAAATATGTTTCAAAAAATGGCATAAAAATAGAAGGTAAATTTCATACACCCAAGCAGATAAAATTGGTCAAATAAATAAAATATATCAAATTTCTGTATGAGGCTTTCAAAGAAGCCCACTATAGGTGGGCAGTCAGAATCTGTAATTAAAAAAGGGATTGCGTCTTAGGAAAAGCACCAAAATCATTTCACTGTTCCTGAACATGTAATCATCAGAGTCCAGATTTCTTGGACAGTTCACAAGGAGGGTGAGGCCTTTGAGGAGGAGCTCTTGCAGTCACAGCCAAAAGCTGCATTTCCTACTTTCTCCTTACAGTTCTGTGAAGCAGAACATTCTTATCAAAATCTCTTTCCTTCTGTCCCATTCCTGCCAAATCAGGAGGTAAAACACCATTTTTCTTACTAAAAGCTATCCTTTGATTGCCTCTGCTTTGATTTCCCATCTCTACAAACCCCCAGTCCATGGTACAGGTGCAGCCACACAGCCCCAGTTTGAAACAACCACAAAATGCTGCAGCTTTAGGAACTTTCCTCTAAGTTTTGGGCACATTTTGGGTGGCAGTGGGGAATGGCAGGAGTGCCCCAGCCTGGCTATGCCAGGGAGCAGCAGATCACACACCCTGCCCTCAGGCCAGGAACATCACAGCACAGCAGAAATGTTTGCACACACATTTAGGAGCAGAATGGGCTGCTGTGTTTATAAAATAAAATAAAATCTCCTGAAGAGAGCAGAGAAATCCATCCAGTAATTCTTGGACTGACAGCAGTGATTCTGCAAGATCTTTGAGGAGGGAGCAGGTTTAATGTTATCAGAGAGCACATTAGACATCTTTCCTCAGTGGAACACAAATGGAAATACTGTTTGTTGATGTGGGTTTTCCATATTCAATCTCACTTAATGCTCTGGTTTGGATCTTAAAATTTACTTAGTATCATACCACAATCACTAAGAAAATCAAGGAAACAAAAAGCCCTGAACAAACAACCCCAACATTTATGGACTACTGACAGTGCCACTACTGCAGATGGTTAACTAGGCATGGCAAGGACTAAGCTAAACCAGACACGTCTACAAAAAAAAGAAAATAAAAATATTTATGCAGATGTTTTTTCTTCTGTCATTGCCAAAATTAAAAAAAAAAGACCTCTTGACAGCCAAACAACATGGAGGAGCTTCTAAGTAAGGATGCTATGCAGAAGCTGAGACAATGACGTGATCTACAGTGGAGAAGGGTGAAGAAAATCTGGTCTTACCAGTAAAGAATATAGGGGATTTACTTCGAATTTCCTCCAATTTTTGAACGAACAAGGCGTTCATTTCCCTCTGGAGGGTGCCCACTTGCCTTCGAGAAGGTTCAGCCCAGTGCTTGGGGAACTCTGGGCTTCCAAGGCTTTCTAGACTGCTGGAGTTGGAGGACACAGAGCCATTGCTGGCTGCAACCAGGTTGACAGTGCTTCCATACTTGCCACCAGAGTGGCACTGCCAGCGCTGCCGGGGCTGAGCCTTTATCCCGTGGCCCTTAGAGTCACCACTCGTCTTGCCTGGGCTCACAAAGGCCTGGCTGCTCCTGCTCAGGTCACCTGCAGGTCCAGGGCTGCTGCAAGGCTGCAAATCTGACAGCGGCCTGGGCTGCCCCCTGACCACCCAGGTGTGCAGCTCTACCCTCTCCTCTGCACTGCTGCCCTGCCCGGCCTGCAGGGGCTCTCTGGGCCTGCCAGGGTGGTCACTCCACGGCCCCTCGGGGTCAGGGCTCTCCTTGGAGCCAATCATGCATTTCATGCAGTTGGTGGCCACTCCGATCCTGCCCGAGCTGTTGATGGCACAGCGGGCGAAGACGCTCGGCTTCTCGCCCAGGGGCTCCTGCAGCCTCACCCTGTGTGCCCTGGGCAAGGGCTCGCTGAAGGGAGCCCCGGGGTGGGCACAGCTCTGCCCTGGCCCCTGGGCACAGCCCTGGGCCTTACCTTTCAAGCCCTTGCCAGGTGCCTCCCCACCGGCAGCGTCTCGGGGAGCTGGGGACGGGGAAGCGCTTTCTGGCTCTTGCACAAAGCGAGGCTGGGAGGCAGCTTCCACTTCCCTCCCTTCTCCAGCCCCTGCAGGGCTGCTGTCCTTTGTGTCAAAAGCAATTTCTGGAAAGCCCTTCTTGTTCTTCTTCTGGCTCTTGGTGGGTGCACTGGCCGTCCGTCTCAGGATGTGGCTGCTAAAGGAATGTTTGCGATGGAGCTGCCCAGCAGCATGACTGTCCAGAGAGGCCTGCTTTGGATTTCTGAGAAACAGCCCTTTTAGACCTAGAGCTTGTTTGGCCTGCAAAAGAAATAAGAAAAAAAAATATATATTTAAAAAAAATTAAAAAATATATATAAATGTCCCTCATAAAAAATACAAGGCTCTTCCTCTGATCACAGGAACTCATGAACAAATATCGCTCACACACACTTTCCTGATATATTCCTCCCATCAGCATGAGAACTAACCCAGAAATAGGACAGGCATTAAAAATGAAAAAAAAAAAAATCACTAACAGCAGCCTTGCAAAATAACACATCTCTTTTTTTTTTTCTCAGCTATGTTTTTAGATAACATTTTGCAGCCACACTTATCTCTGTATTTGTCATCGTTTCCTTTCTAGCATGTAATTACTTACAACATCTACATAAACATCAGAGCTATTGAAAAGACAACAAAAAAAAAAAGGAAATACTTCTGTCTACAAGGCTTTCATTCTGAAAGCTGAAGAGTTTCTCAGTTTCACCCAAAGCAGATGTATTTAAAATTCCTGCTGTAAAAGCATTTTCTAGGAACTGTTGGGAAATAAAGACTGACCATAAAATAGAATATTTTTTTCAATATAAAGGAGATCTACATTTGAATTGAATTGAGCTTTGTCATGAATAGCAGTTAACTATACACACACAAAAGATCATGGAGTATTTCATTTTCTACCTGTGTAATTACATTTTGGGGTAATTTTTCCTACCATACAACACTTATCCCAAGACACTGGTGTATGTGTTCAGCACTGAGGAAACACACTACAAACAAGGGAAGTTAGTCAGTGTCACATCACAGTTCTCCACAGCCTTCAGTAGTTATTTAAGCATTGAACACACAAATTCACCCTCATAAATCTCCCACCACCATACAACTGATTTACATTTCAATGAGACAGAGTTCCAGCATTCCTGCAGACATTCCAGGTGTACTTGCCAACTTCCCAAGCCCAGGCTGATGCCTGACTCAGCGCTGGTTTGCTCTGAGCACTGACATCACTTCAGGCACAGAAAGGATTTTCTCTTTCAATCTACTTCTCCCCCTTTGCTCTCTTTATTTCCCAGCTGGATCAGACTTTTGAGCAGCTGTAGCATCAAGAATGAATAAACCCAGGGTGGATCATGACTGAAGTGCATTTTAGGAAGGCTGTGACAGAACCTGACCAGCAGCCACGCTCACTGTCAGTTCCAGTTCTGCCCTGTGATGTCACATGAGGTCACATTTCTGCAGTGCCAAACAATGGCACAGAAGGGTCTCATTTAAATTACAATGGTCTTTCACCCAAAATAAATATTTGAGTGCCTGCTTGAGCATTTCCAGTCCTGCTGTGCAGGACAATGCAGATGTTGGCTGCCCTGTGCACTGAGCCTGGGCTAAGAGCTGATTTTACCCCAAGCTGCCATGTGGGACCAAGGTTTATATGGCTGACACAAGAAACAGTAAAAGTGTTTATAATATTATTTTTTATACAATATTTAGTCAATTATAATTGACTGGAGTTTAGTTATCATGTGCCAATTTCCAGTGTGAGTAGGACATTATCAAAAATTACCTTTAAGATCAGATAAAAGATAGTGAGGTTTGATTTTTCCCATGCAAGGCAAATATTAAATATTGGAAAATCTTCTTTGATAGCCAGACTATTGAACAGTCTGCTTGGATTACTGGGAGACAAGTTGGCAAGTACATGAATTTATTGCTATAAAAATCAGACAATATAAATATTTGCAAAACCCAGAAAAAATTGTCATACAAACAACACAGACAAATAATATCCACCAAAAAGAAAAGGGAAGCACTGATGGAATGGGTGGCACGCAGTGCAGGGCCCAAGGTGTCATTCTGGCTTGTTTGCTGCAGCTTTATTAAGCTGGACACTGTTGCTTGAATCAATGGAGTGATTCAAGAACACAAAGGCAGATTTGATTAACTTAGGGGGGAAAAAAAGTTTTAAAAGAAGGAAAAAAATAAAAGAGAGCAGTTTTGAGGGAGATCCAGGACACTGTGCTTTCAGCTTCCAGCCCAGCTTTTACAGGGCTGTTTCACTTTGGAAAGCAGACTTGAAAAACAGCACAAGAGGCTTTCCCCCAGTTTAGCAAATTATTCACTGTCAATGTTGTTTTCTGTGTGAAAGAAAGGGTTTGAATTGCAGCCCTCCAGAGAAAGGGCAGGAGAGGGAGAGGCTCAGAGAAGGGGGAGAGTGGCAGGAATTTTATCCTGGATCTGCTTCACTCTGTGGCTGTCAGTGACCCCACAGGGGTGACCCAGCCAAATGTCACAGCTCATGTCCCATGAGTTGGAGAGCTCAAAGATGCTACCAGGGAGAGGTTGATGCTAATGAAGCCACCAGCTCAAGGCATGCAGGTGTGTGGTGGTGTCTGCACCTCCCTGGCACAGGAGGGGTACCTTCAAGGCGTCTAAAAACGCTCTGCTTCTAAAAGGAGACTTTTGTGACATAGAGAAGCCCACTGAAATCACAAACAGACAGAGTAAAGGCAGAGTAACAGTGAGGGAGGAGCTCAGAGATAGGCACATCTAGAAAAACCACAAGAAATTCTGCACTACATCAGCAGACCACAGAAGAGACAGAAACCAAGAAAAGCCTTTCCAGGAAACAGAGCAATCTGAAAGAGATTTCACGCATAAGTTAAGATTATTTTTTTTTTAACCTAAGACTGTTTTAGTAATACCAAGCTACAGCCATTTATAAAAAGTCACAGAATGTAAATGTTTGCATTAGAATCCCTGGATTAATAAAGAATGGGTAAAACCAATTAATAAAGAATGGGTAAAAACCAAACCAGGCTGATAACTGGGGTGATTTTTCTGTCCATAATTAAGAGAGGAGAAAAGAAAAAAATTCTAATTTGGACAGTAGTCTGTTAAACAAAAATCAAAGCAAAAAGTGATTCAGGTAGACCAAACCAGAAAGGGACGTGTAATGTTTGTTCCGCATTTTCAGTAGTTTTTATTAAAAAATATAAATTTAAAAACAAAACAAAACCACAACACACACAGATTTTCCTTCCAAATCCTTGTATTTTGTCAGTGCACAGAATCACTTCCTAACACCAGCAAGCCCAGAGAGACTGCAGTGACAATGAGAAGCACTCAGGGAACACCAAGAAAAATCTGTGTCCCCAAAAAACTGCCAAAGTTTCAATGGGCATTTACCCTTCTGCAAACTATCACAGCCAGTCACTCATGAAGAAGTTAGTAAGAGCAAATAATTATGAAAGGCTTAGGAAATTAAGGCTAAACAGAGAGAATTTGCCAGAGGAGGTTTGAATTGAAAATACTTCAGTGATGAAGAGGAGGAACATTGGCCCTTCCATTAAACATTGCTGGCAAGGCAACTTGGAAGCTGAGTTGAGTAACTAAGTGATGATTAAAGTTTAAAAAAGCTGTTTTCCTGTTCAGGATTGCTCGAATTTCCCTCTGGAGGAGGAGCTGGGCATTCCCAGCCCGCTGGATGCCTCCTCCTGCTGTCCTGATGCTGAAATTGCATTTCACTGCTGCGGGACAAACTGGGATCCTGCAAGGAGCTCTGTACCTGATTTCCTTGGCATTAACAGCACAGATCACTGCACTCAGAGGACAGGAGCTGCCTCGTTTTTATCTGGCCTAGAACAAGTCTGAAATTAGGGCTTTACTTTCGTGGAAATTGAGATGTGGCACACTGAGAGTTGTTTACTTCCTGTGTGTGAAGCAATCACACCCCTAATAACACACAAGGAGTGTAAATATGTCCAGCTATTACCAGCATCACCCTTCCTCTGCATTTTAAGAGTTATTATGGCAAAAAAAAACCAAAGCAAATAAGCTTGTGGAATTTAATTAAATATAAAATGCTGAAACATCAGGCAGAGCCCCTTTAAAGCATCAGCTTTGCAAGGAAGAAGTGTTCAAGGTTAAGATGTGTCACCTTTGGTTCAGCAAGGTGCACTCATAATCACATTATTTATATAAAAGTGTGTGCTGCAAGGAAATAACCTTCCCCCATGGCTTCCTCAAAAAGGCACTGCAATAATCTCTTTTACCACTTTCCCTGTGATTTGCCTTTATCTCCATGGATATTCAGAAAGATCTCAGGCTACCATGACAAGCACAGAGATCAATTTTACTCCAAATGAACAAAAATGTCAGCCTGGCCCTTCACCCCCTGATCTTCCCTGGTGTGATACAAGATGCTGGCAGCTCCTGCACACCTGCACACCACAGAGACACTCACCTTACCACAGATGTCATTTATTGCCACATGCACAAAGATGGAAGCCTCTTCTATGCCCTCCAGGTACACGTGTCTGTAACCTGAAACAGAGGGAGCAGAGCTGGAACAGGCTGGGACAGGAGGAGCAGCTGGAGATTTTCCTTTTGTCAGCAGCAGAAGAGATCAAGGAGGATTCTCCCAGCTCCTCCTCACAGTGAGGATCCATCACCTTGCCACACTCAGGTGTACCTGAGCCACAACACCTGCAAATTTCACCCCCATTTTTTGTCAGGATCTCATAAAACAGCCCTGTCCTGTTTCATCCAGGCTCTGTTATTGCTGCTGTCAAGCCATGATTTAAACTTGACCACATTCTCTCCTCTGGACTTTTAGTTCATTATTGAGACTGCAAACCTTTCATCCAAGGTCAGTTTAGTGAGACTAGATGGGTTTTTTTAATCTTAAAGAGAAACTTTTTTCTTGACTTTGAAAGGAAAGAAAAATACACACACAAGAAGTTTTAATGTGAAGGAAGACTGAAATGAAAACAGAAAGAGGAAATTGTCGGAAAATGGCATTTAATGGCCTGGATCCCATCATTAGAATAGGTAACTTTCTGTTCTGTGTTAAACTACTACTAATAGTCACAAAACCAAGGAAAATTCTAGAGTTTTTTCAGAAACTGGTGTGAAGAAAGAGAGGACAAAGCACTAAAGGAGTAAAATATTTAAAACCCACAGTATTTGCCTACCCTGCTTAGCAATCTTACCCATTTTATCAAAATCTAGTCCCAAAAGTCTGGAGTTAATTGATTTAGTCTTCATGACCATATCAATCAGGAGCTGACTCAGACAGAGAACTCAGGGCCCAAACTCCAGCCTCTTGTTCTAACTAGAAATTTCTGCAGCAGATACATTAATTTTGATTTTTCCCAGGAAAAATCCCAGTCCATTAATTTGGGATGACTCTTTCTCTCACCTGGCATCATGCTGCTGAAGGCAATTGTCCTCTGGCCGATGAAATCCCTCCCGATGGGGTCGTGGTCCCACACCAGGAACCGGATCAGGGCGATCTCTGGCATGTGCACTGTGAACACCAAGGTCTCCTCCCACATGGGGTTAAAACCTTCCAAAGGGGGAATCAGCTTCAGGAATCGCATTCACAGCAAACAACAAGGCTGCCTAAGCTGTGGTGTCATTCTGGTTTTCCTGACAGATTGATAGTTCTTGGAAAATCCAGTAATTCCACAAGGAACAGAGCTGGGTCTTGCCTAAATTTGGCCCTGCCTTTTGACCATAGCAAGGTCAAAACACCCTTCTCTCACACATAATGAGAAAATGAATGTTTTGTTTCATACCAAGACCTGCAGCATATTTATACCAACTCAGTCAAACAAGTCAAATTCCAAGTCTAATTAACATTAAAATGCTGAAATCCAATTTTCCGTGCTTTGGCATAATAGGCACCAAATATTATCTACTCTTAATTTTATGAAAAAACCTGCCTGAAAGAGGATATTTCAGCCATAAAAATCTCAGATTTTCTTACCATTATCATCAACTACTCTGGTTTGTTCTTTGAAGCAATCAACAGGTAAGCCTATAACTTCTACTTCAACAAATGGATCTATGATCTGAAAAACAAAAAGCAACAAATATTGTAAAGAAAGCGTGACAAAAGTGGAATCCAAGCAAATGGCTTTTACAATATGGGCACTGGACATGAATGTCTGGGTAATTATTGGTCCTGAGCCTTATGGAGTGAATTATTAAATTATTAAATTAATAAAGATCTCTCTCCCTTTTTTTTTTTGCTTCTACTGGAAGGACTGTGTTGGCGATTGAGGAAAACCATCAAAACACTGCTGTGATGCTTAAAAGTAAAAAAAATCACCTGAAGACGTAGGATATTCATGACCTAATTTATTCATGGTCTGTGTCTCCTGACAAGTAACTGTAGGGTGTGAAATCCTCATCCTTAGCCCAGTCAGAATGGAAATAAACCTTGTGCACCACAAAGTAACAACCACAGCTATCCCATACCTCTCCTCTGTCTCCCAGCATGGAATCACGTGGTTTGGGGAGTTGTTGACCACTGATAATTCTTAGAACCAGCTGTTTCTTCAACTGACCAGGCAGTGGGTCTTCAGAATTTGGGTTAAAGACACCTGTAAGAATAGAGAATCCCATAATGTGAAAGTGCAGCATGACTTTAATTACTGATACCTTCTGGCTCTTTTGCTTCTGGCATCAGAAATGAATCTTTAAACAAACTGTACCAATCCTCACACTCAGTCCTGTCCTGCAATCAATGTTCCACTGGTTTTGCTGGTTTTCCTTACCTTGACACATGCAGTTGGGTTTGAGGACATAGCCACAGTTCCCATTGGCACTGAATTTGGCCCGGTTCAGTTGCAGCATTCTCCCCTCTGACTGGTAGTTTAGTGCAACTATAAAAAAAAAATAAAAAATCAGATTCCAATTTGACTTCTTAGATGCAAAAAAAAAATTTAGAAATTCTACGGAACATTATTCTCTTATATTACAGCTTCAGGGAGAGAAGCTCTCCAGAAGAGCTGAACTCTGAAGCCCTCTTGCATTTGAGAAGTTCATTTATTTCCATTTACCAGACAACTCCCTGCCTGTAAGACACATGTTCAAGGTAATCAATGCAAGGATAGCACCAAGGAGGACTCCATGGTCAGCAAAGCTGGATAAGCAGAGGACTCAGAGTGTCCTAAGGGGTGATTCCAGTGCTCCTATTCAAACATCCCCTGGGATTAAGCTCTTTTTTGACCCAGAGATGGGGCAGCTGAGAGGTGTTTCAAAAACTTTTATTCCATTTTCAGTCTTATGTGAAGGGTGAGACAATACAGATGTTATAATTCACACCATCACAATCAAGAGTTAACTATTTCCTAATTACAATACCCTATAAGCATTCCTTGGCCTATCAGCTTGTGTTACACTATGCTGTAAATGTTTTAAAGCAAATAATCTAAAATTACCCCTGTAAGCCTTACTACAATGCATCTTTCACAGTTCTATTTCTCCAAAGTAACCAGTCTTATTTGCAAGGCCATCCTTTCAAACTTCTTTCTGGTTCCATTTCTCTCCCAACAACATCTCTCCTATTCCGCGGACAGAATCCTCTACAAATCCATTTCCCACAGCATCCCTCCCAAAATAAACCCAACAAACAGAGAAGTTTGAGCTGACCAAGCTGGCAGCCAGCATTCCAGAAGGGCTGGGGGTTGTAGTTGCTGGAGTCCACCCTGTAGGAGGAGGGGTAGATGCGGGACAGCTGGTGCTGGTTGAAGCGCAGGTACTGGGCCGGCTTCTGCTGCAGGATCTGGTGGGCTTTGGTTTCACTGAAAGATGAAACCTGCCAGCTGGAAGAGACTGCAGAGGAGATTAGAGGTAATCTCCTTATTCATTTATTTATTATCTAGATAAAGCTTTCAAAAGTACATAGCATTAGTTCCTTTTTAGCTATCAAGCATCATTTCAGTGCACGCCACTCAGAGGGAACTCTGTTTTCCCTAAATTACAGCTGACACTCTGCTTATTGGGGCAGTTATGGTTGGGAAAGTGAAGCTGAATACGATGATGACCTCATTCTTCATTAAGAACTCTTATTTTAATGAAAAGATATTTAAGAACATGAACCGTTCCATTTCTTTGTGCAGCAACTATTTTCACCAAACTTTTAGTTCAACTTACTTTCAGTTTCAACATCATGGATGCCAACAGACTTTGTGTATTTCACCAGGTCAGACAGGGCCCTGGACAGCTTCATTGTCTTCTTCTGTCGGCTTACCCTAGGAAGGTCACAAATTAACAGAACAAATTAACTTCCCACCAATTCAGGGGTAAATGTAATCTTTCATATTTAAAAATAAATCAGGGTAAAGAAATGGATGAGGCAGTAAGAGGTCAAAATGCATAAAAGGTTCAATGTGCTTGGCTAATGAATCTGAACAGCACCAAGAGATCATTCTGGTGATTTTGTGGCAGACATTGACATCTCCCCACTGCAGCCATCAACAAACTGGCATCTAGACCAGAAGGAAACCTATTTAGTGAGTGCATTTCTGCAGGCATATTTTAGCAACAAATCATTTAACAAACCTGCTGTAATGTACAGAGCTCCTGGCTAAATTCCCTTGAGAATCCGAATCGTCTTCACCCTCTTCCAGGCTTGATGCCTTTTTCAATTTGCTTCCTTTTTTCTGTGCCAGAAGGAAATAAAACCATAATATCATAAGTGTGTGATCAAAGTTTGAGCAGCTGGCTACAATTCTGCTTTGTTATGCCAATGAGTGTGTTACTTAGAGAAAATGGAAAATGACAGCTTTTGTAACACTCAGCTCTGCAGCAAAATCTGCACATGGGGAAAACTCAGCCCAAGGTCTGAACCTTGTTACAAAGGAAGCACAAATCCTCAGATAAAAGGTGTAAATTAATTTCTGTGGTTCTCAGTTAGATCTTGGATGCCCTCAGACCTTCATGGAGATTGAATCTGTGTTGTTATGCACAGTGATAAGCAGCTCCCCAGCCTGTTTGTTCACTGAACAGCCTCACAGTGAGGTGCTGCAGATGTTGCAGTTATGAAATTCCTCTCCACTGCATGCAAAAATAAAAATCCCTCCAAGAATCCAGGCTGTGGTGCAGCCCTCACCTTGGCAGGGGCTCACCTTGCGTTTGGAGAAGCTGCCCATGAGGGACCTGCTGTGCCTCTTGCTGGCACTGAAATCTTCCCCAGAATCTGCATCATCCTCCAGTTTACTCTGAAGCAACCAAAGAGAGGAGAAATAACACAGGAGCTCAGACAGAGTGCTCAGGCAGTCTCTGGATATCAGCACAAACAGGAGGGATTTTAGCACTGACTATTCTGGGTAACATCTCTGCTAAAGGGTCTGGCAAGCCTTGGCCTTGTAGTTGCTCTCACAAGAACTCTCTGATACATCATGTCAAGCATTGGGTTTAAAATACATCCAAATTCACCCCACAGAATGTTTTGGGAAGCTGATTTTTAGTTCTCATCCCTAATTTAGTTTTAATCCCTGGTTATTACACCTGCTTATTGTTGGCAGATCTCCACTGCTTTTTTCATTTGCATGGAACAATCTTCCCAAAGTTTTTGTGGCTTATTACAAAGCCTAAAATGAAAATGCCTCATGAAGTGTAGTCTGTGGGCTGAGTACATTTTTATAAATTAGAGTTAATATAAAATTAAAATATACTGAAAATGCATAGAACATAGAGAACTGAGGAACAAAAAGAGCCCAACATTCAAAAGCAGTTTTTTTATAATGGAAAATCAAAATCTTTCTGCTGAAAAGTCATTTCAGAGTACATTTCATGCTCCAATTGCTGTGTGAGCAAGATAAATAGTTTGTGTATCTGACAGTGATGTTCACCTGGCATCATCATTAACTGCATGAATTCAGCTATGAAGCTGAAGTCAATACAAGATATATTTAGTAAACAATGAAACACAAATACAATTAAACACAAATTCACCTTCTTACTATCAGACTTCAGCCCAGCCTTTCCTGAGGATGGGAGAGTGGAAACTGTAAAATTGTTTGGATCTTCACAGTCACGGATTTTGGATTCTTTTATCAGTGAGTCAAGTTTCTTCTTTGCTATATTCTCCACTCTTTTCCTGTTAGCAGATGCCTGCAAACAAAACATTGAACCATTAAGCAAGGCAATGATGAAGAAAGCATCATGTGAATTCCATGCCATGTCCAGGCTGATTCTGCAGCTGCAATAGGTGCAAGATCTATTGGGTGGAATTGATGGGAGATGCTTTAGAATCCTCTTTTAGCAGATGCCAGAGAACTCCTGTTCCCTGCTCTGTGTGCACCACAGCCCATGTGGGGAAGTGGAGAAATAAAATTAAAAATAAAAATGAAGGGTTTTCTTTTCCACTCAGGTCTTTTAAGGGATGACAGATTGTGTTCTCTCTGTAGACCCCAAGAATTCCCAGTTCCATTTGTCATGAAACAAGCTCTGATTTTCTGAACTCTTCAAAATTTCATTTTGGAAAGCAAACCAGGTGTAGGAAACCTCAGATTCAAAGCATCAGTAAATCTCAGCAAAGTGAACTGTTAATAACAAAGATGGTGCTGTAAAATACTGAAAAGTGATATGCTGACATGTAATAACTTCCAAAAAGCAAAGAAATTATTTTTCTCCTTTGGTAGTCTTATTCACAGAGAAGTTTCTCTTTTAGATCAGATCCATAATACAAAACGAGGAAATAGCCTGAGGGAGAGAGAATGAGAATGCAAACTCTCTCCAAGGCAATTTGGTTTATGTCATTAAATAGCTTTGCTGTGTTTTGTATTGTTTCTGCAAGGTGCAGTGGAATTTGCCAAAAGATTAAAGTGACAAAAAAATAGACCTTTTAAAAAAGGATGAAGAAACAAGGGATTTTCAGATTGAAACCAGCAGAGATTCTTCTTACAGTAAAAATCAATCAAGCTCAGCATTCAGCAAAGCAAAGGGATGCTCTGTAAAAATGACCACAATTTGATGTAAATAGAATATCTTCTTTTGGTTTTTTTTGTATTTCAGGGGAAGCACAATGTGATGCACTGAAGAATCATGAGATATTAATACTCTAAACTTTATTATTCTAAACTTGAAACATAAACCCTCGAGCAGATGCTGCTTCCTGTGCACTTTTGTCAATCTGCCCCCATGAAGATTTAGAACCTGAACCAGTTTTGATGAACCCCAAAGATCAGATCACACCCAAAATCCAGAGATCTCCCCCAAGGTTTCCTCTCACTGGGATGGAAGCCTTGACAGGCATTTACATTCACTTCACTTACATCTCCATTCATTAGTTTACAGTCATCATCAATCTCATCAGCACTGTCCTCATCAGAAACTTCTCCTTCCTCTGCATCCTCACTGATGTTGGCTGGAAGTTTCTTGCCCTAGAAGACAAATTTATTACAGAGGCAGGGAAGCATGCAGCTCTTGCTATGACATATTCTAAAAAAAACCCCAAATTATTCAAAGCATGTTATTTCCAGGTTCTTCTGGCTGAGAAGATATTTTTTCTGAACCTTAAGTAGCAGTTTCCTATGGTCTGCTTTTTGTGAAGTGATTTAAGTTAGGGTACAGTGATAACCAGGCAGAAATCATCACCACAAACAAGAGAAGGGAAAGGAATGAAGCAGGAGTTTACCTTAACCAGGATCTTCCCTTTAAGACTTGCTGGTGAGGGGAGTTTTGTGGAGTCATCGTTGTGCACAGAAGACAGATCCAGTTTGTCTCCCAGGATTTCTGTAAGATACTGAGCCATCTTCTTCTGCTGCACGATGCTGCAGTGGTTCTCAATTGACAGGATCACTGGGTACCTGCAAAAAGCACCAGCTGCAAATTTGGCTTTTACACCATGAGGGCTTTTCCCACTAACAGCAGAGCAGGGTCATACAGATAAACCTGCAGACAGAGCCTCTTCTACAAAGACAGCAAGTGTTGTTTCTAGTTTTAATTTCACTTTTCTCATTTATTGTTGATTATCCAGACCAAGGCCAAGGAACAACAATGCCTGGTTGAAGATAAGACTTGTGGAGCATCTCCTCCAGTGTGGTCAGTGCCAGTAAAACCACACTGATGGTGGATTTCTCTTTAGAGATTATGCTTTTTTAAGATCAGCACAACAGACAGTCTATAAAGGAGTTTTGCAGGATCAAATTATCAGGGATTCATTCATTAAAAATCAATTATTTCTATCCTGACATCTGGCCTTCATTAGCTCCTCATGAGGATTTGAGCCACACCAGGACCAAACTTTCCCAGTTGATTCTGTGGTCCCAGTTACCCTTTTTGCAAAGGTTTAAAAACAGAGCAATTTCAGAAGGACTGCCTTTGATTTGTTTACCATGACTTCAGGCAAACTGCAAAAAGTATCAGGCTCACAAGAAGTTTACCTGGTTTGAAAATTTAGTGCAAGTTTATTTTCTATTTGTAAAGGCAGATGGGCTGCTTTGGGGGAGCTACTGGAAAATTTTTACAGTGATAAAGTAATTTCTATTTAAAAAAACCAAAGGTTGCCACACACATTTTGACTGTGTGGAGGAGGAGAACAGCAACTGCCAAGGTATATGAAACTTCCCATGAATAATGCTGATTTTCTGAGCAATGTACCTGTAGGGAAAATAACCTCTTTCTGATGAACACTCTGCTTTGTCCACAATCATGCTACTCTCTCTTTGGCTCCTTTATTCCCTGACTTGTTTCCTATCCCTGGAGCACCCAGGTGTAGCCTTGGCAGCACCAGAGTGCACATCCAGAGAGACAAAGTGGTTTAACTGCCGCTAAAAACATTCACTGGCAAAACCTGCTGTTCCTCAGGTGTTGTACAAGCTCAATAAATCCAGCTCCACACCTCTGTGCAGAGTGTCCCTACTCAGCTTTGCCTTGCTGTTTCTTTCTGAAGGATCTGAAGGATTTTCCCCAGAAAACAACTCCAAATTCTGACGGGAATCCTGGTCAGGGATGTACAAGGATCCCATTCCTAGCCCTGAGACTCAGAGGTTGGCAGGCTGGATACATACTCATTCTTGATAAAGGCATATTTGTTGATAGTTTCAATCACATCTTTGAAGAGGATTTTGGAAGTCAGGGTGTATCCATGGTGGACAATTGGTTCCCCGTCTGGCCCGTCCCAGCAGTCAACTGTAGAAACAGAGACACCATCAGAGCAGGAACAGCTGGGCCAGCCTCTGTGGGGACAACAAAACCCTGAAATTCCCTTCAGCAGCCCAGCCAGGTCCATTCCCACCCTGCCCTCCCTCCACTCTGTGCTGAACATCCTTCCTCGGAAGGAATTTCTGAACTAGGCCTCGTGCTGGGACCAGGTGACTGTTCCCACTGTCTGAGAGAGCCCCAAGCAAAGAAACTCTTTTAAAAATTGCTGAGGGCTTTATGACAGGAGAGAGGTGACAGAGAGAAGCATTGCTGTCATTGTGCTCCTGCTGAACCTGAAAAGGAAAGCAGAGACTCTCAGCCAGGCTTCTCACACCACAGGCCAAGCCAAGACCTGCCCATCCCCAGCCCAGCCTGGATTTTGCCTTTGTCTAAAATATTTGTCTATTATCATATTTCCATGGAATGATTTACTCCTCTGAAGCACCCAATGGCACATCCACAATCCAACCTAAAACAAACCATATCTGCCTTCTGAAAAACTGCAAACACTTTGATGGTGAGAACATTAAGGATGATTATGAAAGAGGCAATGTCTCAGAAAGGCAGCACAAGTAGGGATTGCACAAAAAGGTCTCCTGTTCACTGCAGATACTGTCACCATTTCACAGAATACTTCCCTGAGCAGAAATACCCACTTTCCTCTCAGGTGTGGCAGGAACTCTGCCATATTTGCCAGTCTGGATGTCACAGACTTGGCTAAGGCAGAACAAGCACCAGTGCACTCTGCCCAACATCAGCATCCTCTCTATAACAGGAGTTTTACAGGTTTTTTCCTCACTACAACAATACCACTCCTGAAATGTCTGTCTCAAGAAAATTTGTCCATTCTATCACAACATTATTTTGTTGTTCTTTATGAAAGGAAAACACCATTTTCCCAGGCTTTTTCCTCTCCCCAGCTACCATGCCTTCTGCAAAAGTCATAAATCTTTCTTCAGAGAGGAGAAACAAAATTACAGAGCTCACTGGCAGCTCCTTTTTGCTCTTTACCTTCCACACAGCGACAGCCAGACTGCAGCACCCATGCATACATGTCCACCCTGGACTGGGACATCAGCTGATCTCCCATGAGGTAGGTGTTGTGTGAAGAGGTAATGAAGTAGTGACTCAGAGGGTAGCTCATGTCCTGGTTCACTTGGTAATGCTCTGGGTTGAAGATGTCCCCCGATGGACTCCGCATGTAATTGGTGAAACCTGTCAACAATCAACACTTCAAATAAGGTTTCATTAATGTTTCACAGTTTCATCCTTTTTGTTGCTGTAACCTCCCTAAAACCAGCCTAAAATGCATCCCTATATTCACCAGCATGTTTAAGATAAATAAATAGCATCACTACACCCAAACTGTCACCATGACCAAGTGCAATTATTGCTTTTCTCATTGCTTTGTACATTTTCCTGCTCTGCCTTTCCTGAGAAAAATATGTCTATTTAATCCAAATAACTTACAATTTGTGTCAAAAGATTCTGCTAGGACATTGGGTCACATGGCATATAAAAGCCTCCAGAGATCTGCAGGCATATCCTGGAGCTGCTCCTCATGAAATCTTGTAGGATCTACAGTATTGGGATGCATTGAGACAGTTTTTGATGGCCCAAAAGAAGACACTCTCCTCTCCTCTCCTCTTGCAGTATTTTCCAAAAAACAAACCAAAATAATGACAGTACACATTGGATTGTACAAGCTACACTCTCTAATTTGGAAATGACACCACAAACCTGCCTGTGGAGTGGGGAGCTCTGCAGTGCTGCACTCATGTCACTCCAGAATTGGCACTGAAATATCAATTATCTGTGGGGCTTTCAGTGATGCTACCAGAAGAATTTATTTTCCAGAGCTTGTAAAAATCCTGCAGGCATCATCACCTGGGCCCTCTGTATATTGCAATCACTACTCTTGTTCAGGAGCAAAGTTTTAGCAAGTTATGATTTAATCTTTGTGTGAAATTGCTGCTCTCAGACCTGCAGCAGACATTTGTGCACATATCACAGCCACTTTCACAATTCAGACTGACACAAAACACTGTAACTTCCACTTCAAATCTCCCCCAAAGGTTTTTCTTTCACCACCAAGGAAAAGACTCAGACTCCCATTCACACCCTGGCTTTGCTGACAGTGCTGATGCCTTTGGTCAGTAGGTTTCCGCTTCAAGACTTCCAATTCTCCTGACATTTCACTCATTCCATAAATGAATCAGTGCCCCTGTAAAAATCCTGCCAGGCTTCCAAAGGTCTTGACACACTTTGACTGTGACAAGAGAAAATGTCACCTTTATGATGGTCCTTCTGGGCTACACATTTGGTGTTGATGAAAGTTTTATTGAAGGAAAAGAGCTGATAAACACAAACAGCAGCCAAAACATTTTGAGCAGCACACTGGGACACAGTGGCAGGGAATTCAACCCAGCCCAGCTGAATATTGAATTCTTTTGGAGCACCAATGCTCAATGAGCACATCAGTGATAGAGTCAGGGTGAAAACAAAAGATGAACCAAGGCAGAGCAGCCACTGTGGCAAATGGACAGAGCACAGAGTGTGTCAGCAAACACACAGCCACCACTGGTGGCAGGCAATCAGCTCTTCCTGCAAACCATTCAGCTGCTGCAAGGTTAATTCCACCCAGCACTGGGAGGGCAGGTGCTGCAGCAGCACCATTGTTTGCTTTAAGCACTCTTGGTAAAATATGATGTTGCAATGAGTTCACACTGACTGGATTTATCAGCCCTACAAGGAAGAAAGAGGAAAGAAGGAAGCTGAGTCCCACAGGACTGCAGTGGTGACACGCAGGGAAGGTGCACTGGCTAGATCTATCAGTCCTACAAAGAAGAAACAGGAATGGAGGAAGGTGCTGGTGGCAGTGAGCCCCATAGGACTGCACCCAGGGAAGTGCACGGTGGCACTTTGATCAGCACACAAAGGTAAAGGGTTTCTTTAGAGGCTGTGAATGAGCCCATGGTCACAGGCCAGTCCAAGGGGCTCCACGACAAAAGCCAGCACAGCTGAGGGCAGGCACGGGAATGAACAGGAAAGGACAAAGAGCACTGTTCTGTTATCTCACTACTATTGAGGTGCAGCCAGGTGTGGGCAGGATGCTCCTGTCAGGGCTGCACCAATCTCAGGAATAATCAGGCAGATTCAGCTTCCATGGCTGCTGCATTTCTGTCCCCAGGGCAGCTCTGGACTTGTTTTCCAGGAGACAGGAGACATCTCAAGTCTCAACTCCACACAAAAACAAGAGAGGAATAACTCCTCTGTGTGTGTGTGCACACATGTTCATACATGATGTACCTGCACAGATTTATGATTTTTAAGCAGCTCTTCCTCCTTTATCAGCACAGCCCAGCAGTGAGCCCCTGTCAGCTCCTCTGTCGCCTCTGTTTGGGTGTTACCAGAAATGTCCTGCATTAATTAAGCTCTAGATAAGGTCTGTTCTGTTCTATGCACTTGCAGCAAGTTACTGGAGGGGTTAAGGTCACAAAGCCTTTTCCAGTTGTCTCCAAATGACCTCACCTTCTCCTTCCCCCTGATCAGGAGCAGACACCAGCACAATGTCACCATGCTGGACTCTCTCTTACCTTAACCCATAAATTCTCTGATGTTTTATCACCCATTCTGAGGCAAAGAAACAGATTTTGTTGTTGTTATTGTTTTTCTCTATGGAAACTTACAATACTTTGAAAAGCCTACTCTTTACTTTTTTAGGTATGAGGAAAGCAAGATAATGAACTTGCTTATTCATTATTTATGTGACTGCAACTGTCTGTAAAGACCAGAAAATGAAAAGAATGTCATCTGCTCCCCCACTGGCATTAGCATAAGCTTTAAAATAAATTGAAAATTTAGTCTGGAAGTAGAACAGACCTTGACCCATCCTAAGCAACCACCTTACACATTGTACCAGAAACTACCCACTTCTTCCTGCAGGAAACCAAACAACTTCTGTTCTGCCACTTTTCAGGATGACAACACACCCACAGGAACGGACAGGGCTGATTTTCTAAACGTCCAAGAACTTTTGCACAGAACCTTATTCCTCAGGAAAGTGCTCCCTTCTTGGGGCCAATAAATCTGGCTGAAGATTTACTATTTAGGGGAAAGGACTTACAGCCAGCCCCCAAAATAACAGCTACCACCCTGGTGGTGCAGCATTGGTATATTTAGAGAGAAGGCTTCAGCAGCAAAGGTCAGGAAGGCAGGACCAATTTCATCTATCATCCCACTCAGACATTTACTCTGGATCACATCACTCCTCTTATATTAAGACTTAATTTGATTTTCAAATTGATTTGATTTCCAAAAATACCTGCAGGAATGATGCAACTAAATTCAACTGTATTTTCCAAAAGCACAAATAGAGACACCTCCAGTTCCAGCTGACTTTCAATGACTGCTGCTTCATCCTGATATGTACCTTTCAAAACTCATCCAAAGAGATCTGGTTTTTTTAGGTTGCTCAGTAAATGGTAGATATTTTTTAAAAAAGCAAAAAGGCTGGAAACATACTTTATACAACATGACGAAATTCTACATCTCTATATTCTGCAAGCAGCAGCAATATTCTCCTGAGCATTGAGCCAGTTCCCTTTTCCCCACAAAAGCTGCACCAGCCAGCTTACCATCAATTCCCAGGGCTCCCTCCTTCTTGTTCTCTGGGCATGGCTCAAACTTGCTGATGATTTCCAGGCAATGTTCTTTAGTCACATTTGTCATCTGGAAAAGCAGCAGAAATGCAGTGTTAACCATTAATCACAGCTCCTCTGAGCTCTCTCCATCTCCATCCAACAACTGGGCAGATAATCCACGGTGGGAATGAGGATTTCCAGCTCCCCAGAGGGATTCCCACTCCTGTCAATCAGTGTCAGGTCAGATCAGAAGGCGAGCTCTCTGTGAAAAGTTTCTGTGCTATTGGCAGCTGCCTGATGCCAGAGTTCTGCTTTGTAGGTCAGATCTGTTGTTAGGCACCACAGAGCGTCCAAACAGAACGAGCTTTGCCACAAACCAATGGGATCTCTTCTCTTGTAGGATTAGAGGATTAGTTTGCATTATCAAAGGGTTTTTTTCCCTTTAAAATAAAACAAGAAAATGTCTCATCTTTATGCAGCAGACAGAAAAATCTGTTAGTAGCAGGGAAACAGAGAAACAGGACATAATGTTCTCAGGGAATCTGCTAACTTCAAGGTTGCTCTGCATTCTCAACTGAAAAAGAAAAGAGTACAAAGGGAAATATTTGTCTGTAAAGGTTGTCATTTATGAAACCAGGGTCATTAATGCTGAGCTGTAACTTTCTTTACATAATGCAGTGTTTTAGTAACTTAATTTTAACACAATTAATACTCCTGCTATTAACTGTTGATGTATTCTCTATTATCCTGACATTATTTAACATTCCTGTCCTGAATGCTCCAGCAAATCCTTTCTATTAGATGCTGTACATGAAAACACAGCCCTTGTCATCAGAGTGCAATAAAGTGACCATCAATCTGGCAACACAGAATCTTTGCCTGGGGGAAAATGAAACCACCAGCACATCTGCAGCAAGATCAATGCCTTTTCTGGCAATTTAAAACCTACTAAATAAAAGTAAAAGAAGAAGACAAAAATCTCTAACTCTGGATTTGTACATCGATGATCCTGGGTTCAAAAGATGAAGCTCTGGAACACCAGGTTTGCCTGGAATGGAGTAAGGGTGTTCATGTTGTATGAGAAAAGGTGGCAAGGGAGAGAATTGCCCCAGGCAGGATTTGGCCATGTCAGTAATTAGCTGAGTTGATTTCTGTCCTGTGGTGAGTGTTCATTTTCCCCTCAGCATCTGGAGGATCAATTGACCAATGAAATGGAAACACAGCCCACTTATCTAAGAAGATAACTGCCAGAGAGGTGGATTTTTTTATTCATTCCTTTCATGGACAATGACTGAAAATCATGGACATTTATGGCTTATAGGCATGAAGCTCCAGAGGAGACCATGAGAGGAAAAGGGCAAAGAAAAGTCAAAACATTTGTTCCTGCAGCACTGGACTTAAATCACTCTGAGAAAATTCCTTAGGTACTACAATGTGTTTCAAAAACTCTCCTATACATTAATCATCCTCTCAACTGCTCCTTGAAAGATAATCTTCCAGTTTACACACTGAGATAGTGTGACAAAGTAATTCAGAGTTTCATCATGGGCTGTGTGCTGTGTCACAAGCAGAGCCAGGAACACCAGCTTTGCTCCAAGGTACTGAATACTGGGAACAGACAGATGCTGATGGGATTGTTCAAGGGGAACACATGAAAAAAGAAAGCAATTCTAGAGATTATATTTAGAAGCACACTAAAAGAGCCTACAGGGCAAAAAGGTAGTGAAAGCAAGAAAATTCAAGAAACAGTCTTAGATGAAAATCAAGACACATCTGTCTCTTTTTCACATGAACAGCATCGAAGTCCCCACTCCTTTTTAAATTAATTCCCAGTGGCAAGCAGCAGGCCTGCAGCTGGAATCCTGCTCCTGGCTTGGGCCTACCTTCTGCTCAGTCTCCAAGAAGCGTTTCAGGTCATCTGTGTCCAGGTAGTCCTTGTGGTTGCTGTAGGTGAGCATCAGCAGGTACAGATCGCGCCGCGTCGACATCATCTTGTAGAAGGCACAGAACTCCTCGAAGTCCAGCGTGCCCTGGTTGTCATCTGTGTCAGCCTCCTGCAGCACACAGCAACCACACAGTCACAACCCAACTGCCTGCACCAATTTTAGATAAATAAACAAACCCCTGCATGCGAGTGAAGCACTGGAATTAAATGCAGGTTGAAGCTGCGTGATGTGGCTGATGGAACTGACTGATCTATCAGCCTTGTCACAGGAATCCCCTGCACAGCTTTGAACCTCTCCCATGGACACATCTATGCCAAAAACAACATTGAAGGTTTTAATTGTTCCACAGGGAACCCTGCTGAAGGATTTCTTCTGTCTATGGCAATTAAGTGAAGGCAAGTTCCCCTCCAACAATATGTGTGTGTCTGGCAGAATTACCCACTCACATCTTCAGAATATCATTGGAGCCCAAGTCATCTTGAAATTAATTTTCTATCCAGGATTTGAGAGGATATCTGTAAAATCCATGGCCATAAACTAATAAGATCTGGAAGAATACTAATTTTGCAAGCAAAGAAAAAAATCATCAGGGATTTCACATAAAGGCTTGCTGGTCCCTGCAGGGACTTTGTGATAACAAAAGCTACACATCTCCATTGTTGCTCACTAAATCGGGCCAAGGTCAGCAAAACGCAATGTCAAACAAACAGCTCTCAGCAGTTCCAAAATCTGACTGATACAGAAGTTTGCATGCTGGGTATTTTATTAGTACCAGCTACCAGAGGATATTGGATGCTTTATTTGATAATAATTTTAGAGAGAACATTATTGGAGGAAGAAACATGACTGGGTTTCTGACCTAAAAATTCTAGCAAAAGGGCAATCTTGGAACTGTGTGCTTCACGTTATGTAACACCAGAAGGTACCTGGTGTGTTGCCTTTTTCTGTGCATAACAATTTATCTGTGACGTGTTTCTGGAGCTCTTTCCAATTTACCAAATGGACTGTGTAGTATCTCTCAGTAGAGTGGAAACAAACCAGCTGCTGAAGTATTTGCTATCTCTCCTACTGGATTTTGTGTTAAATCCTTACTTTTTCAGGAAAAAAAATAATTCTTACCTTAAACATTTGCTTGACTTTCTGTCGGGGTAGGTTCACATTCAGTTTGTGCATGAGCTGGAGCACTTCACTAATACTCAGACTGCCATCCCCATTTTTATCTGCCTCATCAAATGTCTGCTTCAACCACATTGAACAGGAGTTAAGGAACAGCATGGAATATTGAAGGATATTACTGAACATCATGGATATATTGAAGGATATTACTGAACATCATGGATATATGATTCTTTTTCACATTAGGAAACCCTGCAAATGAGACTGGGAATGAAAGGTCAAGCTAATATCTAACTCTCCTCATATTAGTTCAGTAACAGCTTCTAGGCTTGCTGTGCTCAACATGCCACATGTGCTCTGTGCCTATTTGACAACACAGAAGAAAAATTTCTGAGTGAATCTCAGTGTTACATTGTGATGGTGTTTGCAGGGGTCTCAGGATGAGGGAAGAGATGAGGATCTGATTCTATGTTTCAGAATGCTGATTTATTATTTTATGATATATATTATATTAAAACTATATTAAAAGAATAGAAGAAAGGATTTCATCAGAAGTCTAGCTAAGAATAGAAAAAGAATGGAATGATAACAAAAGCTTGTGGCTCGAACTCTCTGTCTGTGCCAGCTGACTGTGATTGGCCATTAATTGGAAACAACCACATGAGACCAATCACAGATCCACCTGTTGCATTCCACAGCAGCAGATAACCATTGTTTGCATGTTGTTCCTGAGGCTTCTCAGGAGAAAAAATCTTAAGGAAAGGATTTTTCAGAAAATATCATGGCTACACTACATCACCAAATTAAATGGATGGTTTTACACTGGGAATGAGACTGAAGAATGTAGCTGTGTCTTTTTCAGTCCACTGCACTCAGTCATCTCCATCTCCAGAGCAATCCTCTTCAGGAACTCTGTCTCTGGAACCAGGGAATACAGTGGGAACTGCTCTGAAGCTCGGAGCCTAGTGCTTACTTGTAGCAAAGCAAACACTGTAAGGAATCCTGAGCTCGTCCCAGGCAGCACAGGAAGGATATTGGTCTCTGGTCCTTTGGCGTTTGGAGAGGCTGTCCTCGTCACTGATGCCTGCCATCAGGTACTTCAGCCCTGTGATCCAGGTGCGTGCCTCCTCGGCGCTGGAGGACACCAGGTCCAGGGACTCCATGTGGTCCCCGTAGTAGATGCTGAAGCAGCAGTTGGGGTCGAAGCTGCCGTCGGCATAGCGCTGGAAGATCTCCGACTGCTTCCCCTCACACACCTCCTGGATGGAGTCGATGGAAACTGCAGGGACAGCAATGGCTGGGAGCAGGCCCAGAGACATCCCAGGGAGGGAGAGCCCAAACCCCACCCTGCAAGGCCCCAGTTCATACAGCATACAGGGGTTGCCTCTGACTCATTTACAGCACCCTACACCCCTGGAACCTGCACAGCCAACCCCAGCACCTTCAGCTTCATAAACAACCCATCATTAAATCATTTACTGCCCTTTAAAGTCAACTACAACACTGTGGAATCCTTTGAACCCTTCAGGCAAACCCCCAGGGCCTTGCCTTGGAAGAAGGTACCATAGATGGAGTTTTCCCCACCTAGGCTGAAAGAGAGGACTCAGCCCATGGTGCTCTGCAGCACTATTGCCAATCTAATGTAGATTGCTTCCCCCATTGGCCAGATGACCCTGCCCACCCCAATTATTCATCCCTCAATGCCCCTACAGGTTGCTGCCCTTTGCCCAGCCCCTTTTCCCTCAGGTCATTGGCCACTGACCCCATACTTAAGTCTGTGCACAGCACATGCTCTTGTCTTTTGTCCCTGATTTCCCTTCAGCGTGGTGGAGCAAACCTTCACTGGAATTTATCATACAAAAGGCCCTTCTGCCTCTCTTTGCTGAGCTACCCGTGGTGAGTGTGGTGGGTGGACTTGACTGCTTTCCCTGAATGCTTACCCAAGATAGTGGATGGTGTTACCTATTTCCCACTAAGCTTTTCCACAGGAGATGCTCATTGTGAAATAGGCAACACCATCCACCATCAAAACCCCACACTGCCACACAGCACCTCTCACTGAGCCAGACCCTTCATTCTCCTTTGTTTACAAGTCCCCAGGAGGGGTCAGAGGGGGGTTTCTGTGGCTGACACTCACTTTTGGCTTTCTCATTCTTCCGAGAGGGTCTCCAGCGAATGCAGGACCTGTGGTCATCCAAGTAGTAGAAGCGGACGAGCCCCTTGGAGCCTCCTCGGAGTTTGATCATCTGGGTGCCCGCCTGCATGGAGCTCATACATCTTTCCACTGAGAGGGGAATGAAGAGAGAGCAGTGAGCCAGACCTTGCTCCCTCTGGAATTGCCTTTACAGGATGAAAACACATCAAGCAGCTGCCAAGCCAACAGCTCAAGTCAAAGGAGAAGGGTTCCTGTAGTAAGAGGTCAGGTGTTAAGATCAAAAAGTCAGAAAGATTCTTGGTGGCTGTGGACTTACCTGTAAATGTGAAAGTTTTCATTCCCATATTGATTTATAGGAAATGATCATATGTTGGGACCAGCACAAGGTATGTGCCTTTCTCAAGACCATCTCAAATCTGAGCTCCTACAACATGTAAACCTTGTGCTGGACACAGGCTGAAATTTCACCTGGAAACTGGAATCCTTGGCCAGCAAGGTCCCACTGCTCCTATGGATTAAGTCACTGATCATCTAGATTTGCTTAGCAAGAACCTCACAAACTTTTCATCTCCCAAATCCCCCAAACCCCCATTTTCCAAGCAGGAGATTTCTCACCTGTGCTGTACTTTGCCTCTGGGCCTCAGGACCCATTCCATTCCTGAGGGTTTGGCAGAATCCCAGACAGTGCAGCCTTAAAAGCCACGAGTGTGGGGAGAAGCTCCCTGCAAGGGTCTGCTCTGCCCCTGCAGGGACCCTGCCCTATCCTGGGAGCCAGGCTGGGCCTTTCTGGAATCCAGCTGCTGCAAGGACTGAGCTCAAAAACCTACATCCAACTGTGAGTGGCTGGCTCTGTCCCAGCAATAAATGCAGACTCACATTTTCTGCCAAGTCTCCCATTTATTTCCCCTGATGACAGAGCAGAGCCTGTGACCTGATTTTCCTCTGACTTTCTGCCTGATCCGTTTAAGTAAAATTAAAACTATTACTGTGTTCAACATTCTTTTTTTTTTTTTTTTTTTTCAGCCCTAGAGATGAGAAGTGAAAATTACTGCTGAGATTCTGGATCGAAGAATGAAAATTAATACATGCAGTACACATTCTAATTCAGAAATAAATGCAAGGAGATTCTGAGGTCAGCTTTCTTTTATCAATCTTCTGCCATCAAGATAAAAGATGAAACAGTGTCCAGATGAAAACACTGATTTCACATGCTCCAAAATGCATCAACATCAACACAACAACTTGGGTGATTCAAGTCCACCTCTCAGGCAAAGGCAAAAGCAAGGTAGGTAAAAAGAAATGGGAAAAGGCTTTGATGTCCCTGTGCTTTAGAGCTCATGTTCAGATAAAGTCAATTAATTCACTCTGGAAAAGGTTCAGCAAAATAGACTCATTTGAAAGCAGACCTCTATGGTACAAGAAAATTTTAATTTGCAGGCACAATTCTGTAGAGTTCATTGTCCATGTTAATAAAATATTCATGGAGGGAAGGTGTGGAATTGAGAGCAAGATAATCCCTGGTGTAACATTTTACTTCTTAAAGCTGGACCCTTGTCTTCAGGCACAGATACCTTTAGAGAAAATCAATGTTCAGCAGGTATCACCATAAAGGCAAGAGCTGTGCCAGAAACATCCACTGCAACATCAGATCCAAACTCAGCCTCTCCCAGACACTCAATCTTTTCAATATCTGCTTTCATTCTGATTCAGAAGAAGAGAAATGTTTCTCAGATTAACTGAAATAATAATTATGGGAAGCTTGAACTTATTTTCATTTCACAAGGCTCATAGGGTTTTTGAAAAAAAAAAATCAGTCAAAATAGCTAATAAAAGAATTTCTCTGAACAGTAATCACACACACTTCAAATCACATTAAATTTCCAACTTTCTCTTTGGGAATTATAGCAGTAAATAATCTTATTGGAAGAAACCAGAAGAGTAGAAATGGGAAAAGTATCAAAGATCACACCTGTTACAAAGCAGAACATAATGAAGAAGCACCAAAATAAAACCACACTTTCTGCAACACCCATTTACTTTGTTTTTGCATGAAGCAGGAACACGTTCTCTGCTGTTAAAATTTTAATAAGCATCCTTAGATTGCTTTTTCCATGCTGCTGTTTATTTTGCTGCAGGATTTCTCCCCCAAACCACCCTGAGCACCTCACAGCTGCCTGCTGCGTTTCCAGCTCCTCTGGACTGAGCTTGGGTGATCCATGGCCAGCCCCAACATTTCAGGGTTGTTCAGGTTTTGGGGATGGTGACACAGGGAAAGGAGGGCACAAGAAATCCCTCCCTTCTGTGTGAGAGCAGATTTTGTGGAAGGAAAACCCCAAAGGGAATGCAGAGGTGTTTGCAAGGGCCAGGAGATGGAGCAGGGGCATTTCCACACCTGTCCCTTCTGGGGACTGAAAGTTCAGAGCACTACAGAGACTGGGAGAAAGAAAAAAAATAAAAAAAGAAAAAAGAAATCCTAGTGGTACTTCTATCAAACAGAAAATGATATGGTTTTTTCCCTGAAGTCTTTCACAGCATGTAAGTGAAAAGGGCACACTGCTGAGAAGTAGAACTGCTTCTCCTTGCCATTGTTCACATTCCTTCTTTAAGGATTCATTCCTATACTTCAGATAAAAATCCCCCAGTCTTGCAATGAATCAGGTTTTTGAAGAAATGGCTCTTAACTATCTTCAATTAAGGCTGAATTACAGCTTTTCTGTTTTTCACTTCATTAGTTCCTTTTTTTTTCAGAATTCAGCTTATGTTCAGCTCTCTTCTGATCTAATGAGTTGCCTCAATTTGCATCAGAACAAAAAAATTGTGGAGAGAAGATGGATCTCTGTATACTGCAGCACAGAGCACTGTCAGAGCAGAGAGGAGCAGGGAATAGAAACGTGGAACACCCAGTTCCACACGGGACTGATGCAGCAAAAAGACTCCCAGTGATTTCTCATGCTTCTTAATAACATTTATATTTACTACACAAAGTGTTAAAGTAACAATAAATAGCAAAACTAAACAAACCATAAACCCTACAATTTGTCCTGAAACAAGGGGGGAAAAGGAGACTGATATCATTCCTATTGTTAGCAAGATGTTCTAGTGTCTGCAAATTAATTATTTATGGTTCAGTAGCATTATTGTCTTTTAGGAGTCTCTGAGTTTGATATAAATATGTGAAGGAGTGGGAGTATTTTAGCATGTGGGGATGAAAAGAAGTCAGGAGATTGAGTCATTGAGTATTTTTGTACATGGACCAGCTTTGTCAAATATTCCCATCCCTGGGCTCGAGGCAGCCCCAGGTTGTGTCACACCTTTGCCCCAGGCAGGCTTAGGGACAGGGAGCATCAAACCCCTCTGCCCCAGAACAGATCCTGGAGGGGTGAATCCCAATTGTGTGCCTCACCTCAACAACATCAGGAGAGGAGAGCAGATGCCAGCAGCTCATTTCTGTCCAGGAGATGTTTGTGAGCCCAGAGAAACCCCCCCAGTACACATGCACCAGAAGGGCAAGAAAATATCCCCTGAAAATATCACCACCAAACCAAAACAGCCTTCCCACACACAGCCAGAGGACTCCCACACTTGTCACACATTCAGCACTGCCAATCCATTGAAGACATAATGACTGCCCCATTTTTTTAAAGTCTCACTGGAAATGGTTGCACAGCTATAAGTGGCTCATCAATATGTAAACCAAAGAGCTGGCTGCAGCTATTCCTGCCAGGAATATCACTTGCTTTCCAGACAGGAGGCATAAAATCTTTTTAAAAATCAATATATCAATATAATGATATAAAATATGTAATGTATCCAAGTACATATCCAGCAGAGTGTGTTGGGAATTCTGTCCAGAAGATATTTTGCCAGTCCTGCCTAAGAACTGGTTGTGGAGCTCCTGGCCCAGGCACACCAGGCTCACTCACATCACTGCATTGGATCCAGTTAAAAACCAGATCACATCCAAACTCATTAATCTTCATTTGTTTCATTTTACATCCCTCCAGCCTAATGAACAGGTCCCTCTCACCTTTTAAACCAACCACCTTTTTCCCAGCACAGCTTTGTGCCCCTTGTTGGCTCAGTGTCTCAAGCTTCACTGAAGTCCAGGACTTTTCCTGTTCTGCTCATTGGCCAAAAAATCTGGAAGTGTCTTTGGAAAAGAAC
The DNA here is from genome assembly GCF_028018845.1 of Melospiza georgiana. Lineage (NCBI taxonomy): Eukaryota > Metazoa > Chordata > Aves > Passeriformes > Passerellidae > Melospiza > Melospiza georgiana. The sequence goes on from NC_080451.1 coordinate 8,959,941, forward strand.
ATTTCTCTATGATTCTGCCAGCAATGGTTGGGACAATGTTTACTATGTCAAGAGATGATGTAAGACTGAACCCATCTTTAAAACACACCACTAATTAATGAGGTGTTAATGGGAGATGTTCTTAATCCTGTGGAAATTAGGGGCTTGATTTGAGGTCAGGCTGTCAGCTCTCCATCCCTCCATCAGCCACCAGCACCCAGGGAAATGCAGAAGCAGAGTAGGATGGTGTTTCTCCTCTGCAAAAATTCCCAGTGCTTGCTGAGCTATCTATGTGTCCAACTTTCTTGCTAAAAAAAAATCTTTGATCGATGAAGCTGACAGATAAATAGGACAGAAAAGTGCTCAAGGAATGGGTGGCTCTGGTCAGGCTGCAGATTTCCTCACTGGCCATGCAGAAGTGGCCCAAGAAGATTGTTATTAAAGTGCTTTTACTAGAACAGCTGTTTTCTCTGGCCATCTCTAATTAGGTTTGCTGGGTTTATTAGCTATTTAAATGAAAGGCTGCTGTGAGCACCCAAAGGGGATCCTTCTCACAGAGCCAGTGAAGCTTGAGAGTTTTGTGTGTCTGTATTCAGAAAACAGCTTCTAAACAGTGCAGGAGGTGTGGATCAAGACAGCACAGATACTGCCAAATGCTCATTTTTAAAGCTCTTAACTACAAATAAAATGGAAGAGTTAAGAGGTGTACAGTACTGGCAGATAGCAAAACTGTTGTGCTGTGGGTAAGGAGAAGGAGACAGAGTCTATGCAACAGAATTTTTAAAAGGGTCAGCAAGTTTCAAAATGTACAGCTTTCTCTAGCTTGTCCTGAGGAACATAAATCAATAATGAAATTATAAGTGGGGGCTTGCTGAAGACAAAAAGAACTGCACTAACATCAGACCAGGGCTGCCTCCTCCTTCCTTCTTTTCTGCTCCCCACGCTGCTGCTACACAAAGGTGCCACTAACTAAGATTTCAGCATGAAAGATTTAAAGGTGTCACCATTTCAGGGAATGCAGGGGTTCAGATCTTACCAAAGTGGCCAATTTTCCATCTCGGAGAGGCGACGATGCTGCCACCAACCCAGAAAAAGTCTTCAGCCAGACGAGCCACTGAGAACTTATTCTGAAGCAAGGGAGATTTGGAGATATCCATCTCTGAGCTGGACTGGAAACAAGCACTGATGGCCTTGGGGGGTATCAAAATTTTATAGTACACATTCTCCATGTAGCAGAATAAAAATGTTATCAGAAAAATAGAAAATAGCCATTGATTTCCAAAATCCAGTGGTGTTTTTCAGGTATTTTCCAGGTTGTTTCAGAAAAGTTTCTTAGCTAAATTAAGCCTCTTTCACAATCCAGATTTAGAACATTAAAATCCCAATAAAATCCTTTTTATTGTGATCTACCTGTGACTACTTTGGAGGCTTGGGTAGGCTTCAGTTCAAGATTTTAAAGAAGACACATGATGGAGCATGAGGCAATTTGGCATGTAGATGAAACCATTTCTGGACAGCAAGGCCTCCTGATGATATTCTTTTCCTCCTGCTGATTTTCTTTTTCCTTTGGTACTTTCCCAACTGCTTGGCATCATCAAGACATTACAGCAATTTATAGTTGTTGGCTCCTCCACCACTTCCTCCTCCTGACAGTGATTCCCACAAGGAGAAAACCCTTTCCTTTCTTTGGTCACAAACAGATTTGCAGGTTCCACTCTTTCAGGGGCTCTACCTGCTCTTCAAAACCAGCCAACAACATCCCCTGCAGTAAATAATGCACAGTTAACAGCACAATCCATTCCCCTCTCTGCCCTCCTGAGCCACCCTTGCCTCTCACTGTGGATCTGCCCAGGTGCATAAGCTCTTCAGTCTCTTTCCAGGGCTGGAAAAAAAAAGAATAATCACATTTTCTTCTCATACAGCTCCTCAAAATATCATAGTGCCAATCTTCTTCTCTTCTCTGAAGGTTCTCCTCACTATTTTAATGGGCATTTCTGATAAAAGAAAGAATATTTCTCTCTAGGCGGCAAAAACTAGATACGATGGAAACACAGCAACACATGTTTGCTTCAAATCCTAAATCCATCACAGGCACTAATCCTAAAGCTGTGCTCCTGCCCTATCCAGTCAAGGGATTTAGGTGACATGTTACAACTGGAAAAAAAAAAAAAAAAAGTTTCAAATAATTGCATTCTTTTTCTGCTTCTCTTCTTCATCTTCTCCTCCTCTTCCTTCTTCTCCTTCCTCCCCAGTATCTTTCCATGTCACCCTCTATTTAGGGATGTCTTTACAGCCACAGAGGATCTTGCTCAGGGCACAACCAGGCAGCTCCTGTGCCCAGAGCTGCTGGAACAGAACCAGGAGCACTGAGGGGGCTCGGGGACTGACAGATAAAAGCAGGTGAGGATGAATTTTTAAAGAGCACTAAGTCACTACCTCATTCCATGTGAAATGCACCCATTGAGCTGCAAATACAGAAATCTGTCACATAGGTTAGCACTTAAGCTACATTAAGTTTTAAGTACAATAGACAATCTCTCTTGCCATCTGTGATCTGTACAAGGAGCCTCATATGCTTCTACCCTGATGAGCTAAACACAAATTGCCCATTTAAAAACACATTCATTAAGTGCTTCCTACTCTTCCTTTCACAGTTTGAAAAAAGCTTTGGAGTAGTTAATTCTGGAGATGATTCACTCTCAATTACAAGTTGTTTATTTCACCTCCAATGCCCAGAGTTCTTATACTGGGCTTGACTCAGAGTTTAACCACAGATTAATTCCAAACTAGAATAAAGCTGGGTCTGCACCACGGGAGGCAGTGATGCTATGTACACTCTTGCCACTATTTATTTAAACATTTCAACCACAGACTTCCACCCTCCTAAGGCATCTTTCAGGAGCAATTTAGTGAGATGACTGCAAACTGTCATCAGGGAAAGAGCAACTTCTCCTGCAAAGTGCTCAGAAGGATGTATGCATCCCACAGAAAACTCTGCCCTGAAGGGAAGAACAAAGGGAACTTTGTTCTAGAGATCCTAATCCTTCCTTCACGTGAAGCCTGGGCCAGGATGAGAGCTGGGATCTGTGAGTTTCATTGTCTTCTCTATCACCTGCTTCTCTGAATTCCCCAAATAAACCCATAAACATCTTTGTGTAATGTCCATGCTTTAGAAACACCACTTTAAATGGTGAGACTGTCACTTTCCTCCTAGGAAAGGAGAGAGAATTTAGAGGCTCTCATTTACAAGGAGACAGAGTTAAGGCCAATTTCTGCATAAACCAAAAGTATTGCAGCTGTTCAGCTCCTTTTTTCCCCCTCTTGCACTACTAATCAGGTTTCCTTGCAGTTTTCCAGGCTGTGCATGCAACAAAATCAGTGGCAGGCACAGAATGCTAAAGGTTCTCCCTTCAAAATTCAAATATCAGCTCTGCCAGGACATCCCAGAGTCTGCATTCACCATTTATGTGTTATCAACCTGGGTACAAGGGGAAGGGAGGAGAAGAGGGAAATGTAACTCCCATTGCAGCATTGCTCAATATATTGGTTTCATGGTTCATAATTAGAATTCTGCAAATGCAGGGCTTCAAATATGGATTTGGTTTTATTTAAGTAGAGAGAAATGCCAGTGATTTATAGCACTGGAAAAGAACTATTACAATATTCAAGTTAAAGTTAGATTTTTAATCCTAAGAGCGCACAGAGAAGGTTAATTTAAATTATTTCAGTTCACTATCCATACACCCCTTCAGGCCTCCTAAGAAAATCCTTGTGGAAAATAAAATCTTTTAGAAGGCTCCTCCATTTGTTATACTGGATAACACTGGAAAAGCAACAGGGAATAATGAAGGGTTAAATTGGACACAATCCCTCTCCCAACTCTTAAGCACACTGAGCTGAGGACTTAGGATCTAAGCCTACTGAAATGGGTTTCTATTCTTGCCTCTCTTGACATCCTCAGAGCAATCTTGCTCACCTGACCCAACTGGGAGATTAAAGACTTCTTTCCACAGCACTTCAGGAACTTATTATTGTCTGAGTGTAACAAAGGCTCTTCATGCCACGAAATGGATTTTAAAACCAACATTGTCTGAGTCTCCAGGCTAAAAATGGAACTCAGAGCACTTGAACAATGCTGGAATGTCAGAATCTTGCAGAGGAAGAAAGTCTCTTGGAGAGTGCCAGAGGAGCCAGACTCCAGCCCACAGAAAGAACATCTTGAGGAAGACACAGGAGCACAACACACATATGGTTTGGGAGAGGGAGAAAAGGGAACAGGATGGAGATCCTCCTGAGACAAATGGGTTTATCACAAATGCAATCCTTCAGGATGGAGGGATTCACTTGACTGCTGAGGGGTGGGAAAAGTGTGAACAGTTATGTAATACAAAAGGAAACAGCTGCAGACCTCAAAGTAGAAAAGCCAAGCCTAGAAATTTCAATATCCTGACTGCCAAATACGTGAAATGTTACAGAGCTGGCAATGTGTTTGACCTGCAAATCCACCAGGAGCAGACCTGTGCCTTCCCAGCCCTGCACTCCCTTTGCCTTTGCATGGACACACTACAGACCCAGTTCACCAGATTGACAAACTGACCTGGTCACAGGAGGCTGATTCTGAAACACTGAGCTGTTCATGGGCAGCTTTAGTGATACACACAAAATCTTTGATGCAGCTGCTCCCATTCCCCACTTCCCACCCAGGGAAATCTCGCTCCTAATGGCTGTAGAATCACAAGAGAATTATTAACAGCAAGACAGTCATAAAATACAAGGAGGAAACAGAAGATATCAGTGCCTTCTGGCACATCTCTCTCTCACTTTTACCCTTCCTGTTGCACTTTCACCAGTCAAAATACCCTATAAAAACTGCAGAAACTCCATTTACAGCTACATCTTAGCTACCCCAGCCAAGATCTTCATAGGAGTTAGCCAGCCTGTTACCACCTTGTGAAGCACTAAATGCAAAGATGTTTGTGAAATACCAAAAGCAAAAATATCACTAAATACAAGTCAGGAACACTCTCAGTTATGGTAAAGGGTGAAAACCCCACATACATAGGCACAAACACAAGCAGCAGGAGATGACTGGACTTGAGAAACCAAAGGTGAATGATGCCCATTCACTACTCCTAAACATGTGATTTATGTACCTTCCCTTTCCCCCAGAAATGCTGCTTCCCAGAGGGCTAAAGCAGCATGAACTGGGCAGCCAGGCCAGCCAGCTCTGCTGCAGCTTCTCTTCTCTCAGCTGGAGTCATTTGCCTTTGTGTTTCCAATGCACTCTGCATTTTCACAGCTGTGTCTGCATGCAACAGCTGCCCACTGCTTTCAGTGTGGGCTCTTCCCAAGAAGAGGGATTTGGGGAGCAGATGCTGATGGGAAAAAAAGACATTCACGGTTACATTTTCTATTTTTGTCTTTCAGCTAAAAACTTCTGTATTAGTTCTATCAAGAATTGACTGAATCAATCACTTTCAGATGGTTTTGGCTCAGAAAGGCCAGAGCACCTGCTCTGGGGCCACAACCTTATCCCAACTGTGCATAAGCTGCCTTTTCCCTGATTCTGTTCCAGCTCCACCCTCTGCCATGGGCACGGGCAGAGCCTGCCCGACCATCTGGACAGCACCTCTAAGCACAGTAATCCCCCCTCGAGATTAACACTGCACATCTTGCCCAGATCAAGTGGAATTCAGGTTATTCCATGGCCCCTGTGCCTCACCCACCAGGCCTCCATGTGTAATATTTGTGCACTGCATATTCAGCAAGTTATTTAGCTTGTCTGAAATCCACCTCTCTTCAGCATCCATCCACTGGGAGAGGCTGTAAATCACATTTTCCTGGTGCTCCTTTCCATGCTGGAGTTCACAGTGGGCAAACCCTGGCACAGCTGCTTTAGGCAACCACAACCATGAACTCCCCAAAACTGTTTGGAAAGTCCCATTATTAAAATGAACCAGTTGTGAAATCCCTTAAATTACTTCATTCACTTCAAGGAGTGTTTGTGGAATGGGGACCCATTAGCAACAACGGCACTAATTTAATGACAATTACTCTGCCTCCTGCCATGGTTTTAGTTCTCTTGGGCTCATCTGGAAAAAAATGATGCAATTATTTTAATTAAGTGAGAACAGTGATTTGAGCTGCTGAAGTCTTTTCCTTGCAAAGCTGTGACAAACAAATTTTGTCAGTTGTAGAAAAATGTCAGCATAAAATGAAGATTTTAAGACTATAAATGGTGCTCTGAGGTCACCTTGTCTCCAACCACCAACTCGTGTAAGAAAATGTTCCTACACACCTAATTGAAGTAAGATCATAAACCCTTTACATTTAAAGGTCTTTCAGTGCTTGACCATCTGTTCAGGGCCATAGGGCATAAACACAGAGAGGGAGATTAGGGCAGGTTGGGACAAAAGCAATCCATCAATATGATTACTCCTTCTAGGAAAACCCCTCTAAGAATTCAAGAATCCAAGGAAAAATGGGCACAGGAATGCAAGACACGTTGAAAGACCTAATATTGAAATGCATCACCAGAAAGTGATTTTAACTCACAAATTTTACTTCTGTATTTGGGATGAATTTTAATGTATTCTGTCTGTATAAATGGAGAACTGTTCCAGACCTTCCTTTTGAGCCATGTACATTTTGAAATATGTGACAGACTCCCTATTTCTTCAAATATAGACCAGTTTCATGAAAGATGGGGGAAAAAAGGAGCTGCAATGGCTCTAGGAATAACTCAGTCTCTGTCTTCATTCAGTGCTTTTCTCAGCTTCTGTGACATCCAAGAGACAGCCTTATCAGGCTGTTCTTTAAATCTCCCTTAACTCACCAAAAACTTATCACTCAACAGAACCCAGCATCTGTAAATCTCAGAAACCAATGGCAGGTCCTTCTGGAGGCTTGAAAGATGACCATAATTGTGGTTTCCTTTGAGCAGGAACCTCATGGTGCAATCCCAGAGGAGAAAATCACCAGCAGAAAACAACACAGAGAGTGCAGGGTGCTGAGCTGGAGCCCACAGCAAGCTCAGGGGCTGCAGGCTCACAGCTGATCCCCAATTTCATCTGGTCCTGGATTCAGCAGGGCTCAGGTAAATGTACAGGAAGCAAAGTAATTGCTCCTGAGCTCTTACAGGAAATCTGTTTCTATCTTTTGCTATGGCCTCCAATATCCACCTCAGCCCGAAACAAAGCATCCTGACAGATTCATTTCTCCCCAGGGCTTAGAGCCAGAAGATAAGCAGGCATTTGAAGGCTGATGCAAGTGTCAGCTCGCTGGCTGAACTGGAAAAATGGGCTTTCAGGAAAATATTTTACAGAGAGCCACATTTAACAGCGGTTCTGGACTTTGTTCAGTACTGGCAGGTCCACATTCACTCCATGGCAGATCACATCATGTCAAAAATTTAGTTGCTCTCTGCCACATAATGTCTTTAGACCTACAGAGGCCAATATTGATTATCCCTCTGTAATTCCCTGAAGTGGGAAAGCTTTCCCATTTAGCTGGACTGGATTCACACCCCCCCCACCAGTGATTGTCAGGGACAGAAGGGATATGAATCAGCAATCTGCACGTATGCTACCAGCTAATTTGGAGATGTGCACTTAGCATTAACATGACATTTTCTTTGCAATGTTTCCCTAATTTTTTAAATCTAGTTGAAGATGAGGCATCTGGAAACCATCTCTACTTGAGGGTTAGATCAGCAGAAACATCTTCAGTAAAAGGCAAAATCAGGAGCAGTGATGTGGAGAACCAGAGAACACCTGAGTATTGATCTTCCCCAGTAACTTTGTGCAAATGCTGTTCCTGGGAGTCTGGAGCAGTTTGGAGGCTGAAATTCTGCAGCCACATCCATGAGCTGTTCCACTGGAAGATGTTTGCCAGCTGCCACGTTTTTGAAGGATTTCCCCAGACAAGATGCTTCTCTCAGGACATGGCCCATTCTCCTCCCAACAGCACTGACAGTATCAGCTGTTTGTTTACTGATAGCTGAGCATTTCAGAATTACTGGGAACAAAGAATATCATCAATGACTCCTCAGCTTCTAGTCAGCCAGAACCCCTTAAAAAAGGAGTGGCAAGTCAGTGGAACACCAAAGCCTTGAGAGCTTGGGTGTTGGTGCCTCTCACTGTGAGTGTTTGAACAGACCATCATGTGAAGGCTTCTGGAGGCTTCCATACACTGGGGAATTACTGGCTTCAGTTGCATCACGACTGGTTTATATCTAAGGGGGGGGGGAGAATTCCATTTCCTTTTAATGCTGCAGATGACAGCAAGAAGTGGAACCCTTAAAAAGAACCACAACCACCTGCCTGTGCTTCAGCCCATGGAAGCCCTGCTTTTTTCAGTGAGCCCATTTGTTTTCCAGGTGTTTCCACTCCCTGGCTTAGAAGGACACCATCTGGCAGGAGCACCGAGATGGTTTAAGCACAAACAGAGTCAATCTCACCCTCAGCAGCTTCCTACTGGAATCACCCTGGGTAGCTGCTACCTGGGTGATCTCCAGGGAGATCCTCAGGTGAGAGCCCCTCTCTCATTCCTGTTTTCAGAAGCTGGAAGCTGAACCCAGTAGGAAGAAGCCAAAAGGACTTTGGGTGACACAGTTCCTGCTCCATCACACCTTCCCTGAGGACCTTGTCTGTTTAAAGTACCACTGCCTATGGTGCATTTTCAGAGAACAATAACTGGATCAGGAATACTCAGGCTGTCCCATCGTGACCTTTTCAAAACCAAACTGTTCTGCTTTTCAGTCCTGAACACTTCTGTTCTTAAATGCAGTCATTAAAAGTGTGTTAAGGCTCTCCACTGGCAGAGGGCAGGATGAAATGGGATATTGGGATGGAATTGTTCCCTGTGAGGGTGCACAGGGTGCCCAGAGAAGCTGTGGCTGCCCCTGGATCCCTGAAGTGCCCAAGATCAGCTTGGACAGGGCTTGGAGCACCCTGGGATAGTGGAAGGTGTCCCTGCCATGGCAGAGGGATGAAACAAAACAAAACCCAAACCATTCCAGGATTCTATAATATACCACTTCAGCCAACTCATCCAAAACTTGAGGATTTACACGTTCTGAAGATTTAAGAAAACCACCTTCTTTCCTTCAAACAAAAAAAAAAAATCTTGCTTACAGAAAATAGTTTTTCCCTCTTCAGCACATTGCTCAATTAAAGCTTCCACGCTCCCAAATCTCCAGCCTCTATGCCAGCAATATGGTACAGGTAAATAAATTCTTATGCCAAGTATTAAAATCTGCTTTTTTGCTTTTAAAATAAATATTGACAATGCCCAAATGCACCTCATCATCTCTGCTTCATTCTGAACAAATCTCCAAGGAAATTGGGTAACATTTGTCTGTTGTTGTGATGCACATGGAGACTCTCTCATTATTACCTGAATTGTTTGCATACTTCTCAGATTCATTAAATCTGTTGCAGCCTAGAAGCATTATTGGATTGTATATTAATTTCACCAATAAACAAAACAATTTCCAAAATGGCCAGAAAACTATGGAAAAAACAAAGGCAATTTCTATGTACAACAGAAGCTTTTCCTATGTGGTGTTCTGTGGTCACCCTCTTCTTGTTTTAATTACAGTTCTGCTCTAGAATGGACCCTTTAAAGTCAATTTGCTGTAATTCTCACCTCCACATCCTTCTTGAGTTTCTGGGGCAGTATTTGCTGCAGTGATGAGTGACTGCACAGGAGCAGCCACACCTGAGTTACCTGCTGTCCTTTTCTCAGTGAATGGCATTGCTGGAGCTTATTTATGATATTTTAATAACAAAGACAAGGCAAACCCAAACCAGAGCTCACAGGTATGAGCTTTGATTCTGACAGCCAAACACCAAGTTAGAGCCAAGCATTTTTCCACTTTGGTGAAGTTTTCATCTAGAAATGATTTTTAGAAAAGAAGAGAGAACTTTAAGGAGTTCTTCCTTCAAAAGGCATTGAGGAACAGGCATTAAGCATTGATTAGCTGAGTGAGGGATATGCTCTGCTTCCCAAAGACACCAAGGTGTGAGACCAGTGTCCAGAGCAGCTTTTTTGAGCACACAGAACCCAAGACATCCTCCTTGACTTGTTGCATAACTCCTGTAAAACCACAAGCCTAACAGGCATAAAATAACAGAATGCATACAGACAAGCAGCCAGGCACTGAAGTCAATTAATTTACATCACAGGGAAGGGTTTCTCTCTCTGGGCTTTTCCTGAGTTAATCAAGGAGGAAATAAAGCTTTTAAAAATAAAAATTGGGCTTTTGAGAATCGGTCTTGGGTTCATAGATTCATCAGCCATCAGCTGAGGAGGGATGAGCTCCAAGTTCAGCATGCAGGACACTGCAGCACAGTTTTCCCAGCTCGAGGCACTTCCCTGACTTCACCCCTGGTTTAATCCCACCAGGGAAAACTTCAGCCCCAACTGATTCTGTGCACTCTTCTTGCTGGATGGGTGTAAAGAAACTACATCTAACGAGTAGCAAATCACCTGTTTTAAAAAATTAAAACAATACAGCTGACTCACAACAGTACTAGAGTCTCTTTTCTCTCTTCTAATGTGGGTAGCAGAAGGTCTCAGGTTAAAAATAGAAAGCCTTTCTTATGGTGACAGCAGCTAGTGAAGCGAGCAGAAAAGGAACATGAACATACCTGGTGCACTCCTTCGTTGCACACTTTATGCAGGAGGAAACAGCCATTAGAGACACATTTATTATTTAAGCTTTAGTGATAGTAGGAGGCAAAGGTGCAGCAAAAGCTCCCTTAAGAACCTGCTGTATTTGTTTAAAGCATTTAAGTTTGAATAACAGAAAAGAAGTGTCCAAGGAAGCTTTGTAAACTACACTTTACAGCAAAACTAATTTCCCTCAGAAAGGTGGTTAAAATCAACATTTTTTTTCCCCCTTACCTTTTTCAGGACTGAGGCATTTAATTGTGCTTGCATCATCCATATTCCAGTGAGAGATTCAAGTGAAAACACCAGAGGAAGCAGCACAGACCATATGCACATCCCTGATCTTTGAAAAGACTCTTGCAAAGAGGGAGGAGAGGAGCCCTGCCCGTGGTTTCACTGCAGCATCCGAGGGCTCCTGGGGATGCCTGCTGCCTGTGCTCCGAGCAGCCTCATCCTTTATTCCCTGTGCAGGAGCTGCTGCCAGGTAGGAGCCAGTGCAGGAGCTCAATGAACGTTCCCAGCCTTTCCCTGCAACTCAAGTGTTCAGCCACCTGGGATAACTGCTCCTTAACTCTTTGCCTCCCTGCTCCCAGGCAGCACCTGGGGATGGTTTTTCTTGATTTACTCCTTTCCCTTTTACTGAAGGGAAAACTTGTGGATGTCAGCAAAGAAGCACGGAGGATAATTCACTTTTAATTCCTCTGGGATGTGTTGCAGTAGGCAGCAAAAGTCAGTGAGGTGCTACTTCATTTAAGAGGGGGAAAAAACCAACATCTTTTTTATGTTAATGCCTCCCCTGTGTCCATTCAGCATCCTACACATTGTTATGGGATCCTCCCAGACTTGCTTAAGTTTAGAAAGCAAGTCTGCAGCTACTGATAAAAATAGGCAAGCTGTTCTTTTTGGATTTCTTTCTAACTCCTTTTCTTGGCAAAGATGACAAATTTCCCACCTTTTTAACTTGCAAGGAAATATTAATGCAGAACTGATGGGATATGGCTAGGAAACAATGCACATTATTGTAGCCTGTGTCCCAAAGCACAGTGCAGGAGGAGACAGACACAGACCTTTGAGTTCTGTCTAAATCCTGGAGAAGAATTTCAGCATCTTGGTGTGAGGCTGCTGCCTAAAAATTCCAACCAGGAATAGTTCCTGCCCCTCCTACATGCCACTGAAATACACAGGATAAAACAATTTGTTCCTTTGAGGGCTTGAAGTCTACTTAAACAGGAATGATAAAGGATAAAGGGAAAAAGGATTGGGAAAAGTTAGAATCCCCTCTGGGAAAGGAATCTGCTGCTGGGGTTGGGCAGGGTAGGCAGGGTCACAGCATCCTGCCCAACACCCAGGACACTCCAGGGCATTCCTGCCATCAGGCAGTGACCCCACACAGGTCCTTCAGGATCTCTCTGGATCCTCTGCCCCCTGACTGCAGGAGCTGAAGCCAATCTGGTTGTGCTGTTTGGTGTTTCCCTCTTGCCTTGCACCTCCCCATCCTGACCCACTTCAGCGCAGGAATGCTCACAGAGTCCCTTTCTCCCACCCCACTCAGGCTCTCCACCCTGGGAATGTTGACTCTTGTTCATATTCCCAGCTGCTGCAGCTGCATTCTCCTGCTGCTTCCATCCTACATCAACTTTGCATTTCAGGTATCAATCACTATTGCAGAAAGATCAAGATCTTTGCAAGATCTGACACAACCCCCTGCAGTTTTCATTTAGGCACAAATCCATGGTCATTGCCATCTAAGGAATGGCTCCAGGACTTGGCTCAAGTTTACTTTCAATAAAACATTATCCTATTTGTTTAGTGGCTTTCAGCACTAGCTGTGTCCCCTGAGGTCCCATCTCCTGAGCAACCCATCCAGGAGCACTTGAGGAGCACTTACTGCAGGAGCCTCTGGGGCCTCCTGTATTTACACCACTTTCATTTGGGTAATTCCTCTTGCAGCTTCAACACAGGCTTGTCAGGGTGAGCACTGCACACAATGTGCCAGGTTTATCCTAAAAGTAACTCTCATTTCTGTTCTTATTTCCTGTTGGCAAGTGTGGGTTATCAACAAATCTCCATCTCATTTCAGAAGGGAGAAGATGGGCAAGTGCTGAGCCCAGAAAGTGCCTGGCAGACAATTCCTCTGGGGAATCCCAGGGCAGGAAATCTTCACACTCAATTCACTGCTAGACACAAACCTCCCATTCAACACCACCTATTCCTCACAGCCTGATCAAGAGACAGAGCAAATTTAAAGATTACAGCTAAGAATTATCAACTAATTCACTAATTACCCCATCAAACTGAGCAAAGCTTGTTGCTTCACCAGGCTATGCTTTCTTTAGAAGAAAAATATAATCCCATCTGAGACTATTAGAGATTCAGAATCAGTAGCTAATTACTGTATGACATAAATTCCATAAAATGAAATGTTTTGTTTCTCTGGGAGTTTTTTGCTGTGCAGTTAGAACAGGGTCACAGAACAAACGTCAGAGAAACATTTGAATGCCTTCACAACACATGCAAATTTTTTGAAATAAAGAGAACACAGACTGTGCTATCATCGAGACCAAAGCATTTTACATTAAAAGATTCTCTTATTCCAAGTAATGTCTTGTCTAAACCAGGAAATTTCTCTGTGCAAAGACAATCTGCTGACTCTTGAAACCAATGACAAACTTTTATCTGGATTTGTGGGCTCTGATTCACACCAGAAGTTTATTCATGGCTGGGAAAGGTCACCAGCACTCCAGTTTGGAGAGCACAGTGCTGGCATGGAGCAAACCTGCCCCGTTGTCAGTTCCATATCACACAGAGCATAGCATGCCCTAATTCCTTCATCCTCCATCCCCAGCTCTCCAGCTCTACCAAGCAGAGCAGAAGAGTGACTGGTGGAGTGCTGCTGTCACTTCACTAAGGTTTAAAGCCCTAAGAAGGGACTAAAAGGGGCCAGGACTTCTCTCAGTTCCTTCTTTCCAGGACTTCTCTCCATTCCCTCTTTCCAGGACGTGCAGAGGAAGCCCAGGGTGATGGCACTGAGCAGCTGGCCCTGGTTAGGGGAGCTGGGCCATGGCCTGACAAAGCTCTGCCCTTGCTGTGTGGCTGCACTTCCACAGAGGATCCTGAGCTGTCCCAGCCCTCTGCCAGGGCTCAGCCCCATCCTGGCTGCCTGGAAAGGAGCAGGGCACTTCCAGAGAAACAGCACAAGGCACCCAAGCTGATGGCACAGCTACATTATAATCTGACTACACATTCACCTACACATACATCCTTCATCCCAAGGCTCCAGCTGCCACATTTTATCACATTCCAATACCTATTTCCTGACAGAAATAACAGAGATCTCGTTGCCCAGCACAAGGGAGGGGTGTTAGCACTGCTGTGGACTGAATGAGCCAGCTGGGAAATGCAGCACCACCACGTTACACCGTGGTTAAGTGGAGAATGGAACATCCACAACGTCAGGGATGTCCTAAATAACTTCTGCAAGTCAAACACTGAGCCCTCCTTGAAAGCCATTAAACTCCATCCAGAGAGTTCCATCTCTCACAATCCGTGGCATCACTTCAAGACCTTCTATAAATCAACTTCAACACATGTGGGTGTCTGTTCTTAAGTTTTTGTTCCCATAGTTACCAATGTATTTTACCACAGAAGAGAACAGCAGGTGGCAAGACATAGAACAAAATCTCCATTCTCTTAACATATGAAGAGTTGGGAAGTTTCAAATTAAGGCTTTATTGCAAAATGTTTACAGACAGTAACCAAGACGGACACTATCAGACTAGAAAACTCTAAGATCCTTCCATATATTTAATCCTGAGTCAACAACAAAAAATTCAACATCCAGTAGGATGATCAATTTCCAGCCCTGCATCAGATGATGCCATGGGATTGCACAATCTACTGCAGCAATAGTTTTGTCTTTGTAATTTGAAATTCTCCCCAGGTCCCCTTGATACCTTCCCATGTACTTTCGGCAGAGGAAAGGTGAAGAGGCCCAGCACACTGTATACAAGATAGATTTCTCCAAATAAAATTATCTTTGTGGGGTAGAAACAGTAAAAACAACCACCAACAGTCTGTTCAACTAAAACAACCATTGCCTTGAAGGCTGCTATCAAAACTCTCACAGCTTGAAAGAAATGACTTCTCCATTGTCAACACAAATAGAGGGCAAAATGACTGGCATTGAATGTGCTGTAAATACCAAAGAGATGCTTTGCATAAATGAGTTTTGTGACTCTTTCTGTAATAAAATCAGACACTGTGGGACTGTGTGCTGTCCATTGCCTTGTGCTGCTCCTCAGGCAGAGGAATAAAGGCAATGTCCTTCACATGTGCAGTGCTGCAGGCTCCCATCCTGTCTGACAGCAGGACAGGAATCAAAACTCAACAGCAAAACTGTACCTGCTCCTGAAAGCCTCTGCCAGTGACCAGCTCACCTCCCTGGGCTCACCAGTCTGTTTATAACACAGAAATAACCACCAGTCCTTCGGCTCTCAGAGGTATCAGCCATTCCTTTGGGTCTCCCTTTCACCCCCCTTCTCCCAAACTTCTACTGAGCACCAGAAGGAAAGAGAACACTGAGAAAGTTGGTTGAACTGAGCTGGTTTAACCTGATTTTTTTTTCACCGCGCAGTTTCGGAATAAACAACATTTACAATCTTTATTATTTCAGTCTTAGATCTTTTTTCTGATTTGGAGATTGGAAGAACTGAAGTGTTTTGGTGGCCTATTTTCTTATAGACCTATAAATCATCTTGGCTGTTTGAGGTTTTTAGGGAACACACATTCTTCCAAGAAAATCTGTGTTACATAAGATGGGAAGATGCTCCTGTCTAGCAGAGAAGGGGGAAAGGCAGTAATGAAAGAAGGCAAAACCAGATCCAAATAGATCTTGGGGCCTTATAAACCCTTCAGAAGTAAAGTTCAGCTACCAACCAGACTGAGCTAGTCCTGAGTTCTCAACCACTTCAGTGACAAGAACCACAACCACAGTCCACAGCACCACAACCCCAGCCCCACACACACCACGAGCTCTCTGCAGCACTTGTTTCCTGTGCTGTTTTATAAACAAATTTTCAACGTGTTTTCAAACTTCTGATTAACAATCTGAAAACGAGGGAAAGATCATTGGCTGGACAGCTTTGTTTAGACAAAAACACTTCAGTGAGTGGCTGTGCTGTGTGCAGGTGATAAAATCTGGAGGTGCTGCAGTGACAGCTGCAGACAGATGTGCTTGCTGCTGGAATTCCTGCTACTTCTTCTCAGATCACTAAAAGGAAAACATAAAAACCCCTTGGCTCACCGCTCCTCTTTGTCCCTCCGAGGTTTATAACTGGAAAGTCAAACCCTGTGTTATATCTTGCTGCACAATTGCTCTCATTGTGGTGTCATGGAATATGTGACAAGCTGCAGGCAGCCCACAGGCAGCAGTGTAAGCTGCCCTGCAGAGTGCAGGAATTCTGTACAGCCACAGCTGGGAGCTGGACACCTTAGGCAGGAGATGTTCCAGGTGTCCTAGCAAGGAGTTGTGTTGGAATTATGATCCTGGAGATCATTTCCCCTCCCTGTGACTGTACTTTCCCTGCCTTTTCTACTTGGTTTTGTCAACTCCTCCAGTGAGGTGCTAAACCTCAGTCACTCCAGTGAGTCTGGTTATCCCAGAGGCAACCAAGCAACAGAGACACAGTTCACAGAAATTAATGTTCAATTACCTCAGATCCCTTGGTTGCTCCACGCAATCTTTTTTCTCCCCTTAAAAACAGAAATGCATTCATATTCTTGCTCAGGTGCAGCCCTGCACAGTTGTTTATTCCATGTTTCTGCATTCATATTCTTGCTCAGGTGCAGCCCTGCACAGTTGTTTATTCCATGTTTCCATGTTGGCAGGGAGGGATCCTGCTCACAGCTCCCTGCTCCTGGTCCTGTTTCTGCTTGTGACACATTTCCAGCCCGCAGCCCATTGTCTGCCTCTGAGAATCCAGTGTCAGCACCGTGGGAGAGCTGTGCAAAAAGCACAAAAAACCACAACCAGAGCAGAATGATGGCTGCTGAACTACATGGATTGTCCCTGTGAACAGATAATAACCTGCTTCAGGGTAAATCACATCTTTGGTGTGTGCTGAGGACAAGATATGAGATACCCAAGACAGGAATGGAGCCAAGAAATAAATTAATCATTTCATTTTTCAGCAGACAGCACTCTGACACATATGACAAAATCTCCTGAGCTAATTTTCTCCCAAAATCAAAACTTGCAATTCATTCAGTCACAACTGTGACATGGATTTCTGAGCACAGACACAGTTCTCAGACAGTTGAGCCATGAAAAAGGCACGGTGGGGTGGAATTGATTACTAATTAGTAATAGAAGACACATATGCTTGCATCCATAGAAAACAGCTGTGCTGCACTCTGCTCCATTGTCCCAAATAAATTGGAAAAGATAAATGCATTGCTCTGTGAGGCACAAAGTAGATGAGGCATTCATGCTTTGTTAAACTTTCCAGGCACTTGAGGGTGTTTGAAATTATGATGCATGTTAAATTTAAGCAGATTTATTATCCACGTGTTCCAAATGCAATGAACACTTCAGTGCCTCACATTTCCTACTTTAAAAATAGCAGATTTTCTAGACTGAGCACACAAGTGTGTCTTGTGTAGGTCTAACACAAAACTTCTAGTCATACAGATGCTCTGAAGCAGCAATTAATACCTAATTTTAAACATTTCCCCATCTATTTATGCACACACAGCTTCAAGTGCCCACAAGAGCAGGTACAATAAAAGACTTGCATAATAATAGTGGAGAAGTGCTGGGTCTTTTTAAGCCACAGGAATTTTGGGTGCTTTGCACCAGAAGTTCCTAAATAAAAAAGTTTCATCATGAAACACTCAGATCACTCCACCTGTTGCCAAAATGAGGACAAAACATTTTGCACTCTAAGGCTTGATAATGAGATAATTAGGGTTGCAGCCTCAATACATGTGGGTTTGGATAAACATTGTCCAAACTTTGTTTGCCCACACAAGATTGAAGCAGAGGATGAAGATGCAGCAACACAAGAAGAGCAGTACAGAGTGTGGAAATTATCAGTCACTATCTGCACTAATTAGGACTCTGGGTACTCATTAAGAAGAACCTTTCTGCACAGTAGAAAGGTATCTCAAATCAGACCTTTTTGTGGTGTATTTGTATTTTGTAATTAGAACAAACTCCCATAGCAGGTACGTGAGATTTCTGTGTCACGTTTTCGGCGTGTAGAGAAACCAGAAATGAGATATCCGAGTTCTACATGAAATTTTCAGGCTTGTTCCTTTACTTCCCAGCACTCTCCTTATGCAATGCTTTAATTTAGACTATCCTGAGTACTGGTGCAGAATTAATCAGGTCAGCAAAGGGCCTGCCAGCCACGATTACTGCACCTTTAAATACTTCTTTTCACCGTCACTTCAGCTGTTACTCTTCTATTTTTAAATCGGTTTCAAACTCATGACCCACGGGCAGGGGGCAAAACCTTCCCCAAAAATGCCACGGACAAGGGGCCAACACCAACCTCAGCTCTTGAGGTTATTCCCCTTTTTCCTACAGCTTGTTTACTGGATTGTTAAGCATTCTGGCAGCAAATGGAAGGGGGTGGGGAAGAAGACGAGCTGCCACGTTTCTAAAATTAGCATCTTCTGTCTCCGAGAAGCCTGTGGAGATTTTAAAAAATTAGGTTTCTCTGCAAGATGCGGAGAGATGTGGAATTTAAACTGCGTTACACGGCTCAAATCCTTGAGCTCTGTTTCATACCTGCAAGCCAGTTCACCTACCTCCCCTTTCATCCCCCTTCTCCCAGCTGTCACTTAGGGACTGTTACAAAACACCCAGTGCATTTTATTGTAAATGGAATTGCATTCTTGTGCCCTGCCATGCCCAGGAGCCAGCCCATGGAGCCACAGACTGGTTCCCTGTTCCAGGTCACAGCTTCTGGGGGGGCTGCAGTTCCCTGCTCTCTGATTTTTTCCCCTCAGCTGAGGTGTTTTGGTGCTCAGGGTGGATGTAATGCCCTGCTCAGGGGATGTGTTGTGTCCTGCTCAGGGGATGTGTTGTGTCCTGCTCAGGGGATGTGTTGTGTCCTGCTCTCTGATTTTCTCCCCTCAGCTGAGGTGTTTTGGTGCTCAGGTTGGATGTAATGCCCTGCTCAGGGGATGTGTTGTGTCCTGCTCACTGATTTTCTCCCCTCAGCTGTGGTGTTTTGGTGCTCAGGGTGGATGTAATGCCCTGCTCAGGGGATGTGTTGTGTCCTGCTCACTGATTTTCCCCCCTCAGCTGAGGTGTTTTGGTGCTCAGTAGCAGGTAATGCCCTGCTCAGGGGATGTGTTGTGTCCTTCTCCAGTGTGGGATGTGAACATTCCTTGCAGAGCCTGCTGCAGGAGCTGCTGTTCCACATATTGTGTGTGGATAGAGCCAGGATTGCTCCAGTTCCAGACTCAGCTGTGTTGGTTTTACCACACACACTGCCATGAGAACACCATGAAAAGTGACATTTTGGTCTTTGCTGTTTATTCATAAAACCCAACAGTGAAAGAACTGACTGTGCCCCAGTTCCTTCAATGCCTCCATTGCCATTTGTTCTGCACAGAAACAGCAGAATATTACACCAGACCTGTGCTGAAAAAATCCTAACCCAGAATACTGGGCTTTCACAGATGGGCTTGAAGTTAGACATGGAAGAGACTCAAGAATAAAACTCAAGTTTCTTTCCAAGAACCTCTAAGGGTGCCAAAGTCTTCCTTTGGATCACCTTGTGAAGGAACCAAAGACTCAGCCATGACACAAATGCAGACTGGCACAGGCAGAATTAAAACATATGGGACCAGAAGGGTTTGTTCCAAAAGTCCCTTCTCTTCTTTTAGCAATTATATTTATTCTACTGCTATTACAAGTCACAGTTCATGTCTCATAACAACTATATATGCTTAGATTTCTTTCAGGTATTGCAAGCATCAGTGGGCAGTGTTGCAGCAGAAAACTGTGAAAATAAATGGGAAGGTTTAAGGATTTCTACAAAGGAAAGTTCCCAAAATAATCCATGCATTTTGAATCAGCATGTTTTGGTTCATCAAAATAGTTACTGGCTTAAAAAGCACATAAGATAGTATATAGTATATGTTATTTATATATATATTATAGACTAGATGTACCTGGTAGTATGTAGTATAGATTAGATATATATAAATTTAAATGAGATGAGATGAGATGAGATGAGATGACATGACATGACATGACATGACATGACATGACATCATGGTTTAAATCAATTTAAAAATCGGCATATTTTGTTCTAAAACTGACAGAATAGGTTTATTTGAACCTTTAGTGAAATACTTTAGTTCTGACCTGAGAAAAAAAAAATCTAAAAAAATTCTACTCTACAAAGCATTTCCCATTTGGTGAAACCCCATAGAGCCAAAGTAAGGGATTTCATTCAAGTTGCTCAAGGCACCTCTGGTTAAGATGTTCAGTATAAAATTTTTCTGGACCTGAGTCTTGCAGATAAAAGATGAGCTTTTCTGACTGGAGACAGAAAAATCACATAAACCTGACCCAAAATCCAGCAGAGCAAATCAGAGGGTTCAAGAGGCACAAGGCCTGGTCACATCCCAGGGCTGTCCCACAAACAGCACAGAGGTGCTGCAGGTCCTGCCTTGGCACAGGAGCTTGCTGCAAGTCAATTCTCTGCACATATCTCTGCCTGTCACTGCTAAATCACAATTACAGTCACCCCTTTTAGCTGTTTGCACTGATTAAATGAAAGCACAGAACTCAGTTTATCTGATTAGCCAGCCTGAGCAGCAAAAAATTACCCTGCAAGCAGCAGCTTCACTGCTCTTAGTGACACCCTGCACCCAGTTTATGCTTGCTCTGCCCTCTCAGAGGGTATTTCCAGGATCAGAATTTTCCCCCAAAGCTGATTTTACTCCCAAAGGTGCATAAACCCTCCTGTTTCTCCTTAAGGGAACCCTCTGCCCCCACCAGAGCAGGGAGCTCAGCCTGTCCTCACTGTCCACGGGGTTTGTTCATCCTTGTAATAAATTATGGATGCCCCCCCATACACATCTGTTACTCAAATCACCAGTTAATAATGTATGAATAAATGGAGAGACTGCTCTGAGGGGATAGAGCTGTGGGGGACTAAACTTTGAATTCTCTGCTACAGCAGCAAGCATCAAAGCTGTACTGCCAGGCTTGACCTCAGCTGGGTTTTCTTTTTTAAGAGGGTTAGAGCTAGCACCTTATGAACATGAATGGCTGAACAGCAGGGGCATGGCATGAAAGCTGGCCCAGAAACACGGGCAAAGAACGAAACACCAAATGAAAATCTTGCCAGAAGCACATGGGGTATCAAACGTCTTTGCTATCTTGTGTCAGCCTGAACTGGGAGTTAAGGTCACAAGTGAATTGATAATTATCACCAGAAATACACTGTTAATTCTCAATAACAGAGTTCTCAGTCAGGGCAACAGATGCCATTTGAAAATACAAAGCCTGCAAATAAGAAAAAAGGTGAAGAAAGGCTGCTGAAGTTGTTCCTACGTTTATAGTAAGGTTGTGCATCACACGCTCCAGAACTGCAGCTCGGTTCCAAGCGCTGCTGGCTCTCAAGCTGGAAACATGAGAGCGTGCTGAGCAGCCCCAGCTGCAAACGGCGCTCGGTGTGGCCCAGGAGCGGCTCCAGGAGGGGACAGCGGCGTCCCCATCCCGCGGGTACCGGAGCGCGGGGAGCGGGCGGGCGGCGCTGGAGCGGCCCGAGCAGCGCAAACCCTGGGGACAGGGGGACAGGGGACAGGGGACACCGAGAGCGGCACAAACCCTGCCCAGGGGACACTGAGAGCGGCACAAACCCTGGGGACAGGGGACAGGGGACACTGAGAGCAGCACAAACCCTGGGGACAGGGGGACACTGAGAGCAGCGCAAACCCTGGGGACAGGGGGACACTGAGAGCGGCACAAACCCTGGGGACAGGGGACAGGGGACACTGAGAGCGGCACAAACCCTGGGGACAGGGGACAGGGGGACAGGGGACACTGAGAGCGGCACAAACCCTGGGGACAGGGGGACACCGAGAGCAGCACAAACCCTGCCCAGGGGACACCGAGAGCAGCGCAAACCCTGCCCGGGGGACAGGGGGACACTGAGAGCAGCACAAACCCTGCCCAGGGCACCAGGGCACACTGAGAGCAGCACAGCCCCCGCTGTTCCATCCTCACAGAAACTGCAAACAGACCTGCACATGTCCCACCAGGCTGATGGGCACAAGAATTCTGTGCACAGGGCGCTGCATGAACAACAAGTCTGAGACACAAAGAGCTGTGCCAAGCCAGGCAGCGTCTTGCAGGGAAATGACTGAGCCTCCTCCTCTCACAAGTAAGTGCAGCTCATCCACTGAGAGAAGCATCACCTGTTCGGGTGCTGGAGACTGATAGAAAAGCTGTTTTTCTGCTATAGAAATGAATGGCACAGTCTGTTACTGCACTGTCTCTTGTCCCTAATTTACCTACTTATGCTGCACCTTTCACAACAAAAAAGAAGCATGGAATCTTCACAACAATCTCAATCTTCACAATTCTAACTTTTATTATTGCTTTAAATTTTACTCTGGCCAAGGCAGGAAATCTGCACATCTTGTGTGGTGCTTGCAGGCAGCTCACAACTTAGACTGAGAAGCAAAGAGCAAACTGCTCAGAGCACACCCTGTCCAGCCACCTGAACTCAGGGCAGGAGAGCAAATCAGGCTCTGAAGCAGACAGTGAAGAACTCAGAGACCCTCTGGTGATAGTTGTTGGCAAAGTCTCTCTGATCTCACAGCCACATTTACAGGACGTCACAACCACGATTTGCAGTGCAGAGAATCCAGACTTTATCCCTACACTGTCTGTAAGAAGCTTGAGTCTAAAATCTGGTACTTGTACTATTAAAAAAGCTCTTCCAGCTGAGGATTAATCATCTCAGTAGGACTGTGCAAATGCATGTGAGATGAGTGGGGAAGGTTATATAAAGCCCACAGAGAGAAGGAAAATGCAGAATAGAGCTGAGGACCTGGCTTGCACAGCACCTGAATGCCTGCAGGTGCTTCTAACAGAGATGCATTCCGAGCGCTGATTGTAATTTACTTGTCAGTCATTTAGTTGATTAATTATCTCCTCCAAATAGCTCATTACCCAGGGTAGCTGAAGTGTTACAACCATCATTAGAGGTGCAGTGGTGTGATCCTCCAGCAGCCACAGAGCCAGGGAGCAGCCCCCTCTGCACAAACACACTTTGCCACGAGACACGCAGCTGACAAACGTGTGTACACAGCACTGCAGAACCACCTGGGAATGCACATGGGAATGGCTCTAATGAACTGTGCACCACAGGTAAAGATGAGATGACTGCACAGCCCAACCTGAGCAGCATAATCCACACCAGCAGAACTCCTGTAAAATCACTGAGAGAACGCAGGAATGCAGCACTGTGTGCCAGCAGAAATCATTCTATGCACACAGCAGTGAGTAATGACACCAAGAAACGATGGGCAGAGTTTAGCACAGTGCATCGTGGTGGAGTTTCTGCTGTTTAAGAGCCAACCTTCCCTTCCTCCATCAGTAAACTTTGCAAGGCACACTCAAATGCAATGTCTACAGCTGCTGAAAATGCTCTGGAGTAAACAATTCATTCAGAGAATTGGGAATTGCTCTGTCCTTAGCATTATGGTTTCTCCGAAGCAATACATGTTTCATTTGCTGTAAGTGGAATGGATTTCCATTTACTTAGCAGTCTTTGTATTTATCTAGATACTATGGCCATAATTAATAAAACATGCCTTCTTAAAGATAAAAGATCTTTTGAAACGACAGTGAGCTGATGAGATCTAAAAAATACTATCCTCTAACAAACAGGGTCAAATAGCTGAATATCTCTGAGCAAGTGAGGAAAAAAAAGAGTAATGTGATGCTATGAAAGTACTACTGAACAACAACTGAGCCCATAAGCACAAGTACAATTTATCTTCTAGCAAAAATTCTAGTGGATGAGGTAAAAAAGAATAAATCCACCTACTGTGTTTCTGCGAGGGGCTTCCTAAATCCATCATCTTGTAGAGATAAGAGGGTTTTTCTCAATTTCCTATGTTAGGAAGTAAAAATACTCTGCATTTTCCCTCCGTCTTGCTCCCTCTTCTGCAAGTCTGTGTCTGTGTGAGAAGGCAGTTTGAATTTCATCCCGTTTATTAGCTCAGGCACTGAGGAGTCTCTGTCAGTTTGTGATGTACAAGCTCCTTTCCTCTACACAACACCGAGGAAGCGGGGGAGAGACGAGAGGTAGGATTTGATCTAAACTACTTTTTGCTGGAACAATTAACTCTTTGCTGGCTGACAGCTCCTTGCTGGTGTGTCTCCTGTCACTGAAATGACACTGAAATGTGTGCTCCTCTACAGGGGATTCTCTCTGACAGCTGTTAAATGCTCATGTTCCTTCTTTTAACGTTTCCTCCGCTTTTCTCTTCCACTGTTTAACTGGGAACTCCAGTCAACACCGCCCCAGCCATGATCTACAACCACACAAGGTGCCCCTGTTCAATAATGCCAGAGGGACTAAGGGTCACAGATTCGTTCTTCAGTCCCTACATCTTCTAAAACTCACAAAGGTCTCCAGTAGGGATTTATTCTCCACCAATTAATGCTTGCTGCTTCTTCAGGTTTACATTTAACACCTCTAACCCTGTATATCCAAAATTGAACAGAATTATTTGCAATGAAACCACATTCACTGCTGCTAGAAGAATGAAATGTGAGTGCACCTGTGTATCCCACCATCCCCAAACACTTTCATTTTCAAGGTAACAGAACAGAATCCTGTTCATTCCTCTGCAGTGAATTTTCAGTGAGACAACAACAAATGATCTTGCTTCACTTTCTCAACACCTGTTCTAAAAAAGAAACAGAGTTCAGTAACACCACCCCATAGCCAGTTCCACATTCAGCCAGGTCAGCAAAGGTTTCCCCAAGTTTAGTGTTTTCCTGGGAGAACTATTACATAAACACAAATATATGAATATATGTATATATGCATGTATGTATATATCAAACTCTGTAGATATTTGCATCTCTTGAGAGAGTTTCAACTTTTTAATCCCTGCCCACAGTAAAACCTCTCTGATGCAAATTTTTACTTAGAGGTCTATGAGAAAAACGAGTCAAATTAACTAGATTTTCCACACTAACCATTTTCCTCCAGAGAACACCATGCAGGGTGAAGCACAAACCTTTTTTCCCCCCTTACTTCAAACAGCACTTTGTAGTCCATCTCTTCCTTTTTTCTGCTGGTAAATGGGGACAAAACCTGTTCTGCAATCATAGATCTGAATGCTAGTGATTCTAATGTATTTCTATTTTCATACTTAATTCTAGCAAATGAGCATTTTTGTACTTTCATTAAGTTTCATTCCTTGATTTTTGAGCATTATCTTGACAGCAACCCAGCTCCTGTATCTGCCACTATCCCAATGACTTCCCTGGTGCTGGAGCACACTTCCTTTATGTGGAGGAATTACTTTCCTCTGACTTTCAGTGATTGTCCCACTCATTCTAAGTTCCTGCCACAGCTCATTCACTGTGACACAAGCTGGAGCTTTTTCTTCCTCAGATCCAGTCACAAATCCTGCTGTTCTCCTGGGAACCAACATCCCCCCTTTCAGTTCAGGGAGAGAGACACCAGTAAAGGGGATTAGAATCGTCTCTAAACAGGTTTAAAACCTTTTGTCTTCTTCACGGAGCCAAATGCCTGGAACTGCAGCATTTCAGCAGGGAAAAAGATTATTACTTCAGGGAAATATCAGTGGTTCTGATAATGTCAGAAACAATCTCACTCACTCTCCTCTAAACTATTCACAGCTCTTCTGTTGTGTGCAGAGCATTTTCAGCACAAAAGGGCCATAATAGGACAGCCTCTCTTCACAGTGGCTACACAGGTTTAACTCGTGGTTTGTACTTCTGAGATCATGAGTTCAAGAATATTCTCATTTCTTCTCTACAGAGCCAGCAATGCAGCTGAAGGATCCTGGATTTGCCTGGGAGATGGCAGCAGCCACACATCAAGTGGTTCCTCATAGTTTGATAACTGGAGAAAACCACCATGGTTTGCTTCAGAAGACAACTGGAGTTATTTGTTCTCTCAAGAAACAAAGCATTCCTCTCTCTGATGAAGCATTTAACCTCAGATCAAACTGACAGATAAGATTCTGATGTGAAGATAAATAGAAAACTGCTTGGAGATGAAGGGCATTGAAATGTTTGGGGAGGTAACACCAAAAGCCAGGGAGGTTCACAGTATCACAGTCATGATTTTAAAACACAATTTGCCAAACTCCAAATGCAAACCAAAGCCAGCCATGCTGTAAGACACACAGGCCAGTAGTCATTTAGCTGTACCTGCTTTTGGTGGCTTTCAGGGGGGCTAAGTTCACCAGAACTATCAGCAGATACAAATAATTTGCTTGTGAGAAAGTGTAAGAGGGAGAGACTCAGCTCTTGTTTACAGAGCCTCAGAGCAGCATCCCTGTGAGTGGCTTTGACTGACAGGATTATTCACAGCTAATGGCAGCATCTCCAGAACTTCCCACAGATAATGCCAATATCGTTGCACACTGTTAAACAATATTGCATTTCCACCCCTCCCATCCCTGACAACACACAGGCTGAGCACTCATATGAATGAATGAAAGGAACAGATTTTTCCTCTCGCAGCATTGTAAAGACCTCATTTTTAATTGATCCAGCACTGCTTCAGTCAACCCAGAAGTTGGTTTACTACCTCTAAACATGCTGCACTTATTCCAACCATCTGACTGAGCACAATTTTTACCTAATTCGCTGTTATTAGGGTCAAACCAGGGTAACTTCCCTGCTACCAGGTACACCTATCAAGAACTTTCACTCAGCCCTGCAAGGAGCGGTGGTTACAAGTAGAAGTTGGCCTGGTTAGTGACTCTCAAGGGATGCCAGGTACCAAAGCTCCAGGGGCAGCGGCGCTCAGGTGGTTCTGAGGCAGCGGGAAGGTGCCGGGCTGGGTTCTGGCAGGATGGAGCTGTGAGAGTGCTCACCCAGCAGATGGCAACCGCGACACAGCCTCGGCATGAGCGGGGTCCGGGATCGGGGATGGAGCGCACACCGTGCGGTTTGTTCCGCTGGGTTTGTCCCTTTGCCACTACACAAAATCCTCACAGGCAGGGAGAGGTACATCACATAGGGCAGGAGCACTTAGGGGGGCAGAGGAGAAGAAAGAAGGAGCAGATGGTAACATTGAGGTGATTCAGTTTCTTATCCAGAGAAAAAAATACTGATTCTGTAACGGAGTTCAGTCAGTGCCTTTTATCTCCTTTTCCCCAGTTAACTTTTACAGGAAAAGCAGAGCTGCTACATAAATTGAGTATCCAGGTAACGCTGCCCTTTTTATTACAGCCTCATGATTCACCAGCACAGAGCAAAGAAAGGTGAGGCCAAACTGCAATATTCCTGTGGACCATGGAGAAGGAGAACAAAGCAGAGCTCTGTCAGAAGCACCTTTATGGGGCACATTCCTTTTCGTGTCACATTTACCACCTTTATCCTAACAAACCTCACTGAGGCACAGACAGGTGGTCATTAGTATTTCCTGATCCTAAAACAAAATCACCACCAAGGGCAGAGGCTGTGTGAGCTGGGGACAAAGCAGATGCCTCCCTGCTCCATAGCAGGTGACAATTCATTGCTATTTAGGTCCTGCCTTCCAAGAGATTGCAGCAGGAATGTCTGAGCCTGAATAGGAGTTAGGAGACTAAACACCTTTAGGCATCTTGGCACAGAGCCTCCAAAAACTACATTACAATGCACTTTACCAAAAACACAGGCAAACAAAAATCCCAACCAAAAAAAATCTAAGAAAGAAGTTAATCTAGAAAGCCTTAGAGATTTTCATTACCTGTTGAATCTCTATGGGCTAAATGGCAAGGCTTGAAATGGTCACTTGACTGAAACTAAAATTATTGAGGAAACAAATATACATTCCTCAGAGACAGGAAAAAGGAATCTGAGTCACATCAGCTGAAAGACAAAACACTTAAGCAGTATTACAGTCATAATGAAGTTCAAGGTCCTGGGCTGAGTAGTTCATCCTGGACTCCTGAACCTCCTGTTCAGCCCTTTGCTGGCAGTGAGGAGCCAGACATCCTCCAGGCACCTTGTGCCACACACGATCCCCAAATCCCTGCCCTCCATCAGGTGCAGGAGGATTATTTATGGAGTGTGAAAGAATGGGCAGAGCTGAGAGCTGCCCTTGGGTGCTGAGCTCCAGCCAAGGTCACCTCTGCCTGCAGTGGCCCCAAGACAATTCCTTGTCCTTCACAGTGCGCTCTGCTTCACACAAAGGGACACTTTCCTATAATTTTGTCATCTCTTAATGTGGTATAAAAATTCTCAAAAGCTGAATGCGTTCAAACAATTTTCCTTCTAAGACTTGAACAGTATTAAAGAATTTTACTGAGCCTGGACGTCCAAAACCAGTCTTTTTCACAAAATGAAACTTGATTCAGTTTCACTGTTCCATCAGTCCTCAGATCTACTCCAGGCCACCACCAACCAAGATTAAAAATCTCCAGGGCTCAGACTCCTTTGTGGTCTGCAGATTGCATGTTGCAGAATAGCTCCCAAGCAGCTGATATCAGCACCCACTATTGCCACTCTCTAGATCTTACCAGAGTTATTTCAGTTCTGAATTGCTGAGGTTGGACATTATTATTATTATTTGTATTTCAGAACACGTAAAAAAAGAGCTAAACATGACTGAGAAGTGTCTGTTGTGCAGGAACAGCAGCTCTCATTTGTAATCAGAATAAGAGACAGAAAAAGGATAAAATGCAATTACAAAAAGAGCCAAACAAGAAGGCAGTAACAGAATCAGAACTAGAATCTGGATCTGAGCAGTCCAGTATTGTGTGCTGAGGTTCATATCTTCATTACAACAGTCTGTGGACTCATTAACATAAATTAGTATAAGCTGACACTGCCAACAAAGGAAACAATTGTGCATTCTGCAAACCTCACTTGTGCATTTCTGCCTCTGCAGCAAAAGGGAGGACAAACAGCAGCTCTCAGTGTTCCTTACACTACAGCCTTGTCCTCCATTCAGAAAGGAAAAAAGGTGTTGAAAACAGAGCTCTCAGTCGACATTGTGCAAAACCTTCAGGATTTGGTGTCACAGCTGTGCAGCACCACTGTCTGTGTCACAGCACCCTGAGGAGAATGCCATGTTTGAGTTCAATCATTATAGGGATAAATAACAGTGTGTCTGCTCAGATTGGATTCAACCTGACCAACAAAACTCAAACCCAAACCAGGTCCCATCCTTCCCTCACTGCCTTGTACATGCAGAACTGCAGCATCAGGTCACATTTTATTTTTGGCTGAAAAACCAGTGAAACTGGGCAGTTTCACAGAAATCTAACTCAAATTGAAGTTCCTGTCAGACAGCTGGTGCCAATTCGCAAAATGTCACCTGTCTGTCTGTCCTTCTGCTCAGTTTGTGCCATGGAGGGGTTTGGGTGGGAGCTCTGGAGATGCCCCAGCCCAAGCCCTGCCATGGCAGCAGCTGCCCACAGCCAGGCAGATGTTGGAGCCCCAGCTGAAGGGCAGCTCAAGTGCTTCTCCAGGCTAATCTGATGTACCACATATCTCAGCAAACAGGATTTTGCATGTCTGTGCACAGCACTCTTTCATCAGATTACAAGGGAAAAGTGAGTCTAGACATGCCAGAGCATATTTGAAAAATAGAGGATTACTGAATTTGCCATATCCCTCCTTGATTTTGGACTCTCCCAATGCTGCTGTAATAAGGACTAATGACATTATATATAACCAAATTACGTAAAAGTTAATTGCATTCCACTCAGATTTCCTTTTTACATAGCAATCTGCTTCCTCATCCATGTACAGCCTACACAGAAAAGCGGAGATTTTACTGCAAAAAAGCAACAGGTTTTGAAAAGTGTCTCAGTTGATGAAACATCAGAAAGCTGCACAAGAGCTCCAAGATGAGTGAGCACAGAAGGAGATTGTGGTAACTGTGATACTGTGGGGCCAAAGGATCAATTGAGGGGCACTAATTGACTTTGTGGAGTAATTGCAACCAGTGGTTTAACTGCAGCTCCATCCTTCCCTAAGTTTTCTGGCAGATAAACTCACCCAAACATGAAAAGAGAGGCGTTGCAGTTGGCAGGCTGGCCTGACAAAGCTGCAATGTTGTTTCTGAAGGCTCCAGAGCAGCTCAGCACTGTCGCTGTCACCTCTGTGCAGGTGGCTCAGAGTCTGTCACTGCACAGAGGCAAAGCCACATCAGAGCTGCACTTGAGCAGAGCCATGGAAAGAGTTAAACAGGGAGACAAGGCCAGGCTCAAGTGGGTGTTCTGAACCAGCCTGCAAAGGGATTCCTGAGCCCAGCTTTTGTTCAGGTCCAGACCCACTTGCATTGGAATGTTGCAAGTGCACAATGCAGACTTTCTCTCCCTCCAGCTGTTTCTGCCTTTGCTTTGCACTTTGTCCTAGGTCTGCACACTGACAGAGCTTCATCCAGAGTCCTCAGCCTACAAATAAAAAATGAGCTCCCCAACAGTCAGTTTGTGTGATATAGCCATAACTGGAATGGATCACCTCACTTGTGTGGTGCCAGAACACACAAATGATGCAATACACCCATTTCACATCCAAATTACTGCACTTTACTCTTTCAAACTCCTTGCAAATCAATATAAGGAGCACACTGGGACAATGATAATGGCTTGATGGCTCTAGCAGGAAAAGTAACATCAGTAAATGTGTAAGAAAGATAAGAACCAGGATAATGACAATCAATCATGGATTAATTATTTCACTGACAGGCCATTTTTAGTACACCTACAATATAAATATATTCAGCTAGTAAAAAATATACTTATCAGCACAAATTGGAAGCCAACAAAAAACAAAATTGATCTCACAATTGCTGGATATTTAACCAAAATTACAAAATTAGGTCCTATGAAAACCCAGCCAAAACTTTCAGTGCTGTCTACTTCATGACTGTAGGCAGTAAATTAAATGCATTTCAAGCAAATGAGTCCTGTGTTGAATAAATGAAGTTTTGATTTAAATATTAGGCTAAATAATCTTTTTATTATTTATTTTAAATGCAAAAAAACCCAGGCCCTCCTCCCTCAGATGTCTCCCATAGCACAAATTCATCTGCCACAGACATCAGTTACACAATTCCCTCCCTCCTACCCAATCTCCAGTCTACACTTGATGTGCACAATCACATCTGTAATCTCCAGAGCTTCCTAAGAGAAGAGCTCATTTTCCCCTGTGCGAGCTGTCAACACTGAAAAAAGAGCAGCAGCCAACAATAGTTATTCTTTGAGCCCTGCATCTCCCAGCTCAGTTCAGACAACTCCGTGGCACAGAGCCACAACCTCAGGCACTATAAATCCCAGCCTCATCAACTTCAAGAAACATTTTCCAGAAGCATTGGAAAGGATCAAGGAAAAAAGTTGCAATCTCTTGACAGTCTCATCCCAGGATACTCATCTACATTTTTTACAGGTTTTACAAATCCTGCACATGAAGGTCTGTTCACACAGCTGAAATCTCGCAGACTGTACAGCAAGGACAGATTGATTCAAAGTTATTCTCAGTGTACAGGGCAATGGTTGTTTTGGGGATTTTTTTAATACACTTTACCCAAACTCTAATCACAATACAAACTACACAGAAAAAAGGGAATGAGGAATGTTCAAGCACAGTTCCCTCAAATTTAAGAAAAACTAGCTGTCCCATATGAAATATCCATACAATAAAAGTAAATTTGGAGAAAAAGAAAAGAGTGCCTTTTCAATACCAAACCATGAGATTAAAGGATGGGACCTTCCACTCACCCACTGGGAGGATGTTTGCAGAGAGGAAATGGCAGCAGTGTCCCTCATGGAGACTGGATTCTTCTCTTTGTGTCAAATCCCCTGCTAGAGATTTTGGAGAAGTCAGAGCCATCTCAAGCTTTCAGAGCAGCGTAGCAACAGCTTGCTCCAAGTCAAACAAAGCACTTCAGTGCAGATATCTGCAGAAAGTTTCAGCCAAGCAATGAAAATAGCCGAGAAAAAGCAACAATTTCAGGATGTTGCTGCTTTGCTTGCTTTGGAAGTGCCAGTGAGTGCCTTCTCTGGGATTCCACATTCAGGAGACTGTCCTGGTTTAATTCTTTTGCCACATATTCCACTCATTGACCAACAGGATTTGCAGCATCAGTGTGGAGAAAGAACCACGGAGCTCAGTCTTGACAGGATGGGTGTGAGGGCCCTTCCCAGGAGCACAGGAGTTACAAACATTCCCTGGATCTTCTTGCATGTGGATTCCCTGGAGAAGACATTTTTTAAACAGTGGAAGTTACTTTAACCGTGAGATATTTACCACAGGAACATACTTAGGTGATGTGCAATGCACTGACCTCAGCAGACAGAGGCACCAACTCTTTCTTCCCTCACCCCAGGATTTTCCACACACAAAGTTCCATTTTTGCCAGCAGCAACTTCTCCAGAAGCCAAAGCACTCATGCTGGGGTTAATTAATTTATACACACAGACACACAGAGGTGTAATATGTACATACACACTTAGCTCAGTCATTCTGCACAACAAGTGCATGGACTGCGTGCATGGCTCCCTCATCCACTTCCATCTCCAACCCTCGAAGCTCTTTGCTCCTCTTACCTGTTGTCAGCTCTCCATCCTGTATCTCTGGCATTGTCTGGCATTTTCCCTTTCCCTTTCCTTACCCATCTTCTACACAAGACTCACCTTTCCAAAGCTTTCAGTGGATGCCTTCCGTAGAGGAAGAGGGTCAAAGAAGGCTCCCTCCAAAACAGCAACCACAGCAGACAGAAACCTGGGATCCTACCTGCTGCTGGTAACTGTTTGAATCTCTGGGAGGCTCCTTCAGTTTGTAATTACAAGCTGAGCTCTGAAACATTGCCCTAACATGTTTTGTTGTGAAAGCACAGATCCAGTTTGACATTATTTTAAAGAGAGAGGGCAATGAAGCTCACTATTAATTACAGTGATCAGAAATAGAGGAGGGGGTTTGAGACATTTGTAGCAAAAAATGAGGAAGAGAATGCCCTGCTGGAGCATCTGCCTGTTTGAAGCTGTGCCTCTCTCCTTGTCTCTGGTCCCTCATTCAGCTTCTTTGGGAAGTCACTTCCTCCCTGCCATTATCTTTTCACCAAGCCCCACCTTCTCCATTCTCACGCTGTTAAAACTCCTCTGTTCAGAGGGAGCATCACAGTGAAGTAACACCCTCTAAGTGCAGCCAAATACATGGCAACTTCGTCTAAGGGACAGCGGTGCTTGGCAATAATTACCCTGGAAAAAATCAGCATCATTACAATCATTTGTTTCCATATTTAAATGGGAAATATCTCACAGGGCATCCTGTGGCTCTGCAATCGTTATGGACATCTCAGAGAGTGACATTCACTTGGCAAAGAATATCTGTATTACAGAGCACAGCTGGAGGAATCAAAACCCAAATCATGAACTTAGGGCAGATTCAAAGCTGACTGGATTGAGAGGGGAGGAAGATAACATTATCAAGGATACATCCTGTGCCCCCCATATACTCATTCTTGTACATGCTGTCACCTGTCCCTGTAATTGTCTCCCTTCATTATGCCCTGGCATATACTTAATTAGGTAAAAGAATACAGAGCTGGCATTCTGCTTTAGACTGAGCAAAATCAATTCATACACTTTCAGGTATTCATTTAATACACTTCCATACATTCATTTAATACATTTCATGTATTCATTTTGTGCATCCAAAAATATTTTTTTTCTTTAGGTTAATCCTTGTATCTATACCAAGAATACAGTTACATATAAAAAGCTGACTTGTTTTATTTAGAATGGAACCTAAAGTAGATGTTAGATGGCATGTCAGGACTTAAATAAACTTGTCCAGTGAAAAAGCCAAAACTGCACCCAGCAGCATTTCTGGAGCTGCCCGATTGCATGCTCTGGGCAGATCCATCTGCAGATGACAGGCACTGCCTCAGTTATCATCTGCTTTGGTCATCTGGGCAACTCCTGACCACAGTTTTATATCCACCAGCCACAAATTGCCATTTCTGGTACCTGTGCACTGAGTGTTTAACCCTGGGATCAATCCAGGCTCACAGGACAGATGGAACTGTGCTAACACCAAGCCAAGATCAGCCCATTTCCTTTGGGAAAGCTGAGCTGGTGGGGAGTTACTTTGCTGACTCTCTCACCTCTTTGCTTCAGGGCTTATTTGAAAGGCCATTTCCTCTGGAGGAAGTTCAATCAGTGTGACTAATTAGACACCAAAGAACATGACCACGAGGGTGAGGAAGAACTGAATGGGCACGGGTGCTCCTGCTGGTGCCAGAGCAGCATCATTCCAGTGAAAACAGCTGAGTGGCTCATTAAATATTTTATTGTCTCGAGTTATGTCAAATT
Organism: Melospiza georgiana; assembly: GCF_028018845.1. Classification (NCBI taxonomy): domain Eukaryota; kingdom Metazoa; phylum Chordata; class Aves; order Passeriformes; family Passerellidae; genus Melospiza; species Melospiza georgiana. The sequence goes on from NC_080451.1 coordinate 8,994,153, forward strand.
CATGTTCTTTATGCTTTGTTATGATCTGAAAGTGAAGCTGCTTTGAGGCAGCTGATCTCTGAACGTTTTCACTTTCCATGCAAAAGTTCTTCCTGCACTCAGTCCCACCTTTTACAGCTTCCTCAGAGTTCCCTTCCTCCCCTCCCTCTCTTCAGCATATCTGTGTCTTCCCAAACCAATCCCCACAAATCCCACGCAGCCAATGGAAAAGTACACAATGAATCTCTAAAAATACAGATTGGTATCTCAGAACAACATTCAGGGGGCAGATTTCCTATTAAAGTAAATGAAAGAAGCTCCGTTGGCTTTCCTGGAAAATTTGTTGTGAAGGTTGGATGATGGAAAATCTCAGTTGCACTGTCTGGAAATGCCTCACCTCTGTTACAGTAGGAACCACAGTGGCTCTGAGAACAGCACTGCTCACTGGCAGAACACATCAAACAGCCAAAAGAGAGCAACTCTATCTGTTCAGACCACATGAACAAGATTTAAACTGTCTGCTCAGGCTAAGAGCCCTACCTAAGATTATTGTGTGAGGTTCTGTATTCCCTTGGAAAAAAGGACTTAAAGCCCCAGAGGCAGGATCTGTATCACTCACAGACAATAAAAGCTGTGTACACCATTAACAATTCTCTAGCCATTTTTATATCACTGTAGTATTTAAAGCTTAACACCACAAGACCTGCTTTTGTTCAGGGAGGTTTTGTGTGGCACCCACAGAGCTCAGACAAGCTCTGATATCCTCCCAGGACAGATACACTGATACCACGGATGAAACACACAAAAACCAAGCCATCCCTTAAACCTGAATAGTTTGATCAGGAAGCAGATCAATGGATAAAAGATCAAAGCGCCATCAAATGGGAGGCAAAAAATAACACTTTAAAGAATTTAAATGCGAGAGCTGGGATTTGCTTTCAAGCTGCGGTGTGGTTGCCTGTGACACGCTGCTCATTGAAGGAATGCAGCTGCATTCAGCAGGAATTGCACGGAGATAACCTGCACGCCCAGGCACGCCAAGCACAGCCAGGGAGAGGAGAGGAGAGGAGAGGAGAGGAGAGGAGAGGAGAGGAGAGGAGAGGAGAGGAGAGGAGAGGAGAGGAGAGGAGAGGAGAGGAGAGGAGAGGAGAGGAGAGGAGAGGAGAGGAGAGGAGAGGAGAGGAGAGGAGAGGAGAGGAGAGGAGAGGAGAGGAGAGGAGAGGAGAGGAGAGGAGAGGAGAGGAGAGGAGAGGAGAGGAGAGGAGAGGAGAGGAGAGGAGAGGAGAGGAGAGGAGAGGAGAGGAGAGGAGAGGAGAGGAGAGGAGAGGAGAGGAGAGGAGAGGAGAGGAGAGGAGAGGAGAGGAGAGGAGAGGAGAGGAGAGGAGAGGAGAGGAGAGGAGAGGAGAGGAGAGGAGAGGAGAGGAGAGGAGAGGAGAGGAGAGGAGAGGAGAGGAGAGGAGAGGAGAGGAGAGGAGAGGAGAGGAGAGGAGAGGAGAGGAGAGGAGAGGAGAGGAGAGGAGAGGAGAGGAGAGGAGAGGAGAGGAGAGGAGAGGAGAGGAGAGGAGAGGAGAGGAGAGGAGAGGAGAGGAGAGGAGAGGAGAGGAGAGGAGAGGAGAGGAGAGGAGAGGAGAGGAGAGGAGAGGAGAGGAGAGGAGAGGAGAGGAGAGGAGAGGAGAGGAGAGGAGAGGAGAGGAGAGGAGAGGAGAGGAGAGGAGAGGAGAGGAGAGGAGAGGAGAGGAGAGGAGAGGAGAGGAGAGGAGAGGAGAGGAGAGGAGAGGAGAGGAGAGGAGAGGAGAGGAGAGGAGAGGAGAGGAGAGGAGAGGAGAGGAGAGGAGAGGAGAGGAGAGGAGAGGAGAGGAGAGGAGAGGAGAGGAGAGGAGAGGAGAGGAGAGGAGAGGAGAGGAGAGGAGAGGAGAGGAGAGGAGAGGAGAGGAGAGGAGAGGAGAGGAGAGGAGAGGAGAGGAGAGGAGAGGAGAGGAGAGGAGAGGAGAGGAGAGGAGAGGAGAGGAGAGGAGAGGAGAGGAGAGGAGAGGAGAGGAGAGGAGAGGAGAGGAGAGGCACCGGGCGCACTCACAGCACCGGGTGACACTGAGTCCTGTGGCAAACAGCTCGGTTAACAAATAGAAAGTGAAGGAAAAGCACAAGGGGACATCAAGATTCCTTTCTGTGTTCACCTTCACCCAGAACATCCCACTTAACATTTGTCAGCTTCTCCTCACAGCCTGAGCTGGAGCCCTGCATTTTTGTTCAATGATGTAACCAAAAATTCCTTATGCAAGTAAGCACACTTATTATTAAACCCAAATTATTTATTTCAGGTTTGTATGAGCTGTGCCATATGACTTTAGCATTCGCTTTATGAAACAAAATGTGAAATTTGTAACAATTTTTATCTTGTTTGTACTCCCTTGCCCTATTTATCCTGAATTGCCAAAACCCTTCTTGGTTTCACCATCATTCCCTGTCACCAGCCAGTTCCCAGACCTGTCTGAAGTGACAATGGAAACACAGCAGCCTCCTGCTTCTGAAGAAAATTTGCATTTTGTATTAGCAAGGGAGAACGGGCAATTTCTATTAGGAGGCAAAAGGAACTAATTAAGCAAAGTTCTACATCTCATCCAATAGCTCGGCTCAAAAGAACTTTGAAAATGAAAGTTTCATACTCTAGACCACAAAAAACAAGAAGCCTCAGAGAAGAAAGGAGGGAGGAAGATCTCCTTGCTGGGAGACAGACGGAAAGTGAGGGCTGCTGGAAAAGGTTCTGCTGCGCTTGGGAATTTGTGAGTCATGCTGAGGAGAGATAGACTGTGGGCTCCAATGCCACTTGTCATCAGGTCTATAATTCAAATGATGCTCATGCTGTCAGTTGTGCTGGCAGGCTTGGTCACTCCCCACAAGTCTGATTTTTGAAAAAGTTTCTTCTTCAATTTCGTGTAAATGAGCAGGAATTTCTTTTAAGAATAATCAAACTGCTTTAATTCTGTACATCTTAGTGCTGCACTGATGAATCTCTTGGATATTAAGGATCAATTTATGCTGGGGGAGTTAAAGTGGCAACTTGTCACCTTTCACAAGTCAAACATCAGCTTTCTCCTGAGGATGCCTGGTAGGGCCAAGCACAAGAGCCTAAGCACAGGCAGACAGACACCAAGAGAATATTGCAAACAAGAAAAACATGCTTTGCTTGGCAACTTCAAGAGAACACTGCAGTTTAAATTTTTAATCCAAACCAATTTCTTAAATTATGAATCCCCTTCTCTATTAGCAGGAATGGGTCTGGGAACCACTCAATCCATCCTCATTTTGTCAAACACAGGGCAGTGACGCGCACACGTGGGAATTACAAGGCACCAAGTCTTTAGGGCCTGATCCAATAAATTTCAAAGTACAGCTCTGCTTTGGTCTCCGCCTTATCGTGGACTTCAGCACCTGGTTAGTCAATAAATAACATTACTTCAATAACCTCATCTCAGTCTAAACTCACAGGAGGGGAAGAAGTGGGATAGGTCACTTTACAGTGTAGGAGACAAAAACCTCTTAAGTTGTTTAAATAGAAAATATTTCACATAGTCCTTGAAGCAATCCTACCAAATAATGCCATTATAACTCATCCCAAAGTTGTGTTTTTGAGGTTCTCCTCTGCAGGCCATAGAACTTCTTCCAGGCACCTCAATTGCAGCTGCCATTGTTTCCTCAGGCTCCATTCCTTAGGCGTTTTTTGTTGTTGTTGTTTTGGGTTTATTATTATTATTATTATTATTATTAAATAAAGCACAAATTACATGTTTTCAGTTAAGGGCAGAGAAAACTTCCAGAGAATCCATTCCAGCATCTAAGGGCAGTAGGAAATCTGGAACAACAAGGTGTAGGGGTGGTGAGGGGGGTTATGTTGAAGGGGAGAAGTGGCAGGGAGGAGATTCTTTTAAATTACCTTACAGTAACTAATCCTGCAAGGAGAGCTGAGAGGAGACATCCTCTGAACACCAGAATGATCACAAAAAGAGACATCCTCTGAACACCAGACAACACAAAAAGTGCTGCTGTAAGTTTCTACCTGACAGCCCTTGGCAAACACCTCAGGGAATGGGGACTACAGAGCTTGTGCAGCACTTTCAATCCCTCCCAGGAATGCCAACATGGAAAGATCCCTCACCTTCCCACCTGAATTCCCTTGCCATGTCTGAGGCAATCCAGAGCTCCTTGACAACTGTTAAGATGTCAGAAGATGCTACAGGAGCCTTCCCTAATTAAATGGAAACAAGTGAGGCTGTGATGAACTATAAAAAATGAGGACCAAGATCAGAACCAGGTACCCCAAAATCAGTCTCTCAAGTTTCAGGCTGTATTTGTGATGCAAATGGATCTGAAATCCTCACTCAGGCTATGCTTGCCTTGGTGTCTGCACCCAGCATTTCTCTCATGTTCCAGGCGGCAAAGAGCAGGAAGGAAGCTGAGGACTTTGTCCCAGCATGTGTGAAGGTTTGTCACAGCCTGCAGTGTGCAGGTACCTATCCACTGACTCTGTGTGCTGAGGGGAACTGCTCCACCCCCACAAAATGAAGGCAGATTAAACAATGAATCAAAAGGTTGGAAATTCCCCACGGATTTGGAGTCTGTGCCCTAAGCAGTGATGTGGAGAGCAGAATTTCAGTGGCTGAGGAGCTGCACACAGAGGCCATGGATAGCTGAACCCCCAGAACAGGGTTTGGCTCGTGTCATGCATTTCCTTCTCTGCCAGCTGAGCCTGGATGCATGGCCAGCACCTACTGCTCATGTCACAGCTGCCACCTGCAATTGTCACAAGGGATGGGCACAAGGTTTGCCCTCATCCAGTGAGTCCAAAGGGAGCAATGGAAGCAGAGGTGAACTCAAAAATGAGGTCAAGACAGTGGAAGAGAAAGAAGATTCAGGCATAACACTGGAGAATCTATTTCAATATTAAGATCAGATCTATTTAAACTTATCAAGGGAAGAAGTGGGTCATTTTAAAGATAACTAATGCAGAACTGAGATATCTGGGTGCATGAAAATTGTATTGCAGTAAATTCAAATGGTCCTTAGTAACTGCAAGACTATCTTTCCTGAAAAAACTCTTCAGCCTCATCCTCTAACCCACTCAGATTCATTTATACAGTAATTTTCTCAGCTCTGGACAAATTAACAAGAACAAATTCTACTGATACTCACAAGTATGTTGTCCCCTTTGAGCTATATCTAGGAACTGAGGGCTCTGTACCATTCATTTCAAAACCAAACTGAGATTGTGTTGTTTTGAAACTATGAGTACAGGATTTCAGAAAAGCCTTGCATGCCCTATATTTTATTGCTCTGTTATTCCTGCAGGACCATCCACTAAGATACTCTCAGCCACTTTAACTATGGAGTAGCTTTTAATTCAGAAAAATTACAGAAATGATGAATGAAAACAAAAGCCTCTTCAGACAATGTAGGAGCTTGGCTATAAAATGGAATGTTATCATTCTTTTTTACAAAGCCAGAATAAACTTGTTCTTTGGCTGAGAATAATCAAAATACACTGCATTATAAGAGATCATCCTGCCAACAGAGTCATTAAATATAAGATTCAGTGAGCCCTGAGTGTTTCCAGATTCAGTTATCCAGGTTTATATTATAAAAAGAAGCAGTTCTGGTGAAATATAGCTTATTGAATAAAAAAGCCTGCAGTTCATATTTGTCTGTTATGCCAAATGTTTCTGTATCTGGCCATGGCCTGTGCTCTCTGTAATGAACCCTTGGTGCCCCAAGCAGAGAGGCTGTGACAAGCAGTGCTGCTGCTGAAGGGCTCAGAGCCAAGCTGACATTTCTCCCTGTCCCCACAGCAGTCCCGAGGCCACCAGAACACAGTGACACTGACAGCACTCAGATAACTCAGCGTGCTCGGCAGTCGCTGGCCTCCCCTCGCTCGCACTGAACAGTTTCTCACTCTAATCTCACTGGCAAGAAGGAATTCTCCCCAGCACAGTTTCTGCACCCTCAGTAAGGACAGGAAAAGCTCTCCCAGTAAACAAAACTTTCCCCACATTCTCTGAAACAATAAGTTAACTTTGAGCTCCGTTCTGAACATGGCATCAATTTCCTACCTCCAACCAACCACAGCCAGCAGTGACTCGTACTCTGCTTCTGTTTTATTTTATAACAGACAACCTACCTCTACCATGAAACAGAGCATGATTCTAGAAATTATCACCCTGAGGATTCAGGGTATATTTAAGACCTACATCTGAACCCTGAAGCCTGAGGCATTTGGAGCATACACAGCCCCAGCAATCCAGCCATCCTAATTTTCCACATCTCTGCAATCATTACCCACATTTTTATGCCAGGAAATAACTGAAAATTATTTCTCTATAGCCCAAAAGAATGAGATTTTTTTTTTTATTTCAAAAATTTTCAAAAATAAAAACATGCATACCTTTTCAAAGCATTGTGCATGTCTTTCCTCCCAAGTCAAGACTTGGCTGTTCAGTCCCAGAATCAGCCACGTTCTGTTGCTAAACTGGTATTTTATTTAAATACCTGGAGTTTATTTTACATCCAACCTCTCTTATCCAAGTCAGTTTTCATTTTGGCTCCGTACACCTGGGAAGGCTCAGGTTATCAGTTCTGAATGAATGCAGTAATCGTTCATTTAAAAAAAAAAAAAAGCAGTTGTCCAGTTAGAAAAATCTAAACTTGAATCACATATGCAGTTTGCTTCATCCCTACAAGCTCAGAGAATCTAAAAATTTAGGACTAACAGAATTCCAAGGTTCCAGAACATTTTCATGGACAAGAGAAAGCATGATAAAATAAAACAAGCATTAGACATGATGCTCTTTCCATTTTCCCTTTTCCTTCAAAAAGCAGAGCAAAAGTGGCAGCAAATTCTGTTCCAGCTACAAGGCTGGGGGAGCGTACTCTAAACTTTGTTTCTAACGCCCAAGAGCGAACAAAAGTGTTAAAATGACACCCCAATGATGGCTGCAATGAAAGTAGCCAAGCAAAAACACACACACACCTTTGTCTGTCCCGGCCGGGCAGTGCAGACGGGCTGTCCCCGCTCCTGTGTGTCCAGCCTTCACACCCGGGACAAACCCGGGAGAGGAGAGAGGAGTCTGCAGCGAAATCCCGCCCCGCTTTCACACGCGGAGGGCTCGGGTCACAAAGCAGCCTCGCAGCCCCTGCTCGAACAGTTCAGCTCCAGGGTAACAAGTTCAGAGTGGGAGGAGGCAGGGGGAAGGGGAGGGTGGCAACAATGCCGAGCAGGCGTTTCGCTCCTTTGGCATCGGCCGAACCTGTTCTGCAGGTTGGGAGCTGGAGCATCTGCCCGCTGCCCTGCTGGAAAGCTGCGCTCCCGAACTCGTGTCTCCCAGCAGGTCTGCAGAGGCAAAAATCAGATTTTGTGATGCGCAGACAAGTAGCCTGTGGGAGGAAAGGTTAATCATTGCCGAGCACCCAGGGTTTTTCACATTTTGGACTTCCTTGTGGTAACGTCAGCGAAGCAGCTCGTTCCCCTGTCAGGTGTGTTAGAAGGAAAAGCAGAGAAGCATGGCATGGAAATCAAGAAAAAACTCCCAAAAACTTAATCAAAAACACAGCAACGACGTTTTAAAGGATAATGGTGGTTTTCTGAAGTCACCAGAGGAGTGTCTGTATTCTGATTGAATAATTGCAATAAGAATCTGAATCAGATTTTCCTGGCGGATCACAGTGTAACAGCCAACGTGTGTGTGGTTTTATCCATGTGTTTTATTTATGCATGTGTGTGTTTTTATCTATGCATGAATATATGTATGAAAGCATATCACAAAATGGGAAGGTTACTTGGCATGCTGCACCTCCTCAGTTCAGGACAGGACCCCCGCCCCTCAAAACAACACAAAACAGCTTTTAGAATATAATAAAATCCATATAGTAAGCCAAACAGGGCAGATACACAGAACTTACACATTTCAAATGTTTTAACACTTGTTGGCAGAGTCTGACATTTAGCTTTATCCATGGTTTCCAATCTAATAATTGAGTGGTCATTAGTCAGGATTTCAGCTTTGCAAAAAAAACCCCAAAAAACTCTCAAGCTTTTCTTTTGTTTCTTGACCCATAAAATAAGAAAATCACATTTACCCACTTCAGCAAAAAGGCAACAAATATGTTTGCTATTTTTCTTAACAATTGAGCTGTTGGATGTGGGAGATACACACAGCTCTGCCTTTAAACAAAAATCAAACCAGGAGAGATTGGATTGGAATCCTGAACGAAATGATCCAAGGATTGGTCAGTAAAGTTTGTAAATTGTAAAAATTCTATAATTTAAGGTGGCAGCTTCGAGATTCTTATTTAATAGATTTAAGTGTGAAAATGTCCCATTCCAGACCCCACTTCCCGTGGGATATTTCCTTATGCAGGTGCGTCCCCTGCTGTTGAACGGCGAAAAATCTGCCAATTTTTTTTTTTTCCTAATTCCATTGATTTTACAGAGGGAACAATCCGCGATTCCACTGATGGCGACACACCCTAACAAATAAAAACTGAGCAGCGCCTGGAGCAGGGAGGGAGGGATTAAAAATGTTTTGCTTATCTGTAAGATTCATCACAGCTTTACTTATCACGTACCACTTCTGGTGCAGTTTAATTAGAACTTTGATGCCACGATCTGTGCACTAATAGGCTGCTGAAAGGATTACAAATATCCAGTTTATTTGTGGTTATGTTTGGCCACAGGGAGCTTTTCTTTGCTTTTCAGTAAAAAGAAGAAAAAACCCACCAATCTCCTGCTCTCCCAAAATTTTCCAGTGAGTTCCTGACATATCAATCTGTAAATTCTTCAGGAAAACACCTACTTTACTTTCAGTTAAATAGTTTTGTCAAATAAATTAATTAAATGTGGAGCTGTTTAATTGTCCTTTCACTTCAGAGTGCTGCAAAATTGAATTTATAACAATGCAACATTAAAACCTGCTAGGAAAAAAAATTTAAAAAAGGTATTTTGGCAAAAATGAATGTACCAGACCTCAGAGTGTAAATATATATAAATACACACACAGGTAGAGGTTTATCCGCCTGGTACCAGGATTTTGGAGAAGGATGCACTGACATGTTGATGTGTTTGTAGCTTTGCCGTGTGGAGGTTGCGTTTGTTGTTTTTGGAAGAAAACAAAGGGTAGCTTGTTCAGTTTCCCCATACAAACAGCTCATTTCGCAGCTGTGAAAAAAGCAGTAGTAGGACACTAAACACACCTTCCTTCTGAATTAACCCCAATTTTTTTAAAAAGCAATTTTTTAAAAGTGGGAATAGATGACACCATGAAAGGCATCGCTGCTTTAAGCCTAAAACTGCAGATAGTGGAGGGCAACATGATGTTTAATTAAAAAAAAAAAAAAAAAAAAAAAAAAAAAAGTTGTGGAAGGGCTGGAGAATTTGGAATTTGTACAAGGTTGTGGAGGGAACCTGCCTGGGGAGCGGTGATTCGGTGGGTTCCGTGTGAATTGTGTTCTAGAACTGAAACATTCTAGATCTCACTTTTACCGATCTTAGCAACTCAGCGGCGATCGCGGGGCTCCTTCCCGTTCCTTTTCCCTCCCATTTCCCCGCCCCTCACAGCATTTCCCTCCCCTTTCCCCGCCCCTTCCCGCCCCTTTTTTCCGCCCCTCACCGTCCATTTCCTCGCCCCTTTTCCCACCCCTCACAGCCCTTCCCGCCCCTTTACCCGCCCCTTTTTCCGCCCCACCCCTCACAGCCCTTCCCTCCCCTGGCGCTCTTCCCGCCCCTTTTCCCACCCCTTTTCCCTCCCTTCCCTCCCATCCCCACCCCTCACGGCACTTTTTCCACCCCTTTTCCCACTCTCTCCGCCCCTTTTCCCATTTTTCCCACCTCTTTTCCCACCCTTTTCTCCCCCTCAGCGTAGGGGAGGCGTTTCCCGCCTCTTTTCCCGCCCCTCACTGACGGGATATCCCTGCGCGGCCGGCGGGTGCTCCGCCGCTGCCCGAGCCGCGGCGCCGCCTGAGGCCCCGTGTCCGTCCGCCCGCCATGGCGGCGGCGGCGGGCCCGGCGCGGCTGGTGCGCTGCGGGCAGAAGGACGAGCTCTACCGGGCCGGGCTGCGCAGCGGGGCCGGCACGGCGCTGAGGGGGCTGGCGGGTAATGCCTGAGGGGGGTTGGATCCGTCCCGAGCCCTCGCGGGTGTTCCGGGATCCGCCGCACAGCGGCTCCGGATGGGGGTCGGAGGGACCGGGAGGAATTCCCCGTGAGGGCTCGGCCCAGCACGGCGCTGGTGCAGTGACAGCCCCGTCCCGCAGGTGCCCGGCCGTGGCTGGCGTGGAGGAGGGAGGTGGAGCTGCTCTCCGATGTGGCTTATTTCGTGCTCACCACGCTATCAGGTAACCTTCTCTGGCATTTATCGTTTTTTATCATTTCTGCCAACATCTGAAAGCTGAGGGGTCAGTGCTGCTGATCACCACCTGAGACTGCCCAACAGCAGTCTGTTCTTATCATCCTGGGGGTTGGTTTGGTTTGGATAAATGCCTTCTGGTAAATATGAAAGCACGAAATTGTTGGGTTCAAACACATAGATAGATGTGTTCTATCTATGTGTTCTTCTAAATGCAGGATTGCAGGAATAGGAATTTTTTAAAATCAGGGATACCATGGAAAGTATCCTGCTTCAAGCCTACAACTGCAGATACTGGATGTCACCATGACGCTTATCTTAATTCAACAAAAAAAAAAACTATTTCCAAATTCCAAAGCCTGAACAGCCTGTCCCCACTTCTCAGCACATCCAGAATGATGCTGCAGCTGCCCTCTCACCCTGTTTTCTGTCACACACATTGTTTAGGTTATCAGACCCTGGGAGAAGAGTATGTGAACATCATTCAGGTTGACCCGAGCAAGAAGAAGGTGCCTTCCTTCCTTCGTCGGGCCCTCTTCATTTCCCTGCACACCTTGGTGCCCTACTGCCTGGAAAAGGCACTGCTGCACCTCCAACACGAGCTGCAGGTGGAGGCTGAGGAATGCAGGAGCCCAGAGAACCCCCCAGCCCTTGGCTTTCCCAGCAGGAGCTTCATTCGCAGCTGGATTCGGAGGCAGGTTGGGCAGCTCAGTGAGCAGCAGAAGAAAAGAGCCTCCCAAGTCGTGGATGTCCTCAAACAATCCCTCCCCCTGCTGCACCGGCTCCACCTGGCAGTGTTCTACATCCAGGGCACCTTCTATCACCTGTCCAAAAGGGTCACAGGCATCTCATATGTAAGTGGGTTTGGTTCAAGATGCAGAATTTTGGCCTCTTCTGGGGTGCTGTATGTATAAAAGGGATAAGAAATTTGGTTGTTGTTGCAGAGCAGAGGGGTGAGAAGGAAGGTTTTGCTTTATGTGGGGGGTGATGAGTCCCTGCAGTCAGGAGGTTACAGGTAATAAACATCAATGTTTATTATGTTCATACATATTCTGTGTATGAAGTTACTGTGTAACTTCAGTCTGTCTGCCACAATCACACTGGGAGTGAGAGGTGAGTTGATAAATCCATGGGAAATACTGTTTTGAACAACACCCAGTAAACATTTAGGTAGCACTTTTCTATATGAAGATAATTTTGTATCTTTACAAAAGAACATCAGAAATGTGTACAGACAAAAGAGTTCTTAACAATTCCTAGCATCAGTGCAGGAAAGAGGTGTTTGTTTGCTCAGAGATACACAAGAAAACCAAACCAATTAAAACTGCAATTTTTGTGGATAGACAGCTGCCAAGTCCAGCCTGACTGAAGGTGCTTACACCTCCTGAGAGACAGCTGGTTGAGAAGTCCTAAAATGTCAATTTTTTGACACTATGAGAATCCCAAATTAAGTCTATTGCAGATGGGGAGAGAGAACAGTTTCCTAAAACCACAGTAACAAAACACCTCTTTTTCTGTGAATTCTCTAGCTGCATTTTGGAGGACTGCAAGGAGAGGATCAGAGCATCAGATCAAGTTACAAGTTCCTTGGAATAATTTCCCTCTTCCACCTTCTGCTGACCATTGGAGTTCAGATGTACAGCTTCAAACAGAAGCAGAGAGCCAGGCAGGAGTGGAGGCTGCACCGCAACCTCACCCACCAGAAGTAAGCAAGAGGTGGTTCTTAATTCTTAGGAAAGGGGTGGGAAAGAACAGGAGTGACACCCCAGTTTAGGTTACAGTCTGATGTAAACATTTCATTAATTAGCACAAGTAATTATTTGCTGGTTTGTGTGTCTTGGACTTCATGCTTTGGTGTTTCTGCGACCTCCATGAAAAGGGCTGATCCTTGAGCAAGGGTTTGACCCCAGGATGTGTTGCCCAGCATTTCTGCCGAGCAGAGCGAGTGCAATTAACACAATTAACCCCCCTGTGCCCGTGTTAATTAGAAGCAGGAGCACGGAGGCGGCGGCCGGGCGCCAGTCACGCTGCACGCTGTGCCTGGAGGAGAGGAGGCACAGCACAGCCACCCCCTGTGGGCACCTCTTCTGCTGGGAGTGCATCACGGCCTGGTGCAGCACCAGGGTGAGTACACACAGCTCACCAGCACTGGGAGCTCTGGAAACACAGTGACAATGGCATGGGTGAGCTCAGCACTCAACACTGGGCCAGCTCAGGGGAGCTTCTACCACAGCTGGGACTGAAAAATTATTTTCTAAAAGTAGCTAAGCACTTGTATTCAGATTTTTTAAATACAACTATTCAGTATGTCCATCTATTCCTTTTTTTTTAATAAAACTATTCACTATATCCACCTACTCCCTTTTCTTTCTGTAGGCAGAATGTCCACTGTGCAGAGAGAAGTTCCATCCTCAGAAACTGATCTACCTACGGCACTACCAAATGTAAAGGGAACCTCTTCTGTCTCCTCATACTTGGGTTGGTCCAAGAAATGCTTCATTAAACTGGAAACTGCCTGTGCAAGGTGGTACTACATTCCTGTGTGTCAGAATAAAGCTATTCTTTCTTCTAGATTCAATATGGAATATATTCTTTCTCCTAGATTCAATATGGAATATATTCTTTCTCCTAGATTCAATATGGAATATATTCTTTCTCTTCTGATGTAGCTCCCGACCATATTAAAAATGGGTTTATAAACCATGCTTAACCCAAGTGAATGCTCCCTCAAGAGTTGAAAAATGCATTGCATGAAGGTAAAGTGAGGGCAACCATTACTGAAAAGGAGTCATAAATAGTGTTAGAGCAAGAGATGTATATAAAGATAGAGAACAAGTAAAGGGGAACACTGTCTTTTAATAAACTTTGGAATTAAAAAGTCACTTAATAAAACTGCAGTTGTATCACATGAAAAAGTTTACATGCAGGTCCATTTATCTCTCATTTTATTCCCCCCCATAAAAAAAGAAAATCTGTGTTAAAACCCCCATGACTGTCTGTTCTGTCCTGGCCAGTTTGGGCACGTCCTGTGGGGCTGCACGAATCCAACTTCAATTATTGAAGAAACCATTACGTATGAAAGAAACTCCAACCAATAACAATTAAAATATATATTTTTATAATTCCAGGTCCTCAAAGGAAACTGTAATAGAGTTTGAACAAAGTTCTGAGTCATCAGAAAGAGCCCAATTTTAGCATCTGCTGGGAGATGGAACAGTGAAACTGGCATTAAAACCCAACACAAACGAGTTGCTTTAGAAGCTAAATGAGTATTTTTGCCCTACTGCAAACCCCATAATTTAGTAATTTCTTACTCCTATCTATACTTGTTTGGTTATAACTCAGTAATACCATGCATTTAGGAAACTGGCTTAAGTTCTGCATCTAATTTAGGTCTACTGAATTCTTCTATGAAAACAGCACACGGCCATGAAGCAGAAAACAGCATCACGTGTGCCAGCTTACACTTTCCTCCACAGATGTGCACAGCACTTCAGGGTGATGTTGAGCAGGAGAACTATGTAAAAATATCCAACTCTAGGCCATTAACCTCTCCAGTGCAACAGATTTTGAAAGAAATACATTATCCCAAATCCATGGGATTCTCCAAAGTTTCTCCAACTTCTTACAAAAGAGAATAAACTCAATGCAATTTGGTTAGAATGCCAGTTTCCTCGAGAATCTGATATTTCAGATAAAAATAGCAAGATCCTCGTAAAATGAAAATTCAACTGCTTTGTCACCACTCTGTTAATCACTTTTATGAAGAAAAAAGGCATTGTTACAATGGCTCAAAATCTTTCCTTTAGTGAGCAGTAGAATTGGTCAACAGGTTGATTGCTTCTTCCTAGCTAGCAAAGGTCTTCCCCACATCCTCTTTCCCTTTGTATTTCCTCTTGCCATGTGTGAAGGGTATATATCTGTACTTTATCATGTGCTGCAAAGAGAAAACAGCAGTTGTTGAGACAAGAAATATATGTAATATCTAGAAAAATGGTTTCTAATACACACTGTAAATTAGTGAGTCTTCCAGAAAGAGAGTTCTTAGTAAAGGTAAAGAAACAGCTAATCCTACAGCAGTTTAAATGTAAATAGGAGTATGAGAGGAGTTTTTAAATGTAAATAGGAGTAGGAGAGCAGTTTATAAATCTCAGATTTTGGGTTACCCAACAAATTGTACACTGCAGTGAAGATTACTGATTGGGGAACCATGGGAGACTGGAGAGAGCACAGAGGAACTAATTATTTACTACCCTTTCAACTTAAATTTACCACTTTGCATCACAGTACACGCCCAAAATTCTGAATATCTAAGAAAAAGTTAAGGTTTTTTTAATGCTACCAAACCATAAGAAATTTGTTAAAATGTTCTGAATCACTTGCCTATGTTCTTTCCCCTTCTCCCTTCTACTTCCTCACACCACCATGTGAGAACTTTCCTTTTCACCCACCAGAAATGGTTCAACACTTCTGCATCCAAAATAGCCACAGGAAGTGGATGAGAACCTGCATAAAACCCTGACACTGCACTCAAAACCTTTTGGAAACAAGAGTAAAGTTTTGCAAAACATGCCCCACAATTAATGTTCAAGTATTAGTTATTGAAGTTCCTCCAGTAAAATAAACGTGTGCAGCACATTCAACCCCTGAAGGGCTCCACTGGATGGCCAGTTTGAAGCAATGCTGTAAATCCTGACATCACAAATTCTCTGTTCTTGCCAAATTACCTTGATTTGCCTCTTCATAGTGATACAAAATAGCATAATGAAGTACATCACAAGGATTGGCCAAAACACAGGAACGTTGAAAGCCTCAAAGAATGTACAAGCCATAGCAACCAGGATTCCTTTAGTGGCAGAATGCCTGAAAAATAATAGCAACAATTAATCCTTCAAGCCCAGTTTACCATGAATGTCATGCAGATATTTGTATTTTTCAAAACCAGAACACAGGCAGATGGATCCACTCACCAGAATTTGAATTCTGGGAGCCTTCTAATGAAAGGCCGGAATTCTTCATTTTGCCTTGTAGGTAAGGAAGGACCATCATCTAAAAATAACAGAAAAGAAACCAAACCACAAACCTCCTCACAGTAGTTTTTTTAGACTAATCAGACCCCAGTTTTTTGGGTTTTTTTACTTTTTATCTTAAGGGAAAAATAAAAGTCACAAAACAAAACCACACCCAATTTCCATTGTCACACATAGATCCCAGTTAAGAGTTGCTGATTTAATCTAAGTTCACATAGATTCCTTAAAATAAACTTAATATAGATTCTTTTAAAGAATATAGGGAATGGGAATGCCAGCCCATTTGAGTAACTATGGGGAGAGCTTAAGTCACATAAACCTCATTTTAAAATACAGAAAATTATTACAATATGGAATATATTCAAGCCCCATGAAAAGCACAAATTTAGAGCAACTCTTGATGTTAAGTTGTACAGATTTTTTTTCAGGTCTAAAAAATACAATATAGTGCTAAAAGTGCATTATCTTTACACTACAGTATCAGAGAAAAGGAGCTGGAAATTTGACCAAGTTTGAAATTCAAAGGAACTTTTCCCCATACCTGAATCCTCCATTAGAGAGGGGTCTACCTTTGGCGACAGGAAAGCTATGAAGAGGTTGAGGTGGTAGATTCCCAAGGCATATGTCACAATGTACCAACCCTGCACAGGGACAACAGACAAGGGTAAAATCCTCCTGAAAACCATTCTCTGATAATGATTTTTAACAAGATTAAACAAGCTGGGTTTTGTGCTTCCTTGAGAAACTTTTCTGTGTCTTCATATTAACTGAAAGGTTTCTGGGCTTGTAAAAATATCAATTCTCAGTGATCAAAACAAGTTTTTGAACATGACAGGAGAGCAAATATCTCATGCAGTGACAGATTCAACATGAAACCATGGTCTAGCATCCAGTTCCTCTATGTTCAGGATGTGGACTTCAAAAGTAGTAAAAAGCATAAAACCATCTCTTTTTTAATCATCTTTGCAGCCCTCAGGGTCTGAAATTTTCCTACTACTATGACCTGTAAAGGTTTCAAATTCTGTAATCTTCACTTTTTGGGACTAACAGTTCCAAGTTCTTGACTGAGCTGCAGACTGGCATGGCACAGAAACATCTGATTAGTGGGGAATAGTCTGCCCCTGCCTGCAGGGAGAGAAATGCTGACAAAGCCATTCCTCTGGGTTTTCATGACAGAAAGGAACCCCTGGCTCTGAGCATGTTGTTATACAGCTTTAATACAAAAGCAAAAATTTAATTACAACAGTTTCCAGAGATTTATTTTGTGAATTCAGATGAATATCCTCAAGTGGTCACACATTTTTCTCTCTGTATCAGCAACTTCCACACCCACAGGATGTGTTCTCTCTTCAGACTCCACAATTTACTTTCTGCCACATGCACACCTGATTCTAAAGTAACAGCACACTTCAAAACCACTCCTAGAATCCAAATTAGACCAGCAACAATATCTGGAACTACTTCAGCATCAAGCCCAGTGCTCTCACCTGCAGTAAATAAACTCTAATCATGTAGATAAAGCTCAGCCCCAGCGTTACAATCCATCGCACTGCAGTGTAGGGGGTGGATTTGTCTAACCAGGACTGGTAGATCTGCAGGAAACACAAAGTAAATAATAAATACTGTAAAATATTTGATGCACAATGGATAAAGCTTATCTGAGGGTACTATGGGCAAAAGAAAGCATTTGGGAGGGGCATTTTGGGAAAGAGAATAATATGAAACACATTCTTTACTACAAATAAATTACACAAAACTGTACTTATAAGTTTCAATACTTTACAAAGGAAAAAAGTCCCTAATGCTTGGGGATTTTGTAAAACAGTTTAAATTTTCCATATTTTATGCAAATTGCTTCCGTTAAGATGAATTTGAAACTAAATCTGAACTCACTCCTCATTTCTGGCAGTAACAACATATTTTCACTGTGAAATGTCACACATATGCCCATTAAATATTCCAGTAAATAATTTATTATAGATATTTATCCATTTTAAAAGGCTTCAAAACAAATCTTTTGTATAGATTTCAGCACTTCAACAACCCAGCCAACAAGGAGTGAGTTCAAGAAGCTGCAGTGAGATCTGATTCTAAAGGAGTCAGAAAAATCCATCACAAAACCAACCTGTCCAAGTCTTGAGAAAAATCTATAGACCACAGAAGGTTTTCCATGCACAGACTCCCCAATGCTGTCCCCTTCTGACATGGTGGCTGTGGAAACAAAACATGGGAGAAGACAACGTTGAAATCCAAAATCTGAGCTCAGGGAGGTTTAAATTAAGCACATTATCTGAGCCAGCATCTACACAAAATATTGTCCTGGTTTGTTCTGTTTGAAACAAATTATTCTGAATATTTTTAAAGAGAGGACATTCACGCCAAAATGAATGAAAATTCCTTGTCCAAGAAAGGAAAGAACAGGCTACTTTATAAAAGCAAGACAGGATCCAATGCATTTTGGGGAAGGAAATAAAGAGGTCACAAGGAAATCCAGGACCAGCCCAGTTGGACATTGTCACCTTGCTGAGGGACAGGCTGAGGGACAAGCCCTGAGAAATGAACTGCAGCACCTCCCTCCTGCCACCTCGGGCTCCAGAGGCAAAGAACAAAACCACAGTGAGTAGATTCTTTTAAAAAATGCTGCTTAGGATTTTAAATACTGAGTAAGCAGTGAAGAAATAAACTCAGGACTCTGCACACCAGTGGTTTCGGGTTTCAGCCTCTGCCAGAGCACCAAACCCAAGGTGCTGCCCATGCTGGAATCATTCAATGAGTTTCTGTCTCTGCAACACCAAGAGCAGTGACAGGAGAGTTTTATACAGGACAAAACTGCACAGTCAAAGGGCCAGGAGCCTGAACTCAAATATAAAATTACCCAAGGGGATTATTTTTCAGTCCATGCCTCTGCTACCAATTGAAGAGCTTGATTTTTCTTATCAGTGAGTTTTACAGCTCACTTGGAGATAGAAGGCAAATAAAGTGGATCCTAAGCAGGAACATTTTGCCACATCACCAAGAGCAATCCCTGGCACAACTTCCTGGAATCCTCATCTGTGGGAGGGACTGTGTAACCCTGGGATACCCGGAGCACACTCAGCCCTGCCCAAGGGCCTCACAGGATAACAAATCTCTATGAAACATTCATAAAATAAAATTTAAAAAAAAAAAGCAAATTGTCTTAGATGCTGCAATACAGACTGCTGCAGAAAATTTGGGATCAAGGATAATCTGAGGAGGCACAAAACATTAAAGCTGTGTGTTTTTTCCATAGATATCTGAAAACTACATCCTGTGGAATAATTACAAAGTAGAAAAAAAGGAGCCCTGTTACACTCCAAAAGCTAAGGGGAATCATTAGGAGGCTTCAGGAGCGGAGTCCACTTTGATTCAAACTACAGCTAAAAGAAAAGAATCTACTAGAAAATCATACAATATACACACTTTTCCATTACAGGCAAAACAAATAATTATTTTTCTCCCCACTCTCTGCAGGACAGAAATTCAGCATTCTCAGCTGAGCATCATTTGGTGCTTTATTCTGGGGTATTTTTTAATGTCCTGAAGTACAAAGCTGAAATAAAAAGTTATTCAATTAATTCAATTGAATAATTTATCAGAGATCAATGAAAACTCTCACAGTGTCAAAATTAATTCTACAGATACATTCACAGCAAATATGGGCTACAGGCAGACCTTACAAGGCAATCTTGTAAATGTTCCCCTGTGCAGAGCAAGTGGAAAATCATGGGTGTGAGGTTACTGATGCTGCAGCAGGGTGTAAAATATTGCATTATGTGTGATTATTTATGATTTTATCGTGCACACAGTTCTTCCAGAGCAGACCAAGAAATAAATCAGTTCTACTGAGGAGAAACCTCTCTGGGGCTCAGTTTAGCCACAAGACTCAGACTAGAATTTAAGGAATATTTCTCCTCACATTAAAACTCTGCTGGAAGATCACCTGTAATGAACAACTCTGCAATTATCAAAGGCAGGAGTCCTTGGCACTGCTCTGAGGGCAGCTCACAGCTAAGAACACCGGCCTGTGTTGGTTTAAGGGAATGATTAAACCTCGACAGTTGCAATTTCTCTTTCATAATCATGGAACCACAGAATGATTTGGGTTGGGAGGGACCTTAAAGATCATCCCATTCCACCCCTGCCATGGCAGGGACACCTTCCACTGTCCCAGGGAGCTCCAATGCCCATGAACCTGGCCTTGGACACTGCCAGGATCCAGGGGCTGCTCTGGGCACCTGTGCCAGGCCTGCCCACCCTGCCAGGGAGGAATTCCTGCCCAGCATCCCACCTAACCCTGCCCTCTGGAAGGCTTAAACCACTCCTCCTCATCTTGTCACTCCAGAGCCTTGTGAAAGCCTCTCTCCATCTGTCTTGGAGGGGAACGTCAGATTCAGCGCCCAGCACAAGGAACTGTGACTGCCCTGAAGCCATTCCAGGACAAGCAGGCACACACAGAGGTGAACACAGCAGAAATTAACACAACCAGGCACACACAGAGGTGAACACAGCAGAAATTAACACAACCAGGCACACACAGAGGTGAACACAGCAGAAATTAACACAATCGGGCACACGCACACAAATTAACACAACCAGACGCACACAGAGGTGAACAGAACCAGGCACACACAGAGAAATGGACACAACCACCAGAAACACACACAGAAATTCCCAAAACAACCAGAAACACACACAGAAATTCACACAGAAATTCACACAACCAGAAACACACACACAGAGATTAACACAACTAGGCACACACAAAAAATGAACACAACCAGAAACACACACACACAGAAATGAACACAACCAGACACACACACACACACACATATTAACACACCCAACGAGGGAATCGTTTGTAGCAGCAGAACTGAGGCTGCTCCCAAAACGAAACCGTATTACAGCATTTTTCTCCGCTAGAAAACACCACGTAAGCGAAGGCACGGCCTGAACAATTATGCTTTCACCGCAATTGTTATGGTAATTTCATGACAAACAGCACTGATCGCTGAGTTCTGAAAGGCAGAACCTCCGGCAGTAAGAATATTTACTTTATGCCTCACATCATCACACAGAAGTACAGAATTAGAGCATAAGTCTGCTGATAATACAGACTTTTCTTAAATTTAAAATATAAATGAGGCAGGTAACGAGCAAACACACATTACTGATTCCAGTTACCTTATCTCATAGAGGCACTGTCTTTGGACAGTAACACACTAAGGTGACTTATTACAAACTGGGTGAACGGACAGCCACGGGGAACCATCCCGTTGGTCGCTCACATTGGTTTTTCACACTAAAAAAAGGCAGCGTTTCATTTTATCCATTGCCACAGCAGCCGAGCCGCACCTGCGCCTCTCGCTTGCGCCCGCAAGCCGGGACTTCCCCTTGCCCGGGCACAGCAAACGGGAGGGGCTGCGCTGCCTCGGCACGGAGCGGGGCCGGTAAAGGAGAACCGAGCCCCGGGAGGCCGCGGCCGGAGCGCCGAGCCCGCGGCAGCCCCCGCGCTCCCGGAGGGGCCGCTCGCTCCAGGCCCCCGCCCGCCCTCCCGCGGGTGTCAGCGCCGCTCCCGGCGGCCCGGAGGCGCAGCGCCCGCCCCCGGTCCCACCCCGCGCCGGCCGCGGCCGGTCCCGGTACTCACAGGCCCCCGGGCCGGTCCTGCCTTCCGCTCCCGCCCCTCCACACACCAATATGGCGGCGGCACCGGGATCCCCTTCCGCTTCCGGGGTTCAGGGGCGGGGCACAGCCCCGGTGCTGCCCCGCTATTGGCCCCGGGGGAAAGGGCGGCGCCGCGGCGCCGGGCGGGGCGGTGGGAGGTGTGCGCGCTCCGTGAGGGGACACGGGGAGCGGGCGGGGCGGTACCGGCGGAGAGGTGGGAGGTGTGTGTGTTGTGTGGCCTGTGAGGCGGGGCGGGATCGGGCGGTACCGGCGCGCACCGAGCGCAGGACAGGACGGGGCGCGCGGCGCTGAACGGGCTCGCCCTGCTACCATGAGGGGCACGGCAGGCCCCACCCCCCGCACTAGCTCAGCCAATGAGAACGGCCGCTGGGGCGGGCGTGGACGCGCGGCCAATAGCGAGGTGGCGGCGGGTGGGGAGGCGGAGCTGAGGGCGCGGCCGAACGAGTTCAGCCGAACTCAGCCGATCCCGAACCGAGCTCTACCGAAATGGGCCGAATCGAGCCCGAGCCGAACCGAGTCTAGCCGGACTCAGCCGAGCCCGAACCGAACTCTGCCGAAATGGGCCGAGTGGAACCGAACCGAGCCGAGCGGAGCCCCCTCACGGGATGAGGCCAAAGCTGCTGCAGGATTTAAAGTTTTAACGAGTTCGGTGTATTTTGTTAAACGAGAACATGAACCTTTAAGAATCAAAATCAGTAGGAGAAAACAAGAAATACTCGTTACGTGGAAAAAGAGGTGACACAAACATCCCTACACGTGCTGAGGTGCGTTTGTTCCCGTAGAACAGAAACACTGATACACGAACCCCAGCCATGATAATTTATATTTTATTTATTTTCCATGGATTCGCTGCCCCGAGGCTGTTCCGAGTTTGTGTACCGCCTTTGGGCACCACTGGGCGTCTCCCTAGCATCTCTTTTGGGGCTGAATCAGTAAATTCTTCAGGCTCCGTGGCTGCAGCATTTAGTACTGAAGTTTACATTCAATACATGCTCAAAAGTGACAAGATGCCAAAAAAAAATAATCCTGACACTTCTGAAAAATCGATTGATTTAGTATTTATAGTATGGAAGTATATGAGTATAGTATATACATATAAGAAACAGGCTAGAAATAAATATATCAAAATACATGTTAATACAAATATACTAACATAATAATATAATTACATTCTAATATAAACATATTGTAGTATACATATATTATATATTTATTTACAATATACAACCTATATATAAAAGATTATATTATTTATTAGATCTTATATAGTTTATCTTCTACATTATATATTATATATTATATATTATATATTATATATTATATATTATATATTATATATTATATATTATATATTACATATTATATATTACATATTACATATTACATATTATATATTATATATTTTATATTATATTATATTATATTATATTATATTTCAAGCTCTAGGGTATCCCAGCATTACTTCTGTGGGGTAAAGGATGGATTGAATATTGGCATGAATGTTGAATCTCAGTTTCAGCTGCAGCAGCATCAGGGCCAGATTTTGAGATCAATCCTTGGCAAGTATAATCTCTTTAGTGAGTGGATGCTGTCAGTTAACAGCTCACTGCAGTCTGGGAATCTTCAGAGATTCAGGTCGATTAAATGTCCACTAAACAAACAATAATTACAACTATCAACAGAGGAGGTTAAAAAGAGCAAGCAACTTTGATTTATCTCCTTTTTAACAGTAAAACTGGCTTTGCATTCGGTAAAAATGTTGTGAAGAGGTGCAACTATAACTGAGTAATAATGAACATGGAGCAGAGTCTCTGAAAGCTGGTTTTAAAAATAATGAAAAAAATTTAAAATAATTAAATAAAGCCCCCAGTGACCTGTGGTGACCTGTGGTTTTCGTGCATTTTTATGTGCACAGGTTTGAGAATGAAAGGAAACCATGACACATGAATGAAGTTTGCAGAGGTTGATGAAGGAAAACACTCATTTTTTGCCATAAAACATTTCCTCCCTGTGCTGCCTGGCTCCGTGCTGTCCCCGTGGCTGTTTCCCCGTGTGCTTTGGCTCAGTCTGGTTTGTCCTGGTTCCTGAGGAAGCCCTGCTGCCTCTCACACCTGTTAGCCACACAAACAGGTGCCCGTCCTTCTGGGCTTCCTCACCTGCAGGAATCCATCTCAGCTCCCTGCTCAGAGCCCTCAGCTCACTGCAGATTATTTACATTTCTGCAATTTTGGTTATTTATTATTTGGCTGTGTGTGAGTGGCCAATAAGACACAATAAATCTTCCCAAATCTTGATTATTATCATGATTACAACATAAGGACATATGCTGTAAAAATATCAACAAAACTATTCCTGATTTAAAAATATAAACAAAACTATTCCTGATTTTAAAACCATGAATTAATCTCCCCACTACTAGGTGTTTTTTTTCTATTTTAATGGCTTTTGGAGGGGACCACTAAATTCTGGTTAGTAAGAGACTGCCCTGAGTAAAGCTAGGTGTGAATTTCTGTACTTCGTTTACTACAGCTCAGTTGTTTTCTCAGAACTAGCTGTTTCAAAGTTGTTCCCCACACAATAAATCTTCCCAAATCTTGATTATTATCATGATTACAACATAAGGATATAGGATGTAAAAATATAAACAAAACTATTCCTGATTTTAAAACCATGAATGAATCTCCCCACTACTAAATTTTTTTTCTATTTTAATGGCTTTTGGAGGGGACCACTAAATTCTGGTTTAGTGGTACCAGAATTTACCTACCCTGAGTAAAGCTAGGTATGAATTTCTGTAGTTCATTTACTACAGTTCAGTTGTTTTCTCAGAACTAGCTGTTTCAAAGTTGTTCCCCACCATGAATAAATTTGTAACATCTCAGGTTTTTCAAACACAAAGTGAGTCATGCCAACCTGTTTTCGTGGGCTGCTGCAGAAATGAATTAATATGATAATATGACCCTGTGAAATTACTACTGTTGGTGTAATAAATGTTCTTATTTATTACCCCTAACATTTAATTGTAGTTTAAATAAATTCCATACAAACACATTTACTGCAGAGTTTAGAAACAATCCACAATTACGTAACGCAGGAATAAATTCCCTATCAGTGATTCTTAGGAGAGGAGGATTAGTAGGGTTGATACCAAGATGATAATAAACAGCTTTGCCTTTATCAGTTCCTGTTTGTCATGAACTCCTCACACAGAGAATCCCAGACTGGTTTGGGTTGGGAGGGACCTCAATGCCCATCCAGGGACATCCATGGGCAGGGACACCTTCCACTATCCCAGATTGCTCCAAGCTCTGGCCTTGGACACTTCCAGGGATGGGACATCCATTTCTGGTCTCTCTCAGCCCTTGCAGTGGCTCTGTGTCTGTGTCTGAATCACAGAAAACCCAGGGCCTTGCTAAAACACAAGAGCTTTCATGTGTTTAAAGCAGAATTTCCAGTTCTGCCTTAAAATCTGAACCAAACACAAACAAACCCCCTGCAGCTGAACTCATCCCATCACTGGGAGCTTGGAGCTCTCCCTTTTTCCCTCTCCCTGCTCCCTCTGGGCACTGGTGGCTCTTTTCCTGGAGGCCCCGTGTCCCTGCGGGTGTTCACGCCTTTGTTTCTCTGCAGAAATGTGTGATGTAGAGATTGTGCTTGTGTGGACGTCAGCATTTCCAAACCTTGCATGTGTTGCATTGCTAAGCAACTTTTAGCAACACTTATCTCGCGTCCTTATGCCATCTGGAAAAGAGGATTAGACAAGGAAATGTGCCAGGGAGAGACAAAGGCACATCTAAGAAAGAGGTGGCTTAATTGCTAAAGAGAATGAGTGACATTAATAGTAGGCAATCAGCAGAAGTGATTGAAAGCAGGCACAATGCTTCACAGGTAGTGATCAGGAAGCTCTGGGAAAGGTGGAATATTTTATATCCCCTGGCCTCCTCCCTCCCTGCAGGAGGCACAGCTTGGCTGCATCCCGTTGCATGATGCAAGATGAAGGCCCCTGGGATTTCAGATTATAAATTAGATACAGTTCCAGTGACAGTGAGGCTTTTCTAGGTCTTCCAGTTGTTCTGTCCATCCAGGAGTGTCCCTGGCTGGCTGCTGCCTGGAGATCCTTCCCCTGCAGCAGAGGAGGCTGTGAGCTGCCAGTGGAGCCTGGAACTTGAGCTGTTGCTTGTAGAGATGTTGTACACATGATTCACAATGGTTTTGTACATGAGTTACCAGCAGTGCAGCTATTCTGGGGTAACTGCTGAGGAAAACATCCTTGTTTTGGGGGGATGGCAAGGGTAGAGCAGAGCACGCGGTGTCGGGAGTGTGTTTCTGAAGCCTTGTCTTTGTTGTCATTTCAGCACACCTGTAACTGCTGGAGGTGTAAACCAAGCCACGCCTTTGGCTACTAAATCCACCTGGAGCTTCAGCTGGGTTCACACACATTTGAGAATGGTAAGAGACCTTCTTTTGGTATCTGCTGTTACCACATAAAAAGCTAAATATCCAACTTAATAGAAGGATGATCATTTCAGGTTTTAAATATTCTTATTCTCTAGTTCCTTATGCACTCTGAGATTGAGGAAATGTTGCCTGATGGCTAAATTGGATTTAGTACCACATAAAACCAGTGAGGTTTGTTACTGAGCTGTTTTATTTCCCTTACCTGGACTTTTGAATGACCTTTGACCATTGTCTAATTATTTCCACTCAGTTGTGACTCTAAAATCTTCCAATAATATGGAACAATTTACACTAAATTTCAGAGCCAGCTCTGGGATTTAAGATGATTTTTACATGTACCTTGGAACAGAACTGTCCCCCAGTATACAATCCTGCACTTTCTTCTCCCAGCAGGAGCTGAAGCCAGTATTCCTGACCATGTCCTGTCCTGTCCAGGCTGGCTGTGCTGCCAGTTAATGTCACTAATGTCACTAAAATGGTGGCAGCATGTTCGTGATGACGTCAGGCTGAGCTGCACAGTTACGTGTCCACTTTTAACACTGCTGGAAATTTAATTGGCTCATACCTAAACTTCTGTGGTATTTGGCTTTGCAGCCTTAGGAACCTTTAAACTTTTATGCAAAGGGAATACCTTGGGTGAAATGCAGACTGGATTTAAATAACCAAAGCTTTTTGGAATGGAGTTTGGTACACTATTTCACTTTTCACAATCTTTAAAAAGCAAAATAATGTGTGATTCTGTATGTGACAAAGCAGTTATTCATTCTTGCCATGTAATTTAATGCGATGTTCTATATGAACTGAAGGGCTTCACATAATAGTATCCCACAGTAACAAACCTTGGGCAAGAAATGTTTGATTCTCCTCCCTTTCCCCTTTAGAGCAGTGCCACATAATCCTTGGTTGTTGTGTGGTCTCCTATTCAACTTTTCACACAAATGTTGGAAGGGTATTTATAAAAAGTCTTGAGGACCACCCACTTTGCTATTGAAAATTGGCTGAAATAATCCCTTCTTTATAATTTAGCTGTGGTGTTGTCGAAATTTAAGTTCCATGTGCATTTCTGTTCAAGGGGCAGGGTTGGAGTGACGTGTTGGATGGACGGGATTGTGGAGGTGACACCTGTGACAGGCTCAGTGCCTGGGACGTCCCTTCACTGAGCTCCCTGCTCCTGGCAGCACTCTGACATAATGCTTGGGCTGTCCCTCTTTTGATGGATATGATCTGACTGGAGTGTTTGGCATCCCTGAGTGCTCAGCTCTAACAGAACACGAGGTTCTCTGGAGCAAGAGGGACAGAGACCCTTCCTGAGCTTCTTTCCCATTAAATACAGAAAAACAGTGAGGTGTCCAATGTTCTTCTAAGGAATTTTTATTCTTGCAATGAAGGAGTGGGTTTTGCCTTTTTAAAAGGAAAGTACTTTGGAATCAAAAAGATAGAAAAATAGAGGAAAAACCAAGCTCTGAGTGTGCATGCATGGTTTATGTGTTTGTCAGAGAATAATCCCAGTTAGTGTAAATGACACATTGTACACTGGAAACAGTAAAGGATTGCTCAGCAGGTTGTAATTTGTCAAGCACAGAGCACAAATGAATCCCATCCTAATGCAGAGATATGGAATCCATGGCTTCCAGGAGAGCTTGTCTAATCCAACTGATTTCTGGGGGGTTCTGTTTGCACAGCACACACAGCTCCAGCCAGAGCACAGCTGGGCTAGGGGTGCTCACGAGTGCAGCTTGGATTGCCTCACTCAGATATGGGTGTATCACCTCAAAGAAAATGATCCCAAAACTGGGGAATCCAGCAAATACAAATGTACTCTCAGTGTCAGGCAAGCAAAACACATGGAATGGAACTCAGAAGAACCAATACAGCAGCCCATCCAAACAATATTTGAGGCTACTGTGGGATGTTAACACTCTCAAAATGAAATATTTACCAGATTGATTTATTTCTACCTTTAATACTAGACATGCTTACAGTGCTAGGTCATATATTCTGAACCCACAATGAAAATGTTTCTTTTTAGAAGCATTTCTTCTAAAGGAATAAGTTTTTGTAGGTTTCAGAAGTCTCAGAGTAAAGTGCTTCTTTAATCCAGCCAAAGTTGATAGTAATCAAAATTCATAGCAATGTTCAAACCCTGTGGAATGTTGGGATGGTCTGTTCCATGATTAGTTAGCAGATGTTAACTTTAACAGGCCCTTTTTTCTGCCTCTGGAAGCTGAACAATAAGGAATTGAATAGGTCTTGAAGAAATCGCTACACAATCACGGGAGTATTCTCTTCAGATTACTATAAGGATATATTTGAAGAGAGAAAATTTGTTCCACTCCTGTTCATTGGGTACTTAGAAGACTTAATTTTCCCTTTTCTCAGCAGTGCAATCATTTACATTCTGCATTAAGAAAGCATGATATTCCTGTTTATTGCAAAAACTTAATTGTTTTCTTTTAATCTTTTTAAAATGCATTTTTGTGGAAGTTGAGGTTATTCACAGGACTTCAGTTTAAACATCCAGATAATTATTTCAGGCAGAGAGATAGCTTGGCTTTTGTGAAGAATCAGCCTTTAAGGGAATGAATGTGTGTCTTCCTTCCATCCTCTGGGGAGACAGGTTTGCTTTACCACTGCACAGCAGAGAGGATCTGGGTGGGAAAAGAGCAAAAACACAACCTTGTGGAGACTGAGGTGAGGGGAATGAGGTTCACCAGGTGTCAAAGCAGATCTTCCTCCTGCAGCCTGTGGAAGGTTGGAAGAAGCTGTGTGAAGCAGTTTGGGGTCCTGGAGAAATGCACAACAGGGAAAGCCCAGGCAGGAGCAGGAGCAGGAGCAGGTTCAGGTTCAGGTTCAGGTTCTCCTGATGGGATTCTGGCTTGTGAAGGAGCCCTGCTGGAGCAGGGAACATGTGAGGAGGAGGAAGCACCAGAGAGGGAATGTCATGGGCTGGCCACAACCCCCATTCCTCATCCTCATCACTCTGAAGTAATCAATACTCTGAAGTAATTAATACTCTGAAGTATTTAATACTCTGAAATATTTAAGTCCCTGAAAACTGCTGGATGCATCAATTCTTTTGAGAAGCCAGGAACCTTTAAACCTCACCAAAACGTGTTTCAAAAACTCTCACCCAGCATTAAGTTTCTCTCTGTATTTTATAGCGATGTTGTTCTTTTTTTCCTTGTCAAGGATAATAGCTGATGTCAGAATTGTAAATACTCTACAATAATTATTTGAAGTACAGAACCAGATTAAATAGACCCTACAGTGAAATATTTCTTTGAAGCTGTGAAACTTGATTCTTTGTTTATTAGGAAAGTCACTGCTTTAAGATGGTGCAGCATTTCAAAAGACTTGGAAAACACAAGAAATCCTAAATAAATTCTAAATTCCCATTTGTCAGCTCCATCTCCAGTCTGACACAACCTAATAGATTTAAGTGTTGGAGAGGTAGTTCTCAATGAGATGCTTAATGTATGTTTTCTGCTGGATACTCTGCTGTAAATTCAATATACTGAGCACCTAATGGATGTCATGGTGAATTTTTCCTTATATTTGAACTTAATTAAGATTTAAAACCCATCAGCACAAACAAACAAAAATGTCAAAACTGTTTTCTCTCCCTGGCTCTGAGTGTATAAGCTATCTTTTGACATATGTTGCATCTGGAAGCTGGGAACTGCAATCTCCTGTTTGTGTCATTAGCAATTCTGGATTTGCACTGCCTGATTTGCCATTCCCTGAGGGAGGCAGAGCCAGGATCTGGGGCTGACACCCAATGTAGAGCAGGAGATGCTTCAAGCAGCCAGCATGGTGAGTAAAGATAATGGATTAGTGACTGCTCAGCTTTCTGGTTAACTGAAAAATAAAAAAGTATCTTTGCATTGCAGTAAAATAACTTGGGAGTATAAGGAACAGCCTTTGTAATACAAACAGGCAGGGCTTTTTTTTAGCAGAGCGCTGAGTTCCTCATAATAAATACAAACAAAGTAATTTTTTGACATTGATTCCATTCTGTAGGAGAAATCTTTCCCTCCTGGGCTTTCTGCTCAGTTATTTTATTCAGGCAAAACACAGTGGTGTGCAATAAGATCAAAAGAGTTCAAGTTAATAATTTCTGCAGTCCTAATGCATTTACCAAGAAAGAAATAGGGCCTAATACCTAAATCTGGACCCCAGACTTTTACCCTTCACTGATATTCAGAAACACTGCTAGCACTTCCCATACTTTCAGTAACAACTTGGGCATGTGAAATGGTCCCATAAATACAGCAGCTACAGGATCTCAAATTGTGGGAGTTCTACTTTCAGGGAAAAACAGGAATATTCAGGCATGTAGGCTTTTATGTCCACGCAAAACCATTTTCACATTTTACAAATTATTGAAGCAGATGGTGGAGGCAGAAATGTTTCATTTTTTTTCCTGATTTAAGGTTCTGTCTGATCTGCAATTCGTGGTGATTGAATGGCTGTTTTAACCTGGGAATTACTTTGGGGCTGCAGTAACAAGTTCTAGTTCAAGTGAGAAGCTGAATGTCCAACAATCACTTTTTCTTCAGAAACACCTGATTTGACTAATTCTATGAAGGTTCTAAAGGTGGTGGATTTGGGTTCTGTTTATTTATATTTATTGTGAGATTTGCAACATTGGAATCCCCAAACCATAACACTGGATGCATTACACTTTCTCTTGATGCCTTAATTGCAACAGAAAGTTCAGGGGGGGAAAAAATCCCCCCAAAAAAACCCCAAAAAATCCCACTACCACAAAATCCTCCTGGCTATGAAACAAAATCAGAAGAATTGGTGACTTTAAGTTTCAAATTTGATGCTTCTGAGGAGGTTTTTGGCAGCTGTGGCTGCAGAGGTGACTGTCCCACCTGTGTTACTGTGTGGAAGCCCTGAAAAACAACCAGTTGATTTGCAACCTCTGTGCAAATCCTGCGTGTGACTCATGAATTTAATCAATTAGAAACAAAATATCTTGTGACTCTCTGGATGGGGCACCATATGTTGCAACAGAAAAAGAGCACTTTAGGAGGAGGCAGTTTGGTGTTTTTGGAAAGATGACATTGGAGAGAAAATGTAGAAAATGTGTTTGGCTTTAAATATTAGGACTTCAAAACAAAACCCAGCCGTTGTTTTGCATAGTTCACTGAGCTAAAGATTGTTTTGGGGATTGGAGTCATCCTGTTCTTACGGGCACTCAACTATTTCTGGTGTTGGTGTCACTGCTCGGGGGTGTTGCTGTGCATGTGATTGTGGTTTGTCCTTTCTGAGTGTTCATGGCAGGAAAACTTTGGGGCTTTGCAGAGCTCACCAATCAATGAGTTCAGTTTGGCCAGGGGAAATTGGCACTGGAAGGTGAGTGAGGCAGAGGGGGCACAAGGAGTGGGGAAGACACTTGGGGGACTTGAAGAAAAGGGGAGAAGGAAAAAGGAAAAAGAAGAATGAACACAAAGTTCTATTCAAGTCTATTCAAAGATCTTTTATCTGGGCATTGCTGTATGATTTCCCTTCTGATTCTTCTCATTCCTGCTTTTGGAGAGAAATGTTGGCTAACTCTCAGAATACCTTGGGAATAAAGCTCTGCTGATGGGTAAATGATGAGATCCTCGAGGCATTCACGCACCACTGCCCGTGGGATGGATATAATCATTCAGTGATGGAGAATCATCCACTTTCATCCAGTATTGATGAACTGTCAGGGAAAGAGTTCCAAGAGGCTTTGCTGTTTAGTAATAATATCTGTGTAGCGATAGTTTAAATATGGATGGTTTTCATATTTCAAATAGGTAATGAGATCCAAGCCCATGGAAGATGGTTTTGATGGTATTTGATGGGAAAACCTCTTTTTTCACTACTTAGTAACACATCTTAATGCTTACAAATTAATTTCTGGTACTTTCATGGTGTTGGCCAAGCAAGTGACCTTCACTTGCAGCTCTTTAGGTTTTTTCTTCTTTTTCTTACCACTCGTGATGTACTTTTGCATTTTTTGTTAAGTTATTGATTATTTTCCAAGGCTGCTTGAAGTAGGATGACATCCATTGCTAAACAGACTTAGAGCAGCAATTTTCCTTTGGTTACTTCAGTTTGCCACACTGATGGAAGCAATGCGTGCATGGTGAGGAATGTTCTCCTCCAGATTCTTGATGTTATTACAAGATATCACAATGTAATAAAGAAAACAATTCCTAGGCACTGATAGCAATGACATAATATTGCTGCTTGTCCAGATCACTGCAATCCCTCTGGTTTGCATTTGCTCCATATCAACACATTTCTGCTGCATCAGCGAAAATATTTTTCATTTTTCTGGACTGAAGAATGTTCTGGTCCGATGTGTCTTAAATTTACAGGAATTTACAAGACTGAGTAACAAGCTTTCAATTGAAACCAGGGCTGGGAATGCACGGAGCTGGGGTGTGGAGCCAACTCAAACACATCACTGGGTCATCGTTCAGGAGGTTGGAGCTGTAAAAAGTTCAGGTTTTGGCTCCTACTGGTTTTAGGTCCAAGTATTGTCCTTAAGTATTCTGCCATCTTTTTCAAATTTATCAGCATTGGATGTTTGTTCATCCTCCACCCACTACTGAACATCCACTGAGTTCCACTAAAAGTTAAATTGCGATTCTTTTCTGAAGGTTCTTTAGCACTGAACAGATCCCTTCTTTCTTTTACAGTTATGAGTATTCCAGTACCAATTACATTTTGCAATGTCAGTGTATAGAACTGCTAACACTGGACTTGAGTGGGAAACCAAACCCACTGAGGTGATGTAATCACAGATAATTTTAGTTGGTTAATGAAGCAGATCACAGCTCACATAGGCCCATGTTCAAATGATGGAGACAGGGCAAACAGGACTGGATTTCCAAGAGAGGAGCTCTGGAATTCTCAGCAGCTTCTTTAACAAAAAAGGTGACAAATGAGAGCCACTCTTTATGTCATCATGTCCTAGCTCTGAGCTAGAAAAAGTTGACTGGCTGCATAAATTTAATCCCATAATCAGTGGTTTCATGGTTTAAAGCCATGTGCATGGGGGGAAATATCCTGTTTTCTCCCTACTATTTCTTCATCCAAGAAGCCCTTTTTTAGACTATTTGACAAAAGTGAGTGTGTAACTGAATTCAGGAACAGCATCAGATGACACACAGGCTGTCATATGTTAGTTAAAATAAAAAAAAGAAAAATAGTTACCATAACAACTGACTCACCACTTGTATTTCCAAGAGAGAATATCTTAAAGGAAAATGTGATGGGTCAGTCCATGTGTGTTGGTGCTGTCAGTGAACAAGCAGGAACATTTTTCATGGGTGGCAAGAATTATTTTTTTCTTACTCAAATAAGGATTTGATCTCAGAAATAAGACTGTGCTTCTTAGAGGATCCTTTCTATTGAAACAACAATGCAAGAAATTTTGTTTAAGAACCAAACCAAAATTCCCAGCCCTGATCACTGGATTTCTAAACAAATTAGGGAGCACTCTTTTTTTCTTTTAGAATTACTGATTTTTCTTTTTGGGGATTCATTGAAGAATTGATCCTGATCATGAAGTCAGCAGGACTTTTACTGCTGACGTTGGAGTGTGCATGATCAAGCCTTGACGTGGTTTATTCTCTATTTTGTGTCAGCCCCTCTGAGCTTGCTTCAAAGCCACTCCCCCAGATGTTTCCTGCATCTCCTTTGGAGCCCTCAGTGCTAAAATTTGACATCATCACTCGAGGTAGCCTGAGGATCATCAGAGACTTTGATGTAATTTCCACTACATACAAATACTCTGCTGAAAAAAAAGGTTTTGACTCTACCCCCTCTTTCCTGCAGGCAGTGATAAATAAAGAATTTCTGTAGAATCCAATTATTTTTAATCTGACATTTCATATATTTTCCTGGGTTAGGGCAGAGGGAATCACAGAATCATTTAGGTTGGAAAAAAGCTCCAGTAGCAGAGAGTCCAACCTGTGACCAGTCCCCACCTTGTCACCCAGCCCAGAGCACTGAGACCCACATCCAGTCATTATAAATATATAATAACTGCAGCTGTTAGGAGCTTTCCCCTCTATTTTATTATTCAGTTTTGTTCTTATCTGGCCTGCATTTCAGCAAACAGTTCTGCTTCTTTTAGCCCATTGATATTTATTGTAAGTTTGATGATTTTGTCTGGAATTTTACATGAAGCCATCACTTTAGTAATTACCATATTTCAAAAGTAATGAAGCCTGACTTCTCCCCATATGACATGGAAAAAGAAATACTAAGGCTTGGACTCATGTAAATTAATGTGCTCTAGGAAGAAATAATTCTTCATTAGCAACAATATGTAAATTTGGTTTCTAAAGTGTCTACAATAACTTTACTTTCTTAATAGTTTCTCTTTGAGTTCTCTTAAGGGTCTGAAAGACATTTATTTGGGTATAATGAGCCCCTGTTGGAGCCCAGGGTCAGGCATTCCATGGCTGTGCATGCAGCCCTCCCCCAGGCACTGCTTCCCACGGGTTTCTCAGCACCACACGGTGGCTGCTTGAAAGAACAAATTAGTCTAAGTGTACATAAGTTCTGTGAATCTCAATGTACACGTTTACCTCCCTGGAGACGTGGCAGGACCCGAGATCCCATCCAATCAATGGCTTTGCTTCTCTGCAGCAGCTCAGACCTGTCTGTAGAGGGTGTAAAATAAAAACTACCACCCCTATCCATAACTACTTCTCTCCATAATTATTTTTTGACCCAAGATCCCATACAATCACTTGGCCAGGGCACAATGGCTTTGGTTTTTTGCAGCAGCTCAGACCTGTCTGTAGAGGGTGTAAAATAAAAACTACCACCCCTATCCATAATTTCTTCTCTCCATAATTATTTTTTTTACGACCCCAGAAATTTTATTTTGGCAAAACCAAAGCAGAAACCATTATTGTCTTTCTACTGTTGGAATTAAATATTTCCCTTTCAGTCTCTCCCAGCTTGTATCTTCCTCTACTTCATTCCAAGTACTCTGAGGCTTTGGTAATGTAGAAGAACTAAAGTTTGTGTGTGGATAAGGCACACCCTGGGTAACCCTCTGTCTGTGCAGGTGATTTATTCTCTACTCAATTTCTGAAATAATTTATAACACAGATCCTGTCATGACGGGTCAATGCACCACACATAGGTATGAATGTGAACGTACAGACCTGTGTGTGTGCTGTGCTTGTTTGGTTTCTTGTAAAACATCAGGGTTACCTCACATGGTATTTTACCTTTCAGACACCTGTTTGCACACTGGGAGCCCTACAGATCTATAGCTAGAAAGATATAATTATGAAAAGCACCTTGCAGCCCTGTGTTGAAATAGCAGCTAAATCAATTTGTCAGATTCGCCTCTCTAATCTCTCGTACACATCTGTAATCTCATTTCACAACAAAGTGATGATTAACATGTTTGCTGATTTAGCAATTAGAATCCTTGGGCGGGTCCTGAACATGCTGATTCTCCCAGAGACTGAGGAGAGCAGGAGCTGCTGCACTGATTGGGATAAGAGGGGTCCCAGCATGTGCCAAGCACATCCACGTTAACTCAGTGTAATGAGGCATCAATTTGGAGTCAGCCTCTCACTGTACAAATCTCATCCCTGATCAGCTTTACTGCAGCCTCCACAGCCCAGGAGAAATTCCCCACGTTGTTATTCTGAGACTTGTTAACTAATTTTTATAAAAGATTATTTATTGGTTGGTAACAGGAACTAAGCTTTCATGTAAAAGCTCTTACTTTGAGTTTATCTACATCCAAAGTTCCTGCAT
This sequence comes from Melospiza georgiana, assembly GCF_028018845.1. NCBI lineage: Eukaryota > Metazoa > Chordata > Aves > Passeriformes > Passerellidae > Melospiza > Melospiza georgiana. The sequence goes on from NC_080451.1 coordinate 9,029,492, forward strand.
GGCCTCTTATCCTCTCAATCAAAAACAAAGGACAACCTAGATAAATTTAAACTTATCAACTCTGTATTTTTTATGACCATCCTTCTTGTTGATATCTGTTACAATTCCATATTCTCATCAAATCCACGGTTTTGATGTTGTACTTTTAATGACCTTTTTTTGTTTGTTTTCATCTGTTCTGCATGTAACTTCAGTCTAAATAAAGCAAAGCTGTGGTTCCAAGCATTATAAAAACATTTCACTTTTTTTCATTGCCCCTGGAAGCTACAGAGAATTAGAGGCCACTTCTGAAAATATGGATATAGTGCTGTAGTGATGTAGTGATGATCTTTGGAGGAAACTTTGTGTTATTAGAACTCATTTGAGTAAAGAAATGTCTAGATTTTGACCACTTTTTTTTTTTTTTTTTTTTTTTTACCACTTCTGACGTATATCCCTCTTTAAATCATGCACTAAAATAATTTAGGATTTTGAGTCTGGATCATTGTGAGCCTTGATAGGAGTAATGTTCCTTTTAGTGCTAAGGAAAATGAAAAAAAACCAAAACTATAGAATGCTTTCCTTTGCCTCTTGGGTTTGTTTTGTTTTAAACTTTCAGATTGGCTGCTTAGCATTTTGCTTAAAGAAAAGCCAAGCTCACACACATGGAAGATTGCCAGAGACTCTAATCCCTATTTTGGTTAAATTACAGTACCCAGATTTTGGTAACAAAGCGCATTGATTTTATATTCAAAAAGATTTTTATATTTAGTCTGTTAACCTTTTGTAATTCCCACCCACAGCTTTACACTGGGGAACATTTTGATGCTAATTGTTGTCAGTAGGGAATCTGCCACGGCCCCTCGGGAATGTCAATCCACTGAATTGGAATGCAGGTGCTGCTAATTGCAGGACTCTCATTGTCTGCTGGCTGCAGCGTGGATGTCTCACACAATTCTTTTCAAACTGGATTTGAGAACATTTTAAAAAAATGAATCCGGCATTTGAAGATAGTCTTACATTATATTGACCATAAAGAAAGGAGTTGGAGACGTTTTTCCTCTAATTGCAAAGAGAGTTTTCCATCCTTGCAGTTGGAAACCACTCTGCCCAGGGCAGGCTCTCAGGTCCGACAGCCATTGTGGCTATTTCACATTTCCCTGGGGGTTTGGATGCTTGCAGGAATTTTTCTGGGGTGGTTCCTGAAGAATGCTTGGTGTAAGATCACCATGCACTGATGTGACATGGGAATGGCAGCAGAGAGAGGCTTGGTGCTCCGAGCCCAGATCCTCTGAGTGACACTGGACATATTGCTTCCTTCTAGCCCTGCTTTTCCCAGCACAAAATAACATATTGCTTTTCCTCTAAACATCTCAAGCCCTTGTGGCTACTCTGAACTCCAGCAAAACTCTCTCCTATCATTTTTGTGGGCACTTGGGTGTGTTTTCTATGCATAAGAAAACTTATTATTCTTTACTTTACTAAAATCTTCATTATTTTCTTCATAAGATCTCCACGGTGCAGAGTTAATGATTATGCAACAGCGCTTTGTTTGGAATACACAATATGCTAAAGTGCTGCCTGGGAAAATATTTTAAATACAGACTAGTCATTACTTTTATTAAATGATTATAATTTTAGTGGGTTTGATGAACCCTCCCCCTGAGTGAAGTCTTTGTTTCCACAGAATGCTTTAATATGGATGAGAGTCATTCTCACAAAAAATATCTGTAGTGAGCTGAAGTTACTATACAGAGACAAAAGAAAAATAGGGTCAAAAATAGAAGATTATCATATTCTTTGCTGTAATATAATATTTTTTTTTCAATTAAAACCACTCAAATTAAATTTTAGTTCCTAAGGATTGTAAAAAGTGTAAGGGCAGTGAACAACCATGATGAAATCACAGAATCACAGAATTGTTGAGGTTGGGAATGACTGAGACCAGCAGTGAGTCCAGCATCACCACTGTGCTCAGTACCAACCCGTGGCCTCCCCTGCCACAGTGCTTTGAGCATTTCAAGGGATGGGAAATCCATCCAGCTGCCTGCTCAGCCCCAGGAAACTTCTCCTAATTTTTCTAAACCTCCCCTGGTGCAACTTGAGGCCGTTTCCTCTTGTCCTGTCCCTTGGTACCTGGGAGAAGGGACAGACGCTCACCTCCCTGTTTGATTTTGCCAATGCCATCAAGGAAAAAGAGTCAGGTTTGGGGGTTGTTTGCAGATCCTAAAGTGTTTATTCATGCTCTCAGAAGTTTGGCCTCTGTAGCAATGCTAATGGGGTCATAAATTAAAACATGTTTGCTTCTATACTGCGCTTCTGCTGAGTGCATTACTGTGGATACATCACACTTGATAATTTTCTCTGGCATCAGTACAGTAGTGAAAGGGTCCTTGGTAACTTGAGTTAATACTAGTTCATTTAACAAAAATTAAATATATTTTGCTTTCTGCTGAATAGATCATCTTTTATCTTCTTTTTTTTTTTTTTCCCTGAATGAACAAAGCTCTTTGGTGAATTGACTCCTGCATTAAAGACTAATGCAGTGTGTCTGGTCACCTTTAAATGAAATGCCTATTACCCCCAGGACCAATAACTCTTTCTTTTTAAAACCCTTCAGTTAAATGAGGATGATTTTGCAGCATTTATTCTGCTACAAACAGATAATAACTCTTTGTGGGATGTTAACAAACATTCCAGCTGCATCTCTGGGGTTACTGCCCCACCAGCCTCACTCAAGGTCCTTCCCTGCCAGTGTTTTTTTCTTCCTCTCCCCAACCACCCACCCACCCTCGACTTCTGGCTTGATGTCCTACACAAGTGATTAGTGTGCTGTAATTGAATTGGCTGTAAAAAGATAATTAATTGATATTTCACTCCCAGAGAGGTCAGGCTGCCCTATCTTGAAGGGTTGTTGTGGAAGGAATCATTCTGCTGGCACTTGGCCCTCCAAGGTGGCACATGAGCCTTGTCTTGCTGGTAGTTATAATGGTTGTAATTAAAATTAACATGAGGGGGGGATTTAAGGCATGATTCTCTGATTTGGATGATTTAGCTTCACTTGAAAGCATGTGAAACTGGAATTTATTTTAATGCTCAGCATAAGACACTTCCATTTGAAACTCCTGTGCTGTGTAATGTGGCACCACAGAAATGTCACTAGAGGTGTGTAAGGTTTGAGAGGACTGATGGGAAATCCTGTCAGGACCTTGAAACAATTGATCCTAAACACCTTTATTTGAACAGCTGCTTATTTTGAGATGATTTCAACTACAGATTGGCATGAAGAATTTTATTTCTTTTTAATAAATGGATTTTATCCACATGCAGGACTTCACTGATGTTTAAGAGGCTCTTAAACATTTCCTTTAAAAGTGTGTGGCACAAGAGCTATCAATTAATAATATAATAATATTAAAAACACATTAAATTTAGTGTCACAGAAACCTTTCTGAAACTGTTAGTGCATTAAGAACCTGGAGTTATTCTGTAAGGAGTGTGGTTCTCACTCATTGCCCAGAGAATAAATACTGCTACTACAGCAAAAGCTAATGGGGAGAAAGATGTTATTTAATGTCCTTGCAGAGGCAAAGACTTAACTTTTATCACACCATATAATGATAAAGTTATGGTGCTGTGGAGGGAACTGCAGCACTGCCAACTGCAAAGTTCTTATTTAAGGTCTTCTAGCTCAGATAAAGCATTGCAGTAGAACAGGATCTTTCTTTCCATTTCACCCCACAAAATCTGAGGCAAGCACTGTTATTAATGATTCATATTAGAAAACAGATTTCCAACACCAGACATTCCTGCCAGGATGGGGGATAACTCATCAAACATTCCCCTGGTTTCTGGTTTGTGTTGTGAAATGCTTCTGCAGGTTCCCACCCATTAAGGATGTGACCAAAGCAGCCTCTCTGCAGGTCTCACAGGGAATAGAAGTTAATTAATAGGGAAATTTTGATTCCTGCAGGGGGTATTGGTATAAAATTATCAAGAGGGGTCACAGTGTTCCATAATTGTCTTGGTTGTGACAAAAACCATACAAGGTGGAATCAGTTCTGTTACCCCTGACTGGAAAGGGGGAAAAAAAGCCCCAATTTTGTGTAATTCTGTCAGCAGAATTCCTCAGGCTTTGTAGCACTTCTTACAGTGGGATCCTGAAGAGATTTCGGGAAAGGAAGAAAAGTAAAAGCTGTTAAACTTCTGTCTGTGCCAACCTTAGTGCAAAACACTGTGTTTGCATGGATACAATACACTAAAATGAGCAAAGCAGTGGTGTGTGCATTTAGCTCAGAAAATAACTGAAGATGTATTGGGAAAATTCTAGGGGAAAAGCCCAGATCCTATTATTCAAACTGAAAAAGAGAGATGTGGCAATTCCCAAAGTTCAGGTACAGATTACTATTTATAGAGAACTATTTACTTGACTCCCAGTAAGAATGTTCCAAAAGGGAAGAGCAGATGAGAGTCTCAGATCAGATAAAGTGCTCCAACTTCTGGTTTCAAATTCTTTTGACTGTTGAGTTGTACATTCTGGCTTTGGTCTTCACACTGCAGGGGATGCTGATAGTTTAGTGACCAGGATCCAATTTTGTTTACAGAAATAAATAATAGGAAATCACAAGAGAATCTTAATGTATGTAAATCAAAATCCACCATAGTCAAGTGCTGATGATTTTGCATTTGTTCTTAACTTAAGAATGCAAAGGAAAACACTAGCACATCATAAATTACACCATTTTTGGCACTTCCCCGGAGCACTACAGAAATACTTTTTTTTTTTTTTTTTTTTTTTTCCCTGCAGAAAGGAGGCAAAAAGCCAAGTGGCAGGATATCTGCTGAGAAAGCTGAGAAGATGACAGTCTCGCAGGAGAGGAGGGAAGGCAGCAGGTATGTGTGAATCAGGATTGCTGCTGCTCAGCTGGAGGCTGCTGCCTGCCCAGAGCACATTGATCCCCCTGCAAGGCACCTCCCCTCCTGCTGCTGGTCAAGGCTTTGGGTCCCTGGGCACTGTGGGGTCACACTGCCCTCCACTTTTTACTCCTCTGCTTCCTCACAGCCTGGGCTTGTGCTTGCAATGGCATTTTTCAGTCCTTCACTTTAAAGAGCACACTTTAGCGTTGGGGTTTTTGGTGCTTGGGTGGGGATTTTTTGTTTTTCTTGTTTTAGTAGAGCTTTCCCCCCTTCATTCAAACGAAGTAGGTTGCGGAAAGGGTTTCACCACACCTTTAGAATTGTCATCAAATCTATTTTACACGGTTTTTAGGTGAGAAAACCTTTTTAGCTAAGTTTTACAGTCTGCTCTGATGAGAAGATGACAGTCATGACTTGGAATGACTTGAGTCGTTCCATCTAACCTTGCCATTACACCTAACTTCACCACTTGAAAACTGGTGTGTTGAAACAAACCTGCAAAATTGTATAGCATAGGATGTAGAAAGTTAAAAAGAAAATAATTACATAGAGAAGAAAACCTCCTCTTCTGCTTCTTAGGTTGGTCAAGTTTTGCAGCTGTGGTTTGAACTATGGCAATGTTCATTGGTTGTTTAATTAATATTAAAATTACTGTTTATTTGATCACAGAAAATTCCTGCTCTCCAGAAAAAAACAAAAAAAAAGGCAAATCAAAACACCATCATAACCCATTAGCTTGACTTTATTGAAAATTTAGGATGGAATTTGGGGTGGAAAGTATATAATGAGCCTTTGTGGTATTAATGGATCAGAAGTTATCCCGAGCTGTAGATTTTGCTGGTTGAAAACAACACCAGTTTAACATTTTTCTGCTTGATAGGGGAGAATTAAGTAACTGGAAGAATAAACTGTCATTTCAAGTACAGTGAATAAACCTTCCTTTTTGTCAGTACCACGTGGGAGCATGGTAAATAAACCCTCTGGTTTCTTGTAACCATTTAATCGATAGCTCAGAGAGAAATCCTGAATCTTTTCCATGCTCCAGCCACAGATGTGCTCACATTAAGGCTGTGGTATGACAGTAAATGAAATTGCAGCTACAGCAGCAAGTATTAGGGGGAAATGAAAATTCCTGACTCAGAGGAGCAGGGCAATGACAGAAAGACTCCTCATTATAGATCTCTTCATGTGGAGAAGAATGACTGGTAAATGAGGTTTGTGTGGCACAAAGAGGATGGAAATACAGTTGGACGTTCAGGCAGAAATTGTGCTCACTGTACAAAACAAACAGAAGAATAGGGCAGAGCTCATTTGCATTTCTTAGCTGAAAAAATGAGCAGGGAGATAGAAATCCTCTGACATGGATGGAAGTAGCAGCAGTTCAGAGAGAGGTATTGTTTAACTTGCCCATTATTTGGGTTGTGATGAAAGTGACTTTTACTCCAGCCTGCTACTGGTAATTTCTTCAGTGTTTGCTTTAATTTCTCTGCCGTAGAATAAGTTACAGGCTCTAAAAATACTTGAGCAGACCTGCCCTGATGACATTCTTCACCTTTGCCAGTAGTTCATCCAACAGCAAAGCAGCAAATAATGATAAGAGGATAATGATAATGGCTGCCATGAGCAGATAATGGTATCAGTGCCCACAGGCTGAGCCCACTGAGGTGCAGGAGTTTCTCTGTCACACACAAGATGTTTTCTCACCTTTAAACAGTATGAGAAGCCATGTTTAGGTCACAAGAGAAGGGACAATGGCAAATCAGAGAAATCAAGGTGGAATCTGGAATAGTGGAAGGAATCCCTGCAGATGGCAGGGGCTGGAACTGGGTGGACTTTCCAGGCTTCCAACCTAGACCATTCTGGGATTCCATGAACCATTTAAAGCACACTCACAAAAGCTTCATTTACCACATGCAGCAGCTGTGTCCCTCATTTTTGCCTTGTGACCAGGCAATTGAGTGGAGACTGTTGGGATTGTTTTCCTTAAATGCATTTGAACTTGGGTGCATCCAAGCCCTTCAGTCTGAACCTATTTGTTTTATCCAGTTACATGGCCTAAAGAGTTGCAGATTCCCAGATTCATGGATCTAGAATAGCTGGAGGTGCCTTCACAAGACACCATCCTCCTCTGTGGTCTGTCTTTGAGCATCAGATTTCTTAGTACATTTCAATACTTGGAGAAGTGCAAAGGGTGTTGTTCATCCCGCTTGGACTGCTGTGATTGTCACACTGTGATGGGAAGGGTCTGTCCTTGAGTGCTGAGGGGATCCACCTGAGAAGCCCCTGAAATTAAACACTTAAAATGCTTGACTTTTAAATATTTTACCCCATTAAAGACCAGGAGTAACTAAATAACCAATGTACACAGACAAAGCAGAGTGCTGAATTTTGGACAGGGCACTCAGGCTGCCCCCAGCTCTGTCCCACCTCTGTGTGCTGATCACTCCCACCCAGCCAGGACTGAGGAATTCATTATCTTCACCCAGAAGTCGCTCTCTGCCTGCAGTGGCAGCCACTCCATTATCACCAGGTGTATTTCAAACAATAGAAATGATTGAAACAGGAACTCCTACATTTCTGAGAAGATTAAGAATGGCACACCACCCTGTAATTTAGGTAGTTGTGCAAGTTTGCATTTGCATTAGCAGAGTAGTGCAGATTGTGTTGAATTATTCTGTAAAAATACCTCCAGGTTTTGAAAGATTTACTGTGCCATCTGTATGTTGTTTATTTTGGAGTGTTCTGGTGTGGTTGTGATGGATTTTGTGGTTGTTTTAAATGTATGTGTCTTCAAAGGAAGATGAAACTGAGCTTCATTAATTCCCTAGAAGCCCAGAGAGTGGCACATTTGAGTCTCTGTGCTGGTTTTAAGCCTTGAGAGCCACCTTAAAATTCTGATTGACATTTATAGAATAGCTGAATTTAATTTTAAATCTATCACTCAATTCTATTTCTTTTATTAGTAAAATGAACTTCTTTCATATGTGACACTGACAGTTATTGCAAGCAGAGAGTTGTTGTCACATATTTTTGTTTTCTTCTGTTATGTGGTAAGTAGGGTCAAGATTGTGTTATAATTAATTCAGAGCAGTTGAAAATCTTATTTTCTTGAAATCTGGATGAAGCTGCTTGATGTAGCTTTACTTACATTGTTCTGTGACTTCAATGATTATGAATGGTTTAGACAGGGTAGTGCTTAATCATGCTAGAAGTGTAATTGGACATTATAGAGTCTTGTAATGATTTAAAATTCTGCTCATTTTGTCCCTTTAGCTTCTCCCTCCATATTCTGAGCCCTATTTTTAGTCAGCTGGGCACTCTGAATTGTCTGTTCATTTCCAATGGCTCTGCAGAGATCTTCCTCATCAGGGTTGTGGGTCAGAACACTTCTGGTTAGGAAAAGCAGTAATTGGAGAAATTTAGTCAGTACTAAATGTTGGTTCAGTTATTTTAGGAGAAGTGGAACTCACTTGGCCTTAATTCTGCACCTGCAGCTCACACCAGTGCTGCACGTTTGAATCAGGATTTTGAAGGAAAGTTGTAGAATTGGACATTTGTTGATAAAAGTTACAGGGCTGTAAGAACTTCTTTTTTCCCCCCATTAAAATATTTGATTTTAATTTTATAAAACCCCTTATTTTATACATGATAATGTATTGTCATCTGGGATATGGAAAATTGTTGCAGCTGGTGGCATGAAGAGTTGCTGTGGCTGCAAATAACAATTTCTAGAATTTCAGGACAGCATTCAGCAAACAAAATACTTTCTGTTACAATTTGTACTTTGGACTTTAATATTTTATATGCAAATTTCATAAAAATGTGTAGGTGCTGTGTAAGGGTTACATGCTAGTGGAAAGTTGGTTTAGCCAGTCTCAAGATGCAGTTTTTAATTACATAACACATTTTAATACATTGTTTTAAATAGATTGTTCTCAGCTGTTGAGGTGGAAGCAGCTTGTTGTTTTTCCATAGCAAAGGTCACTATGCATCAGGTTGTCAGGTGGCTGGCAAATAAAACTTAAAATAAGTTTCCTCCTGCCATCCTACTTTACTTGAAAAGGATTATTTTAATTGCCTGGTCATTTTATTCATGCAGGAAAAATTCCTGGAATTTCCCTGTGTGATGGGGATGCCTGTCAGTGCATGGAGAACATTGAATTCTGATGGAGTGTGTGAGCTGTGGGACTCCACCAGCAGTGGATGGAAGTTGTGAAGTGTGTGAATCTGGGCTGGCTGGTGATGGAAGAGGAAATGTCAGCTTCCTTTATTATTTATGCTGAGCACTATTAATTACCTGCTCTGTGATGGGGAAGCAGCAGCCCCGTGCAGAACCCAGATCCAATCAGTGCATGTGACCACGAAGTTTACAGAATGACCTTGTGTGTAATTACTCATTTGGTGGCTGTTAGGAAAAGGCACAAATGGAATCTGACATACATTAGAACACATTAATGATTGCCTTCCTCCCTCCATCCTCTTCTGTACAGAAAAATGATTTTAATTAAGACTTCCGTGATTAGTCATTTAATCAGTCATTAGGCCAATACAGATGGAGTCAATTAATTTTTTTACACTTGAATAGAGACTTGATGCTACTGCAAAACGTACAAGCTTTTTTTTTTTTAACATTGTATCATGGGCAATTGCCTTGATGTCTGTCTGGTGAGTGTGCTTTGCTCTTCCCAAAACTGGGTGGATTTACAGCACATCAGTGTTATGGCAGCTATAGGTATGTTTTATTACAGGCTTTCAAATTTTAGGCAATCAGTTTGGTTTTGAATTCAGAGTGACAGTTGTTCCTGTTATGGAATATCCTTGATTTTTTAATGAGTAATGTGGCAGAGTTGCCTTTGAAAGCAAGTGTATTCAGCATCTCCTAACACATTTCATTACAGATGATAATACTTTGTGTTTCAGTGCTACATTTCATGCGAGAATTCCAAATGTTTTAAGAACTTAAGGACCTGTTTCTTTGGTGTGGGAAGGTTTTCTATATACTTTGCTGATTCAAAAAAATGAGGTGGATGAATTGAAATCAAGACACAAGTTTGCACCATCAAATCCACCTTGTGTGCCAGATGTGTGAGAGGAACAACTGCATTGAGCAAGTGTTTGTGCAGGAAGGACAAGGAGGCCTGGGACATTTGGCTTGCATTTTAAATGTGTCTGGATTATTACTCTTGAACAGTTAGTTATAAAAATCCTGGTGTAAGACTAACCTGGGACATGAGAGAGGGCTGCAAAAGGAAGGACCTGTGATAAAAAGGACAATCAAATGCTCAGGCAGTGTGATCTCCAGATAAAGAATCAGGAAGTGATTCAGATGGATTGCCAGCAAACAGGCTCCAGGAATGGAAGCTGAAAATGAGTAAAAGTGGAGAACCCATTGCTTAAAGTATTCCATGAATCAGTTTGTTCATTCACCACCACCCAAACCTCCTGAGTGCATCTCCAATGTAAGAGGCAGTTGAACAAGGCAGTTGAAATCTGTGGGAGCAAGTGGGGTCAAGAGTGTGTGTGACACAGATTTCTGTCATTGATGATGTTTCTGGTCCACTTTGGGCCATTTCTGTTCCATTTTGTCCCCATGCTGGGAGAGCAGAGGGAGCTGTCCAGCCTCAGGGTGTGAGTGGCTCCTGTAGGTCAGGTCTGCAGCGTCAGGAGTTTGCTGTCATGTTCTCTTGCAGAGGCAAAAGGGGAAGGAATAGATTGATTTGTGTCTTTTCTAGGAAAGCTTGTAAAGACTGAAAAATGAGCCCTGTCTTGTCTAGCCCAGGAATAATAAATAAAAGCAGGTGTGAGGTGTTGGAATTGAAAACAGCTGGATATGACGGATGTGATCCGACTTCTCCAGAGCTTCAGTCTTTAATCCCCGTGGCTCAGTGTGAATATTTCCCCCCTGATGCAATGCAGAAATAATAAATAGAACACAGCACATGGAAGGGTTCCTAGACCAAGAGTGGAGGAGGGAACAAGCCCAGTTCACCCTCTGCATGCTCACTTTTCCCTGTACCTGTGTGCTCAGGAACCCTCTCGGTGCATTCTGCTGGTCCTCACTGTCCAGTCCTTGGTGTTTGCAGCAGGGCATGGCATGCTAAGCTGAAAAAATGAGAAACCTTTGGAAATTTGTGTTGCAAACCGGAATCTACCTTCATTCCAAGCAGTGTTTTGGCAGATGTGTAATGATCCCCTCCCCGTGTTTGTGTAGCTTTTGCACATAAATGCTTCTCCCCAATTAAATCCTGAACTGTCACTATGAATGGCAATGAAATGCTTCCTATAGCATTCAAATGATCAGATATTCAATTTAAAAAGAGTCATCCAGCCTTATTTTGTCAAAAGCTGCCCCTTGTAAACTGCCAGAGGTGGCTTTGGCCACTGGAAAATCTGCCACCTGGTTCAGAGAGTTCCCTACACAGAATGGATGGGAAGAGCATTCCTTGATTAGAGCTAACACAGTAATTGATGTGACATCAACTGATTCATTGCATTTGTCTGAGGCAGCAGGATTCAAAAATAGCCACAGTGCAATTCCATCCTACCCAGTAATGGTTTTCTATTTAACCTGGGTTTAAAATGCTCCAAATGCTGGGATGAATCCCTTGGCATGGCTGTGCAGTAGGATGTAAAAAAAAACCCCAATGAAATACCCACTTAAATAAATGATACGTGGGTTCTTTCCTTCATGTTTATTCTATTCCAAGAGTTTGATAAGATTCATCAGGGTCACACTTGGAAGCTGTCTTGCAAAGTAGATCATTTAGAGAAGCGTTTTGGCACCCCGCGGGTTTGTCGTATCTTCCAAGCAGGTTGTGCCAAAAGAAAATTGTAGAAACTGCTGTCACAGAGTACAAAATCATTGGATTTATAATAGGAGCCAGTGGTGAGAATTCATTATACATTCACACCTGCAGATAAAGAGCATCTAAAATTGGAAGTTTTATTCCACTCATCTTTGATCCTGATATTATTAGATTATATTAGCATCATCCCACACAAGGTTCTGGAATTGGAGCAGGTATGAATTCCATCCATTAATTTTTTCATTCTTTCTGTACATAACTTTACACATTCCTTCTGTACACAACTGTGTCCTGTTGTTCTGTTCTGTGGTCCCAGGCTTCCAGGAATCATTTCTCTTTTGTAAACCAAGGGTATAAAAATCGCTCGACTCAAATCATTCCACTCTCCCGAACTGAAACTTTTTCATAATTCTAAACTATTTGGAGAGCTTATAGAAAAATAAAGATCTGCCACCTGAAAGTTTTAATCTGTACCCAGGGGAAAGTTAAAAGAGGAGTGCAGATTTTTGTCTATTGTTGTAAGGGAATTGATAGTTTACTCAGATGAATTAGGGTAATATTATCTGAAGCTTTATAGGCAGATACTGTACCAGCATTGTGAAGCCAATTAAATATCTAATAGCAATCCAATTAAGTTATTTTTATGAGTAGATGAAAAGTTACTGTCAGTTTATTTGTAGGCAGCAATTTAAGTAAATCTGAAAGGTTACATACTGTACAAAAGAATCTGAAGAATCTGGAGGGTTTTGTTGTAAATAATCATTCAGTCTGGACATTTATTGCCAGACATATAGACTCTGTGTTCAGCTAAGAAATAAGCAGTGCATTGATTTTTTTCTGATTTTAATTACTGGAGAAAATGCAATATGAGTTGTTTATCCAGAATTAATGTCACTTGATATAAAAAGTCTACAAACACAAGAATGTGGAGATTTACTTTTCTAGTCCACCTCAATATTAGCTTGTGATTTTTCTGCTGTAAAGTTATAAAAATTAAACCCAGATCTGTTGAATTACATGCTTTTCAAGTAGAATATAAAATACAACTGACAGAAGAGTGGATGGAGTGGAATCTACATTTGTAGAATGTGGAGGTGCCCCTGCATTTCTGAGACATAGGAAATCATTAATAGCATTTCTAGAAATAAGACAATTCTCTAAAAAGAATCAGACTGATCAACCCTGTATGAAATGTAATGTTTTCCAAATATGTAATTTTGGATTTGTACAAAGAGAAAACAATGTTAAAAACAGGGTTTATAGATCCACAGACTAAATAACTTGGCTTCAAAATTCTGTTCACCACCAAGGAATGCTCCTGGAATTTCCAGAGCAGCATTTCATTCACAGTGTATCAGACACATTTATTATTTGATTTGGTAGACTAAAATTAATTTTTTTATATACATTGAATCACTGACAGTATTCATTTTACAGCAAATTCCTTTGCAGTATTTGCTGGGTTATTTTTCATCCAATAGTTGGCCATTAGGAGAGGTGTAATGTCTACCCACAGTTAACTCATTGTAGGAAGTCTGGGGAATATTTTTGCTTTTTTTTGTGCCTTACTCAAGTTGAGACCCTTCCCAAAGGGTGGAGTTGGAGTCTCCCCACACAGGTGGAATAAGCTTGTTTTCTTTCCCATCTCCAGGGCTCATTTGCACAACTCTGAATGATTAACTATGAAAATTCTTAAGTCAAAGAACATTCCAGGTTGTGCAGCCCCTCCTGTGCTGTATTGGATCCGTGGCTGCTGAGGTTCCAACAAAGAAAAGAGAAAATGATACTCCTTTTCTAATTAAAGAAGTAATTTTCCTTTGCAAATAGACTTTTTATCTCAGCTGCAGTGTTAAGGATCAATGGGTTGTCACATGTATGTCTTTTTAATAAATGTCAGCTGAGATGACATTAAAGTGATAGACTGATCACTGTAATCAATGCAATTCAAAATTGCTTTATGTCTTAAATGAACTCGGTTCCTTCCCGTGATTCCCCTCCAGTTAACATTGTCTGAGCAGTGGAGTACAAGGTTACATCTCAGTTTGGAGTAAAAGTGAGCATGATATGGAATTCACATTTTTACACACAGCTTTTGCAGTTCACATTTTTACACACAGCTTTTGCAGTTTAACTCCTGGGTTTTTGCAATTCAAGGGACCTTGCCAGAGAGTCTTTCTGAAAATAAAAAAAGAGAGAGAAGATTTTTCTTTCCTTCACTGTCTTGGTTGAGCCATGGCCCAGGAATGGCTCAGCTCAGGCACACTCAGAGCTGGAGTTTGAGCAGGGTTTCACTGCAGAGCTGGATTTTGAGCAGAGGTTTCACTGCAGAGCTGGAATTTGAGCAGGGTTTCACTGTAGATCTGGAGTTTGAGCAGGAATTTCACTGTAAAGCAGGAGTTGGAGCAGGGTTTCACTGCAGAGCTGGATTTTGAGCAGGGTTTCACTGCAGAGCAGGAATTTGAGCAGGGTTTCACTGTAGAGCAGGAGTTGGAGCAGGGTTTCACTGCAGAGCTGGAGTTTGAGCAGGGTTTCACTGCAGAGCAGGATTTTGAGCAGAGGTTTCACTGCAGAGCTGGAGTTTCACTGCAGAGCAGGATTTTGAGCAGGGTTTCACTGCAGAGCAGGAGTTGGAGCAGGGTTTCACTGCAGAGCTGGATTTTGAGCAGAGGTTTCACTGCAGAGCAGGAATTTGAGCAGAGTTTCACTGCAGAGCTGAATTTTGAGCAGGGTTTCACTGCAGAGCAGGAGTTTGAGCAGGGTTTCACTGCAGAGCAGTAGCTCTGTGTGTGTCTCTGCTGTGCAGTGCCTGTGCTGCCACACCTGGGCCCGTCCCTGCTGTTTGTGATGCTGGAGTGTTTCGCCCTGGTCTCCTCATTCCCGGCTCCCAGAGAATGCAGGGATGGAGCAGCTGGTGATGGTGGAGCAGAGCAAACCCCAGGGAGCAGCCTGATTCCCAACTAAAGAATCTTTCCCTGCTATTATTCTCACAGCCTAATCAGTGTCTTTAAAATCTGTTTATGCAGAATACTTCAAAACTCTTTTCTTGTTCTGGATTTATTTTTTCAAACCCCCAGAGGTTCTGTAAAAACTCTCAGAATCCTTGTAAACCTTTTTATTTCTCTTAAAGCTGGCAGACTGACAGGCTTTAGTTATGCTTAGTGCTAAATTATTTATCTTCCTTTTCCCTCCTAGCCCTGACTTCTGAATCTTTAACTTGACTCTTGGGACATGTGGGGTGGGTTTTTTGGTGGGTTAGGGTTTTTTTTCTCCCACTTTAAAGTGAAGCCATTTTTATCTTTTGTCTTTTGTGTTTTACCATAAAAATGCACATGTAAAATGTGAATGTGTAAGTATGTTTAAGATGTGGTATATTTTTGTAATTGTAATATGAAGTGTAGTAAGATAAGTAGGACATATAAACCATTTTATGTTTATTTGTGTATGATTCTTATCACCTGCATTTAATAGTGAATCTCAAATTGATTTTTTTTAAATGCCATTCTTACACAATCTCGTATTCATTATAGAACAGTCTTGAGGCTTTCTCATCTAGAATCAAATTCTTTTAATTGCCAAGAGTTTTTCAACAATCAAATGATGATGTGAACAAATGAATTTAAAATGCATAGAGTGTTCAAAATGCAACTTATTCATCTTGGATATTTTAGTTTTGTCTTTTTTCATTCAAAGTTGTTGACACAGTAGATTTCCTGACCTTGTTCTTTTAGACTCTTCAAATTGCCATGGATGATACTTGCCCTAATACTTCTGTTCCATTTTTACTCACATTAGTATTAAACAGTAACTTTCTGTTCCATTTTTGAAGTTGGTGACCTCTGAAGGATTTGGAACTCTGAAAGTTTCATTGGTGGAAAAATATCTGATATCATATTCTGGAAGGCCTATGGCTCATTAACTTATATCTATTAATGGCTGCAAAATTCATAAACCTTTACATAATGATTTTCTTTAACTGTAGTACTATTAATTTTTATGGTAATTTTACTGTTATTTATGATCATCAGAAGAGTTGGTTGGAGAAGGAGAGAATCACATGGGGCTTCCAATTTGTGGGTCCTTTCTGCCTGTAGTAATTGTTGCAGGCTCTATTAAAGATTAAGGAGGTTTCAAGATTTGACTTTATAAGGTGAAAGTAATTCTTTGAAGGAAAAGTCGTATTATTAATAGTGATTGGAATTGATTACTCAAAGAGCTGGAGTAATTTGTTCATGAATTCCATTCAGTTTTATTTCTCTCAGGGTTTGAAATGTTTTATATCCTATCATGGGCATCCTCATTTCTTTTTCTCTTTCTGCTTGCCAATTATAGGACCTTTAATACTCTTTTTAAAAGCACACAAATAAATTATCAAACAGGCAAACAAAAGAAACAACAACTGTGCAATTAGAAACAGATTAAAAAGTTAAATTACTGTTATCTGTAAAAACACCAGAGAACAAACAATCTGAACTTCTGGTTTTCTTTCCAGAACACACAGAATATATGGTAGGTCAAGTTCTATCCTGTAGATGGTGTACAGATATTTAACAGGACTTTCCTCTGGACAAATCACACCCAAAATGGAGCAGCTGGCAGGTATTTTCCATAAGGGGCACAGTAAATCCCCTGTGTTCTGCTCCTCTTAGAGTGAAGCAAAGCACCACGTCATACAGGCAGGAAAAGCTGAGTTTCAGGAGATGTTGGATTGTTTCACTTGGCATCCTGCAGATTCACAGTTCCATAAAAATGCCTTTTCATCATTCAGAACCAGCACCAAAAGCTGCAGCTCTTAAAGTCTCAGTAAAGATTTGAATAGGAAGAGAGTTTGGGGTCACAGACTGATTGATATGTGCTGTAGGATTTTCTGTTCCTATGCAGTATCTTTAAAATATTTATTTCAGAGTTGTTGTACTGTTTCTTGTGTGCTCACACAGGTGGAAGGGATGCAGAGGAGTTCCAGTTCTGGGGCTGTCTCCAGTTCTGGGACATCACCCTGCCACAGGTGCCACTCTGACCCTGTCCCCTTGTGCTGTCACACAGGAGAGGGGACCACAGAGAAATGCCACAGCTGAGGCCTGATTGATTGGTTGATTGATTGATCTACAAGAGCAGGGTGAGGGGGAATGGCTTCACACTGACAGAAAGGAGGGTTAGAATGGATATTGGCAAAGAATTCTCTGTGAGGGTGGCAGGCCCTGGCACAGGTGCCCAGATCAGCTGTGGCTGCCCCTGGATGCCTGGCAGTGCCCAAAGCCCAAGGATGGGTTTGGAGCAGCCTGGGACAGTGGAAGGTGTCCCTGTCCATGGCAGGGGTGGGATGGGATGATCCTTCAGGTTCCTTCCAACCCAAACCATTCTGTGATTTAAAATGAGATTTATTTACCTCTGTCAATATTACGCCAGGGAATGTTGCAACCCTGATATTCTGAGAAAGCTTTATCCACAGCACCTCAAATATTGCCATTGTTAATGGATTCTGAGGGAGGGCTGAACGAGATAGAAAAGCTCCTTGGGTGTACAGCAGGAGAAATTCTGTGTCTCTGCTTTTCCTTCTTCGCAGACAGGATGAGCAGTTGCTAAAGCATTTGCTTTAAAAAAAAATAAGTTAACAGTCAGCCTATCTGGAATATATTTTTCAAAAGTTTGGAGTTCTTCCATTAGTATGTAAGTACCAAGAAATATATCATAAAAGCCAGTTGGCCTCACAAACTTTGAATCTAATACCAGTTAATTGTATCAAGTTGCAGTTGTTTTAATGTTTTCTATGTAAGGAGTCAGAGTTCCAGCAAACATGTTTCTGGAGCTGTTGGCAGCTAAAAGAGAAAGGCTGCTTTATTGCTTTTCATAACTGCTCTGATTTCCATAGCCAAGAAAGCACCATTAGAGCTTTTATTATTTTTCATTTTAAAAATGCTTCAGAAAATACGTTACACAAGGACACCTGCAGGAGCAGAAAAGTTCTGAAATTTTGGACATGAATTCTGCTTTGGAAAGAGACATTTTCTTTTATATGCTGAAGAAAACACAAGATTTCAAACCCTTTATTCATGGCTTTGTTGCAGTGCTAAACTGTGCATAATAAGCATCTTTCTGCTTAAAATCATCTGGTCATATCTTAAACCAAAACCAATCTTTGCTTTCATTGCTTTTTCATTCCCGTTTATGGCTTTTCAGAAGTATTAGTAACCCAAATTTGATACACACCCTCAATTCCTAATACTCATGTGATGTTTTCCTCTTAAAATTTTTGATCTGTTCCATGGGCAGAGTCCATAACTTTTTAAAACAAACTACAGATGTAACTGTCAACTCCTCTGGTCCCATATCAAGACAGAATTACGTAATCCAGACATCAGAGATGGAAAAAACCTATTAGGTCATCCTGTCCATGTCCTCTGCCAGCTCGTTCTGCCTCCCTGCAGGAAGTTCTCCAGGGAGCTGCTGAGCTCAGTTCTGGACAGTTCCTCTGAAATCCTTTCCCAGGGTTCTCAGTGGGCATCTCTCAGTGGCCTGGTTTTGGTCTGATGTGACAGGTGCAGATTGCATTTCTGGAAAATGCTGTGGCTAAATCTTGCGTTAAAACGTGGAGGTTCCAATAGAACAACACCCTCAGTACATTGTTTTTACTCTTCAGTCTCATCATGAAAATGAGTCATTGCCACTCCTGAGCTTGATTTCTTAAGTTTCCTTTAACTTTCTAGAAAACTTTCTGCAGTGAACCACAGTTATCCCTGTCCCAGCCACTGCTGTCCCAGGAAGGCACTTGGGTGTAAAATACAACAATTGGGATCAATTCTTTGCCCTTTTCTTCCCTTTCCATAAATACCTGATTGGAGCAGCATTATTCTGATAGGCAGTGAAGTCCAGATGTGAGGACTCAAGGAGATCTCAGTGAGCACTGCTAGTCCAGCCCAAAGAAATGAGCAGCTGGTTTGCTTTGGCTGCTTTCCTAAGCACACAAAGAGTTAAATCACATTAATAACTTTAGAAAGAATGAAGACATTTGTCTTCACTCTGACTGCAGTGTCTTCTCTTGCTATTAACTATTTACTATTTGCTATTTTAACTCTATCCACACCTTTGGAGATACCTCTGGATGCTGTGCTGTGGAAGAAATTGTGTGGGAATCATGAAGAAAATCTGGTCCTTCTCTTTCTTCCTGTATAACTTTAATTCTGGTTTATTTATGTTTTTATCGAATAATGCCAATCAGAAAGGATACAAAGAATGGAAGGGGTTAAACTGGAGCTGTAAGTGCTGCCTGCAGGGGGAAGAACAGACTGGGGGAGTGTGTGAGAGCTTCTCCCACTTGGCTGCTCCCCAGCCCCAGAGGGTACCAGACCCTGCTGAGGGTGGGGTCACCTCACACCCTCCTCCCTCTTCCACTTTCCCTTCCTCTCGAAATTGCTTTCACTTAACATCTGGAACGTTTTCCCCTAATCAACAGCATTTCCTCAGCTAGAGCCCAGCGTGTTCATGATTGGGGAATTCCTACGGTTGAGATCAGCCAGAGAGAAGTCAGAGAGGTTTTGGCTCCCCTTCCCTTCTCTCTCGTTTTTCTACCATGTGAAGAAGTGTGTCTGAAATTTGTGTAATGCCTCGTCTAACTGAGCTGGAAAATCAAAAATTCCTTAAAAGGAGCACAGCAAGCTGGAGGTTTTCCTGGGAACCTTTGTTTATCCTTGGGACTCTCAGAGCTATTACACCACACGGGCTCAGGGACACAGTGCTGTGGTTTAGTGTCTGCAGCTATCCAGATCTAAAAGCACCAAGTGTGTTGTGAACTCCACTTGCAAATCCCAGCTCCTCCAGGAAAGAGTGAGAGAGGTTTGCAGGGATCAGCCACCCCTGAAAGGGAAGGCAAAGCTTTTAAACATCAAACATGAATGTTTAAAAACAAGTGAAGAGTCTGTAGGCTTTGGAATTTCCATGGGAATGTAGGAAGTGGAATATGTTTGTTGTGCTTGGAATTGAATACTGAGCTGGAAACCCAAACTTTTCATGCTGTTCTTTAATAACATCAAGTGGCAGTGGATTCTGTGTTTTGTTGCACCCAGAAGGGAGCCTTTCCTACCCTCAGCTCCCATGAGCACCACACAGCCCAGCTAGGGAGAGCATGTGGAGCTTCAGCAGGGATCTGCCAAATCCAACAGGGAATCTGGGAGCTCCAGGCATTCCATTTTGGGGACTTTCATGAAGACCACCCCATGTCTGTGTGCTGTCTGTGCAGAGCAGCAGGACCACAACACCTGTGATTGTTTCTGAGTGACCCTGTGCTGTTAGACAGCCTAAATCTTACTTTAAAAAATACCTGCCCACTTCCAAAAGGAATTCAAATTCCTCTTGCTTCACTGATCTGTTTCCTAAGAGTGTGATGATCTTACCATTTCTTTCCAAATGCTTTTAAGACTCTGTTCCTTCTTGGCTTTCCTTCGTTGTGAAAAGCTGTTTTTGGTTTCTCAGCCTGATTTTTCACTCACATAGTTAATCTTCCTCTGGCTCCTGATAAGCTGCCAAATGTTTAAAATCTTCTTTGGTATTCCCTTGTAAAAGAGGTTGGATTTACCAGAGTTCATCGCTGTAAACCATTTTTCAATTTTCAGTGTTTATTTTGCTGTAAGATCTTTCTAATAAACAAAGGAACAAACAAAACCCCCATTCTGCTGGCTCCTCCTTGTCAGGAATATGAACTGTCGCTGCTCTTCTAATGAATTCCATCCTTTCCTCTCCACAAACATGGCTCTCCCCATTTGTAATGATTTTGTCCAGACTCAGTGGGACTCCTGTCTCAGAGCTGTTGCAGCTATTGACTGTTTTTGTAGCTCTTCAGATGTTGTTAGACAGGCTGCATGCTTTATGTAGATCACTCTGGAAGGACTTCAAATGAACTTGCTTCCATCTCACTCAGCAAACTCTGCTCCTGACTTCAGACTAATATTCAGGATTTCTTCACTGGCAGGGGTGGTTCTGCCTCTGTCCCTGCAATACTCAGACATTGCAGAGTGGCACCCACTGTACATTAATTAATCCCTTGCCAAAGTTGTCTCTGAAACTCAGATTTATAGATCAGTACCTACAGGACCAGTTTATCATCATCTACTCTGACTTTCTGCAAAGCACAGGCTGGAGATTTACACTGAAGTCAGAATTAATTAGGAAGATAGTTGATGAATAGGAAAGTGGGCAAGGAGGGTAGATCCTTTCATCAGATTTCATTACAGACCTGGTCATTTGTCACTTGTCATTTTGCAGCTCTGATTTAGAGGTGGAAAATACTGATGTTGGGCTGATAGATTTTTGGGTGGCCTTTGGGAATGCCAAGACTGAAGCACATTCATCAGTGTGACAGGGGTGTGACAGGGGAGCACTGAGAGAGCCCTGCGCCCATCTCACTGTCTGCATGGTTCTTACAGAGCCTAAAAGGTGTCACTACCAAGCCAGGAACTGCTCATCTTACCCTAAACCTGAATCTTCCCATGATCACCCCATAGTTCTTTGTGGAAAGCTCTTTCCACGTTCAGCTGTGTGGTGGGAAAAGCTCCTGTTGCTGTTGAATAATTTTCCTTGGGATTTGTCAGCTCCTGTGTTTGCCATGGAACCCTGGATCCTGCCTGCCCTGGTGTCACTGTCCCCAAGGACCTGCAGCACACAAAATTCCATCACCTGCCTGGACAGCAGCCTGGCACTGCCATGGAACATTCCTGGGCACCTCCAAAACCTCCCCAAGGTGGCATCAGGAAATTCCAGTCCTGATGTAAAAGGTGAAAAAAGGTGAAAAAGGAACTCAAAACCACCTTTTCCACCATGCTGTGCCTCACTAATTCCTGCTGGGCAGCTGCTTATTCCACAGACAATTCACTGCAATAATTACATCATTTGGGGAATATCTGGAGTTTTGTGAAACCTCAGGCGTACTTTTCTTCAAGTGACAACAATTTGCAAACATTTTTAGTCTATTTTTAAATTTTGGTTTAAGTTAAATTATTTAATTTGTGGAAGAATAGTATTTAGAAATCCAAATCTATTTATAATAGGACTGCTGTCAGTAAGATCTCTGGTTGGGATGCCACTGCTGATGGTCTCCTTGGAAAGTCTTGGGTCTTGTGAAGAAAAATGTAAAATCTGTAAAATCTGCCTTACTGGCTACTCCAAGGTCTTTGCCTCCTCACTGTCTGTGGCAAGAAATTTTTGCCTTTGCCAAAGCAATTATCATTCATAAGTCGAATTAGTTTTCATTTTCTCTCATCTTGGAATTATTTCTCTAAGATGACTTAAGGAAAATGCACAGCCAACCAGTCAAGTGCACAA
Organism: Melospiza georgiana; assembly: GCF_028018845.1. Lineage (NCBI taxonomy): Eukaryota > Metazoa > Chordata > Aves > Passeriformes > Passerellidae > Melospiza > Melospiza georgiana. Next base: position 9,051,502 of record NC_080451.1, read on the forward strand.
TTCATTTTTATTTGGAGAGGACCATGGTTGGAATAAACCAAATAACATAAAGTGTTCATGGCTCCACAGGCTCTACTGTACATCGTGTGATGAGGTTTTGGTGAAGTAACATTCCCTTGGAATAATAATAAAATATTTGCAGAAAGACCAGGAGTAATGCACCTTTCTGGGCACCCAGATTTTAATAAACAAAGGAACAAACAAAAACAAAACCCCCATTCTGCTGGTTCCTTATTGTCAGGAATATGAACCCAGAGTGCTGGATCTTTTACATAAATGTCAAATTCAATCCATGACCTCTTTTTATATCCAGTTATCTCAATTGCTAATGGGAAGTATAGAACCCCTGCAACAGCATCTTCCTTTATTTATGAGTTAAGAACAGTTTTATCAAATAGCCATGCCTCAAAAATAAAAACCATCTGCTTGGCAGAAGTGCCCTGTCAGCAGACAGCAGCAATTACACCGAGGCCAAACAACATCTAATGAGCTCCAAGGCAGGGACAAAGAGAGGAGCTGTTCAAAGCAGAATCAATCTGGGGCTAAATCAGTGCTTTTATTTAATGCACAGGGAGAAAGGCTGAGATGAGACACACAGGACTCCTGGCACAGCTTCCCCTCAGCTCTGTGCTTCCTTCTGGGCACTGCCCAAGGACCTGTGGAATTGCTTTGAGTGGAAAAGGCCCTCGTTGGCATGTCCATCCCCCTGTGAATGCTCCCACATCCCACAGCACAGGGAGAGCAGCAGAGGGGACTCAGCCACTGGAACCTTGCCTCACTCCTTGGTTTCATTCCTGAGCTGCTGACATTTGGGATGGGGCAGTGTTACCTGGATGTTAACAAGTGCATTTCACTTGTTTGAAGGACATGTCACAGGGAAGGGGCAGGGACTGAGGAGAACTTTGGTGACAAGGCCAAACACTCTGTTTCAAACCTGGAATTTTTCTGGCTTCATCCTAAAGCCATTGCTAGAGTCAGGTGATATCTTCCCATCTTCCATGATCTATTTAAGTCACCTATCAATCATCTTTCTGAGATATTAAATGAGATCCTTGGACTAATAATTATCTTAGTAAAAGCAATTTTCTCCAGACCTCAAATATTTTCACCCTGTGTTAGTTCTTTGTGTTGTATGTAATTTTTCATATTTTTTTCCAGAAAATATTCATCACTTAAAAGCCACTTTAATATTAAACTTAATCAGTCTCTGTTGTCTTTGCTTTTTAATTCATTTCTTTAGAAGCTTGAAATGGCTTCACCAATGTGCTGGTGGGACAGACCTGCAAATGGCTGGAATCTGGACCATCCAGAGGCTCTGGAATTGCCTTCAATCCCTGTAATGCAAAAATTAATCAGAAATGATATGTAGAAACCAAATCTGGTTTCTAATTCTGCTGATGGCTGCAGAAATGGAATTTATACAGTGACAGAAACTGTGTAGTCATGAGTTTGTTATGATAATGTTGCATGCCAAGGGAAGCCTAGATTTAATAACAATGTAAAGCATCACTCCCTGTAATACATACGTGTGTCTGCTTGTGTTCCAAGTGTCCCTGGGCGGGGCCTTCAGGAAAACCAAGAGCAGCTGTGGTGGTGAAACAGGGAGAATAAAAGTCTGAATTATTGTTAACATATGTACCAGTGTAACAGCCCCAATTTGATCACTCTCATGAACAACGAGCAAACCCCCTCTGGGTATGTTTGTATTCCAAAATATGTCATGAGGAAAGATTAACAGTTCTGGAAAGGGATCTTTTCCTTGGGATGAAGATTTCATTTCCTTGCCTGGTACTCTTGGAAGGCTCCCAGCAAGCTGAAAGCACAATAAAGCAGGGGAAGATGGTGTGCTACAACCTGACCAATGTCTTGCTCAGCACAGCAGGGCCAGAGGAGCTCGCTGCAGGCAAGGCACGAGGTTGTGCTCTTGGGAAAGGCAGCTCTGCTCTCTGAGCTAAGCTAAATATTCAGGAGTCACTGCACTTTGGAAAGTTTGTGGTTTTTAAAAAGTCCCAACAACTTAGATCTTCCAAGAACATTTTTTTCCTCTGCTATAAGGAAATGGTCTGTTAACAGTTTTCTCAGATTAAAGAGATTTGTTTCTTTTATATGAGATTGAAAGGATTTCACTTTCACATCACCCTTCTGGCCTTTTATTGGAAATAAAATGTTTTGGTCTGTCCAGTTTCACCTCTCAGTAAGATCCCAGTGCCCAAATCCCACTGTGCAAGTCATGAAGAGAAATCATGCACCAGTGAATTTTTTTTCTGTATAAACCTCACAGAACAACAATAATTTTTATAGGTAATAAGTGCTCCTTGTTTCCTTTTGTTTTTGTTACAAATTCCCTACACTTTCTAATACTCACACTCTAATTTATAGTTGTTGCTATCAGTTTCTCTTATTTCATCCATGCTTTTTGTAGAATTAGCTCTATGATTGCTTTTGCATCCCTGGTGTTTTATAAATGGTTTTATTTGTTTTAACTAACTTAACATTGTGTTAGTGAGATTGCCTTTTTTCTCCATAAGTAAATGCTGTTATATAACTTGTAATTATTGTTAACATTTTTACTTTATTTCCTCAAGGCATTTTTGCTCTGTAATTCCTTTTGTCATAGTGAAATTTTCCATTCAAAGCAGAAAGTGTGTGAATTATTGATCCAGTCTTCATTTTTTCAAAACAAATGCAAAACATAATATTCCAACACCACTCATTTTTTTATTATTAAAAAAATTTATTTTCATTTCTCATGATTCCACTGTGCCAGGTACAATACTTATTGAGGGAGAAAATGATTGGTATCATCTGTAAACAGGAATAATGTTTTGTTTGTGTGTTTCTGGCAGCATGAAGCCTTCAGCAGACAGAACAAAGATTGAAATCACTCACTGTAATACAGTTTTCCAACCCCTTTCAAACAAATGCTTGAGCAGGGGACATTCATTTTCCTGGTGTGAGGAACTGTGAGCTCTCTGGTGTGAGGAAATGGGGTTTGTGGGGTACCAGGTCAAACAGCTGATGGTGAGAGGCAGTGCAAGAGTCAGGGCTGGGACCCAGCAGGTGAAGGTGTGACACTTTGGGATCCAGCAGGTGAAGGTGTGACACTTCAGGGTGGGGATCCAGCAGGTGAAGGTGTGACACTTCAGGGTTGGATCCAGCAGGTGAAGGTGTGACACTTCAGGGTGGGGATCCAGCAGGTGAAGGTGTGACACTTTGGGATCCAGCAGGTGAAGGTGTGACACTTCAGGGACCCAACAGGTGAAGGTGTGACACTTCAGGGTTGGGATCCAGCAGTTCCTCCCTTGGGTCACGAACAGGACCGAGCTCCTGAGCCCAGAGTTGGAAACCCAAACCTGTCCCACCTTTATTTGATCACAATATTTGTTATCAAATAAAGGTGGGACAGGAGAGTGATGCTCACAGCCACAAGCAGGGGGTCTTCTTTAGGAATCCAAAAAGCAACACAATTCAATATTCTTTCTATTTCTTTTCTATTCTGTGATCTGTTCCCAGTCACCCCCTGCCCCGTCCATCCCTGGGAGCTGTTTATCAGCCTGCTGCAAACCCTCCTGCAGGGCTCTGAGCCTTTAGAGGCTCCTTTGCAGCAGCCCTGGCCCCTCTGAGAGGGCTGGGGCCGTTCCACTGCCATTCCTTGAACCCAAACCCTGGGAGACAAGGAAGAGACAGTGAGCAGAAGCTTTCATGTGTCCCCCAGCTGCCTTCCTATCAGAGTCAAGATCTGATTTCATTCCTGAAAGGTCCCATTGTTCCAGTGAGGACTGTGAAATAGTTGCCTGTTCAGTGACAGTGAATGGGAGGGCAGCTGGGCCAGCAGGGATGGCTCTCCCTGAACAGCTCACAGCTGCGCTCCAGGGTGGCAGATGTGAGGATCTGACACCCCCTGCTCCCCCCAGCACTCGGGAGGGGAAGCTGCTTTCTCACAGGGCAAGTACCTTTCCAGGCCTGAATAACCTGCACTCCTCCAGCAGATGGTCAGGTGCTCCTTTACACAAGTTTTTCCCAAAAAGAGTGTCAGAATGTCTTGGGATGAATTTATAAAATATTGTATTTTATAATACAACCAAATTGCAAAAACAATACAGAGATTTTTGATCCAGGTTATTCATTAACAAGAGAAATTTTATACAGTATGGACAGGATAGTGCAAACAGTGTGGCTGAGGATGTGTGCACGTGTCAGAGGGCTGAGAAGCAAAGGGCTGGCAGCACGTGGAATTTCTATTTGATTTTTGTGACTGTGGGAGCTGCAGCTCCAGCCTGTGTTTATGAATGTAACTTCTGCACATCACTGTGTCATTTCTAGCATTCATTAGTTTGTACATAGCTGTGCAAGTGACTCATTCTTTGTTCCTTTCCAATGGGAGACTATTCCACAAGCTTCAAATACATTATTCCCACACTGCTATTTCCTTTTGCTTTGTTTCATTTCATTGCTCCTGCATTTATCCTGTTATACTTTCACTGAGCAGTACCACTCCTTTATTTTTAAGACATCACATACTTAGGAAGTTTGTCTTACTGTTTGTTTTTACATTCTCACATTATTTATTGATTGGCTGAATATTGAGTTGAAAGTCAAAACTTGGGGCTTTTTGAGGTTTGGACTAATTAGTGGAAGGACAAATATGTTAATCCACAAAGTAAAAGAGCTTCAAATATCACTCAAAACTCTTGCAACAAATAATGAATACACTTTAGGGGACAGTTCAAGGTCTCGAAATTCAGAGACAGACAAGATAGGAATAGGAGACCAAAATTTATTTCACATCTGTCGTGGAAATGAACATAGTGGTAGACAGCTGAGAGCTTCCTTAAGTTGCACTTCATATTTTTCTGGAGTTGGAGTTTGTGGGAAAACAAGAGCTGGAAACTGAGCAGCTGCCAATGTTGATGAGGAGCCTTTTGTCATGATCATCATCTTATACCCTGCTGAGGGGTCTTGTGCTGGAAAAAGGAGGAGTGAGAGTCCCATCACACATTGCAGAGGAGTCCTGCTGTTGTCGCCAGGCAGGTGGCTGTGTCCCCTGCTGGCTGTGAGAGTGTCACACCTTCCCAAAGCAGTGACCACACACCTTGTTCCAGCCTCTCACACTGCTCCAGACTGTGGGGAACAACAAGTTCCACACTTGAAAGAGTCTTAATGGCTCTGTTTAAAGTGTGGAGGGGCTCATTGAGGTGTCAGTGACAGAGGCAAATCCTGGAAGTTCTGTGATTCCATGGCCTGAGGTGCTCAGCATTTGCTTTCTCTGATCCAGGTGTGCACTGAGGGCAGGACAGTGTGTAACAGCAATAATGCTCTTCTGTGGCTTTTCTGAGTTCAGCTCTCTCAAAGCACAAAACGTTATGTTGCTTGAGTCTCTCTCCAACAACACCAAGTCTTTTCCTCATTTGACAGATGCAAAAATTTTATTCACCAGAGATAAACTGGGGTTTGTGTTCTACAGCACCTGGGCAGCAGCCACAACAGAAACCTCCTGGTTCCCTGTGCTGTGCTGCTGCTCTCTGTGCTCTGCCCTCTCCAAGCAGCAGAACTTTCTGAGGCAAAGCCATTTCCTAGGGAACTTTCTGAGATTAAACTGGCAAACAGAAAAATAATACTGCTGCAAAAGAATAGGTGATTAGAACAATAAGTTAAGCTGTGGGGCTCACAGTGGGAAGATCATCAAATCCTTCTTTCCTGTAACAGCCTGTTCTTATACTTCAGCAACAGGATATTTGAGAAATGGGCTGAGGCAAAAATCCCCAGCTGCTCTCTCCTAGCCAGTGGAATGCTCCCAGAATCCAGGCAGTGGGTGGCCCTGAGTCTGTCACTTGTGGTGCTGATGTTCTTCCTCCCTCTCCCACTGTGGTGACACAGGGCCTGTGAGGGACAGAGGGACACCACAAATGACAGGGAGCAGCCTGGAGACCCCGGGGCTTTGGGGAGAGCCTGTAGGAGTAGCACAAGCTGTCATTTGGCTCAGAGTGGGAACAATTGTGTTTTCCAAAAGCAGGTCTTGGTTTTATAGGGAGGGAGTTCCTGTTGGGATTGAATGCCATTTGTGTGGTGCTTTCCCCTGGCCATCAACAGCCCGTGGTTATTTGAAGGCTATAAATAAAAAAGGACAAAAGCAGCAACCTGCATGGAGTCTGTAAGTGCTTTTAGCAAGGAGAATAATTTGTCCTCTAGGCAGGCAGGCCTAACACCAGTATTCATCACCCCATCCCTGCTCCCAAAGCCTTGGAGTCAATTCATCCTCAAATTCTCTGAGAGAAGAGAATCAAGAGAGTTCTTGAAACCAGGGGGTTTTGATTTAGAGAGTCTGAGATCACATCAGGGCCAGACCTCCCTGTTCTCCTGAACAGATCTGAACTGCTGCCAGCAGTTTGTTATCTATCTTCTGGGATAAGACCTGCAGTGAAGGACATCAGCCCCCCTGGGCCCTGGAGCTGATGAGAACTCAAAGGTCAAATGGAGAATCCACCAAAAAGCACAAACACACTCCTACAGCTGTACATATACACACATGGACACTCTTCAAAATACTTGTCTCTCCCTAAAAACATGCAGCCATAATGCCAATTTTTCCCCCAAATAAAAAGCAATTCATACCTACCATAAACACACCAACACCCACAGCACTGCCTAAGCACATCCCTGATCCCAGGCTCACATCCTCCTCATCCTCCAAAGCCACCTCGAGCTGATATTCAAACATGTGTGCTCATGTCAACAAAAACACCTCCCAAATAAACTCTCTGGGCACATTCATGCACTGCAATAGCAATGCTCCTCTGCATATTTACACACACAGAATCTTCCTGCTTGGGAGAACAAAAACCCACTCAAGCAGCACATACACACACACACAAGACAGGAATCACTCAGCAGCTCCAGTGTTTATGCTGGCAGGAGCACGTCAGTCACTGAGCAGCCTCCAAACAGATGTTTGATTGTTTTTGGGTTGCGGTTTAATTGTTGGATGGTGTTCCAGCACTCAGAGGGGATCGAAAATACTCCAGGTCTGCAGCTGCAGCAAATGCCAGCCTTAAAACAAGGCGGATTCTGAAATCACTGCTTGGGGGGAAACTGCTTGCACAGGAAACCTCAGCCAAACTCTGCATTAATACTACTTTGAAGTCAGAAAATTAATCTCTGCCATTTAAAAAAGTTCTGTTTCTTCAGGGCCTTTTGTAAGTTTATCTAAGACAAGCCAATTCCTTCTGGGCAACTGCGACAGTTTATTGACTTGCCCAGGCTTAGAGACTTTACTGGGCCTCTCTTCATTTTCCAGAAAATCTTTCCTGATTCTATCCTGCACTTCAAGGCTCCTGGTGGAAGTGAGAAGCAACTTATTAGTCAGTCTCCTAGTTGCTAGTCAGTTTTTATTCCATTTAAAGGCTTCCTCAAAATAATTGACCTTTGTCAAGAAGAATGACCATGGCAAGAGTGCATCTCTGCCTCTCCAGCCACGCAGAGGAGCAGGATGAACTTTCTGGATGTGCCACCAGAAAGAGATGGTGGGACTTTAGGATTGGTGGCAGAGGAATGAGGTATGGGACACATGCTCCACCTTCAGCTCAGGTTTGTGGGAAGCAATAAACAGAAGGGAGTGGGAAGCTGCTCTCTTGAGGATAGAAACAAGAGACATTGAGAGATATTCAGGGCACAACCCAAAAAAAACTTTATTGAGAGTAATCAAATAAAGGTCTGCATTTGACCATCCATTTTGGATTCATTTAAAAGGATGGTTGCATCACTGACTCTCTTGACTCATCTGTTCCCTGGGAGCAGTTTCTGTGAAGCTGACAGGACAGTGTGGCACTGTCATTGAGAAGGTTCTGGCATCCTTTAGAAGATCCCCTGACTGCCTGCTGCAAGAAAAGGAGGTGGCATCTGTATCCAGGAAGTGCTATGGCTTGCAAGTAGCTTGAAATTCAGAATATTGTATTTGTTATCTACAGGGGAGCAGGGAACTTTGGGTTCCTTAGGGACAAGACACCAAATACCTGCAAGCTCTTCTGACTATTGTAAACATGGATGAATCCTGTATGTGGCCTTTTAATAATATAAACACTGTGGAATTAAATGGTTTTTTCTCTATTCTTTTGCAATCAAGGGGGATATTTCCTGCAAGACAGACAAAAAGTTTAGGCCCAAGCCCTAACAAGACCAGCTGCCCTAGTTTCATCTGGCATTAAACAGCACATAGAGAGGACAAAGAGTAAATTGTTCCTTTGGTTCTCTAAACCAACCCCAGGACGTGCGTAGAAGGAAATACCCTGAAGAGGCAGCCAAGAAAAGAGCAAAGAGCCTCTGGGCAGGGTCTGTCTCATTCCCCACACGGATTCTGTTGGTGTCCCATGCAGGGCTACCTTGACAACCCCAAACCCAAACGCTGGAGATTTAATAGGTGTCAGGAGCAAGGGCTGGAGCAACGAGCTCATTCAATGACATCATGGAAGTCACTTGGTCAGCCCTAGCTTAGGTAAGCCTCAGCACAGCTGTCTCAACTACATTCTCCATTGCAGACTTCCTCAGCTCTGAAGTTTGGGCCCTGCATGGTTTTTTTCACTGACTTTTTTTTCCATTTCCATTCCTCTCCTTCCCTTGGAAAAAAAATAACTGTAATTCCAATATTTGTACCAAATTTTGTAAACTACCACTCCTGCTGAGCTGACCTGTCCAGATGGTGTTCCCTTCAGCTCACACGGAGCAGTCAGGAAAATACAGGGTATGAAGTTTGAACTCTTTAAAAATCTATATTGTGGAATTTGAGGGACAGAGGAAAGCAGTGGGGTCTGCCTCAGAGCCATGGCATTTTCTGCTGGATTTCTACTATAGCTTTTTGGTCTTCCTGTGTTCTGATATTAGATGATAGTTCTTTAATCTTTTTTGAAGCAAAACCAATTTCCTGGTCATATATATGAATACCATCACACATGTGATATGTTCACTTCCAGACTCCATTAGAATACAAAATAAATATATTTTTTTAATTGCTTTACACTTCATTCAACATTCTTTCCAGTTCTTGTGACTCTCCCAAATCTATTCCTTGGACTCTATGTGAAATCCTTCTTCTCTTTCTTTTCCAAAGCTTTTTATCTGGGTTGCTCCATGTCTTCTTCTGGCATCCCAAACTCAAGTTTCAGGATTTTCAGCACAATGCTGAAGGCTCCTTGCTTGTTTCCTTCTCCTCAAACTGTTTTCCATATTGTCTTAATTCTTCTCTGCCTTTCTGAAACTAATCAGTCTTACTGGAAAATCCACAGAATGCAGAGATGGAAAGGCAGAGGAAAGAAAATCAGTATCCAAGTGGAGTTAATTATCTGCATGGACAACACATTCTTGTGAGAATCATCAAAAATCAAAGAGCTTTCCTGAATCAAAAACCTTTCCTGTTCTGCAGGAAAGCCCCAAACTACAATCCAGGGAGCCAGATTCTCAATTATTTTTAAATTTTCCCTTAACAGTTTAATGGTGCCAAAACCCAGCAACAGATAAAACTTGAAATGGAAAATTCCTGGCGTAGGAAGAATAATTTATCATCTACTTTGTACATTTTCTGAGAGAGGATTTCAAAACAAAAATGAGCAGCAGAGGAAAGGCTAATCCTATGGCACTGTCCCTGCTTGTGGGAAGAATGGAGTGATTTACTCACCCAGGGCTCCAGCAGAACAGAAATCGAGTGGGTCTCAGCCCTTTTACCACTATATTTTGAAATTTAGAAAATATTACCACTTACTCCATGTCTTTTCAGCCAGAGAATGCCCAAATACCAGAAAAAAACTAAATTTTGAGATAGATTGCTGGGTAGATTAAGGTTGAGTGGTCCACTAAGGTCAAGATTCCTCCTCCTGTTCCTCCAGGTGGAACCAGGTGGAAGGAAGCTGGTAAAGCTCAGCCTGATCTGTGCTCAGAGCTTTCCTAGGGTTTTCAGTCTGTCACTGTTCAAGCCTGCCTAATTAGCACAAAGTTGAGGAAGTTTATTGTGTTGACCTCATGTAGTTCTATTCCAGCTGTTGAACTGAGCTAAAGCTGCTAAACCACGATCCTAACACTGTTCTAGTGTTGGCTTTTGTTTAGTTAAATGGGTTCAATTCAGCTATAATTCTTGAAAAAAAAAAAAATCACTCTTTTCCTAGTCCAGACAAAACCAAAGGACTTTAAAGCCCAAGCACGACAGGCCCAAGTTAAGGCAGGACCGAGTTAAGGCAGGCCCAAGTTAAGGCAGGCCAGCTGTGATTCAGACAGAACTACTGTGCTTTAAACTGCCTTCCTTGCCTTAAGAACAAAATGAACAAAGTCAAACAACAAATGTGAGAATTCTGCTCATTGTGCTCTTTGGTGTGGCTGATAAGTTTGTTCAGTCAACCTTCAAAAGGGAGATAGGAACAGGGGCCACACTCCTTCCTACAGGTGGCTGTCCAGGAGCAGACACATTTTTAAACCATTCCTCTGATCCTAGACTCACTCGAAGCTCTGAGAAGCCTTTTCAGACACAATTCCCCAGAGAAGCAGGATGTCTGTCCCCCTCCCTGCCCTCCACCACCTTGTCCAGCCGTGTTCCCGCAGAGTTTTCTGCAGGGAGGATCCTGTGGGAGCGATGGAGCGGGGCTGGGATCTGCTCCTCGTGCCCAAACCCCATCCAGAGGGAAGGTGCTGGCTGCAGCAGGGTTCAGGGAGGGGAAAAGCTGAATAATTTATGCCCTATCCGAGGGCCTTTTAATTCTTTCCTGTTTGTTTTTCTCCCTCCTGTGGCAGCGTTTAGTCATCTCCTCGCAGTGTGTCTTCGAGAAGGGAAGGGAAATGGAATGTTTTCCAGGAAGACATATCATTCTTCCCAAAGTGGGTTATACAAATTAGAGTTTGAGCAGCTCAAACCCATAGGGCTGGGCTGCTGAGAATGTTCCACACAGCAAATGCTGCCATAAGGGAAGGGATAACGTCAGAGCTGCTCTCCCAGACGTTCTGCAGAAAACACGGTGTCAGCACATCTAATTCTTTACTCCTTTGAGACAATTTTTACTCATTTTATTTGAAATTGACTTGAGACAAAGTAGTAAAGCAGAGAAATCTGGAGAAATGGATGTAAACTGTGAAGAAAAGAGAAGGCATGAAGTAAACTTAGAAAGGGCTAGCAATTAATTCAAGCATCCATCCACTCTTCCCAACAACACAACCACCCACAGGAAGGGGGATGTGGGCAGTTCCTACAAGCAGTGACTTCTACCAGTAAAATCAGGTCATATTCCCATAGTGTAGGGTCTGATCCTGCTTCTCCTGCTAGGAAGATTCCCCTTGATGGTGCCTGTGAGCTGAGGACTTCATCCAAAGCTGTTGAAAACATGGACACAGATCATCCTGTGATCCACCTTCCATCACTTTTCTCCAAGTGTTCCCATGCCATCCCTGCCAGAACACCCAGAGCACCTCACAGCCACGATGGTTCAGACTTGCTTTAAAGGCATAAGTAAAACACTCAAGTCTTTAGGGGAGACTAGTAAAACATTTCTAAAAAAATAAACAAGAAAGGTTCTCATAGATCTAAGATATAATTAACTGTGTTTGCATTGATACAAACATTCTGTCAGATTTAAATGAATATAAATGGTTGTTCGAAAATAAAGGAAAGTATTCTTTTTTTAAAAGAGCATAGTCTGCTCTAATGGGATCTAATAACTCTTAATAGTCTTCTATAAAAGTAATAGTGCACTTAAATCTCCACTTGGCAAGAATCCGGGGCAGAAAAAAGTGCATTTTAAAAATGGGAACAGCTCAAGGCTGCGTGTTCCCAGCCAGCAACGACAAGCTGAAACAATACAAGGAATCCAGATAATGAAGCACATATGTCTCTCCAGGACCACGCGAGTCAACAGCTTCCTCATTTACGCAATGCAGAGGGGGAAACGGTCCCCCCTTAATCCCAGCACCTGAGGTAAAGGGGTGAGGCCCAAAAGCAAAATGAGCCCTCACATCAGGGCTGGCTGAGGTTTTATGTGAACTCACTTTGTGCTTTGATTTCTTGTCTCTCTTTCCTTCCCTTCTCTTTCTTCCTGGTGCGTACATTTCCAAGCCCAGGGACTCTGGAAAAGCAGATTAAAGGCAGCCCTGGAGGTTTCTATAAACTCCATGAGGCACATGGCAGGATGCCTGGCATGAAACATTGGGCCTGATTCATGAAGGGTTCAAAAGCACAGAATTAAGTGTAAAATGGAGGGGTCTCTTGGCCATAGCTTGTAGCAGAGTTCCTCAGCAGAGTGGAGGAGAAGGAACCTGTGTCAATGGTTCTCTCAATTCTTTGAAGTAGCTCCCTCAAGGTCCTTTGTATTGATGGTGCCAAGAGTACAGCACCCAGCTCACAGGGGTTGATACACTGGTTTTGATAAGGATAAGGACACAATGCACCAGTGCTAAGGTTTGGCTTTGCCCTGCTACAAACACTGCAATCCTGCATTTGCATTTACCAGCTGTAAAACATCCAGAGGCAAACCCACTCTTTTAGAGAAGGGAGGGGTAAAAGCAAAAATATTGAGAAAAAGCCAGAAAGAGTTTCATTTCAGGATGTGCTTGAATGAAACCCAGCACATTTTTCATTCTGAGTTTTAAAGTAATCTTTCATTTGTAATCAACGTAAAACACTCCCAAATCTATGAGTCTGAAGCAGCAACTTGTGGTTGTATATTTAGGAAAATGAATTCCATTTGAATTCAGAGTGGTTTGGGGTTTTTTTCATAATGGGAGTAAAAAATCCCCCCAGACCAAGGAAGAGCAGATCCCATTAACTGCAAAGGCCAAAGGGGGAATTGACAAGTGAGTGATTTGGCCACAAAACGAGGTGAACTAATTTGCAGAGGAATGAGTATTGCTGAGCATCTGGTGGCTGGCCTGCCTATGATAGCACAGATAAACTGCACGCAGAAATGAATATTTGGCTTGCTTGATAGTAAACAGCAATGGCCCCAGAACTCTCCAGTGATTTGGAGTTTACAGAAATTCTCTGCATTACCAAATATTTTCTTTTTTTTTAAGCTGAGCTCTTCTTCCCTACCCAAATGTCTCCATGGCTCTGTTCAAAGTAGCAGTGAACAAAGACTATTTAGGCCCAGGGCCACAGATGTTTCCCCTGTTTGTGTGATCTACGTGAGGCAGATATTATTCCATGCCATGTTATCTCAGAGATTAATGATGGACCAGTTTCAAAAGGTTTGAAATTTCCAAATAATTGATTTGGAGGAACTCCCACAACACTGAAGCTTCTTTGGATCTTATCAAAACTCTCTGTACATGGGGGATCTGTAGCAGGAGCCAAAGATGACTGAAACAGCAAAGAGAGCCCTCAACCCCCTGCCAGGGCAGGAGGGGAACAAGTTAGCGAGCACATAAAGAAAAAGAAATCATTTCTATGACTTCTATGGAAGGAAATTGTTTCAGAGAATCATGTTTCCTACATATGCTCATTTTCCAAAATCGTTTTGGTTCTGATTTAGTGGAAAAAAATTGCAATTTAATCTTTTTAACATTGTCATTTTATCACCTGAAAAAGACTTGGATGAGGAGTCTTTTAGAGATGTCCCTTGAATTAACAAGGATGAGGACACAGAGCCTGCTAATTAGTTACACTGAAATGTTCTTCCTACATATTTTTGTTTTTGGAAAAGCAGTGGAGTGGAATTATGAAATGTGTATTCTTGCTTGCTAGAATCAGCTGCCTTCTTTCTGAAAGCATTTTGTGAGGGAAGGCTGAGGAACAGGAGAAATAACAGGCTTTACTCCGGGAGTGTTAATTGCCATTTCTCATTTGTTGCTATTCTCCTGCTAAATCAGCTTGCATACATAAAATCAAAAAATCCACAATTTCAAAAGTTGTTGCCATTAACTTCTTGTTTTGTGAAGGTAGCTAAATGGCAAAGGACTGAATTCTGAGATAACTGCTAAAAGAGAGAAGGGAGAACTTGGGGAGAACTTCTCTTTTAGCTCTTTGGTTCCAACTATCTTTAGTTAGGATTACAAACAGGAGAAGCAGTGATTGAGTACAAGAGGGAGAGAGAACTGATTTATATTTGTATCAGATGGAGAGAAAAGGAGAGCCAGAACAACTTCCCCAAGTGATGTAAAGCTGGAATAAACCTTATGAGGGCAAGGAAGGCGCAGCAAAATGGAGGCCAGAATGAAGAGCCTGGGATGTTGTACCTCAGCCAATTTTGTTCATTATTGTGTACTTTTATCTCTTCTTTCCATTAAAACAAGTGCTTTAAGGTGGTTTTCCCCCTGCTCATGCTGACTGTTCTCAGGAACCATGGCAGAGGGAGCAGCTCATTGCATTTTTCCTTTCCCCTGTGAAACCATGAGAGACTCAACCTTACCCCAACCAAATCTCCTCTGCACCATCAGTCCCTGTGCAAATGCTCCTTTTTTCCCCTAAAACTGAGGATCAGATGGTCCAGCTCATTGACCCAGCTCCATCCAGTGCTTTGCAGGCAACTGTTTGGATGGAAAAGTGGATTCTCCACTGCCAGTAACCCTGATTACCAATGGACCAAGAGGGAGAATGAGTTCCTTAATTGAAAATGCATTTCTAAAGTCTAAATGTATTAAGAAAATGAGTTTGGTTTTTTCAGCTGCTGTCATGAAGGAAAGCACTGTGTGGGAGGACAGGCAAATTCTCTGGAAAACTGTTCAGCCTATTTATGGCCACTGTCAAAGTCAGATTAATAAATTTTTATCAAAATGATACACAATTAATAGTTTTAAGGATAAAGATTATTAATTCAAAGGATAATTTTACATTATCCTCATAGTTTGGAAGTAATAACCACATCAAGCTCTGGGTTTGCACATCCTGTGGCCTTCAAAAGCAATAGTTGAGTCTCAGAGACTATGAGAGCTTTAGTAAAGCTTCATGGATTTAATCAAATGTTATGTTGTAATTTTACACTGCATTTAAACCACTAAGTTTCTCAAAAATTCAGACCTCTAATCCCACTAATCCAAAAGTGAAGAACATTTTAATAGCATATCTTGTGTAGTCCCATTTTTTAGTCAAAATAAATGCAAAATACCACTTCTAATATGCATTCATATTTTTATTATTAATTTCTATATCCTTTTCATGTGATTGAAAATGATGAAACAAATTGTGCAAGCACCTATTAGTGCCAGTCTAACAGAGCAGATCTGCTCATTCCACCCAGCCTTAGCCCATGGCCAAGGCCAGGGAGGGATGTGGACAGGGAAGGGTGAATAAAAGCCTTGGGACACTGATGCCTTTTCAGGACTACCTAAAAACAGAGGCCAGACAAAATGAAGATAATAAAAAATTATTGAAGGGCCTCCAGGTACATTTAGGGCAGACTGAGGCAGTGAGGTGTCCTTGATTGCCAGGCCTGGAGAGGAATTGTTGTGTCTGCCCAAAATGGGGAAGCAGCAGCTCCCACTGTACATGGAGTTTAGAGTTCTACACTAAAGAACTGCAGTAAATACCTGAAAAATGTAAAACCCAAAATCCTAATTCATCAATACATCTACAAGGGTTCATCCACAGCAATGCTGTCTCATTTGACCACATTCCTGAATGTCTTAAAGTATCACCAGCCCAAGAACCCAAGCTCCCCATTTTTACCTGAATTTCAGTGGAAATAACTCCCATTGTATGTCCCGTGGTGGCTCTGGCCCTGCGGGGTTGGGGATCCCAGATCTCAGGGATGGAGCCACTCCTCCTGTGGCTCCCCTCCCGAGCTCTTGGCAGCAGCCCTGAGCAGGAAATTGTGATGGAGCAGAGACATAACAGAGACATTGCAAGGAGAGCTGTTTACATTCCTGGGAGGAAAAGCTGTGGGGCCACTGAGTGAGATCCCCAAAGCTGAAATTCCCAACCACTCCTGGTCCCTGGGGATGCTGCTGTGCTCCTTGGGTGCTCTCAGCTCAAGCATCCCCTTCCACTGGAAAATCTGGATTCCTTCCCGACTTCTGGAGTTTTATGGGGCTCAAGTCAGGCTGTGGAGTTTAGATTGGTGTGGTCTGGAAGTGGGGCCATCCAAGCCAGGAAGAAAATTCCTGTGACAGGAGCTCATGGAGGCCGTGTGTGCCTGCCATGAGGTGATTTTACAGAGGAGAGGATCTATGTCATCAGCTGTGTGCATCCAAAAAGTCTGGTGGGGCTGGAGCTGAGGAAGGAGTGTGGGTTTTCTGTTTGTTATTTCATGTGCAAGATGCTATTTTAGATGGGAGGAGTGCACTCTGCAGAGAATTGGGAGGTATTTGCCATTCGTACCAAATATAACTCGGTGTTCAGTTTCAGGGCCTAGCAATGCTTCAGAATAGTCCATGAAATTCAGTGTTAGGGATTGTTGTGTTTCCAAGAGACAGATCCCTGGGCTACAAAGTACAGCAGGGAGAACTTCAGGCGCTCTCATCCCTCACGTGTGTTCCTGGCACATCCCAAAGGCCTTCAGAAGCTCTGCTGGCCATGGTTGGATCTGCTGATAGGAAAATGCAGGAGTTCTGTGTTCTCAGCAGGCCTGAACATCCCTGCTCTCTCTCAATGTCACAAATGCATTGTAGATCTGAAGACTTCCCATTGTCTCAGAGATAAAATTCAAAATTAAAAAAAAAAAATTAAAAAAAACCCTCCAATATGATTATATGCATTAAACCCCTCTGCATTCCAAAATCATATTGGAATTTTTTTTTTGTAACCAAGAGATAACAATTTGTGTGTTCCTGGACATTCCCCTGAGCAGTCCTTCTGGGAGTTCTACCCATTGAAAAGGCTTAAAATCAAACTGTGAAGGCTTGAACCTTAATTTTGTATTAAAATGAACATAATTTTATATTTTTATTCAAATCATTGCAGTATCTGGAAGTTTAAACTAAAGTACAATAACTCTGAGGTGGTTTTGTGGATGACAAAATGATGTTTGAGTTAGGTTTGGGCAATGCCTGCCTTGAGAGGACCAGTCCATCAAGGGCTGCTTCTATGAGTAGCTATGAGATAAAGCATCACTTTTAACTGCTTTGTAATCTATTTCCACTGTTGACTTCTACCTATTTATCCAAGATGTGGCAATATAAAGAGATCACACTGAAACTGTGAGGAAATTCTGTCCTGCCCATCACAGATAATCAGAGTCAAAATTTTAGAGCACTGAAAATTAGCAGCACATAACTTATAGACTGCACCAAGTGTGTAACCTTGTTGTACTTACATAAAGTAATTTCATTTTGATTGCCTATTGAATAAGTCTGATTATTCTTTAAGAGTCGCTTTGGAATGGAGCCTGAAGGTACAATATAAAATAATTGAATTGAGCATAAAGTTCCAGCTGGTAACCTTGTCAGTAATTTGAACAAAGATCTTGTCTATGTAATTTAGAGAGCTGTAGATGTGAGTGTGAAGTGGATTCTACTGATACTTAGGAATTTACCCCCTCCTTTTTTCCTCCCACCAGTGTAACTTCTGTTCTCACCAACAAGCTCATTTTAATGGAATTAACGTACCAGTTGATGGCAGCACACTGGAATTACAACTATATGGTTGGCTCAGATTTATTTCATGCTATATCACAGTATGAACTTGAGGAACGATTTCCAGGAGACTAATTATCACATTGCACTGAACTGCACTGAAACTACAATCAGCAGAGTGACAGGATTCTTTTTCATCTCTTAGAAGCTATTTGTTGCAATTTTGGAGCCCCTCGGTGAAATTCTAAAAAAGAGGAATTCTGGAGCTGTAGCCAACTGTTCTTTAAGAAGTGACAAAATATACTGTCACTAATATCCTGGAGTATAAAATCCAGACCCTCAGAACTTCTGAGAGTGGATTTGAGTGTGCCATAATTTGAGTGTTGGCAGCTGCTGTCCCTGGGCCAGGCTCTGTGCTGCTCTGGGGTGAAGGTGCAGCCATGAAGGACAGAGAGCAGGGGATTGACTGCAGGATATCTCATTCCTGCCTCTACATTTAATTCAGGAGCTCTCCACCATCAGCCCCTCACACCTGTCCCCCAGTGCCCTCTCTCTTTACATTTAATCTGGACAAACTGGCCCCCAAGGACAGAGGCTGGAGTCCAAGGGCTCCTCTATAGATGGGGCAGCCTGTTCATTTCAGAGGGAAGCTAAATTTGAAATTACCTGGCTGTGAACTCTTATCCAGCATACTCTCCCACAACATCTCTCTCACAATTTTACTTTGTGCATAAATGATGGAGAAATTTCCCTTGCAAATCCAGACAGCTCCCTTTTCAAAGCCTAAATTATTAATAACTGCAATAGTTATCTCATAGAGAAAACAAAATACTGAGGAATTGGAAATTAATGCTATTTGGAATGTGAAAATCATGCACAATTTGTTTTGTGCTGCTTAAAATCTGCACTCAGCTAGAAATAAGTTTATCAATTCTTTTTTTTTTTTTTCTTTTTTTTTTCCAGGATTTGGGATGCACTTTTCTTTTATTGCAGAGGCAGCTTCCTTAGTTAGACAAATCCAAACATGGAAATCAACTTTTTGGAAGCATCCAGATAAATGGTATGTTACTATGGCATTTTGGACGCCTTCTCATTTAGAAAGCTTTGTGTTGCTAAGAGGCAAGGCTGGTGCACAAAGCAATGGGCCATGCTGGTCTCCAGATCAGAAGGTCAGAGTACAAAGCCAGCAGGATGTGATTTTCCACAAATGACATGAGTTCTCATTAGAATGATTTGATTTTTAAATACTGTTTGAAGTAAACGTTTTCTGATCAAAATAGGCTCATTATCAATAAAATCTAACTCACGACTCTGGTTCAATAACTGGCAAATTTGCCAACCTGAGACACGCTCCAAGCTTTGGTGCCCCCCTTGGCCCCCTGCCACCCCCACCTTGATTTCCCAGCCCTGCTCTGTCTCATTCCATGAAAGGCTCCAAAGAGCTGCTGCCAACCATCCCATGATGCCGTTATACCTCCCTCCTCCTTTGATAGCTCCCTTCTTATGTCCCAGCTGGTATTCCTTGGAGCTTTGCCTTTGGTAAACTGCCATATATTCTTTGCAAATATGCCACAGCTATTCACTTTTCCTTCTGCAAATGACTCGCATTAGCTGCTATTGTTGTTGCATGTCAGGGAGAATATAGTTCCTTCAGCTCACTAGCTGCTATTATTTTTCTCCAGCTATTTTCCATTAAGATGCATTTCCTCCCAAATGTTATGAAAATATAATTCTTTTTTTTCGTTTACTTAGAATTTGTAAAGCTTTTCCCATGGATAAATATCTCCCACAGGATTGACTGTAAAGAGTGTGAGAGGTTGTTGTTGTTGTTGTTCTTTTCCTTCTGCAATGCATTTTCCCCCCCTTAAATTTCTGTATGTGCCTGCCCCCTCTTTATGGATCCGTGTGGGAAGGGAAAAAAGGAGGATCTGGTGATAGGTACATGTGTGTTTGCAGAGAGGAAGAATAGTTTTGGGAATATCTGTGGAGAAAGGCCTGTCAGTGTCTGTGAGCACTGTGAAGGCAGCATTAATCTCTTCTGCAGGATAAACAGGCACACCAGGAATTTTGGGGTTTGAAGATTTGATTAAGAGTAATCCTGGCAGTTCTGCTAAAGATAAAAACTCCTCCTGAGGAGCTGCAGAGGTGAGTTCCACATGGTGGAGGAGTCTCAGCAGGAAATGGTGGTAATTCCATTAAAGCTCAGGATTGTTTTCTGCACCGTGTGCTGTCCAAGGTGTCCAGAGAGCCCTGATCCTGTGCTGACCACAGGAACACAGAAACCTCACAGCAGAACATCTTCTGAGGGGTGAATCAAGTGAGAGTTTGCAGAGACAACCCATGGCAAGAGTAGGAACAGAATTTATCTGTAAACAAGCAAGGGTAGAACGCCTGAGTCCTAACCTGGGCATAGGGTGTTGATTTAAAAACACGTGGCTGTCAGAAGCTTTATGAAAACATTTGCATTTTGTAGGAAAGATAACCTTGTAGAGTGCTTTCCTGGAAGCCAGGAGCTCTGAGTTTCAGCTGCAGTTCTGGCACATGCTGCCTCTACTCCTGGATCAGGTTTGGAGTGCCCATCCCTGGAGGTGTCCAAGGAAAGCCTGGATGTGGCACTCAGTGCCCTGGGCTGGTGACAAAGTGAGGATTGGGCACACACTGGATTCAGTGGTCTTGGAGGTCTCTTCCAACCCCAGGGATTCTGTGATGCTGCTTGAACACCAGCCCTCAGAAAAGGTTTTGTAGCCAAAAGTGGGGTTTGCAGCCCAGCCTTGAGCAGGGAGCACAGGCAGTGCCTTGGGGGCACCTAAATCCTGCTACAGCTCTGGGGTTTCACAGAAATTCATCTTGTTGAAGCCATAGGTACATATTTAGGATGAAAAAAAAAAAAAAAAAAGATAAAGAGCAAATATTTTATACAAATAGCTTGGTTTGAATTCCTCTCCTGAATATTTGATCGCTCCTTTGGCCAGGCCCTGTCACTGCAGCTGAGCCCTGGGGATGGACTCGACCTGCTGGAAACACAGCAGAAAAGAGACATTCTCTGCTTAGATTAAGCAGCACAAATTGGAAGGGAGGGAGATGGAGCAATTTTTCACATAACCATAATTGTGTGCTAATTATATCATGGAAGGAAAGCAATTGCCCAATTATAAGACAATGTATCACTCTATCAAAGGCAGTGCTTTGAAGGTTTATGTACTTTAAATTACTGTGACATTCCCAAGGCTCCTCTGTTTACACATTTGTCTCAACATCTTCTACCAACAACAGTACTATGACTAAAGCCATTAATTAATACATTCCCTGTGTCTTTGCAGAAGTTAAGGGGTCCTGTTCAGACTGAATTTGTGCTGTTTTGTAAAGCAACTTGATTTTCCTATTATAGTGCTAATGGCCACTCTGGGTCTGAGAATTGAGGGTGGATGAGGTTGGTTTTCTCCTCCACTCTCCTTGCAAATGTTTTGCTGTCAGTGTGCCCTCTGCAGTACTGAATTTTTGTGCCTCTCTGAAATTTAATGTGATTGTACTCCCTCCTCAATGACAGTAGATTCTCCCATCATGACATTATTATTTCCTGGATTTCCAGAATGAGTGAGAGGAAAATCTTAAACAACAAATCTATCTTCTTCTTTTTTACCATCAGTGGAAGAATACCTTGTTCAAAGACCAGAATTGCCTTTTTATTTTATGTTGATTATCAATAGGTGTTTGTCATGGCATGTAAAACTGCTTTATACACAAGTCCACAGCAGCAATAATCAAGTTAGACAGAACAACAACCACAGAGAGCATTCAGTGACAGAGACTTGAGTGTGGTCTGCAAAAACCTGACCAGAGCCCCCTGGGTGTGGTCAGATGGTGCCTCTGCACAGAAGCTGAAATGTTTGCATTTTCCAAACTGCTGTTGTTTATTCTTGCACGATTGAACCTGGTGTAAAACTACCTGGAAAACCCAGCAGGAGACAAGCTTTAATTTGCCATTATTTGTTCTTTAAATAGACAATGTAAATCCCATAGCACTGGGATTTAATTCCTTTTATCTGAAGACATCATCCTTGTCCCTCTTTTGAAATAAATCCCACTGGGGAAGTCATGTTGTATCTGCTAATAAATAAATAAATAAATAAATCCCCCTCTGAGCCCAAAGCACAGAAAATCACTGAGCTGCTCCCCTTTGCACTCTGCTGCACCTTCTGATGCATTGAACCTCAGCTATTGCAGAACAGATCAGGTGATGCCTATTCCTGGGCCTTGGGAGAGGATGGATCCTCCCAGGCAGTGACACCCCATAGGAAGGGGAAGGATTTCTCCAGGGAAAGGCTGGGAGGATTTTCTGCACACTCTTGGCCAACAGCAAATAGAACCCAGGTAAAAATGCCCAGATATAAATCCCCAGGGTGCCAGGATGGATTCTGGGTGCTGGGAACAGCCCTTTCTGCACCAGCCCCAGCTCTCAGGGAGCTTTGGGGCGCAGCCCCCAGCACAGCTCCCTGCAATATGCCTCCCTGTCAAAGGAAAAACCAGGGAGTGTTGACTTATTCAGCAGTTTCACACAAGGACAGGCTTGACAGGTGGCACCAGAATGTGAGGTCTGTTTCAGATTCTTTCATTAATCTTTTGCAAACTTTAGTGGATTTTGAAAGGAACCATATTGACAGCACTAGAGGCTGCACTGTTGCATTTATCTGTAAAATATCCATGGGGAGGGGCAATGCTTACCTGCCTGCTAATTCTCCTGACTGTAAAGCATTGTCTTCTCCAGCATGTTTTGAGGGTGTGAGAATGAAGTCGACTCCTCAAATTATTTTCTCTGATTAGAGGTTCATTAGGGGTTCCTGAACTGTTTCCTCTTATTTAAAAGAGACTCATATGATCTTCATTGGAACTGCTTGTCAGCTATATGGCACCAATTTGTTCCACTTTTTTTTTTCTTGATTTATTTTTGATGCCTTTGGCTGGGTTTGTAGCTATTTATTTTGGATATTTATCAAAACCTGTTGGTATCTTGCCTTTTTTACCATTCCTTGAGCTTTATGATCTTGGTACAGTATTAAATAAATGGCTGGCTCACAAAAGGCACTATTCAAAGTGCTGATAATTGGCACCTCTACAAATATTCCCAGCAGAGGCCAAGGACCAGATAGTTTCAGAGATGGGCTGACCATCTGCCTCTTCTTGGTGGTTCCTCATGGCTGACTGAGCAATATCAGCAAAGCTTGTCTGCTTTACCTTTCTTGGGGACAAGTCAAGGATTTCTCTACAACCCATCTGGCACCTGATCCTGACATTATAAACTCTATTGTTTTTAAGATCACTCATCTTCCTCCCCCACTCCTCCACGCCAAAACATTTCAATCTCCTGCCATTTATTTTTGTTGAAGTGGCCCCAAATGGAGACAACCCCCTGAGTGGCTGTCCCCTGGGATTTGCTCCCCCAGGTGATCCCATGGCCAGCCCACGCCCGGATGCAGCACAGCCAAGGTGTTTGCCACCTCCAAATCCCCAAGAGTTCTGTATCTTCCTTCCCTGCTCTGCTCTGATATTAATGCCTTGGCACATAAAAAATGCCAACAGATGCCATCAAGTGTAAAGAGACAGGTGGTGTCAGTGCGTCAGAGGAGGGACTTCCTCCAGAAAGATGGCACTTGCTGAGTTCTGTGGGCTGCCCATGCAAATCCTTCCCCGTGTGACACCTCTCTCCTTGTGAGACAGCCCTGATGTCCCTGCGAGCCGGCACGGTGCCACTTGCAGCCCAGCCAGAGCAGCCAGGGGCTGCACAAAACCAGGCTCTGGAAAGATGTTCCTGCTGCAGCCCTGTGTCCACAGCTCCCAGTGGGATGGGCCAGGGGTCCCTCTCGGGTTTTGGTGGTTAATTGCTGCCTTGAGATGTGCAGGATGTCTCTGTTTCAGCCCGTGCAGCTGAAGAACGAGTCTGGACTCTTCACTTTTCGGTCTTGAGGTTGTTTATTAATTCTTATCTATAAAATTTTCTTTCTGCCCAGCTGAGGTCTGCTCAGCAGGGCAGCCACAGGCACTCTGTGTTGTCCTTTTATACTACAAACTACGTATAACATATTTACACTTAATTCCCAATACCCATCACCTGTGTTAGACAGTGCACTTCTACTCTGAACCAATCCCAAAGTGCCAACATCACTGCAGAAAATGGAGAAGAAGAAGGAGAAGGAGAAGGAGAAGAAGAAGAAGAAGAAGAAGAAGAAGAAGAAGAAGAAGAAGAAGAAGAAGAAGAAGAAGAAGAAGAAGAAGAAGAAAGGCTAGACACGCCCAAGTTCCTCCATCTTGTCCCCATAACCCCCATACCAAAAATCCTAAAATCTACATTTTCACCCTGTGATACTTTTATTATTACACCATTCAAACCTGTGTGACTTTCAGGTCCTCATACAAAGCTGGTAACTTGCTCCAGGGGTCAAAATCAAATCCCCAGGTGTTCTGGGCTGTGTGCCAGGGTCTCTGAACCCCCTGACAGGGTCCTTGGCAACTCTGGACACCCAGAGGGATGCGCTGAGTTCTGACAGGTCCCAGCTGGGTCCCTGTCACTGCTCTGTAGAGTGAAGGAGCTGCAACCTCAGGTGCTCAGCCAGAGCTCCTAAAGCCTTTGGTTTGCTATTCTGCAGCTGCAGGGACTCTGTTGGGTCAGAGGTACAATGAGAACATTAAACACCAAATCCAAGTTCACTGATCTCCCACAACCTTTTCACTCTTGCCTTCAGGCCAGAGGTTTTCTGTGTTACCTCCTACCTCGTCCTTATTTTGCTTCATATTTCCAGTCATAAAAAGATTAGATGAGCTGTAAGCCCAGACCTCTTTTTCTTTGGCATCAAAATCCTTCAACAGATAATAGGCTTAATTCTCTAATATGGGCAGACAGCTTAATGAAACCGCTAATCCCCAGACAATGAAAAAGAAGATTTTTTTTTGTCTGTTTTTTTGTTATATGTCACTACTGACCTTTTATATAACTCACCATTATATCATCACTCTCGTGTGTTGGTCCAGAGCCCTGGATCCCATGTGGAAGATGTGGTTCTCTGACTTTTGTCTCCCTTATGGGTCAAGTGGCTCGAATCTCATCCTTTTAACCAATCAGTGCCAATGTGGGTGACCCTACTTTCCTCCTGTACCTGTTATATATTACTATAAGGTTGTATTATGTCATCTAGAGACCTTTTCCATGATCAGGACTGTGTTAATGCAAACACAGGAACAACACCCTCAGCTCCCAATGCAAAATGTGTCACCTACTGAAATTGATTGGGAGAAGGCTAAAATCAAATAGCTTTGCTCTTACACAAATATTTGCCTTTCTAAAAATACTTTCAGATGGCACTAAGACCACTGGTCTATCAAGCTGTGATTAATTTTCTGACAGGATTTATCAGGGGTGAGCTGCATGTCAGATATCCCCTGCCAGATCAGCCCTTGCACATCCCATTATGTCCAATAACTTCTGCCTGATGCTTTTCAGCATCTTTCTGTAGGCTAGAGGGTTCCTGACTTTGATTCCAGATACAAGAGCTGTTGGTAGTCTGACAGGGCTGTGGGCTGTGCTGTACTTGCCTTTTGTACATCCCTAGGAGAGCTGTCCTGCCAGACATGGAGCTACCAGGGGGTTGGGATGGAAGCAGAATGAATTATTTACACCAGCCGTGACTGAGTGCTCAAATATGTGTCTGCATGTTCTCTTGGAGCCAGTCTGCTCACAAGCTTTCACCAGCCCCACTTTGGCTTTTCTCAGCGTGAGGAGCAAACTCTGCTCAGTTTTTAGGCTCTTTTTTAACAACTACTGATTGCTTAAAGATAAGGAGGGGCTCACAGAAATATCACTGAAGGCAGAGCCTGCCTGTGGTAGCTTTTCAGGGAGTGAAGGGCACTGCTCCCCTCCAGAAGGTCCCTGTTCCTTCCCAGGGATGCTGTAATCTGTTGCTAAGGCAGTGGCTGTGCTGTAACAGAGTGTTCTCTCTCTCTCATTGTGTTTATGAGCAGGTGGAGCAGAAATTGCTTGGTTTCTACACAAATAGCTACAGAACAAATGTACCAAAGGAAATGGGAGGTGGGCGGAGAAGATCCACAACATGATTAACATGAAAATAAAAAAGATGTGAGAACATGGCATGTTTGAATAGTAAATATATAAATAAAGTTAATCGTTGAGCACCTTCTCAGCGTGAGCAGTCCCATTCACAGAGGATCAGACTAAACATCAGGAAATCATAATTTTATTCTTAGCTCTTCCAGCAGCCTGCTGAGTGCTTTCAGCCAAGGTACTTTCTGATTCTGTGCTTCAGTTTTTCCATCCTTACAGAGTGTCACTGATTCTTTGTAAAGCCATATGAGAGCTGGTGTAGAAAAATACTGGGTGACATCTGGATTTTACTGTCACAAGAAGGAGGCATTTGGTGAAGCACTGGGAAGGGGTTTTTGCTGAAGATGACTTCAGGAGCACAATAGTAGTGAAAGAAACAGAAAGTATGCACCAAAGAAAAATTATTCAGTGGGGAGAATGCTTGTATTTCTCTTCTGTGCAATTTTACAAGGCCAAAGAAGTGGAAGGCAAGCCCTGTGCACCACGGGGCTGTGTCTGCAGCCTCGTTACCTTGACACTGGTGGAGCCCCTCGCTGGCAGCGCCGGCGGGAGCACAGCACGTTTTGCCATGTACCAGACACATTCACTGCAGAGCAAAACAAAGGCAGATGAAGTGAGAAGTGGGAGTCATGAATCATTTAAAAAGAAACAGCACACACAGAGCCCACTGTGAGAGGGGTGGGAGTGTGGCTGGGAGGGCTGCCAGCGGGTGAGGGCACAGTGCCACGGCCAGGGCAGGGGCACAGGGGTGGCACCTGTGTTTGGAGGGTGAGACGGGACCCTTCTCTCTCAAACCCTCCTCCTAACATGAAATTAGGGCTTCCATGACAGATCAAATTAATCTCTTCCCATTCCCCTCACAGATGTGGGGTTTGGACAGGTACAACCCACAGACTTGCCCTGCTCTGGGCCTGTGCCAGAGCCACCCACACCGTGCTCCTGGGAGGTGGAGAGAACCCTCTTCTGGCAAGGTTTTGTCTCTCCTTTGCATTTTCTCTGAGGCCAGATTCTTCCTTCACTCTCATGAGATTTACACTGGTGTGGATTCAGTGATTTGCACAGGAAATCAGGGATCTCATCCCTCCCTACACTCGCATTTGCTGATAATCATCCAAGAGGGGTTTTCACAACACTCCCAGACACATTCTGGGGTTCCTGGGGCCTCCCTGTACTCACATTTGCTGATAATCATCCAAGAGGGATGTGCACAACACTCCCAGGCACATTCTGGGGTTCTTGGGGCTGTCCTGTGCAGGAGCTGGATGATCCCAGTGGGTCCCTTCCAGCTCAGGATATTCTGTGATGCTCTCACAATGCAAGGCCAGCAGTTTTCTCTTCCCCTTCCCTCCTGTGCTTGCTCTCAGAGGAGCTGCTGTTGTCCCACATTGCCCTGGGTTTGAAGCAGGGAGTTTTGCTCCTGGTGCCTTTAGGTGATTGTGTGTTGTTCTCTGGGCTGGATGAAACAGTGAGTCCTGATAAAAATGGGTCACTGAAATCAGTGCCTCTGTCATCCTCTTTCTTTGAAACCTTAGGATATTAAAAGGTAACTCTTTCATCTGTCCTTAAGGAAAGAATTCAAAGTTCTTGAAAGTCTGGGTTTCTGGGTTTGGTTTTTGTCCTGAAGTACATCCTGGAGTTCCTGTTCCCAGTATGGCAGCCTGGGCAGGGATCCTTTGGCTTTCTTCCCACATCAATGCCTTCTTCTGGATGCTGAATTATTCAGACTTTGCAGGATATTGGAAGGCATTTTTCCTCTTTATTAGCAGGGGGTTAATTCCAATTACTCATTTTGAATTTCTGTTGAAGCTTATCTGATATTTTCTCAAGCACTGAGCAAATTTTGAATTTCATGAAATTCACACCACGTTAAACTCTCTAGAAATACTCATTGTCCACATGGGGCTCTTCCACCAGAAGTGATGAATGTGTCATCAAAATTATGAATCATTGTTAGGAACAGTCTGGGCCATCAGAGACTGCCAGGTCAGTGGTTTTTAGAGGGTTTAGATCACAAGCACATTGTGAGTATTCCTGCATGATAAATAGATTGTAAAGCTTTAGTCATTGAGTTATTGCAAGGGGTGAAAATGAAAACTGGTAAAAGAACATTTAAAAAGAACCCAGCTTGAGTCATCACACAGGACCTTTGTCCCACAGAGTGAAGTCTAAGGGAAGTCTTAGCCTCAAATCTTTCATTCTCTGTAAATATAATGTGTCTATCTTGCTTTTGGTTTTAATCCCACTTTAAAACAATTTACTGTATTTTGCCAGCTATGACTCTAAGTTCACACAAAAAAAACATGCTGAGTTTTGCAGAGTTTATATAGTTAAAATGAAATTACTCTCTGAATTCATAGGTTTAAGTGTTAAGTTTTATTTGAAGTGAAAGAAAGCAGGCTACCAAAATGATCCAATTTCCCTGACATACTGTAGAAGCAAATAGGAAAAAAAAAATCAAGTCACTTAATGCAAAAGAAAAAAATCCAAAAAACCTAAAAAAAAACCCAACTGCCAAGACAACATTTTTAACACTTACACCAGACAAACTGTTGGATTTCAAATTGGCAAACAGTCTGTTATGACAGTCCTGTGATGGAGCAATTCATAGAAAGAAAACTATCAGGAAAACTCCACTCTAAGCAAGTGGGGCTTCTAATCAAGAGATGGTGCCACTCAAATCTAGATCAGAAAGGAGTCACAGAAATAAAAGCTTCGTTCCACAGTGCAATTTGTGTGGGTAGGAGCAGTGCCAGGGTGGAATCCCAAAGGCAGGGAGGTGATTTAAACCAGAACTGAGCCCTGCTCCCAGTGCCAGCCCTTGCCCAGGTTTGTGGGCTCCTGGCTGATGTGGTTTGGCACTTTGCAACCTCCAGTGCTCTTGAAAAATAGAGGGAACTCAATCATTTCAATCCATTTTTCGATCCATCCTGCATTCTGCAACCCAGAGAACCTCTTTGGGTAGCCTTGAATAGTTGTTTAATTTCAATATCCCCTCACTGGAGAGCCCGTGGCTGCATTCCTGAATCTGTGAGGGATGCATTCTGCAGGGCAAGAATCAGGGCAAGAATCCTGATACCCATTTCTTTCAAGCTTTCCCTTTGCTTAAAATACCTCCAGGTATTTCAGGATTTGGGCTTTTTTTTTTTTTTTTAAGTTCAGTATTGCCAATCTTATACTAATAAAGGCATAAGCCTGTACTTCAGAATCCTGAGTGGCATAATTATGACTGTAAAAATAGAACACTTTTTCATAAAGGCTGAGGTATTCAGATGACATTCAAGCAGCTGCATCTTCAAGAGAAATAGCACATATTAGGGTGTTGCTAATAAAATTGTGAGTGCTGGCAACACAGTGCTTCATGTAATCACAGTCCTCGGGATTTGTATTCCCTAAAGGAATTCCTTTGGACTGACACATCCCCCTGCATCCAGTGCATCTAAAACAGCCCAGTTTGGCACCTGGAGGCCACCCAGTGATGGTGACACCAGGCTCCAGTTGGGATCTGGCTTTTCCTTTTGTCAGAATTTTGATGTTGCCTTGAGGAAAATCAACTTTTAACCTCCAGAGCACTGGGAGGAACATCCTGGTTCTGGGCCAGGGTTATGGACACGCTGGGCTCTATCTCCCATGGGGACAGAAAGGAACCTGACCGATTTCCCCAGAATTAAACAGATTCTGGTGGTGTTCTTCACAGCCCCAGCTTTAAAATAGGAGAGAAAGCACTGCCTTGTATCACAGAAATGTTCAGAAAATTAAAGACTTTGAAGCAGTTTGAGATCTAATCAGAAGTGCTACAAAGTGTCGTTAATTATGGTTAATTTGTTCTCTGGCTGTACGCAATTTTTAGCATGAGGTTCTCTGATACAATGATAATGAGGACTAAACAGGGATCTTAATGTGATTTCTGTGATTGTCGGCATGAACTTCACTTGCCATCTATTTCCAGCAAAGTGTGCATAAAATTAACCATCACAGCAGAGAATATTCAACGAGACATATTGGAACAAAAGGTTGAACTGATGCTGATAATTGTGGTATTTTCTTAATGAGTGACAGGTGCTCTGGTTGACGTGACGTTCCCACAAATCTCTTTTTCATTCAATAGGTTGATTCACAAAACCGTGCCCTGTTTGTGTAACCAAACAAGTGGGTTAAGAAAAAAGAACCTGGGCTCTACTTTTCTCCTTAAACTTTTTTTTTTCCTCCTGTTGTTGCTGAACAGCAGCAAGACTGCCTGAACTTTAAATCACTTAAATGGCTGTGTTACACCTACAGCTGAATGAATAATTCAGCTCCCAGTCACTGTCTGAATTTGATAGGAAGGAAAGGGGAGGGTCCCCACGGGACTGGATGTGTGAGCAAGGGGGAAGGGGAAGGCTAATTAATTACACATTTGCAGTGGGGAATACTTTAAAAGAATCCACTTAAGTGCTGTTTTTTTGTT
The DNA here is from genome assembly GCF_028018845.1 of Melospiza georgiana. Classification (NCBI taxonomy): domain Eukaryota; kingdom Metazoa; phylum Chordata; class Aves; order Passeriformes; family Passerellidae; genus Melospiza; species Melospiza georgiana. The sequence continues at coordinate 9,081,525 of NC_080451.1, forward strand.
ACATATTGCTGATCACAGCTGAGAGCATAACACCAAGGCAACCATGTTCCTGAAAACTTAACTCTTTGGGGCCTGTCCATGACAGACCAAAATGAAGGGGGAAAGAGCCCAGTCCCAAACCCAGCGTTGTGTTTCATTAGATAAATGCTTCAACTAAGGAATGATTCACCACCTGCTGATGTCACACTCATTTCTGGTGCAATTGCAATGTGAATTTCTTTTTTTCTCCATGTTATTTTCAGAGATTTTTCTCTCTGAAAGCAGTGCTGAGCTGGCTGCCTCTCCCGGGGCGTTGAGGCAACGTGGTAGTATTACCATTGACACCAAGGATGCAAATTATTTTTCTCTTGGCACAAGGAAGATTTTTGCTGCCAAGAGAACGATCTCTAGATTAAGCTTTTTTTAAATACTGTAAACTATTTTGGTAGTAGCAAATTGCTGTGACTTGGTGTACATGATCTCTGAGTATTTTTAAGGCCCCTGTCGCAGAGCTGCAGAGCCTTGCCCTGGACTTGTACGGTCATTTTGGGAAGGAACCCAGGCCCCTTTTATAGCCAGACCATTCCCATTCTCTGCACAACAAACACCAACTGCAGTTGGAATTGATTTATTTCAAATAGCTCTGGAATTATCTCTCTCTAACAAAAAACTGCCAATTCCGAGGCGATGTTTAATGACTGCTTTTGTTTCATATTCCCACATGGGGTTTTATTCTTTGTCGTTTTCTTCTCTAAAAACTGAGCAGACTTTGATCCTCCATCGCTCTGCATCATTAGTGAAGGAACCAGCTTCCTAAAAACCTGCTTTATTCCATTGCAGAGTGGGTCATGGCACTGGATGTGTTTGGGAAGATGGTGGTTATTGAATACTGGTGCATTTTGAGACACTCCAATATCCAGCTGGGAGGAACAGTTGGAAATTTACTGCCACAGGTCTGCTCCCCTTCCAGCATCCACTGCAGTATCTCCCCTCCACAAGCTGCAGGCTGCTCTTCCTGATCTGTATCAGCTCATTGAGGAATCATTTCCTAAGTTTTGAAATCCTATCATTTACTACAACTGTCTGTTCCCTCCACCTATGGAGATGTGGCAGTTCCCAAATCATTTCCCCTTCTGTCTCCCAGGGTGGACTCAGCAATTTGTAAAATGTTTCAGAGCCCTTTGAGTGAAAAGTTGAAATGTTTTGGTTTAGATCCTCCAGTTCATGTGTAATATTTATTGCAGACATCAGGGAGAAGGAGCAGTGTGGGCCTGGGCCTCAGCAGAGGCTTGAGGAGATGCTGTAACATAAAAGTTTATAAGAATGCACACAGTAATTTAGTTCTGGATTAAAATATAGCTGGCAGGAGAGATGGGCAATTACCTACTCTTTAATACAGACAGGGAATGCATTCTCCCTCCCAGCTATTATTGTCCATACCTATTATTTCAGAACCACTGGACACGGATGTGCCTCGCTGAGGCACAGCTTCCACAATGAGGTCACCTGCAGCTTGGAAGTACAGCTGTTCCCCTTGCCTTCATTTTTAATTCATGGGCTTGTTGTGGGTGTTAGTTTTTTTTATCTGCTGTTTATTCTGCAAGCCCCTTTTGGGCACATTGATGCCTCCAGCAAGCTTTGTGTGCCAGGGAATTATGGGTCCAGAGATTCTGCAAATCTGCATCCCAGCCAAAGCTTTTGAAAGCTGCTTCTTTTGAATGCCATGCATTCAGCTCACATTCCTTCTTTCCTTTCTGTCTCTCTCTCTCTTTTCCTCTTTTTCCCCTCTCTTCCCTCTCTTTCCCTCCTCTTTCTCTCCCCCTCTCTCTCTTACTCTTCATTTCCCCCTTTTCCCTTTCCTGCACCCTTTTCCCTTTTTCCTGGTCTCTCCTTCTCTTTTCCTCCTGTCCCCTCTCCCTTTCCTTTTCTTTTTCCTCTTTCTCACCCAATGATCCCCCCAGTAAAGACGGGAAACTGCCCTGCACAGTGAACGACTTGGCTGGGAGGAGGGAGAGGGAGCTTTCCACTCCCTAAAAGCTGAGCCAGAAACCTCTGCACAGGGTGATCAGGACTGTTCCCTGCAGCCTGGCTGTGGCCTGATGTCTGCAGGATTCCATGGGCTCTAAATGCCCACTGGAGAAGGTGTTGTGCCATTTCAGCTCCTCCATCCCAGCCCTCTGATGTCTGGCTCGTTGCTCCATCCACAGGGATAACATCCTTCCCTTCCACTCCTTTTTTTCCCCTCACTCCCTATTTTATTTTTAAATATTAAAGCTCTCTGGGTTTCCCCAGTAAATCAGTGTGTGTGTGAAGTGCTGGTTACTTGTAGCTGGAGGCTGTTTTCCCCCTCTGATGGACTGTGAGCATTTTGTCTAAAACCGTCTCTTCTCTCCATCCCTCCTCCCGTCCCTCCTCCCCCGCCAGCCTCAGCGAGCTCAGCTGCACATAATGACATCCAATCTGTTCAGGAAAAGAAAAAAACAGGAGGGGGAGAATATTTCCCTTTGATTTATACAGAAGCTGAGTTGGCAGAGAGCTCAGCTCAGGGGTGGGTGGAAGGGGAACCAAAAAGCAAATTTGTGATGCATGGGCACACTCTCCCCTGGGGTGGTGCCAGCCAGCACAGCAGCCAAAGCCGCCGCAGAAGCTTTGCAGGTTCCGTGTGTGCGCCCAAGGCATCCTCCTTCCCAGCGTATCACCCTCGCCATGCAAACACACCCCCTCAGTCTGGGGTTAATTTAATTTTAAAATGACATTAGAGATAACACAGGCCGGCTCATTAGCACCAGACAAAACACACAGAGCTCTGTGCAAAGCCGGGCTCGGGCTCAGCGAGAGGTCAGCAGCCCCGGGCTTTGCTCGTTCCAGCACTCAGCCCTTGAGCTGGGGCAGCTCTCAGGTGAGAAGGACAGGGGGGAAAGGATCATGGAAAAAAGGGAAGGGAATCTTGTGCTGCAGTTCAGGTGCTGGAGTGGGACTGTCTGGTGAAAATCCTACTATCAGGTCAAGGAATTCGTATGGATTTGTGTCACATCACAGAGGATCTTCCCAAGCACTTCATGCCACATCTTTCATTCACTTAAGGCAACATAAGAGAAGGAATCCAAAGAGGCCCTGGTGCTCCATCTGAATGCTTTGTGAAGGGTTATGAGAGGAAGGGACAGCATGAGGTCCATGCAGGAGGTGTGGGCTGGTTCCACCAAGTCCTGAGCAAGTACAAGAACCTCCCGTGTCCATAACCTGCTCAGCAGCATTCGGTCAGTTCCCCAGTGCCTCAGCTCCCGTTTCTGCTGGCACCTGTCCTGGGGACACTCTGTCATCTGCAGTGTCCTGGGGGACCCCAGCCAGTCCCTGCCAGATGGCCTGTGGCCAGAACTGCTGGAAATCCCAATCACTGAGGCAAAGCCCTTCTATTTTCACCCCTCACCACAGCCATCCAGTCTCAACACCCATTTGGGTGCTAATTAAAACCCAGGCCCCAAACTCTCCCCTCTACTCCTCTCCAGTTCTTCCCCTTTCAGTCATCAGCTCTCCCCTTCAGTTGCAGGGTGAGAAATTAGTTTCCTACATAGGTCTATGTGTGTGTGCATCTATAAATAAACAGACCAATATTCTGGTAACTGAATTGTACCCTCCCCTTCCCTGCCTCAGAGCATCTTGTTCCCATCTCTCTCCAGCAGAACAGCGAGCCAGAATGAAATGCCTGATTCCTAGTAAGTACTGTCAGCACAGCAGCTGGGGAGAAGAATATCTGAGGGAAATGCACGAGTGCACTGGCATTTATTTATTTCCTGGGGATATTTATATAGCACAGACCTCAGAGCACAAGTGCACTTGATGTTTCTGTCAGAGAAGGAGGGGAAATGAGATTGGAACACCGGCTGCACCGTGCATTTTTTGCTCCCAGAACTGCCAGGGATGGCCCCCAAGGCTCTGAAGGTTACTGTGATTGAGTCCTGCTGTCCGACTGCTGCAAGTGGGAGGCACAGAGCCACCAAGGCTGGCACTAGAATGAGATTAACTGCAAGCCTGATTTGACTGTTGTGCCATTTTTTCTCCTCTAGGAAAAGTCCCTGCAAAAGGGTAGTGTCACCATTTGTCAAAAGTACAGTTTTTTCTTCTTTACCAAGGCAGAATTCCTTGGCTTCCATGGGATATTCGCCTGAGCAAACAGTGAGGGGAGCCTAAATCGGGTTTTAATTGTCCATGACTTGCAGTTTCTGGACTTTCCCAGCTCATTCCTCCCTAATCGCTAAACATCCCCATGCTCCCATTTCCTGTAAACTTTTCAGAGTGTCTCTTTCCACTTCAACTTTCCATGTTCTAAAGAGTCAAGGTCCAGCCCTGAGAGCTGGGTACGTGACAGCAGCACAGACCCCAGTGCCAAACTGCAGCTCCTTTTCCTGAGCATCCGTCTGGCCCTGCGCTCCCAGGGCCAGGGAAACTGCTGCCCCAGACCTGTCTGCAGGAAAGCAGCACCTGTGGGGTCACCTTGGCTCATTCTTGGTGCTCACCAGAGCCAAGGCTGCTCCCAGTGCCAGAGAGCTGCCTGCAGGAACATCCTGTGTGTGCCTGGGGGAAGAGGGAGAGGGAGGAAGAGGAAGGGCTGGGTTTGTAGTCATGCAAGATGCTTCCCAACATGCTGCCTTCATCAGAGGGACATGCTGAGTAATTAGCAGCCAACAACGCCAGACAGGGGGGATCTTTGTTCCTGTTTGGAGGGCGAGGGCTACGGGAGAAATTAGGAAGCACGGAGATGGGAGCAATTTGGCCTGGTTCCACCAGTGCACACTGCTTTATTAATAGGAGCTGCACATGTTCCTGAGCCCTGGAGCCAGGCAGTCACTGCAGGGGCTGGCTCCTGGCTGCTGTCAGGCACTGATTTACCAGGGGCCACTCGCTGCCCTGCCACGAGCATGTGATGGAAGTGAACAAGGAACAACTGTCATGAAGTTGTTCCAAGCAGGAATTTATGTGCTAAGAACTGGTCTTTTAGCATAGCTTTTTCCTAAAGCTGTTCAGACTTAGAGGAGTTCTAGGCAGATGATTTGTCTGCAGTGTTATTAAAATGCTCAGTATTCCTTCTTCTGTTTAGGAGCTGCCATTGTGGAAAGAACACTTCATATCCTACTTGTCTTCTCTTCACAGCTGACGTGCACTCAATTGTTTCTGTAATTGAGATAATCTGTACTCTGTTCTCATTAGATTATTCCCACCCACAAATATTCTTCATATGTCTTCAACCATGAAATGACCTGCTATAACACCAGCTGTCCCAGTGAGCCCACTGGAACTGGTGCTTGCATGAGTAAGGCTCAGAGCACTTGATCCCAAGCTATTTAGACTTTAGTCACTCATTGCTGTCTGGTCCTACAGGGAGGAGGGATGACTGTGTACAGCACAGCAAGCCAGGAACATTTGATTCACCATCACAGATTCTTTTGCCCATGTCTGCCTATTTGATTTAAAAATATATACATGCCAAGGGGCTTGATATGTCTCTTGTGCCCCATTTAGCATCTGCTGAACGTCCTGGAGCAGCCTGCAGTGTAACACAAGTCACTGGAGGATAGATTTGATAGAGGCAAAAAACAAAGCAATTGATACCCTCAGGCTCCAGAAATCTTCAAACTGATTCTTGCTGACTACAGGCAACAAAGCAATTCATGGCAACGTGCTTGAAAGTTCCTTTTATTTCAAAGCTGCTAAACCCTCCTTGGCACTTAAAGTCACTTTTCATAAGGCAAACCCAGTGAGCTTGCTGGGTTCCCAAGATCTCAGCCCCAGGAAGCCTTTAACAGGAGTCAAAAGAGACATTAAGCACTGGGGAGGAATCAGGGAGACATAAAACAGAAATTAGGGTTTAACATGGGGCCGTGGGGAGCTCAGCAAAGAAAAGGCAATTTCTTCACGTGTTATTTCCCTTCCATGCATTTCCCTTTTGGTCAGACCTTCAGCAGAGCTCTTTCTGTGGAAGTGGCCCACTTTGCCCAATGAATGAAGTGCACTCTGCAGATGGGAGCTGGGGTGTTTGGAAGCGGGTGTTTGGAAAGTGGTAGCCAGATTATTTTATTTTAAGGCTCTATTGCAGCAAAAGGCAGGAAAACAGACAGGGGGAGAGTAGTGAGTGGTTCACTGGCACCGATTGTCTACCACAGCAGGTTCAGCACTTCGATTTGAGTGACTTCTCTCTCCAGATGGTTGGTGGGAGCTGACTACCCAGATCTTTGCATAGCATGCTCCATAATGAAAACGTATGGCATCACTTGCTATCTTTTAAGAGCTTTTTTCTTCAGCCCAAGTATAGCTCAGTGTGTTATGGATCCCTTCTCTGCCTGATGCAGAAAATCGGGTCCCTGTCACCCGCCCAACCAGGGACTGGGAGCTGGGAGTTCCTGTGCTCAAGGCAGGCTCACTCATGCTTTTACAACTGTACAATGCCATGAGGATGAGGAGTATCCTCCTGCCATGGGGAAATCAGCAGAATGGCCCCACTTTTCCTGATTATGTTGCTACTTTGCATGCTTTTGTCTGACCTAAATATTCAGCATCACTAGTGCTTCATACCACCACACTGAATCTATGGGAGCTGAGAAATTCTAGTAATCTAAAGAAAGTATCTCTGTGTCCTCTCACAAAGCACCAGGGATTTGATAAATGGGCTTATAGAGGCAGCATCTTCAGAAATTCTGGTTTGACATTTCCAGCTATCAAAGGATGGAAACCACTGCCGGGCTTTTCCAGCAGGGCAGGATGATGTTACTTGCCCAACAGTGCCTTCTGATTTTGTCTGAATAAGGCTCAGAACTATCTTCTCCTGAGTTCTGGTGCCCAGAACAAACTACTTCCCTCAATATTGTAAAACAGAGAAAAAGTCAAATAGGTCTTGCTCCAATATAAAATACAAGCCGTAATTCACTGTAATTTGGGGTCAGATAAAATTATCCTGTACACATCTTTCCATGTATCAGTTCCCAGGAACATTTTGACTGAGATCTTGCCCAAAAACACCCAGGTCACTATGCCCTGTCCATGTTCAACATAGAATTATTTCCATAACTTCTATTTCCCGAAGTTCTATAACTCCATTTTCTGGATATGAAAACCCACAAATCTGCCCTCTTTAATGTGTCCCCAGAGTCTTTGCAGTTGTCTAGTGACCTTGGTTTTTTGGGTTTCTTTTCTCAATGGCATCAGGATTTTGCATCTAAATCACAAGGCAAGCCTGGGTTTGATTGGATTCTGACTCCTTCCCAGGCAAAACCAAATCCAAGCTCCTCAGCAGCCATTCTTGTGCTCTGGTTAAGCTCTGCTTGTCACACATGATATCTGTGACACACTGGATTCCCTTTGTTTCCTCCAACTTTTGATTTTCCATCTGAGACGTGGAGTGAACGGGGAAACACAATCAGTGGGAAGAATATACAGGAAATGGAAGCCATAAACAAAGCTGCCTGCTTGAGTCTCCCTGAGGTCTGGAGTACAGTTGTTGAAACAAAGCTCTGGTGACCCCAAAAGATCTGAAGCGAAACAGAATCCTTTCAAGATGGAAATGTGGGACAAAGATGGCAGAGATGGGTTGGTAATGGCCTCATCTTTTCTTTTGTAGGCTCTATTCCAGATGGAGCTTTAAAATAACAGCAGCATGTTGGGCCCACACAAGGGCAGGGCTCAGAGCTAGGAAACCTTCATCTACTCTGAGACTCATGGTGGGGTTTTGTCTTCCTAAACCTGGAAAATTGCCTTTCAAAGATCCAAACAGTCAGGGCTGGAGGCATCTTACCAGAATAATTCAGCTGCCATTTCAGGACTTATAAATACAAGACTTTATAATCTATTCCTGAGGCACATAAAAAGAAGAAAATAGCTGATATTAATATCTGAGATGGGCTTCAAAAGAGACACTGTTCTACCTAGTCACAAAAATCAATAATCCTTTGTAAGTGTCCAGATTTCAGCAACCAGAAGCTCCAGCCTTCACCCATTAGCAGGAGGGAAACAGGGAAATGGTGTTACTCTCACAGCAGGGTATAAGAAGGGGATATTACATTTATTTCTCAAAAAGAGATCCTTGGTTTTGAACTTTGGAAAATCTGGATGCTTCTCAGAGATGTTAAAAAGAAAATGTTTTGATTTTGCTTCATGGTGGGGGTCCTAAGACAGCTTGAAAATGTTGGCATCATCACCAAATGCCAAAGTTCACCACACCTAGGTAAATTCAGCTTTTTACTGCAGGGTGGCCAAACACTGGAACCAGATTCTCAGGCAGACTGTGGAGTTTCCATCCTTGGGTACATCCAAAATCCAACTGGACCTGGCACTCAGCAAAGTCCTGACCCTGCCTGAGCAGGAGATCCCAACCTCAATGATTCTGTGACAAACTCCATCCTTGTTTTGTGTCATTATGAGAATTTCTATGTGACTCAAAAATTCTTCCATTTTAAGAATTTGGGAGCCTTAGCATTAATTTAAGTGGGAGTGAGATCAAATTCCAAGATGTCAGGGTGGCAGAAAGCTCTTTATCTCATAAAGCTCCTGGGCACCTTTTACTGGAATTAACTCTGGGCTTTTTCTCTTCAGATATTCTCCAGCCTTTGCAAAGGAAACTGCAGTAACAAATCAGATTCTACAGTACAGCATTTTAAGTCCTGAAGCAAAATTCAGCAGTTTTAGAGGGACAGCATAAAAGGGAATGGGGCGGGGGAAGTGGGGTGGGAAGTATTTATAATCCCTTTAATATTTTAAAATTTAATTATATCCAAATTGGGTTAGCGAGACTGACAAGAATACTGCATCTAAAGCATGGAGCCCAGAGGCAGCATTGGAAAATGAGAGGAGAAATTAATAATAAAAAACTCCTATTGCTTCAAGGCAGCAGACTGGAACACTGACATTCCATTACTCCGTCTGTCTGCTGAATTCATTTAGCATCTGTGGCCTAAATAGGCTAGTTTTAAAGAGGCATGCTCCAGTTTTCATGTTGGCAGGGGGTGGGGGTTGTCAGAGGATTTTTCTTCCTTGAAATCCCTCTCAGGAAGGCACACCAGGCTGTGGTTAACAGGGGAGAGCCCCCCTGCCCTCCCAGCAGTTGTGGTTCAGTGATACCTTGGAGGGTTCTGTGAACCCTTCAGGGTGGGGGCTGCAGCACTGGGGGCTCTGCAGGTCCATTTCCCAGGGCAGAGCAGGAGCAGGGATGTCCTGCATGGAATTCCATCCTGGGGTTTCACTCTGTCCCTCACTGAAGTCCAGCCATTTCCAGCAGCTCTGAATTGAAAGGTGTATCAAGGTATTAAAGGGAATATCACAGAATTAACAGGGCAGGTTGGGAAATGTTCTCCTTCTCTGAACTCCCAGCAGTGCCCAGCAGCCCCTGCCGCAGCCTGAGCTCCCCAGAAGTGCCATTTCTCCCTTGCATGCTCCTTCCAGCTCCATCCCAACCTTTGGGAAGGGCAGAAACAGCCCTGGGGTGGCTGCAGAGCCCAGGGAACCCACCCAAGGAGAGCCCAGGAGGGGCAGAAGGGAATGATTCTCCAATTTACTGCCCAGAAACCTATGAGTGTTTCACTTTTGGGTATTTTCTGAAACATCTGGATACCAGGAGGATAAAAGGTACCACTGTAACCTCCCAGTAAGATCAATTGTTTAAAGCTTTCTGTGTATTTCCAGTCTTTTTGGCTTTCCTCCCAACCTTACAGAAACAGGTCTGTGACTTTCCTTGGAGTAGAATATAATGTATTCTGTGTAGTTCTGGTTTTTGTGTTTCCATTTTATGCAAATAAACTTTTATTCCCTCTCCCCTGATTTATCATCTTCAAGGTCCTTGTGTAAATTATGCAGAAAGGAAAACCATGGGGTTTATGGGAAGTCATATAGAAGCTGTTAAAATTGGCCTCTTCTCCTCCTCCTCATTGTTCTTTGCTCTCAGTGTGGATTTTATCAAAAGTTTTTATCGAGTTTAATGGAGATTACCCGACAGACAGAGACATGATAAAAAATTTTACGGATGCAGCCGACCATGAAACACAGCCTTGCTTTTTGATTTCAAGCATGTAGGGTTTTATCCAGCAAGATTCTCCCAGCTACCTGCAAAATCCAAATCTTCTGAAGTGTTGGCTGGTGGAGAATGACTTCCCCCAGGAAGGAAGAGGGAAGGTGAGACCCTCTGCTTTCCTCACATAATGTGCTGGGAGAAAGAGCCCATGAACTGCCCAGGGCTGCTGATTAATGAGAAAATTTAATAATATTTCGGACATTAAAAGAATCTTGCCTATTGTCATCCAGCCATAAGCAACACTGACACAGGCACACTCCACCAAAACAACTCTTGCCCTAAAAATGTAACCACAGTTTTAATCCTTTCACTGGCATTGTTTTTCCCATCACTGAATACCATCATTGTCTCCTTCTGCTTGATTCCACAGTCACTGAAGTCAGAGCCAAATTGCTTTAAGAATGTGTAAATACTGCATTAATCCTTCTTGATATCATTCCAGCCTCCACCTTGGCTGCTCCTAAAAACAGGTACCCTATAAACTTTCTTGCTTTGTCCTGAATTTGTTATTTATGCTTCCAGGAGGGGTAGCTTCTTTTTGTTTTTGCATTTCAACAGAATTGAAAGTAAATACCTGGCTTGCATCTTCCCAAGCACATGTGCTGCAGGGAAATCTAACCACTGGAGAGCTGCTTTTAAAGAGTTGTGTTATTCCTTCTTCCTCCCATTAGGCAGCAGTCCAGCCAAATTTACCTTTGCTTTGACTTAAACATATTTCTTTTCTAGTCTTTTTCTACAGCAACAGTCTGGCCTTAGGCAAATCTCCTGGGAGTCTTGGTTAAAATGCACCTGTGCTACACAGGCAAACAGATATTGCAGAGTTGCTGGTGCTCTCTCTTGGCCAACATGTAATATTTCACTGGGGCTCTTAGGGGACTCGTCTCCATCACAAAGGAAATGTCCTGTAGTGTTGAAAGAGGACTTAATTTCACTTATCATTATTTCATAGAATGAGAACTGCACAGTTATAAATCACCAGAGAGTTTTCTGCAGTTTTCATTGAATTCTTTCTGCTTTAGGCTCACCACTGTTTCTTCCAACTCACAGCCTTTTCTGCTAAGCTTCCTTCTTTAACTGCTCATTTCTGCCTTTCCTTTTTTCTCTGTAGAAATAAATAAGTCCCAATTAGACACTGCCCAAAGATGCCAGGTTGCTCATCACCCTTTTCCCTTTGTTTATGTATCTTCATGGCAGTGCCTGCCCTGATAACAAACAATTCTGTAATCACATCAAAACTAGCAGGAATAAACCTATCTTTGATGAGCAAATGCAGATTCCTGTTAGGGATGTGTTTATTCATGGCAATCATAAATCTTTAGTTGGTGTGATTTCACTGACTTGTATTTAACTTGCATTTGACAGATTCCATCTCTTTAAGAACTTTCCTTCAGGGAGTAGCTCAGTTCATTTTTCTGAAGAGAAGCAACGACCTCCCCCAGGTTGTTTCTTGACTGAAGTAATTGCTGTGACTCCTCAGGTCCCAGACAACCAACAGATAATTAGTTCCAATTAAGTTCTCACAGGTGCTTACGAAATTGCCATTTGGAAGCAGCAGGTTCTCCTGGAAGGTGAACTGAATAGTGGGGAAGGGAGCACCAAAGATCAGAGCCAAAGGAGGATCAGTCCTGCTGTGGTGCTGCTTTTGGCTTTAGCAGGGTATGTACCAACTATGATTTTACTTTTAGACCTGGGGTTGCTCAGTGTGGGTCCTTGTTGGGCTTCTTTCACTCTTTAAAAAGGGGAGGAATAAAAAAAAAAAAAAGGCAAGCAAGAAGAAACTTTCAAATGGCCATTGTGTGAGAGCTGTGTTGAGGAAACCCAAGGAACTCACAGCACCTGAGCTGTGCCACAGAGGCAGGAGCAGCCCTGGGGGTCACCTGAGCTCTCCCTGCAGAGTTTGTGTGCTTTGGGTCAGTGGGGTTTGACTTTCATGGCCCGTTCTTACTGGTTCCACTGCTTCTGACTGGTGCAACTTTGGGGATCTTGAAGCTGCTTCTTAGCCAGAGAAGGATCATGTCTTGTACTGTCTGCAGCCTGTTGCTTTATGTGGGAGTCAGGAGGGAGTTGTAGAACTTATATTAAAAGACAAAAAGCATCTGTGAACCTGACATGTGACTAAAAGCACAAAAAGAGCTGCAGATTTTAATTTAATCTCTGTCTAGGTCGTTGTTATTTCTGTTGTCTGCCCTTAGTGGTGGTGTGTGTTGTGCTACTGTTGAATTGTGTGCTGGCGCTTTTATTTAACCAAAATGCAGTTGCAGGGTGCAATGGGTGCAGCTCTGTGCCTGTCCCAAGCTCTTGGAGGCTTTGTTGCTCTGAATTCCTGTTCCTGGCCATGCTTTGAGCCAAGACAGTGCTTTTTATTGCAGACTGAAGAAAGTAAGTGTATGTAAAACACCAGTAACGTTAATCTCATCCCCAAACAGTGCCAGCATGGTTCACCTGCTCTGGTAGTGCTGCAGTTTAGACCTCCCCCATATGGTTCTCACCAGCTGGGGAGAGTCTCTGCTCCATTGGCACTAATTAATTATTGACTGAGGGAGCTGCTCCACCTGGGTTGAATCACTGGGTTGGAAGAGTTTTAAGTTGGTTGGTTGAGGAGAAAATGCCTTTGAAGAGGCTCTTTGGGTTGGTCATCTTTGAACCTACCAGGTCCCTTTGAGCTCCCTTAGTTGCCACAGCGCTTTGGGCTGTGTCCATAAGTGAGCACCTGGAAAGATCAGGAAGTTCTGTATTTCATGGATTCAAGCATTCTTCTGTCTTTTTGTCACCCAAAACCTCCATCAAACTTTCCATGTAGCAGTTAGCGACTCATCATGAATATGCATGTCTCAATTTACTGACTTCCTTAAAATCTGAGTGTGCTTGAAACTGTTCCTTCCTTTGGCATGACAAACTTTGCTCAGACAAGGAGAGGCATATTTTGAATAGTGTGCAACACTTTGTTCCAGCTTATATTTTCTACTTGCTATAGCCTGAAAAATGAGAAATTATGTTTAAATAACAGAGAATATTTACTAGTTTCCATCTCTATAAATCCAGAACCTTGATTACTGAGTTGAAGTATGTGGGCTTCAGTGGCAGAGGGGGAAAAAAGCATATCACAATCTATTATTAGCCCAGAAGAAAACCACTAGTTTTCCTTTTTTATTCCTATCTTTTTTAGCCCAGGAATTTCTCTTTCTAGTGATACAACTCAAGTCACTTCTCATCCCAACCGTGTGTAGATATTTGGGCCTTCAACCAACCCCTGCAGAATTCTGAGCTTTATTCACAAAATGGCACTGGCCTGAATACAAAGTGCCACACTTTCTGTGGGAGGAAGAAGACAGGAAAAATGTTGTGGCAGGTGGCTTAAAATAAATAAGACTCAAACAAGCTCTGCTTGGAAGTGCTCAGAGCTCGGGAATGCTCCAAGCAGGCCCTGCAAACCTGCTGGGGAGAGCACTCAGGGGAAGGTCACTCACAATTATCGTATGGTTTTGCAATTTTTTTGCCTGGATGTTATTACAACCAACACTGTGCACATTTACATCCTAGGAGATACATAAACTAACCTCCAAATACCACCCCAAGCCCCTAATTATAAACCCAGATCTAGGGAATGTACCATAGACCTGTACTTTAAATATAATGCACCTGAGACCAGGACTTGGCTTTCAAGCTACAGTTTTACTTAAGTTTTTCACTGCCTGGATTATAATTTTAGTAATATGAATAAGAGACTGGGCAGATGCTAACCAGATGCTAATATCCAACTGTAGTTCCACATGTTTCCATGTAATAACTAAGTGTTACTATGGTGATAACAGATTCACTGGAGGTTTGATTTAATAAAGCAGGATTGCATGTTAGTGTCTGTGCAGTTGCCATAGTTTTAGCCAAACAATCGTGCTGCTTCAGACTGAATTGATGGTGTTGCCACTGAGCTGAGTTTCCCTTGTAAATCTGTTTTTCAGGAATAAATTTGCTATGTAAGCAGGTTATGGTATATTGCTTTAATTGATCCCTCTTCCTCCAAATGGCAAAAAAGGATGGTTTTGAATATGAGCACAAAAGTCATTTTGCTTAGAAGTGGGGGTTCTTTTCCTTTCCTTCTTTTTTTTTCTATGCTGCATTTGACTTCAGATTTAAAGATCTTTAAGCCAACTGCCCAAGGCTTGCCAAGGGAGCCAGAGAAGTCAGAATAAGCAAAGAATCTAAGTTGGCTTTCACATGAGAACACCTGTGTTTGCAAGTGACAGCAAAGGATGTTCAGTTTTATTGCCACCCATCCCAGAAACTGAGCTATAAGGTCTTGAGTGTTATTATTTTAAACTTAAAAAGTGCAGTCTGACAGGTCCTGATGGCCAAGTTGTGCAGTTCCCAGCTCAGCAGGTCTGTGCTGTTGGTTTAACATTCACCAGAACCATGAGCACTTCTGTCCTCACCCTTTGGTTCTGCCTTTCCTGCCTGACCATTCCCAGATCCATGGGGCTGCTCCCTGCACCGTGACAAGAGAAGACAATGGAGTTTCCACTCTCAGGAAAGTTGGGCCCAAATGAGTCCATTTCTTCCCTTCTCCACCTGGTGAAAAGCTCTGTGGCTGTTTCTGGTGCAGGATCTTCTTAACCCTCTGTGGTTCCACTTCCTTGCATTCCACAACTCCCTGGCAGGAGGGTGCAGGCTCTGCTCCCAGGAAGAAAGGACAGGACAAGGGGAAACAGCATCAAACTGTGCTAGGGGAGGTTCGGGTTGGATTTTTCTATGGAAAAGGTGATCAGGCTTTGGCAGGGGCTGCTCAGGGAGGTTTGGAGTGCCCATCTCTTGAAGAGTCCAAGAAAGGGCTGGACGTGGCACTCAGTGCTCTGGGCTGGTGACAAGGTGGGGGTCCATCAAAGCCTGGTCTCAATGATCTTGGAGGTCTTTTCCAACCTCAATAATTCCATTATTCCATCCATGTGCTGCTTGACCCGGAGAGCAGCGTGTCAGTCAGAGCTGGGGACTCATCTACTTTCTACAAGACCACGAGGAGCTTTTGGCTCCTGTTACGTCTTAATAATAGAAATAATAATAACAATCATTAATAACTCTAATGATAGTGATAACCTTCCAGCTGAACATGTGCAATTTGTATTGCCTCAGCATTATTCCCAGGCAGAGCTTCATTGATATTCAGCGCATCGGCGTGTCTGTCACTGCTCCGTGCACTTTGGGTCTGGAATCCTTAGGGAGCCTCGCAGCTGTCAAATTGACTTCCATCATTTCTTTCGGAGCTGAGAGACAAATTATCCAGCCAGCCATCAGCCTAGGCTTTGCAATCGAACTTGCAATCTCTAAGTGATAAAATGCTGCCTCCCAGGTCAGACAAACAGTCCGGCTGTGAGGGGGGTTGAGCTGGCTGGGAGTGTTGATGCTGTTTGTTGGTGTCCCTTTATTTTTATTTATTTTTTTTTTTCAGAAGCTGTTATTGGGCTGCCTTTTTTTCTTCTTCTTCTTTTTTTTTTTTTTTTTTTTTTTTCTTTTCTTTTCTTTTCAGTGTCTTTTTGAGAAGTATTCATGGTCTAATGATCCGGCAGGCGCCTGGGTGAGTCACTGACATATGTCGGCTCGGAGTCCCACTGGGACAGACGCTGCTGCTGGGCGCTGCTGACACGGAACCGGGGGACAGGCGTGTTCACGGCTTGGCCTGGCTGTGGGATGGCAAAATTTACCCCGTCAAAGAGCCTGGGGAGGTGAATTAACTGGAAAGGCTTTCACAGTGTTTTGTCTGTGTTAACTACGGAGAGGTTTGGGGGAGTTCTGTTCTGCATCTCCAGAAGAACCTTCCATCCCCACTTCTGTGCTCAAGTCGTGACTCGAGGGTTTTGTTCAGGGTTTTGCCCTTACCCTGGACACACCGACCCCTCTTTGCCACACCCGCTTGGCAGGGGAGCGGTGCGGGCTCGGGGGGATTGAATAAGGCAAAGTCCGCAGGTGGGCTGCAAAAAAATACCGGGGGATCCACCCCGGCAGCTGCGGGCTGAGGGACGGAGAGCTCCCGACCAGAAGGGGAAAAGTAGGGAGCTCCCAGAGGAGGAGCATCCCTGTGGCCTGGAGAGATGGAGGGCTCCCGGCCAGAGGGATGGAGGGGTAGAGAGCTCCCGGCCGGAGGGATGGAGAGTTCCTGCCTGGAGGGATGGAGAACTCCAGCCAGAGGGAGGGAGCGCTCCCGACGGCGGCCCCGCGGGAGGCGGCAGCTGCTGCTCGGCCCCTGCCCCGGCGCGCTCCAGGGCCGTTCCCCAGGACACTCCCGGGCCCGCTCCATCCCTCAGGCCGCTCTAGGGCCGTTCCCCAGGACACTCCCGGGCCCGCTCCATCCCTCAGGCCGTTCTCCGCAGCTCCCGCCCCGTCTGCGGCCGCGGCGCCCCGGGAGCCCCGAGGGGGCCAGGGCGGGGAGCGGCCGCCAGGGGGCGCCGGCGGGTGCGGGCCCCCTCAGCGCAGCGAGGCCGGGGACAGCGGGCCGGGAATTGCGGCGGCCCCGGGCAGCGCTGTGGGCACGGCATTCCTGCGGGATAGGGAGCGACCCTGCCCCTCTGGCCAGCCCTGTCAGGCACATCTGCAGTGCTGTGTCCGGCTCTGGGCTCCTCAGCACAGCAGGGACAGGGAGCTCCTGGAGCGGGGCCAGAGAAAGCTGCGGAGCTGAGGAAGGGCCTGGAGCGTCTCCGTGCCCGGGAGAGGCTGAGGGAGCTGGGGCTGTTCAGCCTGGGCAGGAGCCTCAGCCCTGGTGTCCCTGAGTGCAGGGAGGGACAGAGCAGGGCCCAGGGCCACGGGCAGGGACTGAGCCCACAGAGTTCCACCTGGACATGAGGCAGAACTTCTTCACCAGCACTGGAACAGACTGCCCCAGAGAGAGAGTGGAGTGTCCTTCGCTGGTTTAATAGTGTTACACTTTTACATGACAAAGAAAGTGTCCCTCATGGTGGCATAACTATAGTGTGTCGGTGGCTGCATGCACTGCCCATGGATGAGGATTTGCCTTTGAGTGATCCAGTTCTCTTTTGTATGATCCCGTTGCCATCATCATCAGCTGTGTTTGTGTCAAGCTGCAAGCAGGATCTGCCGTGTCCTCATAAAGATTTAAAATACAGCCCGATCCTCAAAAACAGCTCAAGTTCGGTCCAACTCACAGAGGTACTTTTAAGTCCTTATTTCATGCTGGTTTTATTGTTTCTCTGCTCATATTGCAGTCAGGATTAATTGTTGTTGTACCTTTTGTGATCCCAGGCTGGTTGGGGTTGGAGGGGACCTTCAAGCTGAACCTGTTCCACCCCTGCCATGGCAGGGACACCTTCCACTGTCCCAGGCTGCTCCAAGCCCTTTCCAGCCTGGCCTTGGACACTGCCTGGGATCCAGGGACAGCTACAGCTCCTCTGGGCACCCTGTGCCAGGGCCCCACCACCCTCACAGCCAGGAATTCCTTGCCAATATCCAATGTAAACCCACTCTTTGCCATTCCACCTCACCCTGTCACTCCAGGCTCTCGTAAATAGCCCTTCTCTACCTTTCTTCCAGGCCCCTTCAGGTGCTGAAAGACCACAATTAGGTCACCCCAAAGCTCCCTGGTTTGGTGATGAAATACTTCACATTTAAAAGTGGCATAAATGTTCTGCAAGTTAAATAACAATCCCCAGCATTTCTTTTTCCTCAGACCGTTCCAAAGTTACCAATTAGCATCAGTATCAGGGTTTTTTATACCATTTCCTTTCAGGTTTTTCACTTTCCTCTTTCTACCACCTCAGCTCTTAATTATGGCTGTCAAACAGAGCACAAGCCAGACATGGCATTTAGCAACCTAATTCTACCATCCTTCTTCTTTTCCATTTCCTTTCCTGTAGCATTCACAAATGCCTGTACCAGTGGGTACCTCTGACATTTCCAAATTGCAATTTGACGGTGTCAGGAAGGTTCATGAATTATTAAAACGTCTCAGCATCATAAAGGTTGGAAAATTACATGTACTTTGACAAAACAAGCGCACGCAGAAAAAGAAAACCCCACCCAGGCATTCCCAAATCAAGAGAGCACCTTTAAAACTTTCCTTTGAATTTGCTTAAAAGGCTCAAATAGTAGGAGAGCTGCATGAGTCATTCCCTCTGTGTCTCTCTCTAGAACAGGAAAGCTCGCAGAGGGTGGAGGCATGTCAGCACAGTGTGGTACACTCTAAAATATCAGCTGAAATGACTAGGCTGGAGAAGTGGGAGGACTGATATTAGTCACAGCCACTGCACAGCTCAGAAGATGAAGGCAGGAGGAATTACCGGACAGGCATCTGCCACTCTGCCCAGCCTTTGAAAACGTCTGTCTGGGCTTCAGATCTCTTCAGCCTTCCTCCAGAGTGCTCCTCTTCCCCTTTCACTGTGACACTCGCTGTCTTGGCCACGCAGAGCAGCTGTGATGGTAGAGAGTGCTTGAGTTCACCCCACAAACTGTAGCAGCAACTGGGATCCTTTTGCTCCAGCCTTGAGTTCCACTGGATGAGCTGCTGCCACCATCCAGCTCCATGAGCCTCAGTGGGGTGAGGATCTGGGCACTGGGATCACAGGGAGATCTTTGCTGGGCTCTCCTGCCCTGCTGCAGCAGCTCTGTGTCTGCACAGGGCAGTGGTGCATTCCCATTTCCCAGCCCCTGTTCCCTCGCCATTCTGGCACTCACAGCTCTCTGCACTTGGCCTGTCCTGCACAGAAATCCTGCATTTGTCCTGGGGGCCACAACACACACTCCAGGAACTGGGATGAACTGGGATGTAAGCACCATGTCAGGCTCTGGGACTGCAGTAGTACCAAATTAATTTGGTTCAAGGAAAGGGGCAGTGTGTGCTCTGGGTCTGTGAGTTCCCCACTTATAATGGAAGAAAGCTTTCTGAACACCACCATTGTTCTAACATGATGAATATTTGCTTTGGTGTCTGCAGCTGAGGGATTTTGAAGCATTTTACACACTTCAGCTCACCTGTGTGTGTTCATCTTGCTCTCCCAGTGCATCTGAAACCATTGTTTAAACCTACTTTATATGCAGAAAGTTGGGGGACAAATTCTCCAAGAAACAGCTGGTGTCAGGCACAGACTGAGCTCAGCTTTCTTCTCCAGTTTGTGCAAAGTTCTTGTCCTGCAAAAAATCCTGAAGCCAAATGAGTAAGAGAAATACAGATCACACAGCATTACCTTGTCCTGGGGGGAGCATGGATACTTCCAAATTTCTGTCCAAGGCTGGGCACATCCCATTTTGCCCAACTATTAATTTTTGATAGTTTTTAAGCCCAGGCCAGGTATTGGTTGTGCTGAGCAGGTCTGGGGGACAGTTGGGTTTGAGCCAAGTCACAGCTTGAGGAGCAGGACAGAGCTGGGCTCTGCTTTGTCCAGGTTTTGGTGAAGTGTTTCCTCCTGCTCATTCAGAGATGGGAGGAGGTTTGTACTCAGATGAACTCCTCAAAAAATAGAAAATACAAACACCCCTTTGCTGTGAGACCCTCTGCTCAGCCTGGCAAGGTTTGCGGGATCCAGACCTCTGATGTAGC
Organism: Melospiza georgiana; assembly: GCF_028018845.1. Lineage (NCBI taxonomy): Eukaryota > Metazoa > Chordata > Aves > Passeriformes > Passerellidae > Melospiza > Melospiza georgiana. The sequence goes on from NC_080451.1 coordinate 9,101,090, forward strand.
TGAATTGTTACCAGAAGGTGTTTCATTAAATAGCCCAGATCTGCCTCTGTTCTATGCTGGTTTATCTCCCTGCAGTGTATCTGATAATCTTATATATCACATTTAACCAAGCCAAAAATAAAACCTGCAACAGACCTTCCTGATGGTCTGTGACTGTCTGGAGAAGTGATTTCCTCAGCCCTGTGAGCTGGTGTGGATTTGTTCTTACCCAGATTTCAGCCTGCTTGCCACGTGCAAATACTTCCTTAGTGTTTGCTCCTCCAGAAACATTTTAATGTCAGCTATCATACCTTTTTCTTTGAAAGGAAAAAAAAAAAAGTCACGATCATTTACTCTAATTTTCTGACAAATTCTGAAAGTAATTTTTGGAATTGTACCATTCCTCTGCCTTAATTGGGTGCCTGGAAAGCATCTTAACAGCTGTCAAGAATTCTCAGGTGAGTAAAATACAGTGTGAAAGCTTATGAAAGTTATAAGTGAGCTGTACTAGCTGATGTTATTAAATCATTTCATTGGTTAGAACATCCAGAGTCGTTCACTCTTCCCTCCAGGTTGGCCACTGATTTTTTTATGGCATATATTGAAATCTGCTTCCCAAACCATTATTTTCAGAATGATAAAGGTGATAGCAGCCAAAGAAAAAAGTCCCTCTAGCCTTTCATGGTGAAACTTGTCCTCCTAAATGCATTTGTTTGCTTTTCTGATTTATTTTCTTTTGATCAGAACCATCTGACCCTCATGTTTAAAGGAATGCTCTGTGCAGTTTTGAAATCTGCCTGTTATAACATCAATCCTGCAACCTGTGGCGAGAGGAGCTGGCAGAGCATCCTCAGCTCACACTCAACAAATCCATCCCTCTTGGCATGCCAGGCACCTGCAGCACATCAGCACTGCCCTTGGGCCCTGTGCAGAGGGAAAAATCCAGGCTGCAAAGTTACAGATCCTCCCATTTTGTGAGAATGTTTTCATATGTGCAAAATCCTGCACGTGCTTGCTTTCCTGAGCTTTCCCTCTTGGCTTTTGGAGAGGCAGCTTTTGTGCTCAGTTTGAAATGCATTTTCTTCTCCTCTGTACAAAAAAATATTCCCAGCCTCTCCATCCCCTGTGCTGGTGTTCAAGGCAAAACCAAAAGTATTGGATGCTGGGAGAAGTGCAGCATGAGCACAATGTGCTAACAACTCATGCAGGATCCAGCCAGGATCCAGCCACTTCCCAGCCATCCCTGCACAGATCCAGATCAGTGCCTGAGCAGTGAGGTCCTGCAGCTCTGGGAGGAGGCAAGGAGAGCTGAGATGGGATCCTGTGATCCATGGGCTCTGAATTTTGGGTTCTGAAGCTCTCAGAGCAGGGCAGGGGACAGTCTGTGTTGGGTTTGTCATGGAATGTCAGGGGACAGAGACAAGCAGTTCCTTTCCTGGGGCCCTTTCTTGTCCTTTGAGGCTGCTGGCTTCTGTTGTCCTTCCAAGTAGGAAGCTTTTATGAATAACAAGCCCTTGGAGCTGCAGAAAGAGTCAGAGAGTGCTGATGCCTGGTTTGTGGCAAACAAGATCCCCTTTTCTGTTGAGTTAAACCTCTGGATTTTACTAAAATTCCATTTTCTGTGGACCAAAAGAAAGCAAAGCACCATTTTAGCCTTGACCTTGTCCTGTGTGTTCTTGGAAATTCAGCCATCATTTTAAGTACCTAAGCTGGGAGTTGAGCTCATTTGGAAAATCTGCCCTAATGTTTGGTAGTGAACTATGAATATGTACCAGCATTTTTTGCAGGGGTTGGTGGTCAGAAGGAACAGCATTGGCACAAAAATTACTGCTTTAGGTTTGAAATTCTTGCCTCTTAATTCTTTCAGGTGGCCATTCGTTGCTTATTCAACTGCAGAAACACACCCCTGGCTTGATTTCTGGTTTAAATTGTTCTCCTTGAGGAGTTACTTTTGGCTTGCAGGAGTCTGAGATGAGAAAGTGATTCTGTTGATTTTTGTGTGGTTTGTCTCTGACTGCATGTCCTTTGTAAGGCTCTCGTGTAGAGGTAAAGCAAACAAATAATGGGTTAAAAGTGAGTGTGGGGGAATTTTTTTCTTGGAGCAGGTCAGGCAGTGCTGGAGAGGGCTGTGCTGACTGTACTGACATCTCTCTGCAGTCACTGACCAGGTACTTCTCTGGAAATGATTCCCAGCAGCTTATTTCATTATCAGACCTAAAATAGGTCACTCTGGGCCTTTGAATTCTGTAGTGAATCTGTTCAGGTGACCTCACAGCAGCATCCTGCAATCTGCCATGGTGGGTTGGAGCAGCAACAATTTCTTCACAGCTTGAACATGCCACTGCCCTCCCTGGTCCTCCTTTGAAGTAGGTCAAGGCTGTGAACTGCCAAGACTCCGTGGCCCCCTGGTTTATTCCACCATTCCTGCTCAGGATGCAGAGCAGAGCTCTCCTCCTGCCCCCAGAGTGAGCCCTGGAGCTCAGGTGCACAGAGCACAGGGAGGGTGGGCTGGGACCTCATCACAAAGGCTCTCCCTGGCCTCCTCCTGCAGCTTGGAGAGGACAATCTGCAAAAACAAACTCTTAAAGGAGTGCTTTCCACCCAGTTGTTTACCAGTGCTTCTTTTCATCCCTGTTCTCTGGCTTTTCTTTGATATTTTCTTGTACTGTCTGTTTGAAGGTGCTGCAAGTTGCATAACCATGTCCAGCTTTTACTTAGGACTGTCTCAGTGTGCACCCCCAGATCCAGGAGAGTCACTTGGGTCTTACTGGAATTCTGTGGCTTTTTAATTTCCTTATCAAATCAGGATTTTCTTTTCCCATCTTTGAGTTGGATGTACAGGTTGGTAAAAAAAAGTACTGAAGGTTACCACTGTTTTGTTTCATTTTTTAATCATAGCAAGAAAAGGCAAAGTTTCCTGTTAGTACAGGTGTTCTCAAGTTTCACTAGTGGCTATTGGATGAGAAACTTAAAGAAAAGCTTGTTTGACTTTGTCACTGATATGGAAGGAAATGTCCCAAGGTACTTGTCAGCTGGTCTTCTTTATTAATGATATTGCACAATTAGGTATTGCACAAAGGTTTGTCATTAAAGGCATTTCTAAGAAGTGTAGATTAAATTTTCCCTTTTTACTCGCTGAGGAAGTTAAGGTCTAGAGAAAGGAAGTGTTTATTTAGAGACCCTGGAGAGGAAACTGAGCCCAGGTTCTGTCTAATGACCATGCAGACAGTGTAACGTGCCCTGAAATACCCACTGCAGTTCAGATCTGCCTGTCCTGCTCTGCATTCCTAAGAGATAAAATACATTCCTAAGAGATAAAACACCTCTTGCTGCTCTCTTTCTTTATCCCTCCTTCTTTCCTGGAGCTGGGATGTGAAAACACAGCAAGGTTTGGTGAGTTCCAGAGCTGCCCCAGAGGTGCTCCATGGTGCCACCACTCAGGGACAGCAGAGCAGCTGCTGCAGGGACCAGCCTGCTGTGCCAACAGGTGGGCACACTCACAGGTGACACTGGGACATTGGGCACCACTCACAGGTGACACTGGGGCATTCAGCACCACTCACAGGTGACACTGGCACCTTGGGCACCACTCACAGGTGACACTGGGACCTTGGGCACCACTCACAGGTGACACTGGGGCATTCAGCACCACTCACAGGTGACACTGGGACATTGAGCAACACTCACAGGTGACACTGGGGCATTCAGCACCACTCACAGGTGACACTGGGATATTCAGCACCACTCACAGGTGACACTGGGGCCTTGGGCACCACTCACAGGTGACACTGGGACATTCAGCACCACTCACGGGTGACACTGGGACATTGAGCAACACTCACAGGTGACACTGGGGCATTCAGCACCACTCACAGGTGACACTGGGATATTCAGGACCACTCACAGGTGACACTGGGGCACTCAGCCACACTCACAAGTGACACTGGGGCATTCAGCACCACTCACAGGTGACACTGGGACATTCAGCACCACTCACAGGTGACACTGGGACATTCAGCACCACTCAGCAAGGGAGGGAGCAGTGCTGGGAATGTGGTGCTGGTGGAGCCAGGATGCAGAATCCTCTTTATCTGCTCTGTGACTCCAGGTCCCAGCCCAGCTTTGAACCTGCTCAGCAGAGGAGCAGTGACGTGTTGCCACAGCAGCATTTACTTGTCCCTGCTGATGTCCTTGTGCAAAACACAAATCTTCAAACAACTCAATGGGCTCAGTGTCCTCTGCAAGGTCCTGCCTCCACAGGGCTGTTACCCAGAGTGGAGACACCAAGGCAGACACTGACAGGGCTCTTGTTGGGCACAGTTTGTCTCCTTTCTTTATCTCCCATGAGCAAACTCAGCAGTGCTGTTCTCCTTGTCACACTGATCCCATCTGTGGGGGTGTTCTCCAAGGTTGAGGGGAGTTGCCTGGGCCTGGTGGCCTCCAAGGCTTCTTCCACCCTTTCCTGATAACTCTGCTGCAGCCTGGTTTGGTTTACTGGTAGAGTTAAATGTGAGAAGGGAATCCCCATCTTCATTCATTCTTTCAACCCACAGATACTAAAGCATCAGCCTCAAAACACTGGTCAAAAAGCCAACTTCCCTTTGGCTGTAAATCAGGGTTGCTGTAGTCAAAGTTAGAAAATGGAATAGGGAGAGGAGGAGGACTTGAGGGGTCTTGCAGCTGTTTGCACATTCTCTCTCAAAGAGAATTTCTTCAATTAGTAGCAAGGATCTTTTGCAGAAAAACTTGGAAGAAATCTGGTTGCACAAATGTTTGGGGTTTTTTTCCCAGGAGCTGCCATCAGTTGCATTACTGCAGGTTATTTTATTCCTCTTTTCTCTCTCTCTCTATGGAACTGCAAAAGTGACAGTGCTTTAAATGGAAAGATTTGCAGCGAGCCATCAGTCACCATGCATGGAGGATAGATCTCCTGGTTTAGTCTTCCTTGGGCTTCCATAAATCAGCATAGCTAAAATATTTGTGGTTGTCTGTAGGAGATTTATGCAGGTGGGAGCTTAGTCAGTCTGTCATTTTTGTGGGGGAAGTGAGAGATGGAACGGGCTGGGGAATGCTGGCTTGCAGGAAGGAAGGATTTATAATGATATTTTGGATATTTAGGGGTTCCACAGAGACAATTAGCAGAAACTCTGTGAGTGTACATGTCTGTGATTTGGGAACAGCCTGTTGTTCCCTGCATCCTTCTCTGATCAGTCAGGTGGGGATGTTGTATGGAAGATTCCTTCTCTTGGATCTGCTTTAGGCTTGGTTTTTATTGCTCTTTCATTTCCTTTAGGTGTGAGGTGTTCTGTGCCTGGGTTCTGCCTGACTTTGGCTGGTGTGTGTGTAATTGTGGGTTAAAAAGCTCTTCCAGAGTTGCCCTCATCCCTGACTGCAAGCTCAGGCACCTTGGCTGATGATAGTGACTCTGTGAGTTCTGAGCAAGGTGAAAAGGAAGGAGGGACAAGAGAAACATCTTTTTAACAGTGGCAACAAAATCCAGGTCCTGTTTTCAGTAACACTGTCCAGACTGAGTGGAGAGACCCTGATTTCCTCCAGCTGATATCCCAGCACGGTTCCTGTGGGACAGGCATCCCCATGAGCAGGCAGGGTGGGACAGTGTGAGGGTGCTCCAGACTCTGCAGCCCCTGGTGCCTGTGCAGGCTCAGGCAGAGGCCAGGGCTGGCCTGGGTGAAGGTCATGGCTGTGGTTTCTCTGTCCCCTTTTCACTGGTGGGATCCTGTTCCCGAGGATTAGCTGGCTTGGCCAGAGTTCAGCACACAGCGGGGAGGCTGCAGAGCCCCAAATCCCTGTAAATACATTTTGGAAAGTTTTAAAAAAAGTTCTGCTCATCACACAATACTCAAAAGTTCTCTGGGCTTCTTTCTCCTCTATAGCAGTGGGTTTCTGATTTTCCAAATACTGTTTTTCACCCTCGGATTCCCTGTTTCCCCCCCAGTTTTATTCAGGCTGTAATGTGAGACACCCAGGGAGCAGCAGCCAGCCTGGGAGCCCTGCGTAATTCCAGCAGGGAATTCTGCACAGCCCACAAATCCCAAAGGCCACAAGGGGCAGCTCCACCTACAGACCCTGAAATCAACACACTGACCAGAGGCACCAGGGCCTGCCTGGGGGAAAAATACCCCTGGAGTTTGTTAAATCAAAAAGGAATTATCCACAGCTAATACAGGAAAAAACCTTTGCCAATAATTTTTTGGAGGAAAACAAAAATCAGGAAAATATTAATAGTTCTGAAGTTTTGCTGTGCTGTGTCACTGTCTTGTATTTTATTAAACTTCTGTAAAATAATTTCCAGGGATGAGTGTAATATAGAAGGACAGAGATGAGTCTTAAATCAGATTTTTTTGGTGTGTTTTCCATCTTTGCCAAGTTCCTATAAATCTTTGCAGTTGTAGAGACAGCCTAAAAACTGCTAACATTTCCAACTACAGAGCATAACACTGAATAAGGATAGTTGAAAAATTTCTGTCAAAACTGTGTTTAATGGAAAATAGAGTTTTGATAAAATAGCATTTTCACTGAAAATAGCTGCTTTCCATGGAGAATGTTGGTTTTTCACTGCAATATTTTGACAGAAATTTTTAAATCTTGGGCTGAAATATGTACAGCTGTTCAAGTCCGTCTAGTGCCACTCATATTTCTTCACCTCCTCAAATTTGAGGTATTTTGCCAACTCTTTGGTTTTTAACATTGTGATACTTGGGAGGTTTTGTCAAGCCCACCTCAGGATTCCTGCCATAGGACTCTTGGGTTTGTGTTTAAAAAGCTGAGTTTCTGTGGCTTTTGAAGTTAGAGGGGGAAAACCTCAAGAAAATGTGATCCAACAACATCAGGAATTAGAAATCAAAGTAAGCTAATGAAATTTATTTTGTTTTGGGTAATTCCTGAAATTTTTACACCATTTAAAATACTTCTATAGAAAATGTATTGCCCAATCTGCTCCACTGGACCTGGAATCCCTCCTAGGAAATGCTAGGAAATGTTAACTCTAATACTCACTCTGCCATAATAAACCCTCCTTTTTTTCCTTTTTTTTTCTTTTTTTTTTATTCTCTTTTCATTTTTTGTTTGCCTGGTTTCTCTGTTCAGATGACAGTGTCCAAGTACAAAACTTTATTCTAAGCGAGCATCTGGAAATCTTAGGCTGTGTCCATGCTAGTAAAATCAAGGATGCCTGGGAATGTTCCCAGGAATGTTCCTCAAGTGTGGAACATGATACTGTACTAGTGAAGTGCTGGAATGCTGCTTGGCAGAATTTTGGCCTGTGCAGGCTGGTATTTGTCTCAGCTGTTCCCAGGTAGGGTTTGGAGCTGGGGACCATTCCCTAGGAGCGGTTCTGATGCAGTCACCCGGGTTCAGGGAGCTGAGAGGTTTCCAATCCCAGCATGGGCTGTTCTGTGGCAGCTGCCCTCAATGTCTGGGCCCATTCCTGTGCACATTTCATGTGCTGGTACCAATATCTGCTGCTTGAAGTGAAAATCTGCCTAAACCCCTCCCCCTGCTGCCTTTCATGTCACCTTTGCTTCTGAGAGAACGTGAACGTGTCTCACGAGGTTGTTTACATGGTGTTTATTTAAATTATGCTCCAGCAAGTGTCATTGTGGCTGACTCTGTGTCAGTGATTTCCTTTGATCAGTCACAAGTACTGATTTCAAATGGGGTTCACGGGCATGAACTTTATGCAGGAGCATATTTTGAATATGTAAGACACTACTGAACAGTATTAATTGTTTTGTGATGTGCTGGCTAAAAGGAAAGATCAAAGATTTGCTACTCTAGAGCTATGCTCGTATATTGTAGGAAGTTCCTACCACAGCTTCCAGGGCTGATCCACAGAACAAGTGTCCCAGGTTCACCTCTTTGTTTATTTAAAGATCTAGGAAAAGCAGGGTAGTGGCCAGTGTAAAATCTAGTCACGTATAAATTGTAAAAATTAAATAGATATGGGCTTAATGTATCAAATCAAAGCATCTTTTTTTGGTATGGGCTTATCAGTAACTAACCCATACTATGGACATTCATTTTACAAGGATCTGTTTAATTATTACTTTAAGTAGCTAGATTATAGGTAAGATACATTTATATATAGCATGCTATAATAAGATGATGACCATCAATGTTTTGCAAACACATTCTGAAGAATTTGAAATTTGTTTGATTTGTCAGTGTGAATTTAAAATGAGAGCTTCTGTTGGGGTTCTGGGGTGTGAATTTGGGGACTGACTCTGTTGGGTTGTGGCACACACCTAACACACTGACTCTGGTGTGTTTGGAGCCTGGGATGTGGGGATGTGACTGAGCCATGGAGGAAATCAGTGCTGGGAGCTGCTCTGTGCCAGGAGCCTTTCCTGCAGGGCAAGCTGCTCCCAGATCTTCGCAACACCAGGCAGATGTTTCCAGAGGTTTCCATGGTGACTGTCACCCTGATGTGTGAACTGTGACCTCAGTGATCCCTAATTGAAATTGGTGAAGAGCTGGGCCTGACCTGTCCCCCGATCCTTGCACACATTGATCCTCACAGATCCTGAATCTTGCACACCCTGATCTTTGCACAGCCTTATTCTGCACACTCCAATTTTTGCACACCCTGATCCTTGCAAACCCTGATTCTGCACACCCTTATTCTGCACACCCCAATCCTTGCACATGTCAATCCTCGCAGATCCTGATCCTTGCACACCCTGATCCTTGCACACCCTGATTTTGCACACTCCAATCCTTCCACATCCTGATCCTTGCACACACCAAATCTTGCACACCCTGATCCTTCCACACCCTTATTCTGCACACTCTGACCCTTGCACACCCCAATCCTTGCCCACCTTATTCTGCACACTCCAATCCTTGCATGCCCTGAATCTGCACACCCTGATCCATGCACACCCTGACCTTGCACACCCCGACCCTGGCACACCTCGATCCTTGCACATCCTTATTCTGCCCACTCCAATCCTCACACACCCCAAATCTTGCACACCCTTATTCTGCACACCCTGACCTTACACACCCCAATCCTTGCACACCCTGACCTCACACACCCCAATCCTTGCACACCCCGATCCTCGCACACTGCCATGCTCGCACTCCTGCTGTTGTGTGCTGGCAGGGCAGAGCCGCAGCCCCCGGGCATTCTCCGGTGCCATTTCCCACAAGGTGCCCCACGTCAGCCCAGCCCAGCTCGGGCACTTCCCTCGTGAGTCACAGCCCAAGTGCCAGACAGCAGCGCTTGGAGCGCTCCCACCAACGAGAGCCCTCCCGAGCCGCATCACAGAGCTCTGAAAGGCCCAGCTCCCACAGCACAATCACTGCAGAACATTTCCCAGACTCACTTGATACCGAGGTTTTGCCTTCTTTGAGATGAAACGCTTATCAGGGTTTACAAGCCTTCCTGGTACATTTTAGCCCTGTGCCGGGGGAATTCCCTGCAGGGGGTGGTGTAAATGTTGAGGAAAGCTATACTGTAATTGTGAAAGCATGAGAAACCATAGAGGGGTTTTCAAATGAATTTTCAGGTTCATTCACAGCTTGGCTGAAGAGCAGCTGTGGGAAACAAACCTCCTGAGAACTGAAACAGTGCACGGAGTGGAGCTCAGAGCTGCAATTCTTCAGTAAAGCAGGGAATTTAAGCATTTCAGGGCTGGGGAAATGAAACTGGCAGTGCTCCGTTTCACTGGGTGAGAAAACAGCCCATGCCATAGGGTTTGGCCTTCTTACAGTGGTTTTCAAGATATAGGAAGAAAAAAAGAGGTATGAGTTATTTAAATTTCCTTTAGCCCTGGCCTGTATTGAGAGGGGAAATACTTGTGTTTGAAATCTCAGTGCAAATCATCAGTGGCTGAATTTAGGGAGTTATTGAGCATTATTTTTGAAGGCACTGTGTTCCTGTAGCTGTCACTGAGTCAACTGGAGAGGTACACAAGTGTTCATCATACAAAAATGTCTAATTGTTGTCCTGCCCCAAACTGAAGGGCTCATTTTTAGTGCTGGGATCCTCCTTGGAACTGGTATTCCATCACAGGGGACAATATGAAATATGGAATATGCTTCCCTTATGGATTCTTCCCTTTTGAACCTAAATCTGCAGATTAATTTGTTCCAATGACTCGTGAAGAATGAATGGGGACAGACAGGTCTTTTTTAAAAATGTAATATAAATTTGATTGCCCTTTAAAATCAGTGCCAATACGATCCAAATTTTCAAAGCTCATAAGTGCTTCACATCCAGTGATTTAAATTGGAATGAGACACCTCTACAGCTTTTGAAGGTCTATGGCTTTTATCTTTTAATTGCCACTGTAATGAAGAGGTGGGGTTTTTTCAGGCCTGTCTGTCTCTGTGATAACCTCATCTCCTCGTGCCCGCCCTACAAGGCCTCCCCAGCTTTATCTCCAAGGCACTGAGCTCTTTGAATGAGTTTCCATTTGTTCTCAGGCAGATAAGCAGCACCCTTGCAATATCCCCTGGCTGCAGCGTGGCTCTGACGCAGCTGGGGTGGTGAAGTCTTTATCAGATTAGAGCTTATCAGGCTCACAGAGCAGCCTGGACACTTGTTGTATCTCCAGGGTTACACTGGGGCTGCCCTTGGCTTTTCCATTCAGGAAAGTGCTCAAGCACGTGCTCGAGCAAGCAACCAGTCCCACTCAGTGGCTGTGCACTTCCCTTTGGCTCTGGCTTGAACATTTCCTCAGATTAGAGCCTGGGGCTGGCTGATTTATCACCTAAGAGCAGGATCAGACTGTAATGGTCCGGGAGGAAATAGGTTCAGCTGCATAATTCCATGTGGAAAGCACACACCTGTTGCAGGAGGAGATACTCTCAGCTCTGCTGGTTCTCAAGTACTTTTGCAGGATGAAAAATCCTGCTGGTTTGCTGAAGGGAGTGCTGTTGTGCACGTGCCCTGTATTGTGAACTCATCCTAAATCAGACTGAATGCAAGAAGATCACTTATGTAATGGAAAACTGAAATATGGCAGAAGTGCACAGGATTTGAACTCATGCTGAGGAGAAAGAAATCCACAGAAACCCCAATCGGCAGGCAGGTTGTTGGCAGGACAAGGCAATGTTGGTTTGACAGTAAAGAAATGTTTTATATTTCATAATGTTCTTGTGTCATAGAAGCATTTGAGGTGTCTGAAAATACCAGTATGTTCAGCAGTTTGAGCTCACGACTCTCTGACTCATCCCACTAAAAATGCCAAAGAAATGAAGTTATTCCTTTGTATCCTTCCAGAGTGGACAGGGAACACTCCCAGGTGGTCAAGAAAAGCACCCATCATATCAGGAAACCCAAAATTCAGGGGGGGTTAAAGATTGCAGCACCATATCCAGGAACTTTGGCACAATCCTTTATATCCCTACAAACAGGTGGTGAAACTGTAGATAAGGAAAAATCAGGGCTGAGAAATTTGGGTCATATGATAAGGAGGTTTAGTGAACTTTCCTGTATTTATTGTACTTTTGTTACTCCAGCCTGTGGTAGGTGTGAGCCTGTCACAGCTCCCTGTTGGGAAGCTTGGCTGCTCCTACCCTGAGGTGTTTGGTTAATCTTTGAACTCTGGGGATCCTTGGCCAGTCCCAGTGGGGCAGCCAAGATAAGAGGCACAGCTCAGAGCAGGGGATTACACCCAAGCTCAGTTCATACCCTTTTTGTAAATGATTAGTGGCTGCTTTAGTAAATAATTGTTCACCCCAGCGTGTGCAGTGCCCCAGCCTGTAAAATGTTTATAACACCTGAGAATAGTTTATTGCCTCCATATAAACTGCTTATAAATGGAAAATTAGCGTGGTGTGGGAGCAAGGACACGGGCAGAGAGGGCAGTGTTGGGCCTCTGTTGCTGAGCTCCAGGATCCTCCTGCCACAGCAGGGATGTGAGACCCTGCAGAGAAGGAGAAGTCCCTTTGAGTGTCCCTTAGCTGGAATTGTCAGAGCCCTCTGGGCTCTAATGCACCCAGGGTTTATGGGGAGGATGCAGATAAGAAGGAATTATGATGAGTGGCAGCTGGGAGGAAAGGGAAATGCTGCCTGATTCAGGGCTGGGGGGACTGCCTGGCTCTGGGAGATGCTTCCTTCCAGCACTGTCTGGGGTGGGGAGAGTCAGGCCCTTCCTTATCTGTGTGTCACAAATCACCTGGGCTGGGGCTGAATCTCATGCTCACCTCCATCCTCCAAATGTAAATAATCCACAGGACACCGAAAGATGAGTGATAAAATCACAAATATCTTTCAGTATAACATGTTTCCCTTTATTTTTTATCTTCCCTTTAAGGATGCTGTTGGCACTGCTTGACTCACCCCGTTCCATCCATTTGGATTGGCTTCTGGTGGGAAGTTTAGCAGCTGTACCTTTGTTTTCTGTCTTCTCTCCCTGCTGCAGAATATGAAATTGCAGATTTTTGTGTGTCAGAGCTTCCTACATGACTCAGTAGCCAGAGAATGCTGCAGTGTCCAAGAGATGGAATCTGCCCTGTTGTCACTGAAGTGCTCCCCTGCCCCACTCCCCAAACCCCCAAGGGAGCTCTGAGGATCCTTTAATGTTCACTTAAATCTGAATTAACCCAATCTCCTGGCATTTGTGTGTGTTTTTCATGGGCCCTTCCCCTTCCACAGGCCCATTAATGAGGCTAAAATAACATAAATGTAACAGAAGCATAAAAATAACACAGGATCTCTCCTCTTGATCCTGGCATCAAAACCAACGGGAACATGTGATGGGATCATGTGAATCCACATTACTTTGGCCCCACAAATGGTTCCCTGAGGTCTGTAAAAAAAAACCTATGGAAAAACATAAACACAAATACCACAAGTGTCATAGAATCACAGGATGGTTTGTGTTGGAAAGGAGATTTAAAGATCACCAAGTCCAAACCCTAAATGTGTTTTCCCCATGTTTGTGCTCTAATCCAAGAGCTGCAGTGTGGGTTTGAGAGGAGGGAAGGTGAAGGCTCTTTTCTTGATGAGCATCCCAATAGAAAAGTGTGGAAATCTCTGATGTGGGAGGTTGTTCCAGCTGTGACATTGGAGACTAAAGCAAAGACTCCTTCCCTGATGGAGAAGTAAAATCTGATTAAACTGAGAATGTGTTTTAGAAAAGGGGAACCAATGGGAAATACTGGGTGAATTCTGTAAGTTTTACCCAGTTCTGACTCACAGGTGATGCTCCAGTTTCTCTCACATGATGCTGAAAGTGCTCATTGATAACTTGAACTACTGAGAGCTGCACATCTCTGTTACAGGTGCTGGTTTTCTTGTTTATATATATATAAAATACACAATAATATGTCTAAGACAATGGGATCTGCAATCAGCCTGAATTAAAAGGGCAGCCTCTCTGGAAAACCTGAAAGTTGGGCCCTGAATTGTGGCAGAGGGTACAAATTCTCAGTTTCTCAGGTTTTTCTGTGTTATTAGCAAGACTGTGCTGTTTTGTTTTTGTTTGGGGTTTTTGTTTGTTTGTTTTCTGTTTTTATTTTTTGTGGGGTTTTTTGAGTGCAGTTTATTTAGCACCTCTGCAAGATTTAACGTGATAACTCTGGAGATCTCAGCACACTGAGGTAGAATGTCATAAAGGTGTCTGGTAAACAGATGTTGCAGTCTCTGGGAGCTGCTGGGAAGCTCTGCATCCCTGAATTCATGTGGAAGCAGCTGCAGCTTTGCAAGCTTTCGTTTCCTGAATAAATTCTCTGGCCATCTATTCCACTTTGGCAACTGTGGCTGTGGGGAGATAAAGACACAAGGAAAGCCCAGTTGCTGCAGTAGGCTGGAGCTTTATCAAACCAGCTGATAACAGAAGGGTGGATTCACTTTCAGGCAGTTGGGTCTTGAAGTTTTGAAAGGGAACCATTAAAGCCCAGCAGACATTAATGGATCAGGAGAGGATTTTGTCAAGATTTGGTTGTGCAAGTATTGAAAAGGTGCTGCGTGCTTTAATGGTGGTGATGTGCATCTCACTGCTGCAAGGTCACCACAAGACCCTAAGAAATAACAAGGCTTAATAAGAGAATAATTCAGCAGGATTATGAGAGGAAGATGTTTTGTTGTGGCTATTCACTTTCTGGCCTTTAGGTGTTCAGAAAATTTGAGTGGCTGGAGCCCTATTAATTATATTAGATAGCCAAAATTAGCAAAAAGTATTCAGATAATACTTTTAAAAAATGAAACCTGAAATGGGAGTCGTGCCCAAAGTCATGCTGGAGGATTTCAAAATCCAAACCAGGACCTGAGACTTTTGCCTGAGCTCCCCAAACTGTTTTGAGGCTGAAATGAAAAGTGTGCAGGGAGGGAAGAAAAGCCTCCCTGGATGTTCTGTGCTGCCACAGGGCTCAGCAGGGGAAGCTCAGCAGGGATTTCCACCCAGGGCACAACTCCTGCTCCTTGGAGGTGGAACTCAGCCTTCTGCATGCTCTGATCTCAGGGTGGGTTCATTCCTCCCCCGTGGAGCTGGCCATCCATCTTACTTGATGGAGAAATTGCTATGACAAAATGCTAAAAGCTCTTGCTCCAGGCTATTTTTAATCTACTGTAGGTGAAAGATCAGAACACATTTTTGGAGGATTTATGTGTGGTACCCTCGTGCTGTGCTGGATGGGATAAATGGGAGTTGACAAAATACAGGACACGAGATTTAAACCCTTGACCTGTGACATTGGGAGTCATCACAACTGCATGTTATCACATTGGTGTTGTGGAGGGAAAGGCTTTGCTCTGAGGGAATCTCAGAAATGCTCAGCAGAGGTGCAGGGATGTGGTTCCCACTCAGGCTTTCTGCTTTTTTGGTGATGTTCAGTAGTGAAATCTCCTCTCAGGCCTGGGTGGGTTTCAGTGCAGAATATTTCCCAGCAGTTTTGGTGTTGTCTGTGCACAGTGAGACAAAACCATGTTTGTGCACAGGAACACATCTGTGTTTTGTGGAAAGGGTGAAGCTCCTTAATGACAGCTCAGCTTGTGCAGCCTCAGCAGTTTTGCTGATCCTTTAATAGCCCAGGCTTTCCAACTGCTTCCAACTCTCTGCTCACTGTGGCCATTGCAGAAACAAGAGCCATGATAAAGCCAAGAGACTTCAGAAATTCTATTAAACACTGTTTTCACCTCAAATTCAGTGAAACCCTGCAGTGACTGTTGGTGATGTTCACCTGCAACTTGTGCTTCCAAAATTCCACCTCCCTGTGAGGGGCACATCTCCAATTAGTCTGGGGATTTGTTCTGCATGTGCAAATCTTTTCTTGGGCAAGGAAGTGGCACATGGAGACTTGGCTGAAGAAAGCAAGCTGTTTAATCTTAAATGGTAATTGTCATCCTCTGGCTAATGATAAGCAATATTATGGCCCGTGTATCAGCTGTAATTAAGCAGTAAGACACAACAAGGTGTATGTTACACAGAGATAACAGTGCTCAAGAGCCAGTGACCTGCAAAGCCCATTATCTGCCAGCTGCACGAGCCAGGCTGAGCACGTGTGCTCCCAAAGCCACTGTCCCCTCTGCCCCTGCCTGCAGGCAGCTTCTGGGGGGCAAAAATGAGAAAGGGCTTTGTGTTGGGTGATTTTTTAACAAAGCTTTTTTAAAACAAAGCTTTTTTCCTGAGTAGTTGATTTCTGCATGTTTAATAAATCATGTTTAATAAATGTGACATATTCTAAGGTGTCACTCCCTGGAGTTTTGGGAAATCAGCCCCATTCAGGCCAGGCCCTGCAGGGCTGTGCAGGGAAGGATTCCCAATTCCAGCACCAAAGCAGCAGCGAGGCATCAACTGCTCCAGGAAAGAATTCCTGATGCTTTCCCGGATGGCAGAGGGAGCTGGAACGTGGGGTTAGATGGACTTTGTTTCACAGTAGGATTGGGTTTTGGTTCAAGGTTGGAGGAGTGAAGTTTGTACTGTTCATACTGAGCACAAAACCTTTCCTGCAGAGCTGCCATTGTCCATGTCCTGCACAGGGTGACCAAACTGATGCTGCAGGAGCAGAGTGAAAACCAGGGTGGCACAAACACCAAACCAAAGGGGATGAGAGCACCCAAGGCCTGCTTCCCCCAGCACAGTCCAGGATCTGTTGTTCAATGTAGGGACCCTAGGGGAAAACCAGTGCTGCAGGAGGAAACCCCAGTGTGAGAGAGCTTCCAGGAACTGGGAATGTAGAACAGGATCAGCTTTTCCTTGCTGGGTGCTGTTCTGCTGCTTCCCTGCATTCATTCATTGACCTCAATGAAAGTTTGCAGGGCAAAACCCTTTGATGTTGATCAGATTTTCAGCCTGAGCATCCTGGTCGTGGATCTGCTGCCCCTTGATGCTGGGCTGCTGTGGTTAATTGCACAAAATTAAAATTCAGTGGCTCCAATTGCTGTGTTTTGTTCCTATGTAACAGTCTGTCTCACACTTAGTTATTCATGGCTTTTCTCCCCCCAGACATACGAATTAGAAAGTCACTGGGATCTTGATAAACAAAGTGCTGACAATTTAGTCTGGGCAGAGGGAGAAAAGCAGCAATAAACTGAGGTGAGAAGTGTCTGATCCAATGTCTTTAGCCAGTAATTGCAGGACAGAGTATGTCTGCATGGATTTCCTAAGTTTGAGGTGATGTTACCCATTCGATTGGGTGGATTCTGATTTAGCCAAATAATAATTTGCAAGATCTTTAGAAAGATTGGAGTAGGGTGGACATCTCAGGCTACCTGGGAAGCAGAGATCAGTTCTGAAGGTCAGGATGGCACTGAGCCCATCTGGACCCTGATTTCAGTGGATGTCCTGGTTATTACTGTATTAAAAATACAAATACATAAAGTTAGGCTTAATATAAGAGCAGAGAGACAAGGCAGAGGCCAGAGGCAGCTGTCTGCTCCTCAGAGCCCCTCTCCTGGGTGCGAGTGTTTCTGATTACAGCTGTGCACTGTAAATGCCTGCTCCATGTCTGGGGATAATCCATTCAGAGCAATTACAAGGCATCCGTCACCAGCAGGACCCGAGCCACAGGCTGCTTATCTGGGAAAATTGATGGAAGGGAAGGAGGGAGCGAGGGGAGGAAATCAATGCCTTCCCCAGTGTTATCTGCCAAATTGAATTAAGCAGCACGGGATCCCTGCACGGGAGCTGTGTGTGGTGTGCTCAGAGCTGGGCAGGGATGGTGCCAGCTGCCCTGGGCATCCCAAGGAGGTCAGAACTTCCCATGCAGAACTCCAAGCCCACAGCAGCAGGTCCTTGTGTCTGTTCACACTCCTGATGCACAATCCCATCCTGAGTTCTTTTTTTGGTGGAGCCAAAGTGCCATCCCAGATTTTCCATGCAGAGCGTTGGAGGGAAAGCAGCAGGGCTGACATCAGCAAAGATGCAGCAATTGCAGGCCTAGGAAACCTCTGCTGCTGGAAAATGCTGCGTGTGTTGAATCCCTTGGCACTGCAGTGTAATCCTGAGCTGGGAGCTGCTGCCAGGCACAGGGGCTGCAGTTTGGGGCAGAGGGTTTGTGGGGATTAACATGCCAGGAAATGGAATGTGGAAGGTTTGGTGCTGTGCCTTCCTCTGCTGCTCCACTCACCTTGTGGGATGGAAAGGTAACAGAGGGAAATTGGACTTGTCAGTGTCTGACTGGTCTGGAAATGCAGGAGCTGGATTCAGGAATTGGGAAGGGACACTCTGCCCTGCTGTCCTGCAGCTGGCAGTGCCAGGAGGTGTTTGGGGGTGTTTGGGGGGTGTTTGGGGGTTCTTCCTGCTGGGACCAGGAGCAGCAGGAGTGGGGCTGCAGGGAGGCACAGCAGGGCACGGGCACTGGGGATGCTGCTCAGGGAATCCATCACTGCTGCCTGAAGTGTTTCACTGTGGGCTGTGTTCATGCTCTCTTCATGCTCTCTTCATGCACCTTGCCCACATAAAGGGAGGGGTTTAATGACCTTTTCTGACAACCACACTGTAAAGGAATTTGTTGTTCCAGGGCTGGACCTGAGCACATGCAGCAACCCAAAACATTGTATTATAAGCAGGGTTTATAAAGGGCTCTTTGTAAACTTCCTTCCCAAGACCATGGTCACTCAAGTTTATGGTGTTTACAGAAATGAGATTTTGGAGCAAATCTGACCTTTGAAGCAGTGAAACCTCATTTTCTTTTGACCTGTGCAGGTGTCCTCTTGTTCCTTGGAGTCTTCCTCCGCTGCATAGGGATGGGAGGTGGAAGGGCCACAGGACTGGGATGGCTGGGCCAGGGTGGCTCCGGGGCAGTTTTAGAAGGATAAAATCCTCAAGGTTCCAGGCTGAGCTGACTCAACAGAAACAAATACAAAGGTAAATCCAAAACGATGAGCCAGAAACCCCACAGATGCTGTGCAGAACAATTGGGCTCAACCAGTCCAGCCCAGAGAGCTGTGGAAACTTTTTCCCTCCCAAATAAAAGTGTGTGGGAATTTGCATTGCAGTCAGGTAATACTTAAAGTGCACATAAGCCATCTCATAAAAATTCCAGTGCTGTGTACGTCACACAGCTGGCTTTTATTAGAGCTGTGCTCTTCTCCTGACAGTGCCTGGGAGCTCAGATCTCCATTAACTCTGCCATTCCTGGGCTGCTGCTGCTTCCCAGACTCCTGTCATTTCCCCCACGCTGGATCCCTTCCCTGCAGGATGTGTTTCTTTCATGGCTTTTCAGCAATTGAAGGTGGGAGCACCTAAAAGCTCTGCTTTGGATCCCTTGAGCAGTAATGAGGAATTTCCTCCTTTCTCCCCAAAATCCCTCAGGCCTCCCCCTGCTCTGTGTGTGTTGAGCTTCCCTGAGCTCCATCTGCCAGCCTGGGACCAGGGGCTGCTCACAGGACACTGGGAGGCACTGGGGAGCTCTGTTCATCCCCATTTGTGGGATTTTGTGGCTGCTCCTTTCAGCTGTGCCCCACACAAGGTTTGGATTTGCCACATGCACCCCATGTTTGGGTTTTTAGTGGAATTTTCTGATGGCTGGGTAACACAAGCTCTTGAGTAAATCATGAAAAGTTTTTACTCCAGGCCTCAGGAAATTGGATTTTTATTTCTATTTCTATTTCTTTCAGCTACTTTGAGCTTGAGTCAGTTCAGCTCTCTTGGTTATTGAGCAGGTTCAGGTCTCATTCCTACTGTGACTCATTCCTAGTGTGTCTCATTCCTAGTAAACTGAAGTTATTTTGCCAGCAGAACCAGAATTTTCAAACCCAGTTAGTTACCCCTTACCCAGAAACACAAGACAGCTTGACTGGGCTTTACCAATCTGTGTTGTTGCACTCAGAGGTCCTTGGAGACAGAAAATAGAATTTTTCAGCCTCTGGTACCAAGCCTTACCAAGCCAGATCTAGTTTGCTGTTTAGTTTGGAACAGGGATGCCCTGCCAGGTCTCTCTGGGAAGGAACAGCAGCAGGAATGTTATCTCAACTTTTCATTTCAGGACCCCGAGCCCCAGCCAGGCTGTGCAGGTGGGAGGACAGGGATGTGTTGGGATCTGGGGCACAGGATCCCTCCCCAAGGATGTGCAGCTGCATTTGGGACACAAACCCACCCTTGGAAAGCTGGGTGAGTCTCAAATAAGAAGAGATTTATTTTTTTAAGCTCTTTGCTCATTCTCCAGCTTTTCCACTGGTTTACAAAGGCATTTCAGAAATGTCCCAGAGCTGTGGAAATTCTGCAGCCACTTCTCAGAAAACCATGAGAGAATTATTCTGACATATGTTTCCATCTCCTGCTTTTTGCATTTTCCCCTCTTGTGTTTCTTTTTCTTTGACCTAGAACAAACTTCTCCATGCTTACAATTCTCACTATTCCAAAGAAATTTCACTGGAGTGTTGGATTTTCCCCACGCAGTGGAATGCTGTGATCCCAGTTAAATTCCAGTCTCCTTCCAGCAGTGTCCATGCTAAATGTTTTTATTATTTATTTATTATTTAAATGATTATATATTATTATTTATTAGCAATGTTTTGTGCTAAATGATGCCTCCTTCTCCTGGGCCCTCAGGAAATCAGGGACCAGGTGCTGTGGGGAGCAGCACCTCAGCAAAGCACAGAGAACTCCAAAAACATCCCAGAGCTCTTTATTTTTTTCTGGACAAACAATTTTATTTTCGGTAATGCGTCTATACACTGTACATTCAGTCACTGTGGTATATAAGCATAGCTATTTTCATACATAATCTCATAAAGTCCTTTATTTTACAATATTATCTGCATCAGGGGGAGGGGATGTGGAAAAGGGGGTGGAAAAGGACTATCAAGGTACACAGCGAAATAGATAAATATGCCAAGCTTTTTTCTTATTTTTTTTTTAAATCAGGCATTTATAAACAAGAAAGCATACATTACTTACATAAAAATAGTTCTAGAATAGTAGAGTAAGTCATAATATTGTCATTAGCAGCAGCATAGGAGAGACCAGGATAACAAAAATGTGCTGAAATGCTATTGGCTATTATAAATGTAAAGATTTATTTTTCTTCAATTGAAAAAATGTCATTTCTGTGAGTTCTTTCAATTAAAAAAAAAAAAAAACAAACCAAAAAAACAAAATAACAACCAAGCCAACAAAAAAACTTCTCTCTAAAACACATGGACTGCTGAGAGGGCAGAATGGAACAAAAACCAACCTTTTGGTAATAAAATACTTTACAGTGAAAATAAGGACAAATAAAATGCAAATGATGGAGAAAAGGTTATAACCCACACTGAAAACTTGCAAAAAGATTTTGTTTTGTTTTTTTCCTAACAGACAGCAAAGGTTCTTCTCAGTTAAAAACACAACTCATAAAACAAGACAACTACCAGGTAAGAAAGAGTTTTGAAAAAGTAAACACCATATACACTTATAATACAACAGTGTAAAATGAAAAAAAGTATTTACAAGTTGAATTTACTTTTAATGTTTTTTTTACATTGGCTAGTTCTGTTTGAAAAGCAGAATATTATGTATAGAGTTAGCTGCTCCATAGATATGAATGTTATTGCTGTTGGTTTTTTTTTTTCCCTTCGTTAAGTCTTCGTTCAGTAATAGAAACAAGGAGTAATTAAACTGAATATACAAGTAGTAATATATTTGTAGGTACAGGGAGAGTCAACAGCCTGTATGAAACACCTCTTCTCCCTTGGAACTTCTTAAAGGAAACTAAAGCACAGAGGATGGGGGGATGGAGGGGCAGCCCTGTCCCTGGGGATGCAGCAGGGAGCGGGGGCTGCAGGAAGGAGGGAAGGAGGGAGGGAATTCCATGGACCAGGCTCTCCCAGCTTTACTGAGGTGTTGCAGGCACAGGAGTGACCCCAGAGCTCCGAGCACCTTCACAGGGGGGGCTGCTCTGCAGAGCCCCTGGTGAGAATCGGCCCCTGGGGCTGGGACAGGCCCTGCTGATGGCTCTGGATTCCACAGCAATCCCTCACTCTGCAGGAACAACTCACCCGCTCTGCAGAGTGAGCTCTGATTGTTAAACACGGCCAGAAATGCCCAGGGCTTAAAGGCAGCCCTGCCAGCCCCTCCTGGGACAATGTTTGTTCCTGCTCTTCTTGCACCTTGTTTCTCGTCATGATTTTAAATATTAATTGATAGAAATGGCTTTTCACTCCCAAGGAGCAAATCCTGGGGAGTTTTGGGGTGGGTTCACTGCAGGTATGGCCCTGCATGGAGTGCTGGAGTGGGGCAGAGCAAAGCCCCACTGTAATTCTGCTTTGGAGGCTGTGCTGCCCTGGGACCCTTCACCTGTGCAGCACAGTGAGGCTGCTTGGTGCTGATTGAACATTTTACTGTTCTGCTTCTTTCCTGCAGATTTCCTCCTTCAGAAGTGTGGGAGCCTCATGCCCAGTGAGTGACTACATTTCCCTGGACACAAATGAAAAATCACGTTGTGCTCAGGTGAGTGGCTTTTCCTGGCAGACAACAGCTGGACATGGACATGTTGCTAATTTTTGGGGTTTATAAAGGGAGTGAAACCATCACAGATCAGGGGGAAAAACCCAAACAAGCAAAATTTCCAAAGCCAGGCTTCCATGAGCCACCACAGGAGCAGGGTCTGTTCTCTGTGTGGGTCCCAACACGGCAGTAAAGCAGAGCACAAGAGACTTGAAATGCACAAAAATGATCAGCTACAGCTACAGTTGTTTAGTTTCCCTTGAAGAAATAAGTGGATAATACAGATCTGGAAATCATAAGGCTGAGAACATTTTTCTGCATACTGCATAACAAAAGAACCCCTTTACATAAGACAGTAATAATGCCCATTAATGACTATATGGCAGAGTTTAATCCATGCATATGATTTAATAATCGCAGAAAAAAACATACAAAGAAAATAAAACCCCACATTAAAAAAAAACAAACAAAACAAAACAAAAACAAAACCTGCTCAAGCATAATCAAAATTCCTTTTGCATTGCACTTTAGAAGGAGAGCTGCACCTAGAGCCAGTCTCCAGTATCCCAAACACACAAGGGCCAACCCCTGTATCCACAGACAGGTTCAGGTCATGGACTTGGTGTGACTGTTTCTTGCTCCCAACAGTTTTACATTGTCCCAGAAATTCCACTCCTTTCATATTTCTTCTTTTTTGTACCTAAAACATATATATATATGAACTTCTTTGTTAATGCTCACAGTTACTATAATGGTTACTATAATGGTTTCAAGCAAACAGCTCTTGTTTAAAAAAAAAAAATCTCTCTAATGTACTGTAAGTAAATACCATAATTTTAGGATTGGAAGCCGCTTTCTGTCTACTGGGAAATAATTTTGAAGCTTACATAGTTTGCATTAATGTCCAAAAGCAAATAAAGATTACTGGAAATATGTTTCTTCTTTTAGAATAACTCTGGGTATGATGATGCATAGGGGGTTCTCCTTTTTTCCTTTTTTTTTTTAAATTTTATTATTATTCTTTAAGGTAAAAAAAGTGTCAGCATTGCCTAGAGAAGATGCTGAGAGGAAAAATGAGCTGGAAGGCACATCTGCAGCCCCAGATCACATTTTCAGTTGCTTGAGCGTGTCAGAGGTGAGTGTTTATGGGTGAAAATTAATTTTCTCCTGATCAGTAAAGCACCAGCTTTATTTGTTAAGCACTTTTGGGAGCATCTCTGCTGCTCCCCAGCTTGGGTCATACACAGCCACAAAACCAGGTTCTATCTGAACCAGCAGCACAGGGGGAATTCCTGCTCTGGGGACTCTGGACCTGCTGGATCCTCCTTTGCTTACAGGGACGCTGATGGGAGGTGTCAGTGGTGGCAGATTGGGTTCATGGTTTGCACAGCTGTTAGGGCAGAATCTCAAATGTTTGACATGTACATCTTAGAAACACGGAATAAAATGCAGAGTAAGATTCTGACAAAGTGCAGGTTTAAAAAAAAAAAAAAATATATATATAAAAAACCTCAGCACCACCCCCAAGGCAGTGATGGTTTGCTGCATTGTATCCCGGGGCCGCGGCTTGGATCCCAAAATTAAAGTAATTTCTCTTTTTAAAAACAAAAAAAAGTTTTTTAAAAAAAGATGTAGGCTTATTCACAGCAGCAAAAATGTTGGTTTTCTGTTCTGTAGTATCCGACACTGCAACGTTGGACTCTCCTTGGGCACAGAAATCCTGACTGACAGTTCGGAATGGAAGCAGGGAAATACTGAATTCATGGTAAGATGGTGCAACAAGATGAGTTTTCCAGAAAACTGAAAGCTGAAGATTTCAGAATGACTTCAACACACAGATGTCTCTGCTTTGTTCCTCTACCAACTGATCATCCATTTCCTTCCTTTCTTCTTTCTCTCTTTCTTTTCCCAAGGCTGACGTGCTCCTGGGTGAAGTCTCTGAACACAGGGGGGTCTGTGGGGCTGGGCTGGGGCTCTCAACCCAAGCCCTTCTGCTCCCCTCATCCCCTGCACACTCCTGCAGCTTCCCTTCTTCCTGTGTCCAGGGCAGGAAATGGACATCATTCATTCTAAGGAAAAAAATCAACTTGGAAAAGCACTCTGAACTTCTCCTACGCCCACGTGACGGGATGGGACCGCGATGGCTTCTGAGATGGCTGGAAAACTGCTCCTGACATGGATGGCATCATCACCAAGAGGGGCTTCTGCACAAAGAATCCCAAAGCCTATAAAGTCATTAAAAATTGTGCATCGAAGGTTTTTTATTTTTTGTCTTTTTTTTTTTTTTTGTTTTGCTTTTAAAGGTTCATTATAAAAATCTTGTTAATTTTTTTTTTAATACCAAGTCTGTGTAATGAATTCTTTTAAATAGCTTGTAAGAAAAGTCGGTTTGTTTTTAAATTCCAAAATGTTCCAACAGGCAGGAGAACACAAAGCCACTGCCGTGCTCACCTGGGACTCCGGGTTCAGCTGGACCACACTGCTTTGCTTAGAGTTTGCCAGTAGAAAATTTGCTGTGGACTTAAAAGTATTTTTGTTTACAAACACTTTGTGTTTTCTAGGCACAGTAAGATGTTGTGCTATATGGATTGGGAAAAAAAAGAGGCGGAATTCAGTGCTTCTGTTCTAGAGAGTAACAACATTTGCCTTCCAGCTACTGAGAATCCATATTCCTAAAGTGTGTGCCAGGACACCACTACTCACACGTGCACTCCCAGTCCCACTCTCTCCCTCCCTGTGCTGGGGGATGAGGGGTCAGTTCTCCATGGGGCTCGAGGTGCTCTCACTGCTGGGCTGGCTGCTGGCTTTGGGCCACAGCTGTTCCTGAAGTTCCTTGACCACCTTCTCCAGGTGCTCCCGCGCCTCCCGCTCGTGCAGGAGGTCGGCGCGGAGCTGCTCCCGGTCGGCCTCGGCGTGCTGCAGCTTCACCTGCAGGTCCTCGATCTGTGGGACAGACAGACAGACAGGGCTGTGGGACACGCACCTTGCACCGGGCAGGGGAGCAAACAATGTCTACTCCACACATAGGATTATCAAGACAGAGGTAAGGAAGGAATTCCCTGTTCCCTTTTTCCATACACTGCTGCAGGACAGTGCCTGCTTAGCTTTGAAACCTAAACATCTCCACTGACTCCAGCTGCAGAAAGGAAGGTGAAAACCAGAAGAGTTAAGAAACACTTCAAGAATTCTTTAGTGCAGCAGAACCTGGTCACTTCTTCAAGCATGGCTGTTGTTTCTTTAGGCAGTGACAGCAGCTCAGCAAAGCAAACCCCAGGTGCTGGCACAGGGGATTCACTTTCAGCTCTTTTACAATTGTTAATGGAAGTGACCAGAAAGGGCCTTGGCTGCTGATGGGCCAGGCCTCCCCAGCTATGGATTAAAGCCTGCAGTGTCCCCACTCTGCTCCCAGCAGCACCTGCAGCTGCCCTTGGCCTCCCTGACCTCCCTATTTGGTACTTTCTGACAAAAAAGGCAGAGAAAACCCCCAGGACCGGAAGGTGCAAGTACCAGAAACAGCACCCAGTGAGAAAGGAAATGCCAGCAGTCAGCAAAGATTGCCATTTAACAGGGAAGGGAAACCTCCCATGTTTTGGGCTAAAATGAAGGTAAACCTCCACCATCCATGTTTGGATTTCAGTATCAAGGTAAGAAAAGGGAAGGTATAAACCACAGCTCCTCAATGGGCATTAAGCATCTAATACTTTAGGCCCAGAGGCATTTCCACCCTGGCCTGATGCTGTTTCTATCAGACTGAGCCTGTCTAGAGAACTGCGGTTTCCTCAAAAATAATTTGTGACCAACTTCCTCTTGCACCCCAAGCTGTAGCTACAAGGGTGTGTAAAGCTTTATTTTAAAATTTCTCAAGACTTAAGAACTTGACAGCCCCGAGCCCCCAGGCCAGCCCAGGCCGTGTTCAGCTGCCCTGGTGCTGCTCCCCAGGGCCCTGGGGGAACGCCCAGCGCAGCAGCCCCAGGGAGGCTCTGTTTAGTCTGGACACCCCTTATCAGTGAGACATCCTGTGATGCTGAGAGGAAGCCCCACATCATTTCCTGCTCCTGGCCAGACGTGTCTCAGCGGGAGCAGGCGGCCACTCCCCTTCCCCTTATCAGAGCCCTGGAGATTGTGAGCTTGGCTTCTGCTCTTCCCTCGTCCCTTAAAGCCACCACGCCAGGGACCTGCAGCTCCCACCTCCAGGAGCACCTGTGTCTCACCACAGCCTGCTCCAGCACTCCTGGAACTCCCTCTGCTGTGAGCTTTTCAGGGCTGAGTTAAACTATGTAAAGTATTTGAAGTACATATAAATACACACAAATTAAAGTTTGTTAAACAGAAGCTTTTGAGGACTATGAGGGAGCTAAAGGGGCACCTCTGTGGCAGGTGCATGGGATGAGGTTAAATTCAGGCTCCATTTTTTGCCCTCCTGCCCTCTGTTATGCCTGTCCCAGCTCAGGAGCAGGGTGGGTGCAGCAGGAGGGAGCTGAGGAGCTGCTCCAGGCAGGGGAGGGAGCTGAGGAGCTGCTCCAGGCAGGGGAGGGAGCTGAGGAGCTGCCCCAGCCCTACAGGGGACAGGAGGGAGCTGAGGAGGTGCCCCAGCCCTACAGGGGACAGCAGGAGGGAGCTGAGGAGCTGCCCCAGACAGGGACAGCAGGAGGGAGCTGAGGAGCTGCCCCAGGCAGGGACAGCAGGAGGGGAAGCTGAGGAGCTGCCCCAGCCCTACAGGGGACAGGAGGGAGCTGAGGAGGTGCCCCAGCCCTGCAGGGGACAGCAGGAGGGAGCCCAGGAGCTGCCCCAGGCAGGGGAGGGAGCCCAGGAGCTGCCCCAGCCCTCAGGGCCTCACCTGTGCTGAGTACTTGGCCCGCAGCCGGCCGGCCTCGCAGCCCTTGTCGCACACGCGGATCTGCCGCGCCTGCTCCAGCTCCCGCTTCAGCCGGATCCGCGACTCGTTCGCCTCCTTCATCTTCTTCTCGTTCTCGGCCCGCAGGCGCTCGATCTCCTTCCGCAGGTTGCGCTTGGCCTCCGTCGCTTCCCTCAGCTTCTCCTTCTTGGCCACTCTGAGGAACTCCAGCTCCTGGACACAGAGGCAGGTGAGCAGTGAGTGTGAGGGAAGCCATCCAAGCCACGTTCCCACCTCCTGCTGCCTGTGACCGAGGCAGCCCGGGGCTAAACCCCGCTCTGAACTCTGCACGAGCCCTTCTCCTTTAAATCCTGTGGAGTTCCTGCACTCCAGCTACCCTGAAGCCCAGGATAACAAAAAGCTCAGCGCTACAGCCCCATTTTGCTTTGTCAAGCAGAATAGCTGCGACCATCTGGGCCTGAATAAAGATGAACTGCAGTTGGAGAGAGCTCCAGCACCAGCTCCACGTTCCAAAGCACCCGACTGCAGTGCCTGGGCTGGAGCTGAAGGCTCTGAAGATGCACAACGTGGAAAGTGCAGCTCTGAGTGTCCTTTGTGTATGGAAAAGCTCAACAGGACATCAGAAATCAGCTCCATTTTATCAAGCTCCCCTCAAAAATCCACTCAAGGGAAGGACAGAACACAAACTGTGTCTTTCCTAGCTCTGGGGTGCTGTAAGTGACTGGGGTGAGCCCCAAGACTCCTGACAACCAGCTCATGGACTGTTCTGTCATAAAAGCTGGGAAACTCTAGGCTAAAAGCTGAAGCTGAATGGGAACCATATTTTGCTCTGGGAACTATTACTCCCCCTGTCCAGGCTGGAAGCTGCAGCCTTGGAATCTCAAACCCATGAGGGAACCATTAATTTCATGGATAATGATAAGGAACCTTCAAGGAACAAAGGAAGAAACCCCTAAGTTGTTAAAATACACATTCACAGCAAGCACAGAGATGTGGCTCACATTTCCTAAAGGGTTAAATCAGAAACTAAAGATCTATTTTTTCCCCCAGAAGCAGCATTTCCTCCCTGCCCGAGTCAAACCCTCCAGCCCTGCTTGCTGTGAAGTTGCACTGCAGGGTCATGGGAAATTCACTCTTTTGACAATCTCACTTCCCAGCCAGGCTGGAAGTTAGCTTGGCCATGCCTCTGGAAATACACACAGAGCCCCTGGAAGTACACACAGCCCCTGGAAATACACACACAACCTCTGGAAATACACACACAGCCCCTAGAAGTACACACACACACACATTATGCATAAATGTTTACTTTGAAATACATAAAACACAGATTTTGCTCAGGGCAACTAAAAAAGAGAGCATCACTGCAGGTTTTGTGTCTCAAACCAGGCCCTTATTTACTCCATCCCATGGATACCAGCCCCAGCTTGGGAACAGCTCCACACCAAGTATTCAAAGAGGACACACAAATCTAAGCTGGCTCCCCCTTCTTTTCTCTGCACTCTTTTTACCCCAGCTCAAATAAAAGGCAGTTCCCCCATCACTGAGCTCAGCCCTGACCTGTGCAGCCCTGCCTGACCATGGACACACTGATGGATCCAGGAATTCCAGAAATAAGGAGCTGCTTCCCTGCCTGAAGCTCAGCAGTGGGATGCCTGACAAAGCCCTTACTTCAGCTGTGGCCGTGTCCCAGGAACACCCTCCCTCACAGAGCCTTTAAAACTCCAGCTAAAGCCTCCAGAAATGTTTCCTGTTCAGTGAAATGAAAACAAAATAAACTCTGCTGGACTAGAAGATTTTTTCAGTAATGAAAAGATGTTGATTTTGGTAACCATGGATTTATAACCCAAGGAAAAACAGGTGGCAAGCTTAAAAACATAAGACTGGTTCCTGTGCTTTGGATTCCCGGCTGGATTTACAAACAGAGCCCCAGCAAAGGCTGTTGCTATTTGGGAAAAATGAGGCAATTCCTTTTCCAGAGCTGCCTGCTGGGCTGTACCTGGCAGGGCAGGGCAGGGCAGGGCAGCCTCACCTGGTGCAGGCTGCGCTTGGCCTGCAGGGCCGCGTTCAGCTTCTCCTCCTGCTTCACCCTCATCTTCACCACCTCGTGCAGGAACTTCTCTTTGGCTTCTTTGGTGTCCAGGCCACTGTCCAGGGCCTGCCTGAGGTGCTCCAGCTCAGCCTCCAGCCCGCTGCTGTGGGGGTCAGGGTGTGCAGCCACCTCGTAGGAGCTGTTGACGGGGGCTGGGGGCTGCATCCCAGGGGAGCTCATGTCCTTGGCAGAGCTGGAGGAGGTGAAGGATGGGGAGGAGAGCGAGGATAAGGAGGAGGTGACTGGAAAAAAGGAACATTGAAAATTAATTTTAAAATGTCAATAATTAAGACATAATTATATACAGCTCGTATATATATTATACAGCTCCAAATGTGCTGAGGCCCTTTTGTACAGAGACACTTGATAATCAATTTTAAATAGGAAAGGAAATTAAAAACCTGCTCATTTTATACTTTGATACTTGAAAAATGATGAAAATGCAAACTCGACTTAAGGGACCGAGTTCAATTTGTTTGAACTGTGACTGCACAACTCACATCACAAAGGTACCATGGAGGCACTCCCACAATTCCATTTAAACCCCACAGAAACTGCACAGGAACCCCTGCAAAAACCCAACCCAAACAAAGGCAGCCACAAGTGTCACTTACACTCTTCCCTGGTTTCTACTTCAATCTCTGCTTCCGACTCCTTGTCCTCCTCGGGGGCCGTGCTGGCCGCGGTGCTGGCGGCGCTGGCGGCGGCCTCGGGGCCGGCCGAGTGCTCGGGGCCGTGTCTCCTCTTCCTGGGCTGCCCCTGCCCCTCGCTGCCCCGGGACACCACCGTGGCACAGGGGGGGTTGCTCACCATCTTCTGCTGGGCTGGAGGGGCCAGCGCCACGTTGGGCGCCACGGCGCTCTCAAAGCTCTTGTAGGAGTAAAAGCTGCGTTGGGGGAGGCAGGAGGAGGAGAAAAGGGTCACAGTCCTGGCTTTGGGGGCTTCCCAATCCAGAGTTACACTGCAAACACCCACAGGGAATCCCACTGATTTCCACCAGCTGAGAACCTGCCCGTGGCACTGCTCAGTGTTTTAGTCCCTCGTTAAACCCAGGGATTAAACCCCACATATCCTAAGAGCACCAAGGAGATGAGACCTCCCAGAGCCTAAAAGCCCCAAAGCTGCTTCCTCTGCTCCTCATGGTGCTGCTGTTTCAACCAACTGCACAGCTGGACTTTCATCTATCCATAAATGTTCTGTAAACTCAAACCAGCACTTCCTTAAGGAAAACCATGGAGTGGAAAAGCATCTTCTTGTGCCTCTGATTCTGACACACACCTGAGTGTTCATGTGTAAAACCACAGGTACAACAACCAACAAACCTTTGGTTAAACCTTGGTGTTAAACAGGAGCATTAACATGACATCAAATACAAGGAATTTTGCAAAAAGCAAAGCAAAGACTTTGCAACTTCAATTTAGCACCTACAACTTGATGTGGTATCAGTTAAAATTTCTCCTGGAGCTGTTGTAGATGGGCTTTATCCAATACTGAAATCAGCCAGGTTTCTCACAGGGATACCAAGGACACTTCCACCAATTCTCTCCCTACCTAGTTTAAAAATTAGGATATGCTGATAGGCTTTTTCCCTTTTACTTTCCTTTTTTTAAACCACAGCTTCTAAGAAACTTATTCATAAGGGCAGCACAATATGTTCTCCATAATATTCCCTAAAAACACCTGGTCACTTAAGTCAAACTTTCCAAAGAAATCATCACCCTCAGGCAGAAACCTGGCTTGGAGCTTTTCAGACTGCCCAGCTCCAGTCTGGCACAGGGATGTTGAACTGCCCTGACACTTTGTGCTCTCAGTGTGACACCAAGGTCCCACCTGCTGGGGGTGACTCACTCAGGGCTGCTGCTGGCCTCGGTGTCTGGATAGATCTGACAGGCTGAGGAGCCAGGAACCCCCAGGGCCAGGGCACACAGAGGGGATGGGGAAACCTCTGAGAGCCAGGAACCCCCAGGGCACACAGAGGGGATGGGGAAATCTCTGCTGCCCTTTGGCCTCCCTGGCACGGTGGGGAGGGAGAGGCTGGAGCTGGGCTGGGACAGGAGCTGGTACCAGGGACAGGGGCCTGGCAGTGCCTGCACCTCCCTGACCCTGCCCAGGACCTTCAGTGACTGCACCCCAAGTGTCCACCCCATCTCAGCAGCCTCCACCTGACACTTCCATGGCAGGTGCCACCTTTAACCCTTCGCACACAAACCAGTGACGCTTTTTGTGTTTCCTTTCTGCAAACGAAACCCTGCAGCTGCGAACGCCCTGAGTGAGCACGGGGACAAAGCCAGGGGCAGCTGGCACCCCCTGTGCTGTCCCTGTGTCCTTACCTGTCCCGGATGAGGGCGGGCAGGTGGCTGGAGAGCTCCTTCTCGCTGGCTGACACCGCGGGGGACCAGGGCCGGAAGGCGGAGAGGCGCTGCCGCGGGTGCACGCAGCCGATGCTCTGGGGACAGACACGACATCGGTGACCCCAAAAACCTCTGAGAGCATCGACCCCCCCAGAGGGGCTGCCCAGGGCACCCTCAGTCATCCCCACAGCTGCTCCCCACTGGCCACGACCTCCTTGCTCAGGGGTTCTGCTGGCCAACGAGCTCTGTGCAGTTTGGAGGGATCACAAAGAGCTACAAACCCACACAAAGAGCTACAAACAAATCCTGAGCCTTGCAGGGTTCCTGTACCTCAAAGGCACAAGGGAATTCCTGACTTCCCTGGCACAATCCAGGTCAATGAGCACTGGAGGGTGACAAGGAATCTGGGGGGACTGTGTAGCTCAATGCTGACTAGGGAAAGGATGGAAATGTTACTAATTTAGAAACCCTGGGCATGTTCTTTCCCTCATTTTCTCCTCTGGTCTCAGAAGA
The DNA here is from genome assembly GCF_028018845.1 of Melospiza georgiana. NCBI lineage: Eukaryota > Metazoa > Chordata > Aves > Passeriformes > Passerellidae > Melospiza > Melospiza georgiana. The sequence continues at coordinate 9,132,719 of NC_080451.1, forward strand.
GTGATGCTTTGTGCCAATTTGATCTCTCTTGATGACAAAATATTCAACAATCACCTTATTAGATGAACTGGATAAGGACCGTAACCAACTGGACTGTTTTTCCTTCTCAGAAGAAGCTGGAGATTGGGAAGCAGAGTCATCTATTTTGGGCTTTTTGGAAGCAGGGGGATCTGAAGAGACCTGAAACAAAAGCAGGAAAAATCAAAGTCAGATTCCTCATTTTGCAATCAGCTTAGAAACAAGTTATAAAGCAAAAGCAAATTTTGTTATTTAGAAGGAAGAAACTCTGGGTGTTTTTCTTCTTTTCTCAAATGCAAGGCCAAACAAAGGAGTGCAAACAAGGGGCAGACACAGACTGTGACATAACACACTCCACTCCTCCATGGGAGACACTGGGGTCAGGTGTGCACGGCACAGCAGAGATGGGCAGTGATCAAAGGGAGACACTGCTCCAAGCTGAGGAGAACTATCAGCTTTTTATGATTTTTGCATGCAGAAAGGTAAGTTTAATGTGGTTGCTGAACTGGAAAGATTATTTTAAACGAGAACAGAACAGACTTTGTTATTCTGTTTGCAGTGGTTGTTATGCCGATGACTTCACTACCCCACAGCTGCAGTGGATTCTGGGGGTGCTGCCAAGAGCTGCTTTGCCTTTTCCACAAGTGGCTCAGCCTGGCCCATAAATCATCCTCAAGCATAAGAAAGCCCTTTGGCAAGCAAAATCCCTTTCCTTCAACACTGTGAAGGAATAAAATTCCTATAGTCCCAGCGTGGCTTGCAAAAAAATTGGTAACTACTGGTTTAACTGGTGCACTGGGGATACCAGCTTGAAGGGCTGCCAGTACAAACACCTCTCACAGCAGGGAGGGAGAAGGTTCTGGACCTTGTGCTGCATCACGACCAGAAACAATAAAAGAAACATCCCAGCCCTGTTTCTGTTCCTTTTTGGTTTTTTTTGCAGTTCTCCACCTTTCCCCGTTCCCACTCAGCCTGGCTCCCAGAAGGGTGGCACAGCCACCCTGCAGTCATTAATAATTGCTCATATTTGCATTTATTTGTCTCATCACTGTGATTTTTGTGGGCAAACAAGTGTTGATCCAGGTGTGTCTGGGGTGGCAATAACCTGGGAGCCTGAAATGCTCCAGCCCAGTGACAGGAAGGATCTCATTTGCCAATGTCCTGTGCTCTGAAAATCAGTCCCCTCAAGGCACCTTCAGCTGGGAACTCAGAGAGTGCTCCTCCAGCTGCTGCTGAACCCTGAGCCCTGTGATTTAAATGATTTACCTGAAAAGCACCTGCAGAATTGTCCAAGTGCTCCCCAAGAGCTCTCTGACTGCGCCCCATCAGTGCCAGATCAGGAGGGAGTGACACCCTCAGCCCATGCAGAGCCTGCTGATCCCACGGGAGCAGGGCAGAGCCCTGTGTGCCCTGCCAGCCCATCTGGCATTGCCCTGTGTGCCCTGCCAGCCCAGAGTGCCCAGCAGGGCTCAGCACAGCATTCCCTGGCACGGGGAGCCTGGGGCAGCTTTCCATGCACAGCAGATGAGGGAGGATGACATGGGAGGGCTGTGGGGGTGTGTGTGCAACCCCCAGGACAAAATTAGCCCCTGCCAGTGCCAAATTGCAGCTCCATGGGATTTGCAGCAGATTCTCTGGGCACAGCTTCAGGCTTCCCCAGGGCTGCCCAGCCAGGGCACGGGCCCTCCCCTCACACCCAGCTAGGAAAGGGCATTCCTGGCCCTTCTCTAGAAAACACAGCACAAAGCACTGGGAGAGATTTGGTTTTGCTGGGGAGATGCTGCTGTGCAGAGTCAGTGACTGCATGGGAAAGGCATTTGGCAGGGCCTGCTGATCCCAGCCCATCCACCGGGGACGCGGAGCCGTGTGGGGAGGGGACCCGGCCTGCAGGCTGGGGAGGAAGGGGGGCTTGGAATGGAAAAGGCAACAGGTGGCAAGACTCAGCGTGGAACCCGTCCCTCCCTCCCCCCGTCCGTCCGTCTGTCCGTCCGTCCTGAACATTCTGTCCAGGCAGGAGCAGGAGCAGGACAGGCCCCGGGCTGGGCCCAGAGCAGCCCCCCAGCACCCCCAGCTCTGGGAATGGGGAGCAGGGACAGCCCCAGACAGGCTGGGGAGATGGTACAGCAGAATGATCTCGTTTGCGTTTTTTAAGGAATTCTCTCAAAATCTCTCTACTGTCCCCCTTTCACCTTCAGGGCTGACCCCAGGACAGGAGGGGCTGAGCACCCCTGGGAAATGCTGCCCCAATTCCATGTCCAGGAGCTGATCTGGAAACATGGGGTGCACTGGAAACAAGCAGCAAAGGAGGGGTGCACACAGGGAAAGCAGGGCTGTGCTCCCCCAGAGGAGGTGCTGGGGTTTCCTGCCCTGGAATCATCTCCCACCCCAGCACTCCGGGGAGCCCAGAGCTGGAGCAGCACCCCGGGCACTCAGGGTGCTGTGAGCAGGGTTTGGAGCTGCTGTGCTCACTGCTCCAACCCCTGTCCCACCTGCATTCCACGGATCATTCCATGTTTGAGGCAGAATTGCCTCTTGGCAGATGCTTTAAAAAACCCACCTCGGATTTAGGTTTCACTTTAACAAGGTAAAAATGCACCAATTCCAGCAGTTTCTACTACAGGGAGAGACTCAGATGTGGAACAAGGCAGACACTGAGCACCAAATCTGCTCTCCCTGTGACTCAGCCATTACATCCCACTGCAGGACACATTCCAGGCACCAAATACCCCACTCTGACACTTCCAGCCCAGCCACAGCAGCCAACAAACCTTGGGAATGGGGATGGTTTGATTTCATTTCTTCCTCTGTGCCAAATAATGAAACACACACCAAGCAAAAGAAATACTGAAAATCTGATCTAGCTTTCTTGCCATCTTCATAAACGATTTATGGAACACTCAAACAAAAACTCCAAAAGACTGAAATAAATATTTCCTTATTTCCTATTCATTTTTATTTCCATTGGAGGCAATTTAATAATCTGCTGTCAAATGGGCTTTGTGCTGGACACAGCCACTTGTTAATAAACATTTTCTCCAATCCAAAGATGGAACAAACTTCAGGATACAAAGTGGGCCCAGAAATGCTTACATGAAACATTTACTTAAGCTTTGGGACTGTTGGTTTCTGAAGAAAATTTTAGGGGAAAAATAGATACAGAAAGATTTATACAGTCACTAAAAAAAGCTTTCAGAGGTGCATTCCAAAGGGAAATTTGGGCCTGTGAACTTTGCCAGCCATTTTAAGGCAAACCGAAATGAGGCGGCTCAGCTTGGCCTGCAGCCAGCCAGGGCCACATTTGACATGTCAGATCAAATTTTCTACTTCAATTAAATATTACAGTAACAAACCATGAGACCAGTGGAAAGAATTTTTGACCCTCTCCTTCTCAGGAAGACAAACCTTCCCTGGAGCTCAGCACCAGGAGCAGAACCAGCAGCTGCAGGTCAGGCACCTCAACAACACCTTTTGCTACAAATGCAATGGAAAATGAGCCCAGAAATAATCTTGTATTTGAAGATGTGGGAGTGCTCACAGGTATGATTCTGGGTGTCCTAGTGTCTACCAAAATACATTTCCTGAATAATTCACTTTTATTTCCCCTGCTGTATCCCAGTGTCACACATCTGGACTGAGCAAAGGCTTTTGGTCCCTCCTCATCCTTTGCTACTCTGCCCCAAACCCACAACACGTGGTACTGAGAACTGGGCTGCTTTTGCCTTGTTAAGGATGAAAACATCAACAAATGGAAAACACTTAGGAGGCCTCCATACCTCTGAAGTTTTAGCTGGGAAATGTACCTGCAAAAATCAGCCCATGCTCCAAATCCTCCCCTACCCTGTGCTGATAAAACCTCCCCAAATTGGGTCTGAGCTGGGCAATAAATCCCAAATCCTGGTTAAAGACAGAGCTGTGGTAAAGCAGGGCAGTGGCACAGGTTTGTCTGAGCTGGTCGCCCTCCCCAGCCAGGCGTGGCTGCACTTTGTGCTGCTTCCACTGGGGAATCCATCCCTTGGCTCATCCCCTCCTTCAGAACAGGGCTGGGAAATGTGGGCCCTGAATTTCATTTATTCCTTTAAAAATAAAAGATTTCATGTCCCCAAAGCTACTGAGCTATCCCAACCCAGAGAAATCTGCAAAATTAATTGGCAAAATACTGCAAGGCTGCAGAATTCCATTTCGTATCCTTAAGGCAGGTGGAGATCAGAAACAATTGCACTGCAAAACCCAGCTGGAAAGGCAGGGACAAGCAGAGAAAATACAAAAAAGGGCTGTGAATGTGCAGTGTCCTCTCCCTGCGCCGTTGTCACCCGGGCTCAGACAGCCACAGCCCAGCCCGGGTGGGGCTTCCTGTCCCTGCCTGGGCACGGAGGCTCGGCCGCGTTCCCAGCAGGGCAGAACCCCCGGGCTGGGCTGCGAACCCCGAGAGAGCCCGGCAGGCCCTGCTGGGGGAACGGGCCCGAGAGCCCGGGGTGAAACACAGCACAGCAGCCCTGAGCCCACAGGGGGAACGGGCCCGACAGCCCCGGGTGAAACAGCACAGCAGCCCTGAGCCAACACGGGGGAAACAGGCCCGACAGCCCGGGGTGAAACAGCACAGCAGCCCTGAGCCAACAGGGGAGGAACGGGCCCGAGAGCCCGGGGTGAAACACAGCCCAGCAGCCCCGGGTGAAACACCGCACAGCAGCCCTGAGCCAACAGGGGGAATGGGCCCGACAGCCAGGGGTGAAACACAGCCCAGCAGCCCTGGGCACACGGGGAGAACAGGCCCGACAGCCCCGGGTGAAACACAGCCCAGCAGCCCTGGGCCCACAGGGGGGAACGGGCCCGACAGCCCCGGGTGAAACACAGCCCAGCAGCCCTGGGCCAACGGGGGGAAGAGGCCCGAGAGCTTGGGGTGAAACACAGCACAGCAAGCCTGAGCCCACAGGGGGGGAACAGGCCCGACAGCCCCGGGTGAAACACAGCCCAGCAGCCCTAAGCCAACGAGGGGGGAACAGGCCTGAGAGCTTGGGGTGAAACACAGCCCAGCAGCCCTGGGCCAACAGGGAGCCCCCAGCAGCACAGATCTGTGGATTTTGTGGTGCTCTGAACTGCAGAAAACATCTGAGCAAGCAGCGTCTGAGCCTGTTCCTGCTCCACAAAGGGCACGGTGAGAAATGCAAGTGGAAGCGAGAAAGAGAATTTCCAGGGTCTGTTCTGGGTGGCTTTCCTGGGTCACTTGGTGAGCACAGAGCAGTCACAGCCAGCTGAGCAGCAGACACAGGATGGGAACACCACTGACCCATTTTGAAAGGCTGCCATGGCATTTATCTCCTGCTTTTCCTTGGAACAGAAGGATGCAGAGTTTTATTTTAAGCCCAGGGAAGTGCTGGCTCTGAGTGGCCACTCCTCCTCCCAGGACATTTTTCAGGCTCCTGCTGGCACAGGGATTAAGAAGTTCCCCAGTTGTGTAAATGGCATTTCAGAAGGAATGTTCCTTGACCAGTGACAAGGATTCAAATCTGCTTCTGGAGGTTACTGAGACCACAATTCCCACACCTGGGAGCTGAACTTGGAATTTTCCACGTGCTGCTCTCACAAATCACAGCCCTGAGTCTCCCTAAGAGCCACATGAGAAGGGAGAGGGCTCTGACAGATTCTTTCAAATTTCTAGTTAAACTCAAATTTTAAAATGCCCACTGGAGGTTCTGCCATGTGGGAAAAGGGCCCTTTATCCACATCCTTTAAGCCTCCAGGAGCACGTTGCCCATGGCCAGAACACTTCTTGCTAAAGCCTCTTTGTGACGTGCTCCAGAAGTGATTAATAAGGTATTAGAGCCCTTTGTAAGGACTGCACTTTCACGTGGATTAGAGGAATAAATATATTCAGGTACAGATTGAAAGCTGGGGAGGGTTGTCTCCATAATAAAAAAAGCTAAAAATAAAGCTGTGCCACGGAGCTCTAAGAAGATTTACTGCTTGTCTACTGGAGATATTTAAAAGAGAAAAAACCTACCACACTGCAGTGTCAGTTCCAGGGAGCGTATGGAGCATTTGTTTTATTTTTCTTTCTTTTTTTTTTTTTACAATTTTGGTTTCATTGGGCAGGAATCCAGACTTTTTTCCATCTTCCCTTTTTTTGCTGCTCTGGTGGAAGCACAAGGACTCCTTTTCCCCTGTCATTTTGGGATGTGTGATTATGGCAAGTGTTTGCTTTCTATTCCTGCCTTGCCAGCACACCCAGGGTGTCCCCCAGGGGTGACCTGGGGGGAATCTGCACCAGCCAAAGCTGCCAGGCACAGGGGGGAAGGAGCTGTGCAAAAATCCCCCCTGCTCTCCCTGTCCCAGGGTTCTGTGTCCTCCCTGGCTCTGCACAGGGCTGATTTTCCATGCAAACACCTCCCCAGCTGGGCTGGAAGAACGGGATAGGAGAGGAGATGGTTTGGTCATGTTGGCAGCATCACCTAAAAAAACCTGGGAACTGAGTTTTTCTCACACCTGTGCAAAAATCTTTAATTTCTATGGAAACATCTCCAGAATTTACCACAGCACAAGTGAAAAGGGACTGGGCTGTTTTATTTCAGACAGTTTAAAGCAAAGTCCTGCAAGTACCCTTTGATGAATTCATTGTGTAAAGGCAAATTTAAATTATTTTCTAGAACACTCTACATAGCCCCTGGCATAAGTCATCATCCATTTTCAAAGCTTCTTGGCTAGCACAAAAGAAAGAAAAAAACCCTTTTCTCTCCTGTCTCAACATTTCTTCCCTTTTATTCCTTTAGCACAAAAATTAGGCCAGATGACATCTGCTGATTGAACACAAGGCATTGCTAGCAGGCTGTGCTCCAGCAAACCCTGCAAGCACCTCCCAGGCACACCCAGAGCCACAAACTTCAGCCTCAGATGAGGCAGAAAAGGCAAATCCCTCCTAATCCTCACCCCCTGCTGAAGCTGCTGGGATTCTTTGGGCCACTGCAATTTAGGAACTTTTCCCCAAGTTCCATGAGGCTTGGACATGATGAAGATTCTACCTGGAAACCTGCACTGATAAAAAATGCTCAGCCAGCTCACCTGGCTGTTTAACCCCTGATCTCTACAATGACGCTTTTAATTTATTGTTCTCCTGCTACATCCATCTTTGATATAAATATGGATCTATAAATCAACTCTTCAAATCTTCTACTAATAATGACTTCTTAATAGCCATTCTCTCGGTGCTAAAATTCTATAGTAGTTGCTCACAAAATCAGTATTTCCCATTCAGAGTGATTCTGATTCCTGCAGAAATCCCAGAGAACACAGAGCACAACCCCATCGTGGGGTGAGACCCTCAGCCCAATGGGAACGCTGAAATCAGCCAGAATAAAAAGGAAATAAGCCAGAATAAAAAGGAAAAGCCATGTGAGAATGTGGCTATCTCAGTGTTAATAAATCCCTCCAATGAAGCACCCCTGATTTGTTGATTTTTCTGGTTAAAATCCCTCTGCAAAGAGCTGATCATTTGTTACACGATGTCCTTGCCTTTTCCCTCTTGGCTGATGCACCTGGAAGCTTTTCCACTGGCTAAGAGGCTGTTTTGCCTTTCCAGTGGAAACTAAAAGTTACAGCTTGAAAAGAATTCCCTGCCCTGTGGCTGGAATCAGAACAAAACAGCTGAAATCCCCTTGCCCAGGGCAGGGCAGGGGGCTGAGCTCAGGGCAGGGCCCCTTTTCCTCTGGTGCTTTCTGGCAGCAGCTCCAGGGGTGCCCTGACAGGAGCAGGGCAAGCAGAGTGACCAATGTGGCCAGGGACCTGTGGTGCACACACAGGGAGGGCTGGCCCACAGAACACTTCTGGAGCTGGGAAAGAACCAAGTGATGCCATCAGGGTCAGCGAGGAAAAGCAGAATTCCCTCTGTGCCCAGTTTGTGGGCTCACAGTGCTGGCAATTAAAAAGCCCTTTGTGAACAGAATTTTCTCCCCACATTTTCTCTGCCATGCAGGCAGGCTCTGCTGCTGTTACTGACTCAGGTTCCAGCTCCATCTGCTCCTGGGGTGTGGGGACAAGTCCACTCTGCCAGCCAGAACCTCAGTTTGGTCTCCAGTGTTACATAAAAGGAGCAGCATTCCCCTTGTGACTTCCACTAACTCCAGCACAGTTTAGGAAGCCAAGAGAGGAGAGAGGGAGCTCTAAAACTGATAAAACTGATGGGGGTTTGATGCTTCTCTTCTCTATGGTACTTCTTGATGCTTCTCAAACTTCTCTGTGGTACCTGGGGATGGAGCTGCCAAGCTGATTTGGGTGTCCCCAAGTCCCCTGGGGCACAGAATCTGCCCTGCAGAGCCACCAGCACCCAACCTTTTTAATTCTGGGAGGAAAAGCAAACAGCACAAAGAAAACCAAGTCAGTGCCCAGCCCTGAACAATTCTCCCAGTCCAGCTGGAGAATTCACTGTCAGCCCTCACCCTAACGTGGCGTTGGTGCCAGGCTGGCTCTCCTGGGCTGGCACACGTGTGTGAGTGTGTGACACTGCTGCTGAGGGCAGGGCCAGCACCCTGCCAGCCTAAGCTGGGACAGGAGCCTGACAACATCCCCAGGAATGACCTCAGAGGCTGAGGAGCCACTGGAGCACAGCAAGCACAGCGCCCCTGCCTGCCCTGGGCACACTCACCTGCAGTATTTACATTATTTCCTGCATCCCACTGCAGGAAAATCCATTTTAGCATTTTAGCAGCACATCTGGGTCATTTTTTGGTCATACAGAATAAAAACTGTGCAAAACAATTGGGATCCTCAGGCTGCACAAAGGCAGCACTGCCCTACATTTATTTTTCACTGAATTTCATTTATTTGAGATGACCACAGGGAAAGCTCAGAGCATTCTGTGTGCAGTGACAGACACAGAGCCAGCACAGTGAGGTGGAGGGAAACACCTGCAATTACCTCCAACACCTTCACAAGTCACTGTAACATCACCACAGAATCTGAATTTTCTGCTCCACCCAGCGCCCAATGCAGTTTTTAAACCCAAGCCTGCTTTACATAAATATCAGTGAAAGTCAATACATAGGCCATGGATTAATAGTCACAAATCCTATTAAGGTTACAAGGCAGAGCCATGGAAAACCCCCAGTCCCAGTGGGAAAAGAAACAGAGCAAGCCCTCAGATCCCAAAACCTCACACCTTGAGTCCTTCTATCAGAAGATGACTCAAGAAGAGGGGCAACCATACAGTTATAGATATTTTAGGTAATTAAGATAACTATTTTTAAGTTATAGGTATTTCAGCCAATGCCTTTAAGTTCCTGAGCAAATTTAATATCCTCCAAAGGAACTCAGTTTTCAGTCAAGCCCTGCAAGAACACACTGAGCAACTTCTCCACACTCACAAGAGAGGGAAAACCTAAATTCTCTGCTTCCAGAATGTTTTGAGAGCTGCAGACAGGCAGATGCTTCCCTGAGCAGCAGACAAGCTCGGTGCTCTGCAGTTCCAGGAAAGGCACAAGCAGCTCATCCACTTTAAGGCACATTTATTACTCCTGAACCTCCCAGAGCTCCCAGGATAAAGGCAGACAACCAATTACAGTCTTAGACTTCCAAAGCTCATTTTGCTGCCTTTAGAAATAAGCATCACATGCTCCTTCCACCAGACATGGAGTTAAGGAGGGTTAGGGGTGGTTTAGGAGGGGAGGAAGGAGGAGGAGGATGAATGAAGGAGAGGAGAGAACCCTTGAGTTTGCTCTTTGAGTTTGCTCTTTTTGCCACAGCAGCTCTGCTGTGTCAGGAAGGGTTTGCTTTGGAGGAACCTTCCATGTTCCAGTGAGTGATTTGTCTAATCAGAATTCATTTCAGCCACAACACTGGGGTGATGCACTCAGAAAAGGATTTTTATCCTTTGGTCACCTTGAGAAAAGAGAAACACTTCCAACAGTCACCAAAAATTTAAAATAACTGAGCAAAACCACCTGGTAGGACTGCTGGGGTGTCCTGTGCAGGACCAGCAGTTGGACTTGGATGATTTTTTTGGGTCCCTTCCAGCTCAGGATATTCTGTAAAAATATTATCTCTACACTGGGATGTTCAACGTGAACCCCATCACTGCAGAAGAAGCCTTTAGCACATTGTCTTGTCCAATAAACAGAATTTTGACAAAAATCCCACCCGTTTCTCTCCTTTTCCCCAACATAAACTCACCTTTTGACTACAGGTAAGAGGAAATGCCCCATGTGTGTGAACATGGAGAGAGAAAGACACAACATTTCAAAAAACCTACTTTGTGTAACATCAGATGAGGCAGCAAAAGATAATTTGAAGGGAGAAATGGAAGGGGAATAGGATGGGCAGGAGGGGAAATCTGGGACACTCCAAGAAGGCTCTGAGTTCTTGTATAACAGGAGAGATTTGGAGCCTTTAGGGGAGAAGTGGCTGAGCAGTGCTGAGAGCAGCGTGACTGCTCAGCCACATGGGCTGTGTCTGCTACAACTCTATTAATAGGAGAGCAGAGAGGGAGCTTTCACTGTGCACAGCCCCCAACAAAACCCCTCCTTTCCCTCCCCACTGCATCCCCCTGATGGCCACAGTGACAATGTGGGGCTCAGAATGCCCAGAGCCCCCAAAGGGCTCCAGTGCCCCCAAACCAAACCCATCCACTGAGGGCCCCCAGGGCACTGCCTGGCCCCAGCTCATCCTCACCAAGCACTCAAAGCTCTGTTTGCCTCTGGTCAGAATTAACAGGCTTTAAACACAGATTTTTAGGGCTGAAGTGCAGAATTTAGGCCTGGCTTGGTGGGTGTACAAGTGCTGTTTGTGGTGCCCCAGCAATAAACACGGCCCCTCCCCACTTGGCTCTCACTTCTCACTTTGCTGCTACAATGCAAGTTCTATTCCACATCCCCCTTCTGTGTGTGCCACGGGCCTGACCCCCATAAAGATGGTCAAATAAATATCTGGTGACCTCACAAGTATGAAAATAAGCTTATTTGAAAGAAAAAGTATATCTTCAGGGGGTTTGGCAGTAACTTTCAATTATTTTTAATTGCCTGGAAAATTAAAGTAAGAAAATAGTGTGGTATAAATGTTAGGGCACATTATTAAGCAGTTTTCATAATATCTTAGCCATAAGCTTAAGAGACAAAAAGGGTTTTTTTAAGCCTAGGTCATCTGTTCAATATGAATGGCCTGTCTGTTCCCAGACTTCCTCAAGGGGTAACTGAACTGAAATATTCCATGATAGAAACCAGATTCAGTGTGACCTGGTAGGCAGAGAGAACTCCCCAGAACCTTCAAGCTTTGGGTTTAATTACAAACCACCACAGAGCCTGGACTGCAGCCCAAGAGCAGGAACACAAAGAAAGGGGTGAGGGAAAGTTTGGAGCTCAACATCCTTCCCCACTTTCCTCTGCTTAAACCATGGGGTGAACTTTGATTATTGTCAACACAACCAACTTCCAAACTGCACAGTAAGCAAGATTTCCAAAATATCAATCCAAGGCCTTTCTTTCTGTGTTTCTGCTCATGGAATTCTGCTCTCACAACACTGACACTGCACCAAACCCAGTATGGGGACCAACACACAGCTGAACTCCAGGCCTCATATTTGATTTTCTGCTTGTGTCTGATACTTGGAAGCCTCAAATCAATTTGGGTTGAACTTTTCTAAGGCAGCCTCTGATGCAGTGATGACACACACAAGGCTTTAAGAAATACTGGAGGTTAAAACCATGGTGAGCAGCCAGACCTTACACAGCAGAGGTTTGTGCTGTCCATCCCCTGGGCAGAGCACAGCTGTGATGTGTTTTGCCCACAGGGTGATATAAACTGGCAGTAGAGCCTGACCTGAAAGTCTCAGGTCAAGGCAAAGCCTAACTCAGCCCCTGAGTGCACGAGAGCATTGCTGTCACATCAGGGGAGCTGCACAGTGTCACTGCTCTGGGACACTGAGGGTTCACAGCTCTGCACTTCAGGGCTGTTTTCATCCATCCAGCACACAATGATAAATAAATAACAAATCAGGGAAGGAGGTGGTGTGTAGCCATCTAGAACAGGGACAGGAAATCTCTGTCTGATGCCAGGAGCTGAAGGGAGGGTGGATCATGCACAGAAGGGACTCAGTAACCATAGGCTGAGTTTGCAGGAAATTGTGGTAAAATGGGCGAAGGGCTCAGATCTGTGGGGTGACAACAGAAATGTCAGAGATCTGCAGTCAGGCACAAAGTGCCTTCCCCTGGGAGGAAGAACAGAACTCTGAGCCATTTCCAGAGTTCACATTTGGCACAAGGTCCTGCAGGACATTGGGTACTCCTGGGCCACTCCATCTGTGTGTGCACCACACATTCCACAGAGACAGGGATGAACACCAGGGAGATGTCTGTGTGGAAAAATGCCCTGACATCCTCCCAAAAGGACCAGCAAAACCTCCATGCCAGTGTCACTCATCATGCCAGCACAATCAGTCACATCCCAGTGAAGAATCCAACAACAATGCAGTGCTGGGAGATGGGTAATCCCAAGGTTTGCTTTGATCTCTGGAGTTCTCCATAAGGATAATTTAACCATTCTTACACTGCCACAGCTTTCCTTGCTTTAAAGAAGCAAAAAACTCCAAGAATAAAGTGCTGTAAGGATTTCACACAGCTGCAAATCACCATTCACTGAGGGGTCTCCTTCACAGAAACACCAAAGGAAAAAGGTGCACAAGTCAAGCATGAAAGAAAAATCTGAAATTAGACTGATCCCCTGGTTCCCTAGTGCAATCCAACAGAAAAGGAGAGCCTGGACAGACAAATTAAAGGATGTTACTGTTAGATCAGGAGTGAGATGTTCCAACCAAACATTTGTATTTAATTCACTGCCTGCTTTCCCATGACACTGTGCCAACAGCCCCTAAACATTTACCTGCCTCACACTACAGATCTCTCTGTCCCATTTTTCTGAGATTGAGTATTAAAAAACCCCAAGCAGGTTAACTTGAAGGTTTAACAGAATATACCTGTGCCAGGTGAAGCCTGGGGGCTGCAGGGAAGGATCTCACTGCTCCCTTTCCCAGTGGGACAAAGTGTGACCTGAAAATCCCTTTTCTCTCCATGCATGGAGGAGGTGAGGAACCCCACAGACCAAGGAGAAGGGGACAAGATGGGTTTGATGGAGGGATGACTCCAGCCAGGGTGGATTTTTGTCTCCCCAAGGAAAAACCCAACAACCTGCTGGTACAAACCCAGTGTCTGTAGCCTGAAGCACAGGGAAGCTGACATTTCACCTAAACACAAGTGAGACTGAGAAAATCAAAGCTCACCTCAAGGAGAGTTTTGCCAGCCACTAAAGGAAACAAAAACTATCACCTTTAGGTAGATATAAACCTAATTTAAGTGGTGCAAGAACCAAAAGCTTCAAAGGCCTCAAACACATTAAGGCAAAAATCCTTTGCAACCATCAAAGCTGTTCATACACAGCTTGAGAATTATTGTCCAAGAAATTCAGGCAGGTTCCTCCAAGCAGGAGAAGAAAACTTCTGCTTAGGAGGGAAAAGAACTGAAACATTGAATTGAATTCTCTCTGACAAAAATCACAATCCTGCTCTCAACAAGGCCAAGTTCAGGCAACTTCCCTAAGAAACAGGCTGAGCTCTACAGCAACAACTGCACGTGGAACAGGGATGGGGCTGAAGCAGCAAAGCTCAGGGGAAGGGAGAGAACAAGCCCTGAAACACCAAACAGAATCCCAACCCCTCATTAGGGAGGACAGATGAATTTGTGGCAGGGGAGGTGATCATTGCCACTGCTGCTGTGGGGCTGGGAGGAAGGAGCTGCAGATAATGCAGGGCTCAGCTGCTCGGGGCAGCAGCTGCCCCCAGATGCCCATTGCAGGGAAGGAGCCAGGAGGTCACGGCAGTCACGATTATTTGGAATGAACAGGGGGAACAATAGCTTGGGGCCCTGTGTCTTCTTGCCTTTCTCGTGCCTTTTGTGAGCTGCTGCCTTCCCAGAATAGCTGGCTGCACTCAGGGCAGCTCAGGGGCTGCCTCTGGACAGGCCTTTTCTCCCCTGCAGCTCCTCCATTTAAAAGGAAAAGTGACACCTCCATCCCCCCCATTTGTGTGCCTGGCTCCCCAGCACTGACCAGGGAGCCAGGGGGAGCTTTCAGCTTTAGCAAGGGGTGGAAAAAAGCTCAAAACAGACTCAATCCCATGAAATTTGTTTTGTCTGACCCCTCTGCTCAGCTGAATTTCTCTCCCAGGACAAAGCTAATGCTTATACTGCAGGACACTGGGGCAAACCTGTCAGAATCTCAGATTTTCCTGGGATTTGATTGATTGATTCCCAGATTTTCCTGAGCCAGGAATGCTGCTCCAGAGGGGAGTGCAGACACTGTTGTTTGACACAGAGCTTGTAGCACCCAGAGGGCTAAAACAGGGTCTGTTAACAGGTCACAGAGAGAAAAAAAATGGCCAAAGAATTGGTTTGCCAAGATTGTGGCCATCATAGTAGATAAAACATGATTCCTGTCCTGACCTTGGGCAAGGCATTGAACCCTGATCCACAGGGCTGCTGTGCCCCAGCAATGCTGCAAACCTGATCCCATTGCAGAAGAGCTTTAAAATGGCAATTCTTCCACAATGGTGGAGTCCAACTGGTCAGGTTTAGTTTAGAGAGTGTAAACAAGGACTTCTCTGCTTCCTTGGAATTTCAGATAAAGGCATGGACAGAAGAGACTGACTTTTCTCAGGCTCCCATATCCTGACTGCTACTTTGTGTGAGTTTGGAGAGAAACAGGTCTTGATTTTCACTCTAGGATGGAACTGTTGTGGTCCTGCTGGCTCAAAACATCAGGTGAAACATAAAGCATTTCATTTTAGATTAGCAGTGTTAGACATTCCTTGTCTGCACCAGTAAGGATGGACACAGAACCTGCTGAAAGCTGCACTGTGAGAAATAATAGGGTAAATCTGAGATCAGAGAAAACACATTTCTTGTTTTAAGTGGTGTTTTTCCCCCCTTTTTTTCTCCACACAACTTTAATATTGATCCACAGGCTAAGGATTGTGGTAGGGTGCCACCGGAATTGTTTAATGGGATACTTCTTGTGTTATAATCTTGGTAAAGAGACCCACATGTGGATTTGAATAACATCTTGAAAGGAGATTGAGAGGAATAAGGTGGCAGACAGATTGAAAGAAGATTAAAACTCATTTGATCCCCGACTCCCCAGCAAAGCACAGTGAGTGAGGTTTGTTTCCTCCCTGTCCATCCTACTCACACCTGATCCCAGCACTGCTAAGAGGCAGAAGGCACAAGAATAAAAACCCAACCAATTGCAGGTTTTCTTTCTGGGCCAGGTTTGATGTGTTGCACAGGAGAGGAAGGCACAGGGGAGTTTGGACATCCCCAGGAGCAGGCTGGAAGCAGTGCCAGTGATTCACCACCCCACAGACTCTTGGTGACACCTAAAACTTCCATTGTTTTCCAAATGATGTTTGGCTTGGTTTTCTGAACTGCTGCTGCTCTCAGGTTCAACAGGAGACATGTTTCTCTAAGCTGATTTCTCTGTGGCTGAGGATTTAATCAGATCAAAGTAGTGATTAAAACATGGACTATAACCACAAGCCTTAAAGGGAGAGCTCCAACACTGAGCTCCAAGTGAGTTCTCCCCCTTTAAAATCCAAGAAGCAGCAATATCTATCTCTGGCAAATGTATGCTTTTTAAAAATCCTGGATTTCTGCTCCTTCTGGGTCACCTTTCCTCTCGATAGGGTGTGAAGCTCCTGGCAAGAAGCAAGAAATGAAGAAATGCAAATGAATTAAGGGCTGCAGTTAATGTGAATGCATTAACACCACCAAGGCACCCTGGAAGGTGGATTTGCTGACACTCCCTTCACTCCAACACATCCACTGTAAACTTCCAGCACAGCTCCCTCAGACCCTGTCAGTGCTCCTGACATTCTTTCCTACACTTTTCCACTTGCTGCTTTGTGGCTCTGTGGTTCCTTTCATCCATCCAAAGACAGCACGATAGCATGTTGGGAGTGGTGAGAAATAGGATTATAAAAAATGTAAATGGAGCAGCATTTCCACAGCTCTACGCAGAGTAAACCAGAGCAACCCAAACATTAAGGCCAAAAACGCCTTTTTAGTGACAATTAGTTCAGAAATGAGGCCTAATTTTACATCATGACCTGCATGAAGAGCCAAGGAGCTGTGCCACCAGATCCAGGAGCCCCATCCCAGCTCCTCCTGCACAACAAAAACAGGCCAAGTGACTCACTCAGCAGCTGAGCATGAGGGCTGCTGCTTCTGGCTCCTGCTCCTGTTCCCCACCAGGCTGGATGGGAATTGTTCCCAAAGGTGCAGCACAAGGAGCTGAACTCTGTGGCAGCTCTGCTCCAGGGATATCCTGAATTGCTGGAGAAGTGCACGTTCCATTGGGAGTCAATATTTATTTGTTACACCAACTTGGCAGCTCAGCCCTCTCCTCACTTCCATCACTGTGACACCTTTGAGATACCAGCTCCTGGTATGTGGGATAACATCTTCTTCCAAGCTATTCTTGACACTCTACTCCTACTCCTCTTCTATGTGTTTAACCATTTTGAAGCTGATTTGGGTCATGACTAATAGAATTAGATACTAAAATCATGTGCTGTCAGCAGCAGACATTGTAGAGCCAGCAGGACCCACGTGGAATGCAAGTTGAGGCAGCTTCAGATGGTGGGAAAGCACTCACAGTTTGTGCTTCTTTCTCCTTTTTAATTAGAATTAAAGCTGGACAAAAATCCCATCAAAACCCCTAAAACTCAACCTCACTCCTCTGGAGCCAATTTCTTTAATTTGCATATCAGTCTAAACCCTAAACAAGGGGAGATGAAATCCTCAAGCAGTGCTGGGAGTGAGGACACAGAACAAATAAATGCCAACAGCCCAAAGCAGACACGTGCTTTAAATCTGGGGTCACAGACTTGGAGTTTGTGCAAAACTCACTGGTTCTACCCACTTTAATGCCCTTCTCATGGATATTTCCAATAACTCTTCACTGTTTTTCCATAAAAAATATTAAAATCCTTTGTGGCATGTGAAGAATTATCTGTCCATCAGCTTTAGGGCAGGACTGAGAGTTACACAGGCCTGAAGCAGCACTGGGTTTTATTCCTGGCTCTGCCACTGACATTATTTAAGTGGCTTTAGGTAAATAAAATGTAAACAAAAATGTAAACAGCATCCCAGTTTCTGAAGGAGTTTGGTGTTTTCCAGCAGAAGGCACTACAGAAACACTACAAATCCCAAAGAACCTCCTTTTCCTAATTCTTTAATAGGGTTAAACACCATTAATTCCAGCTGGGAAACGATTCAAGGTGCAGCTCATGAGTTTTGTCCTGTACTTGTTGAACATTCAGTTTTCAAACCTGACTGCACTTTGCCAATAGCTGCAGAGAACTGTTGCAGGACCAGTTGTGGAAACCTCCAACAACTCAAAAGGGCTCAGTTCACCTTTCTAAATACAAGCATGGAGTTCAACAGAAAAGAAGATTTAAGTTAGTCTATGATGAAATCCTCCAAAACTGGACACTCCACAAGGGTTGCTCTTTTTTTGCAAAAAGAAGTGAATTCCCTGTGAATTGCTGCTCATTATGTTCTCCATCACTGAGTTCAAACCCAAGCTCTGATATGTAAAATAGGATTATTTAGAACTGGGTTCCCCACAGGTACCCTGTGCTTACAGACATTTACATGGGGCTGTCCAGATTCCCTTGCAGGCATCAGAAAGGCACTTTTGGACAATAATTCACCCTGGAGGAGATGCTTTAAAACCTGCAGTTAGCTTAGACACCTAGGCTGGAGCCAACCAATAACTTAGTCCTGGGTTTATCCAGGTTCATGGACAACACTCTGCACAGAGAAATGAATGTTTAAATATCCTCAAAGACCTCTCAAAACCCCTGTAACAACACTGGTCCCTCTGTGAAGGGGCAATATTTAAGGATCTTTTCTCCCAGCTCCCTCACGTCAGCTGACTGAGCTCTGTTAACATCTTAGACAACACTTTTATGCCTCATGCATAAGTCAGATTTATTTTTGTGGTGTTTTCTCCTCCACATGAAACAACAAGCCTAAAGAATTATTTTAATGAATGGCTTTCTTTTAATGATTACATTTTTCAGCAGAACAGAAGTGATCTGGTCCAAGGTACATTTGTCCCCATATACAGAAAACCTAGGGTAGGAAGAAGAAAGTGAAAGGCAACTCCCTTCTTGTGGGCAAAGATGTTTTACTTGCAAATGCCTGGAACTGCACCCAAAAAGCAGATTACAAATACAGCAAGTTATCCCTGTGTAAAGGTGGCTGAGCCATCATGCTCAGGTTACATTGTTGGGAAGGTTTTTACCACTCCAACCACACTCCTGAATCACTGGACTGCGATTTTACCCTTTCTGATGGGTTTACTGACAGCATCATTAATTCTGGAGCACTACAAAGATTCAGATTTGCAGAGGTGCCAAACAAAAATAGCAGGAACACAACCTGGGTGAGGCCTTGGCTGTGTCACCTGTCCAGGTCTCACATTAACCCCTCCTCAGGATTCCAGCATCACATTTGGATTTCAATAAAAATGTTCCAAATGCCCAAACAGAGCCTGTACAGAACTGTGAGTTCATTCCAGCCCAAGTGCACTGTCAGTAATATTAAATATTACTGAATTGAAATGTTCATTAGAAATTGGATAAAAATCCAGGTTTTACCAGTCCAAGCTCACAGAGATGAGTCTTTGGTTAAGGAATGCACAAGTGCAATGCTATCACTGAAATACCACAGATATTCTGCCATGTTTTGAAGCTTTTATTAAAATATCAGAGATATTCTGCCATGTTTTGAAGCAGAAATATGTGATCAGTATTTAAACATCCACATCTCTGACACTGGGCTTGACTTGAAGCTTGTGGGAAATGTAAAGTTGGATGCCACCCTAAAATCATGTGAGATTTAAGAATCAGTGAAAGGGAGCTGCATTTGAATGGCTTTAGGTAAATAAAATATAAACATTAAAATGTTTACATTTAAAAAGATTTTTCTAGAAAAAAAATCTCCTAAAGTTATAGTGAAGCCCATAGTGAACACTGAATGTCCAATAATAACAGCAGCAATAGAAGGGATCACCTGGAATTATGCACAGATTCCTGTAGGTCCAGTCCAGTGACCTCAACAGTCAGAACAAAAGGTCCCAAAATTGTGTGTAATGCACTGAGGTGGAATTTTGTGTAATACACAGGTGGAATTTTTCCATGTAGAATATCAAATAATTCCAGGAATGCAGTGGCAACCAAAACTCTTCAGTGTAAATTATCACCCCAAAAGCATCTCAGCTTCCCCTGAAAATGGCTTTGAGCAGTTTGGTACTTTGTGTTTACCAAAACAAATTCATGGAAACACCACACCTTTGCCAATATTTTGTAAATCTGTAATTTTAATTCTAGATTGGCCAGGAAGTTCTGTAAGGAAAATAAAAATGCACTACAATAAATTGCCATTTTCACTGTTCCCACTGCACTGACACAGATGTTGGTGTTTCCTGTGTGCTCAGGGAAAATCAGTAATCCCATTTTCAGGCTGGATTCTCCCTGAGCACGACACACATTTCCATGGGCACAGGTTCTGTCCCCATCCCTCAGTAGGGATCTCTGTGCCTGAGTTGTCCCCTCAGTGCCCCAGCCCTGGGCTCCAGGGCATTATTTCCCACTCCCACATGGATTTCAGCTCAGGAGAGGCACTGAACTCCCTGCTCCACAAAGGAACAGCCACTCTCCCTATAAAATAAATGCTCCAGGAGTGCCATGAAATCCCTCAGAGGAAATCCATTCCCAAGGCTCCTGTGCTGGGAATGGACAGCCAGCCCAGAGGGAAATCCAGCATCTCCCAGCTCTGTGCTGGACCAAATGAGCATTTCAGCCTGTGCCAGGAGCCCCAGGAGCTGCAGGGATGAGGGCAGGTGTCTGAGGAAACACAGAAACCACCGAGTCCCCAGGGAGGATGGACGGGAGAGGAGGAGGGGAATGATTGTGGTTGAGAAAAGGGAAGGGGTTGGTCGAGAGAAATGCTATAAAAGCACCATGACGACAGAGCAGGGTGATGGAAAGGTCAGTCCCTTTCAATAATGCTCTTTTTTTCCTTGTCCAAATGAAATACTTGGCCACGTCCACCGGCAGAGTTCAGCTGGAGGTAAATGACCAGACAGGGGGGCCATAAAGTGTCTGGAGATGCTGCTGGCCTGGGGGGCTGCCCTGCCCTGCCCTGCCAGCCCTTCCAGCCACACAGTTTCCACAGCAGAAAGCCCCAAAAGTGACCAAACAAAAGGTGCTCCTGAGCAATGGCAGCACAGGGCTGAGCTGGAGCTGTCCTGAGGGAGGATTCAGGAGTGAGCACGAAGGGATTCTCAATAATGAGCCAGTGATTAATCCTGATAGACATGGAATTGCTTTTCAGCTGCTACTGGTAGGTGGTCAAATTATACCTTTCCATCACATTTCCCACTATACTGCACATCTCCTCAGTACATTTTCTCATGAAGCACTGGAAGGATTCAGAACAATTAAACCTAACTACTGAGTAATTCCCACTCCTCTTTTTTCCCCCCCCTCTAATATGAAATCATTCTTTCAGGTGCTTTAGGAAAATAAATGTAAGCTCTAGAGCTGCAAGTCAGTATTAATGTACCAAAATGCTGCATTGTAACAGGAGATGCAACACAAAGATTTACTGTTTCCCAGAGCTGCTGCTGGAGCCAGCTGAACGGTCATTTAAACTTTGCAGCTATGCATGACAGGTGGAAAAGCTTTCAGGGAAAAAAAATAAATTATTGTATAGTG
Organism: Melospiza georgiana; assembly: GCF_028018845.1. Taxonomy (NCBI): domain Eukaryota; kingdom Metazoa; phylum Chordata; class Aves; order Passeriformes; family Passerellidae; genus Melospiza; species Melospiza georgiana. The sequence goes on from NC_080451.1 coordinate 9,153,546, forward strand.
ACTGGTTCTGATATTATACAAATGAGAGCATTTCCTGCCTATCACAGCCTTCCTTTAGGCTGGGGGATTTTTTCACTGTTATTTATTCACTGACAACTGATTTATTTCCTAATTTATTTCCTAAGAGCACAGGAGTGGTGGCACATAAGCAAATATGTCAGGGAGCAAATATACAGCCCAGACATATATTCCTGTAAGGCCAGGGCAGCTCTGCATTCAGTGATCCAGCTTCCCCTTCACCACTATTTATGTATTTACAGGAGCTGAAAGTCTTTTATCAAAGTAGCTCCTGTGAGGCAAACCCAAACCCATTTTACCTGCAGTAATATGTTTGCTTTTAAAAAAGGGGAGGAGGCACAACACTGGCATCACTTCCTACCTGCACTGAGCAAGTTGGTTTCTACTTTATTTGTCATTAGTTTTTCTCCTTTGGAATAATAAACTGAAGTAGTTCCTCCTGTTCCAAGTTGAATTTTAATATGCATGACCTGAGCAGCTATAAAGAATATGCAGAAAGTCTTTTTTTTCTCCTAAAACTTCAGCTCATCCTTGGTAAATTCTGTCTCATTCCTGTCCCCAGTGATATCAGCTCTTTGTCATGGTCACTGGTGAAAGGGAGGGACCTGAAGGGATGCTTGATCCAGGACTCTGCTGGCATTAAAGATCAGTAATACAGAAAGATTTCCGTTTTCCACCAAGAATTACATGAAATTCTCAACAAAAATGAATCACAGAGCATTGTCGTTATTCTGCTTGGAAAATTTATTTACTAGGAATGAGTAAATAATTAAAAAAAAGAAATGTTTTATCTGAGCATTAGGTTGCATGGCAATGCCTGCCTGCAGTTCCTAGGTTTACAACCTGTTCTTGTGCTCTTAAAAGTTTTGTCATTAAAATGCTTTAGGAAATGGCTGACAGCTCTGCTCCCTTTATTTTCCAGGCACTATCACAGGGTGCATTTTCATATATATATTTTCCATCAATACAATTTTATAATCCAGTTACCACCTGAGCAGGAGGAGCAGTGCAGCCAAACAGGTATTTAAAGAACAGCATTAAAATGGGATGTTTGGATGTGCCAAGCAGGAAAAAGGAGGGGGGGAGAGGCAGGGACTGAGCAGAAGAGCACAGGCAGTAATTATAACAATACCTTGTGCCTTGCTGAGTGTTCCATAGCATGACTCATTAGATCCTAACAATGCCTGCGAGATAGGAAGTGTCATTATCACTGCTTAATAAGGGAAACTGAGGTAGGGAAAAAAGAGAACGTTCTTGTCCAAGGTCACAGAGCAAACAGCCCCAGAAGGAGCAGGATCCCATTTTCCAGCCCCCAGCCCTGGGTTTCCCCCCGGGGCAGGGACCTGAAGAATCCCTGGTCCCTCCCTGCAGCATCCTCCCCTTCCCAGCTTCATGAAGAGATCACCAGAATGGAAAAGAATTTGAGCTGTTAAATTACATAAGTGTGTAGTCACCACCTAGCAATGGAGAAAAAAGGGCTGGATATTTTCAGTTACAACTAGATTTTCTAAGCAGATGGCCAGAAGAACTGACGTCACTCACATTCCAAATTACAGAGCTGCCTGAAAGCTGCTCCAGCGTTAAGGATGCACCAGGCCTGCCTTCTAAGTCAGATTTCAGTTCTCCAAACCCTTTCTGCACAGAGATCAGGAGGGGTTTTGGTATAATTTTTGCTGTGCTGTTGAAAATCTGCTCCTTGTGGGACACACCTGTCCCAGCTCCCTCAGGGATGCTCAGATCTCCTTCTCCTGCAGTGAGGCCCCAGCTCAGGCTCAGCTTTCAACACTCATCAGGGTCCTCAAAAATCCTGAACTTGGGAAGTTTTTAACTTTCACTGAAAACTTCAGAGAAGGAACAGTCCTCTAATGCTGGCTGCTCGAATTTAATTCACCTCATCTGCTGGATTTTGGCTCCAGATGAAAATCTCAGCAAACACAGGAGCCCTGGCAGGGCAACAAGATGAGGAAAAAAGGAAGCAGGAAGTACAGACCTGTCTGTTCTGAAATTTTAAATTTCATCCTCAACACAGAACCAACTGAAATACTTCAGGCTTGCTCTACTTTTTGCTGCTTTTCCCCTCTCTCTTTTCTTTATAAATTGAAGAGCAAAAAGTCAGTGGGAAGCCAGGAGGAGCCTTGCAGCTCAGGGAAGGCTGGATCTGATTCCAGGGTAAGAACCCTAAAGTAAAAGTCTGAACAAGTTCCAAAACCCCATCAATCACTGGCTGGACATTTTCCCATCTTCAATGAAATGAAATACATAAGGGGCCTACAAAACATTTTTAACCCAAGCCAGTTCAGAGTTCTAGGAGACCAACAGAGAAAATCAGAAATGTGGAAATCCCCAGTTTGCTGATTTTCTACTAGAGCATCTCAAGAATCAGAAAAGTGACATTATGCATGTTAAACACCATTCCTCCTGAGGGCTGGCAGTGCCTCAGGACAGCTGGCCACATTTCCATGGAATGCTGACACTGAGAGGCTCCATGCAGAGGTACCAGTTCAATTCTGACTTCAGCAGCAGCTCACCACAGCAAGAGGGCAAATTCTGGGTACTGAATAGCCCTGGATGTGAATCACAGAATGATGGAATCATTGAGGGTGGAAATCAGAGTCCAGGCTGTGCCCAGTGCCCACCTTGTCACACAGAGCCATGCCCAGGCTTTCCTTGGGCACTCCAAACCTCCCTGGGCAGTTCCAAGGCCTGACCCCCCTTTCCATGGGGAAATTCCCGTTCCCTCTGCCCCTGTCCCTGTTCCCTGGAGCACAGCCCGACCCGGGGCTGTCCCCTCATGTCAGGGAATTGTGCAGAGCCACAAGGTCCCCCCTGAGCCTCCATTTCTCCAGTCTGAGCCCTTTCCCTGACACCTGCAGAACCATCACAATATTACCAGGAAAATTCCATCTAAGTGCTGCTCGGGACTCAAACACAAACCAACGCATTCACACTGGAAATAACTGAAAACTTGAGCATCCTCAGCCTCCCCTGGGGCTCCAGCCCCTCAGTGTGAGGGTCCCAGCACAGGGGACAGGGTTTAAACCCAGCCATGAATTTCTCAGCTCCCTGCAGCACTGAAAGGCACCCAGGGGGAGCCTGTCATTACCACATCTTTGCCAAGTGTCGCCAGAGCCAGGGACAGAATTGCAAAGCACTGTCACTATTTGCAGACAGGAAAGAGCTCTTTCCAGCAGCTATTAGCCTTAAAGGCTTGGGAGAGGAATGTCAGGAAAAGCAATCTGGTGCAAAGCACAGCATTTCCAAGGTGACAAAGCAAGAAGAAAACAAGTTCTAGGATGTCTAGCAAGAAGGGATTTTTAAAAATCACCCCCTGAGCAAGGTAGGCCTGTGTATGGTTGTGTCTGGGAGCTGGCATCAAACTCTGCCAAGTTTCCATGCAAAATAAAACCTTTTATTTCCTCTAATTTCTTTCTCCTCTCTCCCCATGCAAAAGATTCCTGATTTGGCACAGAATGATGAATTGAAGGAAGAAAACATCAGGTAAAGCAACAAGAAAAGGGAAGGGAACTCAAGGAACTTTTCAAAAGTGGACGTGCCACCGCTCACAGTTTTGGGGAAAAACAAAATAAAGGAGAACAGGGAATTAAATATTTCAGAGGTACAATACCAGCCCCCAGTTAGGACATCACAAGCCTTGCTCACACTGCAAGTTACTGACAAGGAGACAGGAGAAATCCCATCCTGCTGGTTTGGGACCGCTGGGGAAGCCCCTGTCGTGACTTCCTGACCAAACCACAATTTGCAAAGTGAAGTTACCCACAGTATGAGACAAAAACCCCAATTTCAGTACCCATTCTCTCCTCTTCCACAGGACCTGCCTGCTGTAAAATGCTCCTGAAACAAAGGAATGCCCCAGCTATGGGAATTTTGGTAAATGCATGCAAGAAGAGATTAATGTCACCATGGTCACTAAGGTGGGCCATTAACCCAACCAGAGGAACTTTGAGAAGGCAGCTCTGATACTCCAGTGAAGATTTGTCTTATCCACTTCACCCCCAGGAAAGAACAAAATGCACCAAACCTCATTTGTACAGCTTGTCTTCAAAATGGTTTCATGATTTTGTTCAATGGAGTTTTACCTAAAACCAGATCAATTCATGGAACAGTTCACAAAGTGGGAAAAACCAGCAGCTGTCAGTTCCCAAAATCCACAGCTGACACTGCAATGCCACAACAGCATTGCTAACACTGGGATTATTGGCTACTACTGCCCAGAAATGGGGACACACACTCCCATCTCCAGGGACCCACAGCCCTGAGCTGCAAATCTTGGAATTTTTGGCTCTAATGTTTAGTCCTGAAAAAAACAGGTTTCATTTCTGGTCACTCTTGATGTTCCCTGCTTACCTTGGCTCTGAGCCCCCCAGGTTCCAAGAGAAAATATAAAATATAAAATATAAAATATAAAATATAAAATATAAAATATAAAATATAAAATATAAAATATAAAATATAAAATATAAAATATAAAATATAAAATATAAAATATAAAATATACAACTGCCCTTGTGCTCCAGCCACCAGAGCTGAGTGACACCTGCAGAACCAGCAATCACAACCACAAAATTACCAGGAAAATTCCATCTAAGTGCTGCTCAGGACTAAAACATAAACCAAACTAATGCATTCATACTGAAAATAACTTGGAAAACATGCAAGCACTGACCAGCTGTGGGGAGGAAAGCACAGACACACACACAGACACACAGACACATTCCCAGTCTTCCCAAAAACTCCCCAGGTCCCACAGCTGGCTGTGGAAAAATGCAGTAAGTGACAAACCAAGCCACCAACTTTATGTATTTCAAATGTTATTTAATAAATGGCCTCCATCGGGTGGTCTGCAGGATTTCAGATTAATATTCTTGGGAATAAGGAAAATGAACACTTTCTGAATAAAGTCACAGTGTCTAAGGGAGAAGTTCAAGACTAAAAAAGACAAAGTACATTTTGCTCACCTCCCCCAGAGTAAATGAGTGCACACTCCAGACACCAACAACTCCATGGCAAGAACACCTGATCCACACACATCTAAATTTACTGCCTGTGTTAAAAAGCAATACTTAAATCACTTTATAAATACTTTTCATCAGTGAAAACCAGCTATTAATTGCAAACCTAATGTACTGTAGGCCGGGACACCTCTATAAACTCAAGAACTCTCCAAGGAACATCCTGGGATTAAATAATAGTCCTATAGTCATTAAAGGCTCTTGCTTTCTCCACACATTGGGTTTTCTTGCACTAACTGGTGTTTTATTACACATCAGTTGTCCCAGACAATTGATTATCTATCATGATCAGGGGAGGTGAGGAAAGGTTGTTTGACTACAGCTATTAAAGATCCATCAGATTTGTTAAAAAGGGAACAATTACTCTATTGCTTTTCTAGTTTCTCTTCATCTCCCTCAGTTACAAGAACATTCATTTTTATCAGGGATCACAGCATCTCCTGCACTCACTCCAGTCACTAAGGTATGCTGGGATGAATTCTCCAAAAAGAAACATCCAGCTTTGGGACTTGTCATAAATGTTTACTTACAATCAATACCTTAATTCCAGAGAAAACACACTACCAATAATGTAAAGTTTATTATTTTAAAAGACAAACCAGCCCTGTTATTTATCAGACAATACAAACTCAATGAGAAACTGCAGCCACTGCACTGGGAGGGATCTCCCAGAACTGGAATGGCCCTGGAGCCCAGGCTGGCACAGACTGGGGGTGCTGGGTGCTCTGCCACATCATCTTTGCCAGGTGATTCCAGATGCTGGAATCAGACACAGCAGTGGAGGGATTGACTACAGGCATCTCCAGAAAAGGGAAATGATTCTGTGTGAGCAGAACAGCCCTTTTCTATCCCTTGATTCCCAAGGCAGGGAACCATGGCCAGCAGTGCCAGGGAACCATGGCCAGCAGTGCCAGGGAATTGTGACCAGCAATGCCAGGGAATTGTGACCAGCAATGCCAGGGAACCATGGCCAGCAGTGCCAGGGAACCATGGCCAGCAGTGCCAGGGAATTGTGACCAGCAGTGCCAGGGAACCATGGCCAGCAGTGCCAGGGAATTGTGACCAGCACTGCCAGGGAATTGTGACCAGCAATGCCAGGGAATTGTGACCAGCACTGCCAGGGGATCAGGACCAGCCAGGGGATCATGGCCAGCACTGCCCTTTCCCACCTGCACACAAAGAGGAGTGAATGCCATGGAGCAGGGCCAGGACAGAACCTGGAGCAGGCTTGGGCACATCATCTCCCAGGTTTTAGCCACCACAACCCATTCCTCTGTAAATCATGTGCGGTCTGGGGAGCAGAGTCCTTGAAAGAGTGACTGTTCCAGACACACAGACAAAATAAACAGCCCCACAACCCAAACAGCCAGCACAATTAGACTAAATTGTTGATCATTCCAACAGCCCGAAAAGAATAGATGATGAAGAAACATCTGTGTAAATTAAAAGGATACTTGGAGCCAGAGGAGGCTCACTTGAGATTCCAGGATGCACTATAAACATCCCAGCAGAGCCCCAGAGAGCTGCTCACCCCACACAGCTGGGACCAGTTAGGTTCTGTCAATGGTTTCCCGTCTCCTTTCACAATTACAGTAAGGTAGCAAATGCCTTTAGTCTAAACAAGCTTTGGGAGAAGCAAATGTTTCTGCCCCAGTTCAATGTGAGCAGCTGGAAGGAAGGAGTGCACAGCTCACGTGGAACTGAGAGAGGGCAAAGTAGATATTATTATTTTTACGACATAGCTGAGGTGCTTTGGAATTCATCCTTAAAACAACCAGCAGCCAAAAAACCCAAACTCCAAAAACTCAGATTCTCCCTCACTTCTGTCCCAAATAGGAATAATTTTATTTCACAAATTACAGCACAGGTATTTTGTGAAATAAAGTTATTCCTGGTTATTCTCCCAGTCTGTGGCAGGCCCTTTGCAGAAGCTGAGGGACTGGCACGTGCCATCTTTGCTGCAGGAGTTTACCCCTGAAACCCCTACACTGCTCTATTTAGAACACTTCCCTGCTCTCATTCCTATTCTGATTTCAAGCACACTGAAAGGCTGTGCTGGGTGAAGGGAGTTGGTGTGGATTACATTTATATCCATATATTTAGTATTATGATAAAACAATCAGGTTGCACAACAGGCACCTCGACTCTGCTACACCTACTCATTACCTTTGTCCTCCTCTCAACACTCTCATTCATTTGCTTCATTTTCTGCTAAATTAGATTTCAAGAAGGAAGTCAGTGCCTCTCGATGCATTTACAGAGCATGAAGCACAGAAGGTCATGACTCTGGTTTCCAGCCTCTACTACAGCAGGAATAATAATGAATCTGCTGGTGGTGTTACAGTGAAATGGAGCCTGTAATCACAGCGTGAGATCAGAGAGGGACGTACTACTATTAGCATAGAGAGAAACAAAAGTCAACAAATGAATGCCAAGATGATGTCAATTGGAATCAGTCCACATTTGCACAACTGTCGTAGAAAATAAAACCTGAATAATTCAGACCATTCCCTTGCACAGATTACTGTCCTTAGCCACAAATACTCAGAAGTGGGAGAAGATTCATTATATATACAATTCTTTCAATTGTCATCCAGCTTGACATAAATCTGGAATAATTCCAAATTGTTGTTGGGAAGAAAAACTTTAAAAATCCTTAATATTACCAGATGAAATTCCTAAAAGTACCAAATTAATGCAGGAGGGAGACATTTCTTCTCTGGGGTCTTTACAGAATGAAGCTTAAACTGAATGAGAAACTGCTTTAACTTAAGCTAAAATTCCAGATAGTTTTTTGGGGTTTTTTCCCTTTCTGAGGTCAAAACTGTCTATTTAACAAGGTCCCTTTGTTCATTATATATGCACATGCAGTTTACAAACTGAGTCAAGAGAGACATTTTGTGCCATTTCTGATAACAGCTCCTCAGACTCAAACACCTCTTTAGCACTCGATCTATGAGTCAACACTCCAACAACTGACTCTGAACTGCTGAGTTTTTCCTATGGCAACCACCATACTCACTTAAATGAAAACATTCTGAAAAAAAAAAAAAAAGAAGAGAGGGGATGGGGTTAGATCCTTGCCAGCACAGTTTCTTCTGTGATCAAATTAAAAGCAAACCATAGTGGTTATTAGATGTGAACAGTTGTCTGCAGGTTGTTCTTCAGGTCATGCAGACAAGCATGGAGAGAGAGGAGAAGGAAGACAGCAGGCTGAGAAAGGCCAAAATCTGACTTAATTTATGTTCTCTATAATCTGTTCTTTTTTCCTACCAGCGGTGGCTCAGAATGCTGATGCATGTGCCTTTTGAAAGTTAACATTTAACAGAGATTTCAGGTCTACCGAATTCCAAGAAATAAAAATAAACTCTTGCCCTGCTTCAGCTGCCAGCTGAGGCCAATGTTTGCTGAGGGGAATGCTCAGAACCACAGAGATTTTCAGGTGGAGGAGTTCCAGGAGCCTCCCAGGCTGTGCCCCCCTGCCCCACAAACCATTTCTGAGCAGGCAAATTGAACCCACTGCTGCTTTTCCCTTCCTTATCAAACTGTTCCAGCTACAGCAGAGTTTGTACAAATGTCATATTCTCTGTGCTCACACACAGGGGTGCATTGAGCAGCCTCTGGACTCTGTTTGGGTCCCACCTCAGCTCCAAACATCCCACCACACCTTCCCCCACCAGTCCAGGACTGCTGCAATGAGGAGGATTTAAACAGAAATGCCTCTTCCTCCAGCCCAGGCTGCAATTAAAGATGTTTGGAACTGCCTTTCCTGTGGTCAGTGTCTGAACTGTCAAAATAAAAGGGGAAATGTGGTTAAGTGTTCCAGGCTTTGTTCTGAAACCAACTATTATATGGAGGAGCTGCACATTTCCCAGGATCTTCCCAGTGCTGCTCACAGTGACACTGCTCAGAAATGTCAGCACATCCTGCAGGCCACCCAAGATTCTAAATGAGATGTGTGGGCCCCTCAAACAACACCAACAATAAAATCCCAGGTGAGCTCATCCACTTTTTTCTTAGCACAGAACTCCCTCCCACTGCCAGGCAGGTGAGGATCCCCTCCCTGGCTGTGGCTGTGCCTTGTCCTGGGCTTTCACCTTCTTTTCCCAGGTAAAAATACATTCAACATTCAAAAAAATACACAACATTCAACAAGCAGGTCCAACAATGTTTGGAAATAAAATTACCTCTCTTTAGTGAAAAGGAACAGACACACTGAGCTGCTTGGAGCAAATGTACATTTATCTTATCACTAATGTGCAAAATTCTGATGGATTCTTTATTTTTTTAAAAAAAAGAATCTTCTCTCTGTAAAGGCAACAGAGCGTGCTTTTTGAATATTTCTGAGAATATGATCTACCTGTAAAAGCAATTATACTGAGCCCTAAGGTGCAAATAATTATGCCCATAGAGAACAGGAGTTGTTCCTTGATTGTCTTGATTTTGAATATAAAACAGGGAAGTAAGAAGAACCTCAAATGTGACACACTTTTATGAGCATCTGAAAGTTTACACAAACCAGAGCTGGGGATTTCTTTTAGAGGCAAAGATACCAAAGTTTTATGAGTCAGCATTTCTGAGAGATGTACCTTAAAGTCTTAAAGGAGGGAATATTCCCTGTAATGAGGAACAACTGAATAGGCAACCGTGAGAAACTGCACTGAGGGGTTTTTCACTTCAGCTATAGATGCCTGTATATGTCCTGTGACTGTTTCTGAAGCCAATAAAACCAAAACTCAGGAGGAAAAAAACCCACAGAAATTCTGTTTGGTTTGTGCACAAAACCATAAATTGCTCCCAGCTTCCCTGGAAGCAGCTCCAAGCCTGGTCAAGCTTCCAACCCTCAACCACCTCAGTCCAAGCCTGAATTATTATAATGACACCTGGAGACCCCAGGATTTCCTTCTAGCCTGAGGTCTGGGAGCCTGCAGACAGAACCAGGTCTCCTTTAGGGCTCTTTTGATGAGTGAAATGAGCTTGGGGGTCTCTCCTTTAGGGATGCAGCAACACAAAGCTACAAAGCCATCCAAACCAATTCCAGGCATCATCCCAAACACGGCTCTGAAGAGATTTCAGAGTGGCCACGTGTCAGGAGGCCAGGGATGAGTGTGGGGCAGGTGATTCCTCATTGCTGGGCTGTGCTTCCCCTGCAGCCCAGCACACGTCACACCTTGCTGCTTTACAGAACCTCCAGAACTCCCTGCAGTCAGGGTTCTCAGAGAGGGAGAGGAGATGATAAACTCACTCACTGCCATTAGCAGCAAGGGTGCAGGGGCTTTTATCTGGTGCCAGAGGTGGCTGCTGAGCCACTTGAAAACTCACCTACAGAAATGGAACCATGGTGTGGATGGGAAGGGAGCAGTTTAAACTACTCCTAAAAAACCAGTTTGAAACTACTCCTAAAAAAACAGTTTGAAACTTCTCCTAAAAAAGCAGAGCTTTGTCGAGACTGCCTGAAAAACCTGAGAAAGGCCAGGGAGGGTTTGAAGCACGTGCATGAAACACTCCATGAACCCAGAATTCTGCAGAAATCACCTCTGTGCTGGTGAACCCCAATGTGTTTCCCACCCCAGCTGGGTTCAGCCACTGACTGAATTCACTTCATGGTCAGGATTCCTCCCTGCTGGAAACAGCCCTCAGTTAAAGACACACAGATTTCAGGCTGCAAAACCCACCCCTCACAACTCAAAAATGGGGAGTGAGTGGTGAAATCACGATTCTACTTTCAGAGCACAAGAGGATCACATTTCTTCTCCACCCCACACTCCCCTCACCGCCCTCCCTCCACTTCCTTCTTCTCCTTTTTTAATACTCTTCCAGGTCTGGCAGCCCGTGTGTTTTTTTTTCCCTCCATAGAAACCGACATAACAGCGAGTTTGAGCCAGGCTCCAGCTCCACAAACACAGCCTGGCCCAGGGCAGACTCAAGAGAAACACAGAGACATGGAAAGAAATGTCCAGGATACCCTCAGGCTGCCAAGCACATCTGATCCCTCAAGGTATTGCTCAGGAGGAAGGCACAGTCCGTCTGTCCAGTGAGGTCTGTCCAGGAAGGCAGCACAACCACCTCCCCCAGCATATATCAAATAATGGCACTGTGAAACAGCACCCATCACATAATGGATCAAGCAGAGAGAAGGAATAATGTGCCCAGAATGGCACTGGAGGAGCAGTAGTTTGTCACAGCAGGGTTCATATCACCCCACACCTCGCTGGTGTGAGACTCTGCAGACACCAAAATGCACACAAATTAAACAGGTTTATAACTGACCTTCTGCAGCTGGGGAAACACACACAGAGGGCACAATAATCTGCCACAAAAAGCAAATACAAGAACAAACCCCAGTTTTTCTGCAGTTCAGATCTGAGCCCTAATCTGTCCTGCAGGAGCAGAACTGCTCAGTTGTGTGTCCAAGGCCACGTGTGCCCATCAGACAACTCTCAGTTATCTAAGCCAAAGGAATTTATGCTTGCAAGACCAGGAGACTGTTCCCAATGTTAAAGTGAAGTTTTAAATGAGAAAATACCTTGCTGGACGCTGTTTTGCTCCTTTAGTGCATTTTCATAAAGATCTTAGTACAAAAAACTGAAACAAAGAGAGAGCGACAAAATAATAAATGGAAGAAATTATTTATCACAATTTAGGGATTTCTGCAGTATTTCTGTTGCCTTTCAACACAAGAAGCTTCAAACCTTTGAATAAAAAGACCTCAAAAACACCAGAGAAAGTGAACTCCCAGCCCTGCTCTATTACAATTATTCTGCTGCAATGTTAGGTAAGAACAGCACAGCTCAGTATGGAAATGCCAAGTGAAAACAATTCCTGCTATCAGCAGGGGCAGGCTCCAAGCTCCCTCGCTGCTCCTTCCCTCCCAATCTGCAGGAAACACCAGCCCAGCCCACCCTGGGCACTCAGTGACCTCCCCTGTGCCTCTGGAAAGCAGAAAGGGACAACAGGGCTTGGGAGCAGGGAGATAAAGGAGCCCAGAATTGTCAGAGGGGAGAGGGAAAAGAGCAGAGCCTGCTCCCAGTGAGGACACCCACCCTCCCCAAGGCTGTGGAAACAGGGAAATTCAGTGACTCTGGCCTTTGTGGGCAAAGGGGGATTCACCCCTGGAAAGGATGAAGCTCCAACGCTCCCTCCCCTCTCCCCTCTCCAAGTACAGAGACAGGAGGCTGCAGAGCATCTCCAGAGAAGCTGGCACTGCACTACACCCATCTGCTCCTCTGAGCTGCCAGGGAAAGAATAAACTTATCAGCAACTGCAGGTTTGGGGGGAAAAGCCCTGGGCCAGCAGCTGGGCTGTGTGGGTGCTGCACACCCTGCCTGTGACCCCACCAGAATCCCACAATCATGGGCTGGGCTTGGAAAAGACCTTCCAGATCACTGAGCCCAGGCCTGTGGCACACTCTGAGCACACAGTGTGTGACCCTGGCAGCATCAGAGCCCTCCTGGGCACAGAGATGATGCTCAGGCAGGTGAGTGATTCACCTTCCCTGCTGGTGGTGACCTGAAATGCTGAGCAGGGCACTCAGAGCACACTCAAACACAGAGAATTCACACACTGGACATTCTGCTCTCCCCCACTTCCTCCAGACATTCTGCTCCCTCTGTGCTCCCCTGTTAACCTGAGCAAATGCAGAGAGAAGAAGAATCAAACAACTGCTGTGTTTCAGTGAAGTCATGTTGGAGATTCCCATCAATGTGGAGCCATGTGACTTCCAGAAATGCAGCTTTGATTTACCCCAGCTCAAGAGAGACTGGGCTCAATCCAGCTGAGCTCTGCTGCACTTCCCCAGAGGATGCTCCCAGCTCAGGGGAGCTCTGCTCTGCCCCCCACCACCCTGCTGCCCTTTCCTCTCCTGCTGCAGCTCCTCCTGACCCTGGCACAGTCACGCATTTGGTTCCAGGCCAGGACACGACTGCACTGCAATAAACAACTTTTCTTAGAATTCTATTCCCAACCCCCCCTCCCCATCCTGTGTGTGTTGTCTGAGGCTGTGGTTCAAAACACCGAGACAGAATTATTGCAACCCATCTTTTTTACACACTGTGCAGACTGTCTCCTCAGCATGATGCATTTTTAATAGGTTTTCTAAATGCAGACAACCAGGCTGCTAATAACAAGCTGCTTTTTTCCCCCCCTTTTTCTTTCCTCCTCCTTTTATATATTATTTTCACAAGGTAAAACTGCTGCAGAGCTTTGATGTCTCACTGCACCTTACTCAAAGAAACAGAGTTTATATGGCAAACAATTGCAAAATCCACAGCACTCGAGCTGTTAAAGCTGTAACAGGCACCACTGGAATGATCCTGGTGCTTGCCTGCCACTTCTGTCAGGTCCACCACAAGTTCTACTCTCACAGGCCACAAAAAGAATATTGTTTGAACATGAGTCGAACAAAAGATTTCGGGATGCTGGGCACCAAACCAAGCAGAGAGATAAACTCCAAATTTAGCCTGCCACAGGCAAAGCCCATCTCCTGCAACACTTCAGACAACTCTGGGAGAACTGCTCCTCCTCGTTGGACCGAGATGAAGAGAAGAAATGCTGTTGTCTGGCTGGAACCCCTTTCATCTCCTGTCCTATCTCCATCTCCACTTTGCAGCTGCCCCCTCTGCGTCCTTGGCACCTCATGAATTGCCAGGCCACCCCTGCAGGATCCATCCCCAGCTCTGGGAAAGGGCTGAGCCTGCATTGCAGGCTGTTGCTTCAGCCCATGCCCCAGGTGTGACAGGAGAGTTACTGAACAACAACAACACCGAGGAGGAGATGAGAGCAGGAGGTTCTGGCTCTGCACGTGGGTGGCTGGATGGATAAAAGATAATAAAAGATGATAAAAGATGGAGAGGCAGGCAGGCACTCCTTGCTATGAAAGAAAAAGGCATCACCCTGCTCAAGCCTTCCTAAAGCCCACTGCACTTTCAACCTTTAGAAGTAAAGCTGCAATTTAGCTTCATTTTTGCTGAAAAAAATACGTATATAAATAAAAACCAGGAGCACTGATGTCACTAACTTCTTTTCCCCCTGCTTTTCCAAAAACGGAACTTTAAAAATGGGCCAAAATTCAGGAGAAAAGGCTCTACTGTCTCCAGAGCTAAAATGTACCAGTTTGACTTGGCAGCTGAACAACTTTCCACTGATTTGATGCTTTCCCCCTCCTCGAATTCTCCCATCCAAATGCAGCTGGAAATGTCGTTAGAGAAAAGAAGAGGCATTTCCTGTGCGGTTCCCCCTTCCCCCACCACATTCTTGGCACAAAAGGCAAGGGAAAAGCTAGAGAGACAAAGTGTGCATAAGAGGGAGAAGAGAGAGGCAGTGTGCAGGGATTTCTGGCTGCTCCCCAGAAAACGTACAACAGGAATTGCAGGGCTCAAAAGGAGACAATTTACCCCCTTTCTGCAAGGCTCTGGAGCCCTTGGTTCAGTATGGAATGGTGGTCAGAGACAGGAGCATGGCACTGCAGCCTGGCCAGGACACGCTCCAGATCCTGCAGAGTCCCTGGAGGAGAGATCCTGACACTTCCCACAGCCAGCCACACACAGCTTGGTTATTTACACCTCAAACCCAGCTGCATTCAAATCTTTCAGTGCTCCAGAACTGGAAGGAATAATGGGGGAGAGGGACTGAGGACAGAAGATGAGATGGGGACGACAGAGAAAAGGTTTCTTTTAATGCTTTGGTCTTTGGCCACATCTGACTGACTTTTTTAACAGCACACTCTGAAAAAGGCACCAAGCAAGGCTTTGCACAGGACAAGTTTCCAGCACCTCTGTTTTTCAGAGTGTGTGTGTTCAGCACTTTGTGAAAATTAAATCCCTCCAAGGTATCCAAATCCAAGCCCTGGAAGGGGCTGGCATTTCTAAAAGCAGAGCCCCAAAGGTCTGCAGGACCTGGCTGCTGCCCAGTCATTTTGCACTGTGGTGCCCTGCAGAAAGCAGCCATTGTCCCAGCCCAGAACCCCCAGTGCCACTCCCAAAGTGCTGTAACATTCAGGGTTCTTTGTGAAAATGATCCCACAGCAACAGTCGTGAGCTGGGTACTGCAATCTGACTTCCCCTGGTTTCACTTAGTCACTCTGCTCCAGAATGGATCAAAGCCTCCACAAAGGTTGAGTCAATTTAAACATTCAGTTTGCTTCTTGAGCTGTGAATTAAATGCATTCTTTGGTGGCTGGGTAGGGATGAGTGACTCAGTCTGTATAAACATTAACTGACTCTAAAGCTAATGGAAAAAAGAAATATGGAAAGGAGAAAAACAGAATCATACGTAACTTCTTGTTTCAGCTGGCAGCAAACCCAGATTCAGTGGGTGCACAGCAGCTCGTGAGGACTCTGTACCATCCAGTCTGGTTTTTCTAGGGCACAAACACACCCCTACCTTTAGGATTCTTTAAGTCTCAGTCCGAAATTCACATCCGTGCAGGGGAAGGGAACACATAAAGGGTGTGGCCTAATGACTTCCTTCTTTGTTCTGCAATCAAACAGCACCAGGCTATCTCTGCCCTCGCTTCCTCCTTGGCAGACGGAAGAATTCTCAGCTCAGTAAGACCTTGCACTCTCTCCAAAAACTTCCAATGGATCCCATTCTTTCAGCAGAGACCCTGCAGAAGTTTTTACAGACCTGTGACAAGAGCACAGCGCGGCGAGCGCATGCATTTACAAGCAATTCCTATTCCAAAGAGTTTAAACCCAAAGAAAAGGAAAAGAAAGGCCCCTTTTTGCAGATCTGGATTAACACGATTTAGATCATACTTACAGAGGATTTATGTGGCAAAGGAATTAAATTTACATATCCTTAGTCTCAGCTTCCACTGGAGCTGGCTGCGAGACTCCTCACTACGCTATTCCACGGAGCACATGGAGCTTGAGATGCTCAGCACTGCCTGGCTCCTCTGAGCAGCCAGAGATGTTCTACCTGAAATCTGAAGGAGAGGCAGAGAAGCAGATGCAGTGTTGACTGTGCAGACACCTCTGCAAACACAGCTCTGAGGGCACTGACCTTCCCTTATCAGCCCCGCCGATAAGGCGCACTTGGCACCGGCGCTGCTCTGCTGCCTGACTGCCAGATGATTTAGGGGCAGCTCCTGCTGCTCTGCTACTGCATTTCACTCTCACCTCTGTGCTCTGTGACAGGGCCAGAGGTGGGCCTGGGCACATCAGCTTCACTGGGAAACAGCTGGGAATGTTCCCATTTGTGTGCCTGGAGGCTGGGGATGGACTGAACTGCACTAAACTCTCTTTACTGCAGCATAAAGCAGCCTCAAGCTAAACCAAAATGCCCTGTAAGAACAGATTTTATAGAAATGGTTTCTGTAATGGTGCAAGTTCTGTTTCAGCCCCAGCACAGGTGTAATGATGCATGGTGTGTGTGTGTGTGTTTGCAGCCTCCCTAGCACGTCTACAGCCAGGAACTGAGACAGAGCAGGACTGAGGCTGTTCTCAAGTTCTAATTGACCAAAAAAAGACAGCTCACCTTGGAATGTCTGCTATGGACACTGCCTGTGGATGCCCACTTCTCCACACGTGCAGACATGTGAGCCCCCACATCCATCACTGTCCAACTATTTAAACTCTTTTAAAATCCATTAAGAGCTGAGGGGTGAGAGGCAAAAGCTATAAGCCAGATCACTGAGGGAGAGCTAAACAAGGGTCATCCTGGTCTCTTCCTTCCTCTGCTCAATCCAACAGTGTCCCAAACACTGAAAACTGGGCACTGGACAGAAGAACAGGGCACATATTCCTCCATGTAAGCAGTGAAAGCTCAGTCAGCTCTGCTTCCTGCACTTGCTGACCTCTCATGTAGGCAGCAGTTAAAGAAAACTCAAAGGCTCCCGCAGAAAAAAAGACAATTTCATATATTGCTCCACATATTAAAGTAACCATTACAGTCTTATGCTTAGGAATGTTCCAGAACCAAGGCAAAAGCAATTAATTCTCATTCAAGTGAGGTGGTTTTCTTATCTCCTCCCTCCACAGACTCTCCCCACTGCTGCACAAGGGCCCTACAGTAACAGGAGTGTTCAGCTACAGTTTGCTGTTTTTCTAGAAAAGGAAGTGAAAGTGCACTAACATAGAAAGAACCTTAAATTAATGCTGCAGATCAGCAAGAGCCACCTCACAGTGCCTGGGAGTGTCTCGTGGCCCCAGATTATCCAGCACACTCTGCAGACAGTCTGGACACCTCCTAAGCCCCTTGGTTCCTCCGGATGTCCTTCTCCTCCCTCTTCCTGCCTGCTCAGAGGGAGGGAGAAGCTGTCCATGCACTGACCCCCAAGCCAGGTGCTGAAATGAAATCCCCAGCTCCACTGCACAGCAAAAGCAAAACCTTAGGATGGAAAAAGGCTTCCCAGAGCTATTTGAGAAGCATCTCCTAACACGTGTCAGTGAAATTCTGGGCTTCAGGAACTCAGAATAGTTCAGACCTGAGTATTTTCAGCAGCAGAAAATGGATGGAGAACACTTCAGAATGTGCTGTAAGACTGTAAGCAACTGCAGGCCTCACCAAGAATGGGAAAGCTCGCTGACTTAACAGCACAACACTGATAGGAATCCTGGCTTTACCAAGAACTGCTCTGATGATCCATCCCAGCTCTGCCTGTAACTCAGGGCCCACCTCATACAAAAGTGCTCATTTCAAGTGCTCTGAGCCCCTAACTCCAGCTTGCTGTCCAGGGAACACATGTCATAGAGAGACAGAGACACAAGAAGGGTTTCAAGCAGTGCTCAGCTCTGCAGACAGATCCCCACAGGTTTGTGTGTCACTACCACCTTTTCCTTCCGAAGCTGCTCGTCTTCACCACGGCTACCAGTGTGGTTAGACTGAGTTAAGAATCCGTGGTTAAATATCTGTGGTCATAGTAAGTGAGTGAAAAAAGGTGGTTGAGCTCCGCAGGGGTGGGGTGAACACGGCCAAGGAGGAATGAAATCTGTTACGTATCAGCTTCTCAAAGCTCCTCTCCATGAGCAACCACGCTCACTTTGTTCTGGGAAAAACGAGGCAAAACACCCTCCTTTTTACTGGCAAATCTCAGTGGTGGCAACCAGATGTGTTGGGATTTACCAAGCAGTGACATCCACATGCAAATAAACACTTCAATTTTGTCAGGATGTTTATCCCTGGTGTGTGGCTCCATCACTGCCAGCTCCACTTGGATCCTCCCAGCTGTTATCACCACTATCTTAGCTCCAAACCTGAAAGGTGGGAACTCCAGAAGCACCGGGAGCAGTGGATGGTGCAGAAGTGCAGAGGTTTTTTGGCCCAGGTTGCCAAGAAGCTGTGCTGTGTCCCCAGGGATGTGAGGCTCACACAAAGCAGCCCAGCTTCTCCCTGAGCTGCTCTTTCCAAGTCCCTTTTGTTTCCCCACAACACTTTGCACACTCACTGTCTGTCTCCGCTTCCTCCTGCCTACCCTGCGGTCGGAGTGGGAAGCCAAGGGACTAAGGCCAATTAAATGTGGGAGCAGGTGGCAGCCAGGTGGAATTATGGGAAGGAGAGCAGAAATTTCCTCTATTCTCGAGGATCTGCTCTCTCTGCACTGAGATCATACTTACAAAACAGGTGCTGCTGCACCATATGTCTCAGAGAAAGTCACACTAAGCAAATTCTATCTTGTAACAGAAGAATATTTTTTTTTTTCCCTTTTGGATCCCTCAGGTATCAGAACCCTCTGGGGAGACTCTGGGGTGCTTACACAAAAAGTGCCAAGAGCAAAATGTGTACTGGTGAATCTTGCAGTTGAATTTACGTGCAACAAAATTTAGTCTATTACTCCTTTTTTTGTATAAAAGCTAAAAAGAACTTGGACACTGTTGAAGCATCTTCTCAACACAGCACGGAGGCACAGAAGTCTGCTGGTTTTGACCACTTCTTATTCATTCCCTTTAGCAAATGAGTAGAAAAGCGATCCAAAAAACCTCTCAGACATAATGATGTTACCCTTTATTAGGAAGCCATTAAAGAATTATTGGGGTTGTCAGAAAGGCCTGACAGGAACACTTAAGTCATCAGCCTGCTGTCCTCTCTTTCACCCCTATTCTTGGCCCTTCCTTTGGAGATGAGTATCTTGCACAAACAAAATTACCTTTGATTGCAACAGTTGAACTTCTGAGAGCAGGGAAAAGCAGCTTGCTGACTGCAGGGAGTGGGGCTGCCCCAGACAAACACGGCAGAAGGAACAAGAAAAACAAGTTTTAATTAAAGCCACTTCTAGATTATCAATTTTCCCTTTTGTACCGTGAAGTTTGAACACACACACGCCTGAGGAGTGTGATACCAGTGACACGTTACACAAGGCGATTCGGGCACTGGGAACGAGGTGGCAACGTGTGAACAGCAGGATCCTGCAAAGTGCTGAACATCCCCAGCTCCAAGAGGCTGCACCACGCAGCTCCAGCAGGAATATCCCTTCTGACACCTCTGCTGACACGGGTCATACTCGTCCCTCCAGAAAAGCTCATTATTTGACTTAGTGCTGCTGACAGGAGGAGGCACAGCCACAGCCACGGGTGGCTCCTGTGTCCCCTGCCCCGGGGATTTCCACATCCCAGTATCCCAGAACCAGGGATTCTTAACCAGAATTTACCAGCCCAACTTTTTGCATCAAATGTTCTAAGTTTAATTGATGTAATCTGAGAGAAGAATTTGGGGTTATTTTTAGCCAGTGGTTGCTGCTGCTTTTTATGTATATACACTAAGGAGACAGCCATTACCAGGATCGTTTTACATTATGCTCATGCATTACTGGATGTAGGAACATTTTTATAGGTCCATACACACACACTCTCCCTACATTTTAAGTACATATTTTTTACATATATGTCGAAGGATAATTCTATGTGCAAGGAGTGTATCATCCTGCTACTACACAAAACAACTCCCTTTAAACCAATCAGTTACATCAATCTTTAGAGTCTTAAAATTTGTCATACCATCAGAGACAGAAATTAATCTATAGCATTGTAAAAAAGGAGAAAGCACAATGAATCGAAATTTGCAATTCATGGGCTCAGTGGGTTTTTTTTTGGGGGGGGGGGGGGGAAGGGGGAGGAGGCTGACAAGGGAAGCTGATGGATTTGGCTTTTAAAGCCGAGGGACCAGCACCCCCTCCCCAGCTCCCTGCTGTTACCCCCCCCCAGCCCTTTTTCCAAGTGCACAGCGCCTGTAAAAATTCCTGCGCGCTATTTGCAGGCAAGGTCACTGCGAAAGGGCATGGCTGGGAGCCAGGGTGTTTTTCAGCTGAGCTGCAGGGAGGGGAGGGGAGGCTCAGGAACTCAATTAGAAGTTTCTCCAGTCTAGCCAGGAGGCTGGAGCCCAGACTGCGGCTGTTCCGCCCCGCGCCCGCCCGCCCCGGCTGCCGCCGCTGACGCATCCCGCAGGCATCCCTGGAGGAGCCGGGGCAGCCTGGGGAGCCCGGGCTCTGCATCCCGGCCTCTCCATCCCTGGGGGAGCCGGGGCAGCCTGGGGAGCCCGGGCTCTGCATCCCGGCCTCTGCATCCCTGGAGGAGCCGGGGCAGCCTGGGGAGCCCGGGCTCTGCATCCCTGGGGGAGCCGGGGCAGCCTGGGCTCCCTGCCGGCCTCTGCGGCCCTGGGGGAGCCGGGGGAACCTGGGCTCTGCATCCCTGGAGGAGCCTGGGTTCCCTGCCGGCCTCTGCAGCCCTGGAGGAGCCGGAGCAGCCTGGGTTCCCTGCCGGCCTCTGCAGCCCTGGAGGAGCCGGAGCAGCCTGGGCTCTGCCCTGGAGGAGCCCGGTCTCCCTGCCAGCCCCCGCTCCTTCATCCCTGGCTGTTTCCCTCACGCCATCCCTTGGGGGATGTGCCCCGGCCTGTCCCAGCGTTCGGCTCCGTTCCGCAGAGCCGCCTGCCCGGCCCGGCCCGCACCCAGCGCTGCTTTGTCACCCTCCGTCACCTTTTGTCACCCTTTGTCGCCCCGGGAGGCGCGGGGCAGCCCCAGCCAGCAGCTCATTAATTCTCCGTGGCCTGATTTGTCTCGAGGCGGAGGAGGGCAGGGCCGGGGAACGCACACGGGATATTTGAAATACTGTCGAATGTCACCCAAGGGGAACCTTTGCCCTAAAATTGTCACACAATTTCCCCGGCTGGGACTGTGTCCAAGGCAAATCCATTCAGCAGCACCGCATGACTTCCTCCCGTGCCTGCAGGACAGGCGGCCCTGAGCAGGGGCTTAAAGCAGCACCTGCACGGGCTGAGCTGCTGCTCTGCTCCACTGCGGGCTGTGCAGGTGCCAGGGCTCCTCCCCGAACACACCCGCGGCTCCTTGCGGGTTTCTGACCCGAATTCTCAGCCCAGGAACGAGCAGCAAAGGCTGCCAGACAGACAGCAAGGGTTCAGCGCTAAAATCTGCCCCAATAGTGCCTGGGAACTGAGTACTAACAATGCATCCCATAGATGCAGTGCTGGACACTTTTAAAAATATGAGAAGGTTACTCACACTAAATATATAAATCCTCCTCCCCCCATGTTGGTTTTGTAGTTAATTGGAATGAATTTGGCACATCACCTGGGAAGTGAATCTTTAATCATCTATGCAGTATTTCATACAGACCCTTTGAATGCATATCCATACACAGACATTCACATCCTCCCAAGTATTCACTTCCCTTGTTGAGTTTAAAACTTCAGAACAAGAGGGTTAATGAACCAGCAGGACCTTTCTCTCTCGCCTGAAAACTGGGCAGCACTTCCATAATTCCATAATTGCACAAGGAATCCTCTGCTAGCAGGCACACGTGATAGCCCAGGAAATTTGCTCTCCAATGCAAGGGGGGTTTTTGTGGTTCCCATCTCCAGGAGCCTCGTGTTGCTCCCCTGAAGCCAATGCACACCAGCCTGTCTGAAATTAGAATCCCTTCTTTAAGGTCATGTCACCTCAGATTTTTTGATAAAGGCTGAGCAGTGCCTGCCTGAGAATAAATCCAGCCAGTCCTCAGAGGCGTTGTTGCATGTCAACTGGAGGAAGTGATTAAAAATTAATGCAAGAGAGGAGATAGAGAAACCTGAAAGGGTGTGCCCGTAAAACACACTTTCAATCTGTCTCATCAGCAAAAGAGGAAAGAAATCAGATTCTTATAATACCAGACTCTAGGGAAGTGGTTGGGGCATGAACTCCGTGTTCCTGCACGGATTCACCCTCAGCAATTAAGGAGAAGAAACCCCACGTTGGCACAGAGCTGTTTGTGTGCCGCTGGCCGGGCGGGGATGCTGGGAGGAGGGGAAGGCAGCGTGGGGTGTGGAGGTGCAGCTGTGGGTGGCAATTACACTGCTGGGATGTGCAATCTCACCCTGCTGGAACAGATGGCAGTGAGCTGGCCTTGGACCATTCGCTGCTCTGGCTATTGGTTTGGGTTTTCTCTTTTATTATCCTTGTTGTTTAAGGTCCTCGTGAAACAGCCTTGAAGGGACACAGAACCTGTTTCTCGAGGCTTGTCTGTGTTTGGGCACAAAAAACACACACATGCAGAGCAGGAAAAGGAAAGACAAACTTAACAGCTTTTCAGGAGGTGGAGTTCAGAAGCAGTTTTGGTGTTTTACACTATCTTCATGCACAAGCCTATGTCTGAAATATTTTGTTTGGCTGGTAAGGAAGACCTGAGGAATCAGCAAAAGAGCAGAACCTTCCCTGTCCACTAAAGAAATGTTTCTCCTCCAACTGGAAATGCACTGAGTTCCCCCAGCACAGCAATCCTGTTTGGAACTTGCATGGCTATTTGGATTGTACTAATTTAATTAGCAGATATAATTTCTACTTAGATGTCTGGCAAACAGCAGGATTCAGTCTTATTCTCCTAAATAGACCAAACGGTTAATTTGGAAAAAAGCTAATTTTTGTTTAGAAAAAAATGAGGGAGGAGAAGGTATCCAGTTCATGGGATTAGCAGCAATATTCACAATTAACTCATGAGGCTTCCCAAAAGCTGGGGCTGCTCCTCCTTCCCAACCCAGCTAAAAATCCCAGTCATTTCATTAACAAGTTCAGACTCCTGTGCTCCTCACTGCAGGGTCTTAACCTGTGACCTTTGCCATTTCCAAGCCCTCCTGACTCCCCCATGCACCAGCATCCAGCCCTGGGACCTGCAGGTTTTACTGCTCCCTCTCCAGCACTGGCAGGAGAGTCAGAGATGGAAATGAATAAATGCAGGGCTTTTCTGTTATGCCACAGGCTGTGTGTTGGGACAAGAATTCCTGGCTGTGGATACCAGCAAGGGCTGGAAATCCCTGGAAAAGGCAAACACGGGGAACTGGAGCAGGAGCTTTATCCCAAAGCTACACCCCAGCTCTGCAGTTACTGAAATCAATAAATTTCAGGAATTCAGCAGGGGAAAACCTTAGAAAACCCCTCAGGAAAGAACGAGGAGGTTCCTCACAACCCTGCCAGTGACCCCTGTGAGAGTATTGCTGATGCAAAATCCCACCCCAAACAGCAGCATACGTCACTTGGAGGGGGAAAAAATCAACACAGAAATGGTCCCCTCATCATTTCTTCTCCTGAGCATAGAGCACACACGACTTTTCTTAATTATTCCTGATGTTCATTGTAGGTTGCATCATTTTGGAACACCGACGGTATCATTTTTAAAACTCTGGTTGCCATGGCAGCACAGAATGTGGCTCTTAAATGTACTCTGCTTGCACATTCCTCTGATGAGAGGCTGCTTTTCTTTCCTTTTTTTTTTTTTTTAAGAAAAAAAAAGCATCTCCACTGAGAAACATGATATAATGACAAAAAAAAAAAAAAAAACCTAGAGAACAAGCATAGGAAGAAAATGGTGGCTTCAAAAAATAAGGGGGAGGGGGAGAGAAAGTGGGCTGAAAAATACAGCCAAAAGGACACTTTTCTTTCAAAGGCAGAATGTAAGCAGAGCATTTTGGGTTCTCTCAGAAGGTCGTAAATTCAGACAAACCCAGTCACTTCCTTGGTGACAGCATTTACAGCTCTGTATTCAGCCTTTGTTTCCCTCTGGAAGGTCCTCCCGGGCCGATTGCTCAGAGCCAGAACTTTAAACCTTGAGCAACCTTTGAAGAAGTGGTGGCGGCTGATAAGGGCCAGCCAGGCAGACACTCCCTCACCTCCCGTGTCCCTCTCCAAGCCCAGGTGGCTGCAGCAGCTCCAAAGGGCACAGGAAGAGCCAAAGAGCCTCTTGGAACACCAGCAATCCCAGGGGGACACAGGAATGGCAATCCCAGGGGGACACAGGAATGGCAATCCCAGGGGGACACAGGAATGGCAATCCCAGGGGGACACAGGAATGGCAATCCCAGGGGGACACAGGAATCCTGGCAATCCCAACGGGACACAGGAATCCTGGCAATCCCAGGGGGACACAGGAATGGCAATCCCAGGGGGACACAGGAATGGCAATCCCAGGGGGACACAGGAATGGCAATCCCAGGGGGACACAGGAATTGTAATCCCAGTGTGACACAGGAATGGCAATCCCAGGGGGACACAGGAATGGCAATCCCAGGGGGACACAGGAATTGTAATCCCAGTGTGACACAGGAATGGCAATCCCAGTGGGACACACACAGGAATTACAATCCCAGGGGGACACAGGAATCCTGGCAATCCCAACGGGACACAGGAATCCTGGCAATCCCAGTGGGACACACACAGGAATGGCAATCCCATTGGGAAACAGGAATCCCAGCAATCCCACTGGGACACAGAAGGCTTCTCTCAAATATGTAATTCATCCTGGGAATAGTGAATCCTTAACCCCACCACCAAGTCTGGCACTGGAAAGAAGCTGGCACTCCCAATAATGATCTGTTAATAATGACTTCCCCAAGGCTCTGCCATCCCAGCCCTGCACACTTTGGAGGTCCCATTTAGAGTCCTGTGGGTGTTTTTTCTGCTATTGTCTCTATTTCAAATTTCCTTTCCTTAGCAATCTCCTAAGCAAGAGCCTCTGCACACATTAGCAGGGCCCTGTTTGAAAAGGAATGGCAGAACAGGGCATTGTTTGCACCTCACAGCACTGTGTCCTTCAGCACAAGTGGCTGGGTTTGAAACTTGGTTTAAATAAGAACTCAGCCTCATCAGTGATCCCCCAGCCTCAGTCATTAAAAACATGGGTTGCACCTCTTCTGTGGGAGCTGCTTCACTCCTACCTTCCAAAAAGAGCCCAAAAAGAAAAAAAAAAAAGCCAGTGAGACTTGCTTTTTGAAGTGCTCCTTCCCTTCTGGCTTCCACCAGCAGTGAGAGTGAAAATTTAAATTAAAATCAATTTCTCCAAATGTTCAGTGCAGTCTAGTTTTGGCACAAGCTCTCAAGCCGTTTTATCCTTCCCTAACAAGCAGCCTATCAAAAAAGATAACCCTCTAAGTGCTTCATATAAGTCTATAAGCAGCATTATCTCCATTTTTGCAGGCAGGTTAACAGAGACAAGGATTTCAAGCCCATCACTCAGCAGCAAAAATAGAAACCAACTCCCTGACCTTCACACCCATGCCCAGTTCTTAACACCCCCATACACCCTGATTGTAAGAAAATTCATGATGTCCTAGGTCAGAAAATCAGCTGGAATGATGTAAAAAGGGAAAATATTGAGGAAATGAGAGTGAGGATGACACAGCAAGCTCCTGGTTTTAGTAATGTCACAAATTGTTGCTCCAGACAGGATGAGCAAATATGAGTTTGTTCTGCCTGTGGGAGTGGTTTAAGATTTTGGAAACAAATTATGATTTTACATCCCTCCATTTCTGGAGGAGCAAGAGAGAAGGTCAATGCACATCAGGTGCTAAAATCAAGATAAAGAGATCTAATTGTCACCAGCTGCCCAGTCATTGCTTGGGCAGTCAATGCAAATTCACAATCAGCTTTTGCCAAAGAATGCAATTCCTGGATTTAAAGTTTATGTGCTTTTTTCCCCTTGCAGATTTTCCAACAGCTGCTAAGTCCACATTTCAAATACCCTCAAGCTGACCATTATCATCAAGATGCAGGTATGATCCAACACTAATCTCGTCCTACTTCTGTTTATAATCACAAACTATTTTTGTGTGTTCTAGAATCAACCCAAAGAGGTTTAACTTCCCATAAAATACCTAAGATTAAACACATGAACAGGACTGATTGCCACAGAACCAAAGTAAGAACATAGGATTCACACAAATCTGCTCACTCCCATCTTTTCCTACATGGGCAACTACTTCTGAACTTCACTGTGGAATTAGGAGGGAACCACAACAATCCCAAAAAGGAAAGGACGTTGAGATGCAGACTAAATAACAGGCCTCTACTGATGAAATATTTGACCTGGAGTCATGTCCATGCCAGATTTCACCATTTTGAAAGTGAAACCTTTGGGAATGCCAGCACAGCTGCAGTGGGTGTCTCTCCTCCCCCTGTTCCCTGCTTGCACACTCACAGGTAACTCTGAATTTGCTGTTCTAGGGCTGCACAATGCAGTCCCTGAGAGCTCCCAATGACACCCAGGAATGGAAATGGGCTTGGGGGATCATGGGCAGTCAGAGCAATGGGTTTGGGATTAAAACAACCAAATGAACCCACAGACACCAACTCCCCTGTGAGAGGACTCCGTTTCCATCAGACTGAACCACTTCAGACCAAGACTTTCTCTTTTCCTCCTTTTCCTTCTTTCCCACTCCAGCTCCGTGTGCCTCACAGCCCAGGAATCACAGACTGCACCTTCCCTGCCCTGCTCTCAGGTGCAATAGCCTCCTTTCTGTGTTTGGACAGGGTGAAGAGGAGGAGTGCAGTCCTGGCTGGGCCTGACAGCTGATGCTGCTTTTATGGGGGAGATTAACAGTAAACTGGATTGTGCCCCGAGTTCAGAGTTCAGCCTTATCTCCAGAATCCTTCCCCTCTTTACACATTCCAAGGGTTCTTACAACTTCAAGTCACTCAAGCATG
Organism: Melospiza georgiana; assembly: GCF_028018845.1. NCBI lineage: Eukaryota > Metazoa > Chordata > Aves > Passeriformes > Passerellidae > Melospiza > Melospiza georgiana. The sequence goes on from NC_080451.1 coordinate 9,180,486, forward strand.
CAATATTAACCCCTAAACAAGCTCTCACTGAATTGCCTGAAGGAAAAGTGGGTTTATAAATTTTTTTTGACAATGTATTTTTAACTGCTCCAGTTTGCAGAAACAAAACAACTTTCAATTCCTTCTAAACAATCCATATGTCCGTTCTTGTGTCCGTGCCATCAATGCAAATCATCCTGCTTTCAAGTTGTGTACAAATACAGAGCAGGCTCTTGTCACTGCACACACCAGAAAAAAAGCAAATATTCTTGTAACCAGTTCCACAGCCAACAGGGACACCTCCCTGTGACCCTGCCTTTTTCAGATTCCCTCTGGAAATGCAGCTGGGAACGAGATCTGTCCCACAATTCAAACAGTGACAGGCAGATCTGGTGTGATGTAAATGGTGCAGGATCATTATTTCCTGGGACACAATGGCATTCCTGCTTTCTGCAGTTCAGAAATTGCTCTGGCCTGATAACCAAGCCAATGGAAGCTGGCAGGATTTGGGGTTGGTTTTAGGACACATCTACCAATGCACATTGCGGGGTTGGGTTTTCTTCCTCCACTTTTCAGTTTTCTCTGGGATTATGTACTGAACTTCCCAGCAGTGGGAACCTCTATTGTGTTTTTATTACCTCTGATTTCTACCATAACACAAATAAACTGTGACTAAAAATACAGGCAGTGATTGAATAACACTTTGTGGAACGCTCTATGACAAACCTGCAAACCAACACAAGCCTCACTGCTTCCCAGAACCTGAACCCTTTGGAGGTGGTTTTGGTTTGGACAACCAAAAACAAACACTCACTTCCTCACTTTCAATATTTTGTGACAAAAAGGGAAAAGTTCAATAGAAGCCGAGGTGCTGAACTTTGATTGTGAACAACTCCTTGCACTGAAACACCACCAAGCTGCAGCTGGGAGCTTCCAGGACAGGTCCAGCTTGGGCTTCAGGAGAGAAGTCAAGAGCTGACAAAATTCAGGTTGATCTTATTTTAACTGGGGGGGGAAAGGGGAAAATGCATATTTCAAATACTTCTGAATTAATGTCTTGAAAATGTAATTTAAGCTTGCAGCAACCAAAGCTTCACCTGGCAAACCCCAGCAAAGGAAATGGGTTCCAAAGCCAAACCCAAGCACTCCACAGTGCCCCTGCCCTGCCACAGCTGAGCCTCTCCCCAGAGCAGCTCAGCAAAGCCTCCAGCCCAACACCACTGCAAAGCCCAGCCCCACTGGACAACAAACCCAGGGCTCCCAGTCAAGACAACTGAGGCTTCCCTGGAAGCACGAGGACACAAAAATTAAGACCTTAAGTGCATTATAATCCCTCTTCTTTTCCTATGCAGATCCTTATCTTAATTAAACACATCTTCATTTTTTTACCTGTTCACAGCCTTCATTTTTAATGAGCAAATGGTTCTTTTTGGGCCTTGTATTGCTTAATTTTAAGGGAAAAAAACTCACAAATACAACACTATCCTGAAACATTAGCCTGTTTGTAAAGCAGCATAGGAAATGGAAAGCCCTGTTTCTATATTTTGACTGTGTTCTGTTACTTAGGCTACCCCACAAAGGCCCAGCTCTCCTGCAGACCTCTCTGGGGCTTTCTCTGGAGGCGCCTGTGATGGATTAGGAGAGATCCCAGTGAATGATGAAAGCTGATCTGCAGCTGGGGAACGTGCACTCCTCTAACAGTCCACCTGGGCACAGCAATCAGGGCTCTTGGATATTTCTCCAAAGATACATTCAAATTCTGTGATATAGAACAGCAGCTCTGCTGTGCTTTTGCACAAAAATGCCCCATTACTGCCTGTTATCAGCAAAGCTCTCGAGAAATCCATTTGGAAAATATTTTCCTATAGCATTCACAAGGAAATTAAAATGTAATTTAATGACAATGAGTATGAATGGTAAGATAAATGACTTCTAACAAGAAGGAATAATACATTGCTCTGGTGTTCAAGTGTTTTAATGATAATTTGTCCACTTTTTGTTAGTTTATTTTAAATAAATAAGGGGAGAGAGAGAGAACTAAACTACTACTAAATAATAAATTCCCAAAGCACAAGGAATCCTTTGGGAAACAACAGAAGATAGGTAACAGAATTCCAGAATAGAACTGTAGGAACAAAACACATCTTCCAGTCAGAAAACAAGATTTTTTTTTCCAGGAAAATTTCTCCAAACCCATCACCACAATTTAATTACAAGACACAAAATGTGTGTTACTTACCCAACTCCACCAGATTAAAAAGGGGGGGAGGAGGAGTGTGATTCTTCCTCCTTCTCTCCAAACCTGTTGTCTTCTCCTCAGAATTTAGGTGGGGTTTTTGGGGGGATTTTTTTTTTGTGCCTGCTGTCATAGCAAGTCACATTTTCCAGAATTATGTTTCACATTTTCAAGAGAAAAAAAAAAAACTCCTAAGGGCCCTCAAAATGGTTTATGAGTGTACTGGGCACCAGTAAACTGCAGCCTCCAAGTCCTTCAGTGGGAAAAGGGTTCCTGCTGTTAGGAAAGAGAGGCCAAAATGAGGCACAGCTGTTTCTCCCTTATTTCCAACCCTGCTCGTTTTCCTCCATTCAGGCTGTTATTCCAGACAGCTGGGAAGACTTGCAATTGCTTTGGGTTTTGAAGTTTATGTCTTGTTTTAAAATGAAGGTGAACACTCATCTTCTCTTAAAGAATAAAAATGTTTCAAACCCTGATAGCCACTTCTAGAACTTTCAGTTGAGCTTGTGAGAAAGAGAAGGAATGACTGCTTCCCCTAAAAAAAACATCAAGAGCCATAAAAAAAGAGACAACAGCCCTGACCTGGACTGATGATGGGACTGAAATGGGACTCCTGAGAAGCCAAGGGAAGGTAATAAACACTCCCAGCCACAAGAGCTCTGACCTTTGGGGCCTTGGATCCACATGGAGCTGCTGGACACGGCTGTGCCAGGGGAGGACACCTGGGAAATGCAGGGACAGCTCCTCACCCTTTGCAAAGCTTTGGAGCACACCTGGAAATGCAGGGGCAGCTCCTCACCCTTTGCAAAGCTTTGGAACGCACCTGGGAAATGCAGGGACAGCTCCTCACCCTTTGCAAAGCCTTTGGAACACACCTGGGAAATGCAGGGACAGCTCCTCACCCCTTGCAAAGCTTTGGAGAACACCTGGGAAATGCAGGGACAGCTCCTCACCCTTTGCAAAGCTTTGGAACACACTGGAAATGCAGGGACAGCTCCTCACCCTTTGCAGAGCTTTGGAGGATCCTGGGAAATGCAGGAGCAGCTCCTCACCCCTTGCAAAGCTTTGGAACACACCTGGAAATGCAGGGACAGCTCCTCACTCTTTGCAAAGCCTTTGGAACACACCTGGAAATGCAGGGACAGCTCCTCACCCCTTGCAAAGCTTTGGAGCACACCTGGAAATGCAGGGACAGCTCCTCACCCTTTGCAAAGCTTTGGAGAACACCTGGAAATGCAGGGACAGCTCCTCACCCCTTGCAAAGCTTTGGAGGATCCTGGGAAATGCAGGGACAGCTCCTCACCCTTTGCAAAGCTTTGGAACACACCTGGAAATGCAGGGGCAGCTCCTCACCCTTTGCAAAGCTTTGGAGAACACCTGGGAAATGCAGGGACAGCTCCTCACCCTTTGCAAAGCTTTGGAGGATCCTGGGAAATGCAGGGACAGCTCCTCACCCCTTGCAAAGCTTTGGAGAACACCTGGAAATGCAGGAGCAGCTCCTCACCCTTTGCAAAGCTTTGGAACACACCTGGGTAATGCAGGGACAGCTCCTCACCCCTTGCAAAGCCTTTGGAACACACCTGGAAATGCAGGAGCAGCTCCTCACCCCTTGCAAAGCTTTGGAGAACACCTGGAAATGCAGGGACAGCTCCTCACCCTTTGCAAAGCTTTGGAGGGTCCTGGGGCTGGACCCAGAACAAGGGAGGCAGGAAGAGAACAGCTCTGGATAACCTACTGCTATCTTAATAAATTATACACAATTTAAACATCAGGTTGGATGCCAAGAGGCAGCACACACTGAATAAACAGATGATTTAACAAGAGGGAGAACTTCAGGCTCGAGTCAATGATGCCCTAATGACCAGAGTGGATGCTGTGGATTATTTCTGCTCCTGCAGCATCACCTGCACCCCTGCTGCCCTGCATCCCCAGCCCACAGCAGCAGCAGCAGCAGCAGCTCTGGCAGCCGGGTGTGAGCAGGCAGATGGTCCCTGATGGTCCCTGCAGCAATCAGGGAGGAATGGTTTCCTCCTGACCACTTTCACACTCGCTCTCAAGTGACAGGCACTGAATCCTGCCATAAATCACTCACGCCTGCTCCATCCACCCACCCACCCAGCACCCAGCTCGGGGATGTGTCAGCCTGTTTCCTCCAGAGCCTCCCTCCCAGGCTCCTCTGTGGGGAGGAATCGTGTGTCCTGTGCTTCCTAACGTGCTTTAATAAACGTTCAGACCAGCCTTTCATGCTCAGCAGATGATTGATAGCAATTAGTTGGCACTGACAAGGATATTGCTTGATGTGACAGACCAACAAAACACACCAATTTGTGCCAAGAAAATGTGTTCAAAAAAGGTGGTACATCTATAGCTCTAACAGGGCTCCTGCACTCAAAAATTAAATATAATGAGCATGTTCAGTATAAATAAGGGAAAGTGGCACCTCAGTGCATGACTGTATATGGATTTATTAAGCTGTACAAGTTCTGTACAGGACAGGCAGGGTGGTTTGGGGTTTTTTTAAATCATCACTGTAGTAAGAGCATCAAGGCAAAATTCAGTTTTATGTTACCAACACTACTTCATTACCTCAGTTTTATCTCTGCACCTACCAGCACTTTCAGCTAGGCCAAGTCATTCAAGTTAAGTGATTTTATATGCCAATAGTGTTGTTAAATAGCAGGCAGGAAAAGACACAGTTCAATTGTCATGCGTGTCAGGAGTCTGGCACACACTCCCTTGGAGATTTAAACTTCTCTTTAAAGGAGAGCAATTAAACTGTTCATGAGGAAAGGAGCACCAGCATCATTCCTGCACTGAAGAGCTGCACCCGTTTCTAACTAAACTGGTGTCAACAGCAACAGACTCATATTTTTTTGTGTGTTGTACTTAAAATTAAGATGTTCCTAACTGACAAATCTAAACAAAAAGACCATTCTTATCAGAGCTGTTTGCACACATTCCAAGTACAGCTGCTCTGACTTAGCTGCAGGAGTTGAAATTCACCCATTAGGTTAAATATTATGCAGATTTTCCATGTGGACGCAGCATGTTGTGGATCCCAGATGTGTAAAATCTTAGGGCCTCATTCTACAAACTGCTCACCACTTTGTGGAGGCAGAAACCATCGAGGATTGTCACATTTATTTGAAAGAGCACGTTCAATTTCTAAGGAAGAGCCGTGTCCCTGCTGTGGATGCAGGAAAGGGCACTCACTGGAAGGGGATGAGGCACCTGCAGCCCCTCTTTGCTTGTTCATCAACAGCATTTTAAACCAAATTAAAGCCAGACAATCCATACCAGGGCAGGATATAAACTTGCACACACTCTGTGAGAGCTCCCAGCTCTCCCCCTGGACAGGGGGGGAAGAAAGGAAAGTTCCCAGTTTGAGGACATGCAGAATTGGAGGACAGGAAGGAACCACTTGGCCAACAACGTGTGTTGTGACTGGACATCCCCCAGACTGGGGCAGGTTTCTGTGGTTTCCTGCAGACAGTTGTGACTGACACAACCAAAAAAACCTCCCTCTTCCCCTTCCTGTCTCATGACCTTTAGTGCCACTTGTTCAGGTTTGCTGTGTGTAACCATTGCTGAAGCACATTCTGAGTTGGAAAGGCAAAAAAAGAAAAAAAAAAACATTCTTAACTCAGAAGTGTCAGGTCTTGAAAAATGCTGGGGAAGTTTTCCTAATCTACCACAAGTACCAACTGTTCTAACTCTTGCAGGATTAAGAGAAAAATAATTTTGTAGCATTTATTTCCAGCTTTCTACTACTAGACAACTCCCCAGTATGTCTAGATGAACATGCCTTGAGTGTGAGAAGTTTCACAGACACTTATTTACCTAAATTTCACTCAGCCAAACTTCTGGATTTACAGTTACACTTTTAGACTCCAGTTCTGGGAAGCATTGCTAGTCAGGTCAGATCAGTATTCTAATGTGAAGCATCTTTAAAGCACATGGTAAATCTTAATCATTTTAAGTCCCTAAGAGAATTATCCTAAGCAACTTCTAAAATTATGTCCTGAGAATTGGGATTTCAAAGTAAGCATTTCTAATCTTCCATGCATCATTAGAAACCCTCAGGCCCTCAAAACCAACCCTGCCATGCTCCCCTTGGCTACAATCTGGTTTGGTTTAATTCCCCACTTTTGGAATCCAGGCCCACCTGGAGTACTAGCTTAGCCTAGGTAGTGATATTTTAATTTCCATGTCATTATAGCCAGGCAAAAATGGTGGTACTAGCTTAGTCTAGGTAGTGATATTTTAATTTCCACGTCATTACAGCCAAAATGGTGGCTGCAATTCCTTTCTTAGCAATCCACTGTGACTGTGACAAGGCAAGGCTGTGGGGATGGCAGCAACAATTGGAGATTCCAAAGGGAAATTGGAATTTCAGACAAAGCTCAGAGCCATCACCTCCTCCTCTGGTGACGCTCGGCCCCTGGAACTCGAGCCCTGGGAGTGAAGCTGGGAGTAGATTTTCATGGCATTCCGAGCTCCTCAGCAGGACACTATATTGAGCATAAACTGGCTGTTTTAATAAAAATTGCTTGGCAACAGGGGTTTGTATAATACAAACATTTCTACATAAAAACCCAAGGTAGCTTTCTCATGTGATTACAGCCGGGCCTGCAGTAATGCAGACCAGATGTGCCTCTTGCATTCCAGCATATTTGTTAATCTGGAGGTTCTGTGCTGTGTGGGAGGAAAAAACAGTTTATAGAATGATTCATATTAACCAGGTATGGCTGTTTTAAAACGCTCTTTACTATTCAGAAACAGAAATTAATCAGCTTCTCTTCTTTAGAAAAAAGAGATGGGTCTTTTATCATCCATCACTTAAAAAACATTCCATGTTCACAGCTGAACCTTCCTTGTATTTAATTCTTGCTGCTGCTTTCAGACACTGCTCTCTGACTTGTGCTGGAGTTGTTTGAACACCTTGAGCCCCTCCTGCCCTGCCCTGGATGGAGCTGGCAGCCCAGCAGTGCCTCCTGCTCTGTTCCAGTAGGAAACCACCGTGGCATTCGGGCAATGCACAGAGTGCCTCTGTCAGATGTTACTCCTGTCACATCTGGGCAGCTGGAACTTCCACCCTGCCACAGGGATGGCCACAGAGCTCAGTGGGAGGAGCTGGGACTGTACACAGCGTGCAAGTCAGCAAAGAGGAAGCCTTATATAGTTATTGCAAGTTTTACTTTTCTTTGGTGTAATTCAGAGAAGTATCAGATCTGCTGAATCACTGAGGTGTTGACCCCCTTCATGTCATGTGCTCCTGGGTCAGCACTGCCCAGAACTGCTCCACAGACACCTCACCTCTTTGAGAAAGATTTCATGCCATGTTCTGAACAGCAAACCCCAAAATCTTCGTGTTCATGTTTTCCTCCAAGGTCTGCTGCTGCAGCAGAACAACTTTTATAAGATACTAATTGTTTTCAGGAAAAAAAAAAAAAGAAAAAATAAGAAAAAAAAAGGGAGAGTAACCAGCCAGCGTGCCCTTGCCAGCTCATTGTTTGGGAGCTGCCTGCCCGCTCCATCTGAGCACAGCCTGGCAGAGTTGAGGTTGTTTGATTCCTGCATTCCCTGACAAAGCTGAGGGTGTTTAATTCCTGTATTCCCTGACCAAGTCGAGCTGTGTTTAATTCCTGTACTCCTTGACACAGTTGAAGCTGTGTTTAATTCCTGTATTCCCTGACTAAGTTTAAGTTGTGTTTAATTCCTGTATTCCTGACACAGCTGAAGCCATGTTTAATTCCTGTATTCCCTGACCAAGTCGAGGCTGAGTTTAACTCCAGTATTCCCTGACACAGTTCAGTCTGTGTTTAACTCCAATATTCCCTGACACACTTTAGGCTGTGTTTAACTCCAGTATTCCCTGACACAGCTGAAGCCATGTTTAATTCCTGTATTCCCTGACCAAGTCGAGGCTGAGTTTAACTCCAGTATTCCCTGACACAGTTCAGTCTGTGTTTAACTCCAATATTCCCTGACACACTTTAGGCTGTGTTTAACTCCAGTATTCCCTGACATAGCTGAAGCCATGTTTAACTCCAGTATTCCCTGACACAGCTCAGGCTGTGTTTAACTCCAATATTCCCTGACACAGTTCAGGCTGTGTTTAACTCTAGTATTCCCTGACATAGCTGAAGCCATGTTTAATTCCTGTATTCCCTGACACAGTTCAGGCTGTGTTTAACTCCAATATTCCCTGACACACTTTAGGCTGTGTTTAACTCCAGTATTCCCTGACACAGTTCAGGCTGGGTTTAACTCCAGTATTCCCTGACCCAGCTGAGGCTGAGTTTGCCTCCTGCCCTGCCCAGCCTCCTCCCAGCACCAGGAGAAAGGGCTAGGAGGGGCTCAGGGACAGGCCATTTTACAGTCTCTCGGCATTCCAGCCCGCTGCCTAATTCCCATCTTTGGAAGAAAAAAGAAGGGGGAGAGGACAGGCTGAACTTTTGACCTGCAGCGCAGACACCCAACCAGAGCAGAGCAGAGCCATAAAGGTGTCTGTGCAGGGCCGGCAGCTCACGACAATCGTCTGCAGCTTGTTTCCTCACCATCCTCCTCAGAAAAATGTTGATTACTCGTTTTATGATTGCCAGATGGTGGACTCTACTGAGAGCCTTCTTCATCCCCGTGACTGCCTGACCCCACATAAAACTGGAAGGGGCCAAGCCTTTCCCTAGCATCCCACACAGAGGATGCCGAGACCTCCAAACCTTAAAGAAGCCGACCCCATTTGTACCAACGTTGTTTCCAATTCTGTGTAAGGAATTCACACCCGGGTTTAGAGCCAGCAGCAGGTCAGCCATTCCTAAAACGTTACACTGCACCAAAGTGCACAGGAGGGCAACACCAGAAGGGGATTTAAACCTCGAAGGGGATTTAAACCTCGTACCCAAGGGGTAGAGGTGGTTTTAGGGATGAGCATTTCACAACCATTTCTCTTGACTGCTGTGCAATGAGTGAATACAATCACACACAAGGAAAGCAGAAATTCTGTTTTAACATTACTGGCTTGTTAAAATATCACACAAATATCCCAACACCTATTCCAGAATGGCCTGTGTGCACACACTGCTCCAAATCAAAGACATTTTATGCCATAGTGCCCAGGGAGTTTGCAGACAGAGCTATGGAATACAGTCAACATTTATTACAGACCAGAATCCCAGGCAAGGAGCTGCTGTGAAAGACTGATGTCTGTCTTATTTTTTTCCCCACTGTCCTCAGTTTCCCCATATGGACAAGATCTGGATTTCCAACATCCCCTGCTTGGGCCAAGACTGAGCAACACCACAGAGCCCAGAGCAGGGAGGGAACATTTCTACTTCATTCCCATTCCATTCAGTTCCCATTTCTACTTCAACTGCAGGCAGCTCTCTCCTGTTTGTCCTTAACTGTCCAGATTCTTTTCCCTGAATCCTTTTTCCCTCTTGCTCTACCCCATTACCAGAACCATCCAACTTGTGAATGCACTACAAAGACCCTTTTCATCTCTCCCAAGTGGACACCAAAGAAACCAGAAAACCTCCCACCAAAACCCCAAAAAATCTCATGGATTCATCTTCCAAAGAAGTAGGAATTGCCACTGGGGAGGCAGTGGATCCACCCAAGACTCCATGGTAGCAAATCTGGTTATTGATACACCCCAACCACGTTCCTCTGGCCATTTCCTCACCTCAGCAGTGTCTGCTTTAAGGGCTGGTGTAAACCACCTTCTTTTACATTCAGCTGCAAAGATTTTTATTGCTAAAATAATCTGGACACCAAAGGTTCTTCTCATGGGATTATGAGGCTAAAGGCACTCCTGTGCCCAGTGAACCTGCACTGGGCTCTCTGCTGTCCCACTGCAAATGCCACGAGGGCCACACAAGCAAATATGCTTTAGGATGCCATCCTCCCAGGCTGAGTGTGCACACCCACCTGCTGATCAAATGCCAGGCACTGCTTGCCTGTAACTTCCCTTTTCCACTACTCAATCAGAATTAGCTTCTCACTGGAGACAGCACTGGCAAAATGGAGAGCTGACAAACTCAGGGGAGGGAAGTCCCTTAAGGCTCTTAAACACAACTTCCCAAACCAGCAAAACCCTTAAGCCACCCATGACTGGTGGGAATATACACTGGGAAAAGCATCTCTGCATGCTCAGCTTAGTCCCCTTCTTTCAGCTGTCCACTGTTGCCCACTTTCCAAGTCAGGGCAATAGGCTAGGATGGTCACTCTCACACAACACAGCCGATAAAGCATTTTTTCCTGATAAAGCATTCTTTTCCTTCTAACTCCAGCCCTCAAGCAGTTCACACTCAGAGCTGAGTCGCTTGGCCTTATTCTGTTTTCATTCCCTCCTCCCATTCCTCCCTCTGCCATTTTAACTGCTAAAACCCCAAAGTTCACAACCTCACTGTCCTAGGATTCCCCTCAGATATGGCATCCTCCCCCACATCAGTGATAAATAAGATTTACAGGGATGGTGACTGCATCATCCTCTAATCTCCCCCCGACATACCAACAAGCCATAAAGTTTAGTGTGAGCCCCTTTCTGGGCTTGTTTACAATTCAATCCCACTTCAGCTTCTGTCTTGAATAGCTATCACGAAGGTCACTTGGACCTAATTGCTCTGGGTGCCTCCTAATGACCACAAATAGCACCTTTTTAATGAGCAGAGAAGGGGGAGAAAGAAAGAAAGAAAGTGAAAAAGAAAAGAATTCAGCCTTTCAAACCCAGAGAAAGCCTCAACTCTGTGCTTCTCAATTACAAACAACTTTAACTTCTGCTGAACTTTACTAGAATATGCACAGGCAGGAACTCAAAAGGTATCTTAATTTTTATCACCTAGATTTAATTAGGGGATTGATTCTGCTCTCACATAGTTCAGTTGGATTTTATTGCTCCCTCTTCTCCCTTAGGTGTTGTCTTTAGTGTGGTTCAGAGCAGGATCTCACCACAGCAGCACGGAATCACCAGTCCTGGGGGGAAGCCACAGTCACACATGCAAAATGAGGACTTCAGGTTGTTTCAGGGAGAATTTCTTATTTACATGTGGAATGTTCAGGCTCAGTCACCACTTAAGTATTATTTTTCTTGTGCAGATTCATCCTGCTCTGATAAAATTTTCTGAAAAGACACAAACCTAGAAGAATTTGCAATGCTCATTATTTTTCTTTTCCCTGTGATCCTCTGTGACTCCTTCTAAACAACAAGGCCAAATGCTTGCAGGGATCCTCAGGTAACCCATCACAGAGCAAAACCCAACCCACAGAGGTGCAGTGTATGTTACACCAGACAACTTCAAACGCATTTGATACAACAGAATTAAAAATGTAAATAACTCACTAATGAGGCCCAAAAATAATTAATATAATGGTCAGTGTAGTCCAGTATTCCACAATGAACAGAACCTAAAAATATGAGCACAGTTTCCCAACTGTCCCACTTGGGGCTGAATTTACTTCATCTCTGATTTTAGAAGTACACATTGTTCTGGAAGGGAGAATTTCTTTGGGAAATTCAGCTCCATCCTTGTTGACTCTTCCCCTTTCCCTACTTCCAGATCAATGGAAGGGTTTCTAATTCTGTTCCCAAGATGGATTTTCCTTACTCAGTCCTGTGACAAAGGATAAATTATTTTGGCCATACTGAGTCCCCTACACCAAACTGAGAAGTAAATTCTTTGCACACCTTTCTTTCTGCCATTTTTGGTTTAGGATTTTGTATTCTGTTTTTCCTTTCATGTAACATCTGGTCAGCAGAAGGGCTGATCCATCCTTCTTCTTTACTGCATGCATGTAACTCACATCCCAACACTAAATACAGACCACATGAATCCTTCCAGCACTGCCAGAGAGGCTGATACTCTTAAAATTCTTACAAAAATGCAGGAAGTTATTTACTGAATTTAACATGCACTTCGCCTATAAATGAGTTAACACCAGGGGGAAAAAAAAGCGAGTTTTTTTTATTAATTAACTCAGGGCTGGGAAACATTTTGAGAAAGGGGAATGTGGAATGTGGATACCTTTTATAGTGGCACCTGAATACAACTGGAAGTCTTAAAAAATTAGGAATTTACCCATATAACCCTTATTTTTCTTTAGCAAAGGGACAAATCATCCCAAAAGCAGCCCAAGCCAGAAGGGACATGAGCCAGTCCAACTATGGACAGCAGAACCAGAGGAAAGGGACAGGAATTCAGGGCTCACTATAAAGCAAGATATGTAAAGTTTGAGTTTATTTACAGTCAATTCTTGTTCCCATGAAGAGGTTTAGGTAAATAGTTCTGTATCTCCTTCAGCATCTTCTCTATACAGCAACATCTCACTTTTCACTGAATTCAGTGCTGGTTTGGACAGCATGTTTCTGCAGAAAGCTCTCCCAACATGCACTGCCATCCAGAAACTTTTCCCACAGAAAATTGGAATACAGTTTAGGGGAAAACCAGAGCTAAACATGATTTCCATTTTACAAGGCAGCATTTTATGGGAAGGACACTGAGATGTGTCAATCTGGTGCTGTGCAATCCCCCCCCGTTATTTACACTCCTCAGAAACTCTACTTTGAATTCAGCTCAGGGCGTTTTGACTTTCATCCAAACTTTCATCTTTCCAGCACTGAGGTTGGTTTCTGGATTTTCTACTTCTTCAAAGAGGCACCATGTTACCAAACAGGATCCTGCTTAGTTTTTTTCTGTGTACAAAGGGCAACAATAAATGTTTCCAAGAGCTCACCAGGCCAAAGGCAGCACAGGGATTTTCTCCATTGGGCAGCTCCCAGTGTCCCCTCAGTTAATCCCAGGCTAGATGGGATCCCTGGGAGCTGCCAGGACATCATCCTCATGGACCACACGGCTGCAATTGTGACACCCAGCTTTCATCCAGGTCTGGAGACACAACAGGGAGGTCAGGACATCCCCACTGGAGGCAAAGGCTGCGTGCCAGGAGGAAAAGCTCATCAGGTCATCAGGACACAGCAGAGCCTGGGCAGGAGGGTTCTAACTGCAGGTCCACCAGGAAACTTCTTGTGTGGCCACAGACAAGCCACGGGGTGTTCTGTATCTCAGCTCACTCCTCGAGGAGCGGATAAAATAAAACTCTTTGTCACGGGGTCACACCATGGCTGTTTAACATGAGTAAATGTTCCAACAGTCTCCAGCAAACCGAGCAGGGAAGGAAAGCAGGGAAGGAAAGCACTGCTGGGGGTGCTGCTGGAAGTGGGTCCCGTGTCACTGGGGCAGCCATCTGAAGGCTGAGCACACCCAGGTCTCTTTAAATGCAAAAGCAGAGCGCTGTGAAAGGACTGTGTTCCTAATCACGCCTCCTGTCACAGCCCCGGCTTCCATTCGCCCTGAAATCCCAGCGCGGCGGCTCCGTGTGCGTGTGCCAAAGAGCACGGCCGGCCTCTCCTGCTGAAAAAAGACTCGAACAAATCCTTCCAGACAGCATTAGAGAGGAGAGGACAGCAGAGGAGACACTGCTGGATCAAAACAGGCACCTGGAGTGACCTCTGTGCCTCGGAGACAGTTACATAAGGGCGAGGGGGAGCCGCCAGGAACGCGGCACAGGAGGGGCTCCTGCAGCTGATCCCAGGCGGGTGCTGCCCCAGCACCCCTGCAGGGCAGGGACTCTGTCCTTGGCACCAACACAGCACCCACAGGGCACTCTGTCCCCAGGAACACCACAAATGTAAGAAGGGAGACATTGGATGGAAAAAGCGAAGCCTCTCCTGTATGAGAGCTGAGTTACACCTGAAGGAAATACAGCCTGGTGGGTACTCAGACACATCCCAGGGTCCCTCAGGTGAGGGGTGAGAAGCCCCAGGCAGAACAGAAATCCCTGCAGCGTGTTTGTTCCTGCTCCTTTGTGCAAGGACAGTGTGCAAGAAGTGTTGGAGGGGCTGAGGGACACGCTCCAGTTCTGTGGCTCATTAAGCATATGCTTCTGACTCAGGCATTTGGAAAACTGTGTGCCAGGATCAAAATAAACCCAGGGGGAAAAAAAAAATTAAAAAGTAACACCTTTTGAACTCATCTATGCAAGGAGAAGTGAACAGGCTGAACCAAGATTTACCAGGAGTTTTGGTTTATTCATTTCATTTTCTGAGTATCTCCACAGTCTTAATGGGGAGTGGCAAAGGGCATCCTGAAGATCTTAAACACTCTTTATCCTGTAGAGACCCAAAATAGCATCTTGTGATGTACTTGTGAAATTCTAAAGAAGTCACACAAAAGCCCAGAAGCCACAGGCAGGGGAAAATGGAGCACAGCAACACAACTTATGATTGCAGGACCACAGGAACACACAGCAGAGGAGGAGAGAGACAAATTCACTCTCTGAGTCGTGAATGGGAGCCTGGGAACAGCAGGTCTGGGAGAACTTTAAAAGAGACTTCTAAAGAAGGGGCAGGGGCTTTCCCAGCACTGACCTGGCACCAGTAAATCACTGACTTTGCTGCCTTTTCACCACCACTAACACTGCCCAGCTCTCATCAGCATCTCACTGTAATTGCAAGCTGCTCCCAGAAGATACCCAGGCACAGATCAAAGAGTGCTGAACACTTCTAAAGGCTTTAGCCAGGGACCTGTGCTGTGGATAATTTAATTAACAGTTCAGCATCCAACACATGACTGCAGCCAACTCTGATACTGCAAGTCTTCAGCCCCTTGGAGAACAACCCAGGAATATTCCAGGACAGAGAATGCATCTCCTCCTGCCTGCTGAGGCCAATAAATGCAACATCTCTGAGATTCCTCTCTTTGTTCTTCTTCTTACTCCTGAAGTGTTTCCTTTATTACATGAAGGAGATGTTTTCTCCCCAGAGATGTCCCTCAAAGGACCAAAATCCAGGCTGCCCCACTGCCCATCCAGGCTCTGTGATGTTAAATTAATGCTTGGTGTTACTCAGGAGGGCCCTGAACCATGGTTTAGAGCCCCAGGGCACTTTCAGAGATGTTCTAAGAGTCATTGCTGAACCAAGCCTGCTCACAGGAATGCACCACGAGCTGTTTCTCAATCTTTTCAAGTAGAGTTCACTAGAACCCGCTGACCTCCACCCTTGAAGAGGAAAAATGAACCAACGAAAGAGGGAGAGGAGAGGTTCCTTCTTGTAAAGGAGGAATCCTTCCTTCCTTCTTCCTATTTCTGTAAAAACAGAAGTGGCTCTTTCAGTCTGCATGCAGGTAGCTCTGCTTTTGCTCAGTTCAAATGGGAAACGGAGAGACAAACCATGTGAAGAACTTCCATGGCTCCAGTGGAAAGCCACCTATCAAGCTCCTTCAACCATCCTTAGGTGAACTCAATGGATTTTGGTTCATTTGAAGCAAGATATGAAGAACAGGAGGATGCAGAATTTCATGTTTTCTCTCAGGAGAGCAGCACAAGGTGGTGTGACTGAGGAACAGGGAGTAGTGAAAAGTTACCTTGTCTTCTCCATGAAAACATGAACCCAACGCTCCCAGTTTCTCCATAGTCACACAGATTTTCCAGAGGCTCAGTAGAGCTCACAATTTCCAATCTTGTACAGCAAGTGAGAGATGAAACAGAACAGATTTTTCTTCAAAGCAACTACTAATGTGAAATTACTTTCATCATATCAAATTTGGGCATCAAGTGTAAAGAGAGATCTAAAACCTCAACTCCATCGATGTGCACAAATAGGAGATGGGAGCTTTGTTTCACTATCATTTTACCCAAACAGATGATGCCTTACCCCATCCCAGCCACTGCAAAGCACAGAGCAGTGCTGTGAATGGAGGAAGAAAGTCTTGATGGACCTTGCTCTGTGCTCCTTCAGCACATCCCTTCACATCAGCAGAAATAAAAGTGGCAGAAAGGACAAATTTGGGCAATCGCCGCTTACCAGCTGTGTGGCACATCGAGAAATGAAAGTTTCCAAAGAGGTGCTTGTACCTTTCAATACTGGCAATTTTAGAATGTGCACATCTGGGACTTTTTGGAAAGGAGCTCAACACTGGGCACGTCCAGCTGCACACACCAACTCACTGGGGCTGCTGGAGCTCAGAGCAAAGGGCAGAGCGTGCCCTGGTCCTGTGGTGCCCATCCAGCCCTGGTGCAGTGGCACAGCCTCTCCTCTGTGCCCTGTTTCCTCAGTCCCACACAAAGCACAAGAGACATCTCTCTGGCACGAGCTGGCTGCCAGCATGCCCATCGGAGCTCGCACTGAACTCTGTGACACATGTGAATATGGATTTCAGAGTCACTATTGTTTTCCCCTCCCTGGAAAGGGAAGGGATTCCCCATCCCCCAGCGCTGTGCAGCCCTCTCCACCTCATTTCCATCTGGCTGACGCTGCACTAACGCTGGAGCTCCAGCTGGATCCCACAGCATTGTCTTGAACGTTGTGTTCCAGCCAGGCTGAGCCCGAGGAGCCTCCAGCACAAATCCCAGGGTTTGATGGGCACGCTGGGCCTGCCTGGCAGCCCGTGCCCTGTGCTGGGAGCAGGGCTGGCTCCTGGAGCAGGGACAGCCTGGGAGCAGGGCTGCCCATGGAACAGGGCCAGTTGTTGTGCTCCGGGGGTTTTGTTTGGGTTTCCAGACACTGCCTCTTTTCACAGCACGCAGACAAACGGGGAGAGTCTCCCTAATGAGAGGGGGTTTGCTCCTAGAGCCTTCCCACACTCACCCAGTGCTTCACAACAGTGATTTCAGAGCAGGGTTCTTTGGAATAGCTGAGCCCACAGCACTCAGGTCACACACAGCTCCCTACATTTGCATTTTCCCTCTCCCCCAGTGAAATACAGGAGAGCCTCAGGCCACAGCAGAAGCCAAACCCCAGCTCCCAGCTCAGTCACCAAACCTGGGCTGAAGCAGTAGCTGGCATTTCACAGGGCACGTGGTTTCCCTCAGTACTTTAGGCAGCAAACTCAGCACCTTCCAAGAGTTAACAGGACTGGGCTGCTTAATACTTTACCCTCATCAAACATGGTGAGAGGCCTCCCATGCTGGAAACTCCTATGACCCAGTTAAATACAGTGACCCAATTCTGTTATGACAGGAATGAAGCCCTTCTAATTTTCTCAAACAAGAACCATTTCAACTAAACAAATCCAATCCAGTCAAATCAGCACTCCCACAGAACAGAAATCTGCAAAATTCCTTTCTTATTGCCATGGACTCACCTTTCACAGGCCATTCGTGTCAGTACATCTTCAAGCATTTTACAAATTAAGAAAGCACATTTAATATAAAGTAATTGCCCACATTTAAATTCCCCTCTTGCTTTCAGAGGTAAGAATTCCAACCTCAAACCAGGAGACCTTTCCAGTAAGCATGTGCACTGTTCCACTGGTGCTTTCCAGGCAATACTACTCCTAGTAAATGTACAAACTATTTCTCACTTCCACCCAACTCCCTTTGTCAGCTGAGCAGAAGGGAATGCACAGGTGCCCTGAAATGAGTGTAAGCAAATTGGAAAGTATCTCTGGTACATCCCAAAAAGATCATCTGTGAAAGCTGCCTGACCTTTGCACAGCAGAGCCAGGTGCTGAGTGTCACAGACGTCCCCAGTGTGACAAGGTGAAGTCAGCCACAAGCACGGGGAGGAAGTGCCAATCAGTGCACTCGTGTTTCAAACCACGAAACAAAGTATTTCTTTATGGGAACCTTCTTTGCTACTGTGGAATGTTCTGATTTACATCGGTCCTCTACCTGACACCTACTGAGAATGTGATTTTAAAATGATAAAAATAAAAATTTTCAAATCTATTATTTTCAAACTGTTAACAAGTCAGGATGGAAGGAGGGGGAGGACAAAGGAACAGGTCACAGCAAATTTTTTAACCTTCCAACAGTCCCAAAACACCTGGCTGTTTAGTAGAGGCCACCACAATGTGCTCACACAGCCCCTCCAGGATCAGAGGTGTGTCAGGGGTAGAAGAACCATGGCGAACAACAAAACCTCCCAAACCTTATCATGAACAGAATCCAGCCAGCAATTCCTGCCTCTAGTGAAAATCAACCAGACTCTGTATGTTGCACCCAGCTTGCAATCTGGGAAAGGTTTGTTCTGTCCTCTATTAACAAAACCCAACATTTAACAAAACGTTTGAATTTCATTCATTCTGCCACTGAAAGTAACTTTTCTTACTCCAAACAATAACCTGAATATGGGGTCAAAACTGCACATAATGATTTAGATTGTTTTCCACTTCACAAACAGTTGACCCTACATGTTCATTCACTAGCAGGTAAAGTATTTTCATTTTAACCAACAATACAGAATTTTATAAGAACACACATATACTTATAAAAGCTGCATCTGCAAGTGTGAACCCCACAAAAGTGAGCTGTGTGTGCTCTCAGCCAGCACAGAAATCCA
Source organism: Melospiza georgiana (assembly GCF_028018845.1). Classification (NCBI taxonomy): domain Eukaryota; kingdom Metazoa; phylum Chordata; class Aves; order Passeriformes; family Passerellidae; genus Melospiza; species Melospiza georgiana. The sequence continues at coordinate 9,199,037 of NC_080451.1, forward strand.
CCCATGGAAGGACTGGGGAGTCTTCTGGGGGAAAACTGGCCACCAAATGTGTTACTAGTGAATAAACCCAATTAATTTATCACAGACCTCCCCTAAAATGTGTGAAAATCCACTGCATCTCTTGAACCATTCAGCTTGACAGAACTTGTTAAGAGTGGACTGTAGCACTCCAGAAATTTCTTACAGACTGCTAAGAACAACAGCAATGCTTGGCTGACTCTACAGCCTTTCATGTTTCTTTGTGTCACACATTCACTTTTAATTCTTTATCTCCACGTGCAGTGAACACCATGGGCTTCCAGAGATGAGTGTTAATGCCCTGGCCAAAAGCAGAACCCAAAGATGTCAGCAGAGGAGGAGCCCAGTGCTCCATTCAGATCAGAGCTTTGACAGGTTTCTCTTTGACCTAAACCTGCCTTGCCAACACAGCAGACTGAGGCTGATTGCTGGCTCTGAGCAGGGACAGATGTTATCTGAGAGCTGTCATTACACCACTGAGTCACATCACCTGAGAAGACCTCTGGACTGCAGGGCTGGGATGTTATTACAAAGCACTTGGTACTCAGGTCTGTCTGCCTTTCAACAGCTGCAACCCAAACATGAAGTCCTGTGGCAACACCATCAAAAATTTTTCCTTCCTTTTTTTTTTTTTTTTTCATAGACAGCACAAGAGAAACGGAACGAAACACTGGCAGAGCTCAAGAATAACATCCATAAAATCTTCAAAATGAATTCACAAGTTCTTCATGAGACATCTGGGAACACACATTTATGATAAAATGAGCAGGGTTTGGCTGTATGGGCAGCAGCAGCCCTGCACAAGGCCGTGTTCCTGAGTTGTGCCTAAGAACATTCTCCTCCCCTATCCCAGATCTGTGATGATCTCCCTCACAGCACTCCTGCCCTTTTCCCACTCTGCCCAAAAGATCCAATGGGATGAGGATCACGTCTCTCCTTTACAAACTGGAAACCCTCCCAGCTCTGAGCACCCTTTCAGAGCAGCTGCAGTGCAGAATTGATGAAAAGAGGAAGTTTTCCTTGGCACCAGGGGAGTGACACCCTGGAGACGGCGCTTGTGCAACCTCCTCGTGGGGCTGTGCTCTTGATTCCCCTGTCAAAGCTCAGTTGTCAGGAATCAAAAATAAAACTACAGCACAATGTTTCACCATTATTTCTCCTCCCTCAGCAGTATGAGTTCCATCGTAGGATCTCATAAAAAGCTCTGCAGAAAAATAGTACAGACTTAGTTTGACAGAAGCCTTCCTAGGCCCCATCCCTAAAATGTCACCAGAAGGACTGCATATTCACAATAAATACATTTTTCTTTTAACACAGTGCTAATTAGAGGAGAAATTGTTTGGCACTTTCTCTTCTGAGTACGTCACCAGCTTCTGAGGACAACACTCCCTGTCTCTGCCACTGCCTAAATTCAGAGCAACCACAAGCCTGTAATGAGTAACGTGTGAAGGCCAAGGTGAGGTAACGTCTTGGCACCTTTCATACATATTCATCAAGAAACAACAACTCTCAGCACTAACACACTCCTGTCTATATGTAAAACGCTTCACAAAATTCCTCTTAAGAGCCTTGTTGGGCAGGGAGGTAAATATTGTTAGTCCTGCTCACAGCGAGGTGAGGTGACTTGCCAGGGAAGTAACTTGCCCAAGGTCACCCAGTTAAGTGGTGTCAGGAGCTGGGACTATAAAAACCTGCTCTTGCCTCAATGCTCTGCCCTACCCACTGAGGCAGCATTACCTCCCTGCACCTATGGTAATAACAATAACACCACCCATGAACAAGTTATACCTAGCAAACACCAAGTAATTCCAGAGGAGGGATGAATGAACTCCTATGTAGTTAATTCCAGGAGCTGATCCAGTTCAGGCCTGCCCATGAACAGAGGGAAATTCTTTCACATACACAGAAAGAAGAAAGAAAGACAAAGAAGAAAGACAGAAGTGAAGTGCTCCACATCAAGTGAAGCGTTTGTAATCCCTGAGCAGGAGCTAAACCAGACTGACTGCCCCAAGGACAGAGCTGCCTCAACAGGGACACGGTTTTTACAGTGCAGAAATGTCTCTCTAACCTGACTTACCCTGCTCAGCCTCCAAGGTGTGCTTGTGGCTTTAAATATTTTCTTGTTGCTGCTTTGAAGGCAAGAACAGACACGATCTCCCAGGCACCCACTGCTCCGCGCTGGGGGGAGGAGGAGGAGGTGAATACTGTAGCTAGCTGAGAACTGTCAGATTGTGTTTGCCATCAAGGAATGCCATTTCCCAATGCCTGAGTTTAACTCTGGAATGAGATGCACGCTGCTGCTGACCCCTGTGCTGCCACTCCATAGACTCCCTTATCTCATCAGCCCCTGAGCATCCCATCGTCACTCCTCCGCGTTCATGTTCCCAAACTGTCAATCTCCCCGCAGTGACTCACAAGGTTCTGAACCCACCATTCGCCTCTGAGTCTCACTATTTTTTCATACAAGTCCTTCTGGTTTAGATTGAGAGGCGTCTTATTCTTCTTAAATGTTAAAAACGAAATTAAAAAGAATCACTGAAAGCAATATGCCCTCAGCACAACAGCCTCCCTGAGAGCTCTGCATACTTCAAAGAAAAACACAAGAATCTAATTCTGCTCTCCAGTCAGAGTGCTGCAAATTAGGAATAATTCTGCTGAAGTCAATCAAGCCACAATCATTATAACAACCACTGCGAGCAGAAGTGAAGCAGGGCCTGCCTGTGGGCACATTTCAGGAGTGAAAATGGATTAGAAAATACATGGCAAGGGTGTAATAAAGTTTAGGTCAGCTTAAAAGACTCTCGATGAACTCCCCTTCTCACCCACTGAAACCAAGAATTCTCTTTGCCCACATTCTAATCCTCATTATTACACAGTGTCAGCACCACCTGTGCATTACTAACACACCTCTGAGAAGGTGGGGTGCTTGGAGATGGTTGCCAACCAAAATTCCAACACAGGCTTTGTTTGTCATCCCCACGTGGCACGGATCTATCACCCACCAAGGATGGCTTCAGTTCTTCACCTCCTGTCACCTCCCAGTTTGGATTATCCCACATTAAACCCAGGGCTCACTTAAGGCAGTGTTTTTCAAACTGGTGGAGTTCAGCCATTGGTAATGGAACTGTTTTAATGCCTTCTCACCCAATCCTACTGCAAAGAGGAGGAGGAGAAGAATGGAATACAGGTAGCTCTCCCCAAAACAATAATTTTGATATTCCTTAAGCTCCTGAGTAACCTGCCCAAAGTGGAAGGAGTTACAAACCCAGCTTGCCTATTTTCCAGGGATCCCAGAACCAAACCCAAACATGCACATCCATACATGATTGGATTTGCTGGTTTAATCAGCAAGTACCAGTGACTCAATTAGCCTCTTAGCAGTGCCTAAATGGCACTAATTCAGCCCCTGGCTGCTGCAGCACACAGCTCCCAGGCTGTCCCTTTGGATTTAGCACTAACAGCACGGCTATTCTTCTCCTGACAGCACCAGGGGCCCAGACAGTCTCCTGCTCTCTCTCTCTTTTCCTCTGTTCTGCCAACCACACAGAAAGAAAAGACCCCAGGGCTGACTGTGTGTGAGCGTTGAGTAGGAGGAAAAAGGAAGAGGGAGACACTATTTCTATTCATTTTACAGCTTCATCCATCAAAAGCCTTTCTAAAAAAATTGAAAAATGCATTTCCAGAAGCTCCTGCTTTAGAGCAAGAGCCTAATAAGGTGTTTAAAACATTGACCCAAGCTCTAGCAGCCATATCTACTACACAGAAGTTCAACAAATTACAGATTACTTACAGAAGCACTGTTTGATTCTAACCCACACTCCCACCATTGTTCATCTGTTATTTATCTTTTTGGGGTTTAGGATAAAGGATAAACCATGAACACACCCCACTTTTAAGTGAAACTCTAACACCTTTGGCAATCCCAAACAGCAACACACAACCCCAAAGTGCTTTTGCTGGGCACTCAACAGCACATTTGTTCAGTTAATTTTTGTGACTCTCCCTTATATAACAACTAATTTTCAGGCAGATTGATTCCCTGGTGAGTTGTTGCACATTGTGCAGCCATAAAAGCACCAGTGACAGTCAAAGAAGGTGACAGGAACAGTAGGCTGGTGTTAGGGGAGAAGCCAAAAGGAGTTTTGGCAGCAGCTAAGTATATGTCAAATTAAAGTGACCAAGCAACTACAGCTTCAAAAGTATTGAGTCAGTATGAACAAAATGTGCTGTCAAAACACAACATGTCAGAACTGAGCCCATCAGATCTAGTTTACTTGATGACTATACATAAAATTACAGGTCAGGAGAAACATAGGAGATCTCAGAGGAGGAAAAAAAAAACCTTTGCTAATCAACCTTCGGTGTGGAAAGCAGAGTAATCTTACCCAGAAAAAAGGAGCAAATGACACCTGAGCTCTTCTCTCTCTTCTTCATAATTCTTCTCATAACTTAAAAATGAAATCTCATTAAAAATGGTCAAAGGTGGACTCACTCTTGGTTTGAGAGCCACATTTGCAAAAGAGGGAATATTGCTTTAAATCCCTCCCAGCAGCTTCCCAGCTGACAACAACTTGGCATCCAAAGGCTAGGTAGGAACTTGGCAAACATACAGCATTTCTACAACAATATTTGCAACATAAAATGAAACAAACAAATAAAAAAGAATATCCCTTTCAAGTACTAGACAGTAAACAGGCCTTGCACTCCCACTCCCCTTTCCTTATTAATATTCAACAGTTTAAAATAAAGATGTACCAAAAAACCACCAGGGAATCCAGGGAATTCATTAAGCCTTCAGTATTTCAGTTCACCAGCCTCTGATTTCCAGTCAGCTGAAACTGGAAAGTCATTACTTCAGCTGCAGCCCAGGTCAGAGGAAAGACTAATCTGAGCCTGACAAAGCTGCCAGATTCCAGGTTCAGGATGAATGCAGGGTGCTTGGGGAATTATAAGGGAGAATAAGTAGAATGCAGTATCTTAATTAAGGAAAAACAAACAACCTGTGCCAACAAACAAGGACATGGGCTGGGGCAGCATAAATCAGTGCTACTGAGCAGGAGCCACTGAATGAAACCTGCACAGAAACCTCTGAGCCTCCTGTCCCTGCGTGTTTAGGTCAGCTTGATACTGGAGAGATGCTCAAAGTGTGAACCCCACAGATCCTTCACCCCTGCCAGCCCAAACCCAGGTGGGCACCCAGCTATTGCCCCAAGGCCAGCCCAGCTCTCACCACACCATCCCCTGCACAAAAACCAACATCATCTTTCCTGCACTGAGGACAGGAAATTGTTGCCAGTGAGGGGAACTCCATGGGAAGTGTGCAGAGACAATATCCTGCTTGGTGCATCCCCACAGCTTCTCAAAATGGTCCCAGATTTGCTGCTGAATCCCCTGCCCAGAAATCCCCTCCCAACTCAGCCCCCAGCTGCTCCCAGCACTCCCCATCCAGCAGGAACTGCTGCTCCTCCTGCCACTCTGGCTTTAGAAAAACACTGCAGCCAGACAAGCAGATCTTTGTAGGGTTTTTCTTTTCTGGGTTTGGGTTTTTTGTTTTTGTAGGTAAACTCCCAAAGTGGCACAGAGATTATAAACTGCAGCCTGGTATTTGGGGAAAGCCTTTCCCTCAGTGCTGCAGTGAGGAGGGCAGGCAGAGGTTCTACCAAAACCAAGAGAGATCACAATCAAATAAATGGAACTGTTCAAAAACATTCTCTTGGGTAGGTGATGTTACTGCAGATTATGGACATTTTGTCTTCCCTCGTCAGAAAAGCTGGCTTGCTAATTTATGGGCAGAGTGGGAAAAGCAGAGGGATACAGACAGACACAGAATACTTAAAACAGGCCTCAGAATGGAGACAAAGCTCCCCTTTCACCTCCTGCTGCTATTTACCATCTGGGATCCTGAAAAGGGGGTGATGGGTAGTTTTGTGATAGGTTTGGCAAGGGGTAGGACATTTAGGATTTTCTGTGTGTAACGAGGTCATGTGTCAGCGCCTTTGCAGCACATGGGAACACCATCCAAAGGAAGGTTCAACAAAGGGGTTGCCCTGGCTGAACTGGAAAGAAATTCTCTTTAAAAATATCCTGGCACCAAGGCAGGGTCTTACTAAGATTAGTAATAATAATAAATTTGCAGAAAATGACTCCAGAATGTGGCTTGGGAAAGCACAGGAAAAAATCAAGGAATGAACAGATGCAATTAAAAGTGAGTATTTTATATTATTCTATTTTTAGGATGGTATGAAATTTCAAAGCAAAATGAAAACTTTGAATCACAGCATTTACACCTCTGTTTGGAAATCATATAGGTTGGGTCACTCCATGTTTTTTGGTAACTTTTGCTTTCTTGAGCCTCTTATGCTGTGCTTAGGAAGACCTGAACAGGCCAATCTGAAATGTGCTGCAAGTCTGTGGAGAGGGAGAAGTGCTTTGTATTACAGGATTCCCTGACATTTCCACTAATATTGGGGGTTGGGCTGGTGGAGATAACTCAGGATTCAGTCTCTGCTTGTAAGAGGTGAAGTGGTTTCATTCCTTCTTTTTGATGGCTTTGTTTCACAGAACAATTTACAAAGAGCAGTTACATGAAATGAGAACTCCTGTCTCCATAAAGAGAATTATTAATAGGGTGAATTTCCCATCATAGGGTGCTACAGTAAATCTTTAAACAGAATCCTTTAACCCAAGGACCTGAAAGTAACATGAGCACCCCAGCCTTTTGCCCAGACTGGATGTCTGCTGAGTGAAGTGATTCTAACAACCCTCCTACTGCAGACAATTCAATCTGTGCACTGAATTATTTAAAATCTGTTCTCTCCACGATGCCCAGATGTGAGAATTAGTCACTAGAACTAATGCAGCACTTTCCTACCCGTGAGTCTCAAACTCCTGCTTGGTAGAAACCCCATTTTCAAGTCTGAAAGTTCTAAACCCAGGATGTCACTACTACAACACAGAGTTAAAGGCAGCTTGTGCATTGAGGAAAAAATTTCACAAGGTACTGATGAGGAATCATAAAGCCTCTTTTCCCAGCCTGGCACTTGAAGGAGGAGTCAGAACTCTTCATTTCTCAGTCTCAAGGTTGTTTATTGTTTCTTATCTATAAAATTCTTTCTCCTGTCCTGCCAAGGTCCATTCAGCAGGACAGACAGAGGCACTCTGGTGTTATCTTTTATACTAAAAACTACATGTACAATATTTACAGTAACTTCCCAATACCTATCACCTGTGTCAGACAGTGAGCTTCTACTCTAAACCAACCCAAAAGTGCCACCATCACAGCAGAAGATGGAGGCCAAGAAAAAGAAGGAGAAAGGCTGGACATGCCCAGATTCCTCCATCTTGCCCCCTGAACCCCCGTTCTAAAAACCCCAAAATTGACTTTTTCACCCTGTGATAACTTCACTATTATTCCACCTAAACTGTTGAGGCTTGTTCTTCATAGAAGGTTGGTAATTTGCTCCATGGGTCATAACAAACCCACGGGTGTTTTGGGCTCTGTGTCAGGGCTTCTGAGCAGGGACCTGCACATCCCCCAGCCAGCCTCTCCCACCCAGGTACTCCACAGGAATATCTGTGAAATAAAATAGATGGAATATATGTGAAATAAAGCCTCACCAGGCCTGATATCAGCACAAAAATCTTGTTTGTATCAGTACTGAGTGACCTGCAGCACTGCAGCCCCTGACCCAGCCACAGCCTGGGCTCTGCAGGGCTGCAGAAAAGCACCTTGGCCAGGCAGAACATGGAATAAAAGCCACCATTTAACAGAATCATGACAACCACATGAGGCTGCTACTGATACTACTGGAATGGTGTCACCTAGCTGCAAAAAAACCAACCAATAAATGGCTTTTCACTCCAAAATTCCTGAGGATTTTCTGTATGTGTTGTTCTGCTCTGAGACAATAACCATAGTTCTGCTTTGTCCCCCCAGGTTTGAAAAGAGCTGCCGAAGGAGGGGGACACATGCACACAAAGGTTAAAGGCACTGGACAATGCTCAGGATTGGAAAATATTACCAAAAAAATAAAATAAATAAATAAATATAATCACAGTTTTGATAGTTCTGTGGGGAAAAAAAAAACTTAGCAAATTTGCAACAAAACTGTTAAGTAATTAAGGCAAGACACTTCACACATGAACTTAAACTGCTAATTAAATCCCCCCTGCTTAATTGACTAGATTTGCATATCATTCAGTGAGGAATGGGAATGGCTTGGGCATTACACAAGCACTTCCTTGTACAGGAAGGCAGCTCAGTAACATAAACTAAGTTATAAGACAAAAACAATGCCAGTTCTGAATGAAATAGAAATTTTCAGGAGAGATTTTCAACATGGTTTTGTGAGGAACATGAGGACAGAACTCACTGCAATCAGTTACTACTCCTGTAGTGATATTCAGAAGTACAGCAAATGTTTTAGATCTGTTCCATTTCCCCCTATTGAACCCATCATCACTGTCTGCTCTATACAAAAAATGAGTTTGCCTCCAAGAGAATCCATTTCTACTTGGAAAACCCCAATTCCTTCATTTCAACAACCACAGGAGAAAAAATATCAATGTCTGTCCCTCTCTACTACTAAACTCTGTGAATTTATGGAAGGTCTGAGCAAACTTCCAGACTGGAGCTACAAGGAAACACTTTGACTCTTTAAGATCAATCACAGCCAGGGAAAATGTGTAATTATCTGTCATTGCCATCATTCCCAAAGTGTGCAGGATGAACCCAGGCTGGCAGAATCCCTGCTCCAAGGAGGTCAGATGATGTTTTTCACAGTGGGTAAAGACTCAGAGTCAGGAGCACAACTTCCCCACATGGTAAAAAACAGTTCTAGGAGTTCCTTTCAATAATCTGCTTTCCAAGTGACAGCTCTTACACCTGGAGAATCAGGGCCATTCCAGCCTCCAAAAGAAGAGTATGGATCATAACATCTCACCACGTTGTGTGGAAGTTGGTGTCACATCAGCTGATTGCACATTCCATTCACAGATATTGATAAGAATTTTTTTTTTTTGCCTCAGCTTGTATCTTAAAATAAATAAAATCAATTCTTTATCTCATTTTTTAAAAGCTTCTGTAAGTCTTTGAAACATTAATATTCTCCCTAAAAAGCCAGCAGCTGCTCTGCCAGCCTGTGACATGGATGGTTTTGTTCAAAGGTTTTCATGTGGGGTTTTTTCAGTTCAGTGTGCTTTGCATATGAAACAGGACATTTCCCCACCCTCCACCCCCATTCCCTCCTAATCCAGAAGGGACCTCACTTCCTCCCTCTCGAACAAGCAGCTCATTCAGCAGAAGGGAAATCCCGAGATGCACTCGGGCACAGAGCCTGGAGAAAAAACCCAAACCAACAAACCCAACAACAAACACACCACCACACTCCCCCCCAAAAACAAAATAAAAAAAGAAAAAGAAGAGCTACCAAGTGTGTCCAAAGCAGCAGGAAGAGGAGCAACAGAGCTGGTAATTATGAATTTACTTCTGCAAACTCCTCCTTTGGGACATGGCTCTGCCCTGCTGGTCTTCAGCAAATCTTTCAGGGCTGCAATTCTGCTTTGGCCCTGCAGTTCCCTCTGCCCAAGCTGGAATCACAGCCTGGAGAAGCCTTTCCACGATGGCTGAGAGTGAATTTGGATCAATCCAATTGTTACTTTGTTGTGATAATCTAAGGTAAATTTCTTTCTGGCTTTAAAAATGAAACAAACGCCCAGCAATCTTTTCTTAGTTAAGGAATTGGTTTGAGCAGGACCTGTGTATCTCCACATTTCTCCTCCCTGAGATTTGTGACATCACAATTGTCTGCAGCAGTTAATTCTGATGTCACAGGGGATTCAGATTTTGGCTGAGGGAGCAAAAAAGTTTAAAAGCGAGGGGGATCTAATTAATAAGAGATTTTTTTTCAAGGGAAAAAACCTACAAAAAATACAGCAATTTCAATGTAAGGGTGTCACATCTGCCAAGATGGGATCCAGCTGCTCTTTTACAAGCACATGAATGAGCATCCCTCTTAGAAACAAAGGGATATATGGAGTTATGTGTGACTCTACTGAAATCAAATGATGTTATAATACGAGAAAACTGCACCAATAAATTAGTCCAGCTAACAAGGGCAAATTTGATAAAATTTTTTACAAACCTCAATTATAAATTTGCATGTAAATCTGTAAGAGCAGAATTCAAATAGACATCTGAAAGGAAAAGCTCCAGTGAAATTTTCCCTTGTAACATCTCAGCAGAATGTGGCCCTCAAATCATTGCCAGTGAGGAAAACCTGGGCACACTTGGGAGTGATTTTTACATTTTCATAAATCTGAATAAGTGCAGTGACCTCAGTGGAGTCAAACCAGAGAGGGTGGAGTGAGACACTGGGGCAGGGGGGAATCCATGGCAGGGCCTGGGCAGGGAAGCTCCAATTTCTTCCCTTCCAGGGTTTCCCTGACAGCACTGATATCACACAGGTTATCCTGGCTGCATCTCAGAAAAAGAACTGAGGAAAGACCCTCAAGGTCTGGACCAAAGGGACATTCAGAATTTTCTCTTTTCTCTCACAAGTGTGAGTGCATGGACCAACAGTGCAGGGGTGGCACAGCAGCCTGGGCTGCTCACACAGTTCCCAGAGATTTGTGAGGAACATGAGGACAGAACTCACTGCACTGCTCAGTGCAGAACTGAGTCACAGAACTCAGTCACTACTCCTGTAGTGATATTCAGAAGTACTGCAAATGTTTTAGATCTGTTCCATCCCCCTATTGAACCCATCATCACTGTCTGCTCATCTATACAAAAAATGAGTTTACCTCCAAGAGAATCCATTTCTACTTGGAAAACCCCTATTCCTTCATTTCAACAACCACAGGAGAAAAAATATCAATGTCTGTCCCTCTCCACCACTAAACTCTGTGAATTTATGGAAGGTCTGAGCAAACTTCCAGACTGCAGCAACAAGGAAACACTTTGACTCTTTAAGATCAATCACAGCCAAGGAAAATGTGTAATTATCTGTCATTCCCATCATTCCCAAAGGACCCAAATAAAATAACCCAAAATAAGGGAAACAGAGAGTGCTGTGATTGTCTGGTAGCAGCTCTGTCCCATGTTTGTGACTCAGTTGGTGATTTAAGAGTGCAGAGCCCTCTGAGAATTAGAAAAAAACGAGGCAGTTGAGCAGCTCAGCATGGCAATCCAGGTGGAACAATGATCCCCAGGAGGATGGTGGTGGAAAGGTGGTGGAAAGGTGGTGGAAAGGTGGTGGAAAGGTGGTGGAAAGGTGGTGGAAAGGTGAGCCCAGAGCCCCCAGCTCCTCCGAGTGCCCCTGAGGAGGAACAGGGACTGAGATGTGCAACATTCTCCATCCCCAACTGCTCAAGCCCAACTAAAGGCAAGCATCTCTACAAATGCAAATGGCCCAAATGCCAAGACTAACATTTCTAAAACCTAATTCAACTCTTTCATTTCTTAGCTGCAGGCCCTTTGCTGCCACTCCTTTTTTCCACCCAAACAAAAGACTAAAGGGATGACTCAAAGCAACTTGAATTTCAAGCTAAAGCCACAAAGCACTGAATGCCTCATCTTTAACATTAAACAGGTGTGCAGATGATATTCTTTCAAGCCCCATCACAGCTAGGTTAATTGCTCAAAAACTGCAAAAAGACCAAATTTACTTAAAAGACACAATAATAAGTTAATGCTATAAATAATGAAGCAAGTCATACAACAAATACGTGTAAATAGTAGTTAAGGCACTGACAACTCCCTCTACCTCTTCTTCCCCTCAAAATAAATGTTATCCCCTAAATAACTGATTTAGTTTCATTGTGTAATCAAAAATTTATATAATAAAAGTATAAAACTACACAATAATAAAAATATAATTTAATTTTTTCCTTCAGAACTCAGTAGTCCCCTACATAACCTTTGCTCTAGAATCAGCAGGGCAAAAGAATGATCAATGAATCCATTATAAAAAAAGATTTTCACAGAAATGTTTTTAGAAATTAAGGTTTTAGCACAAAAACCTTGTGAGGGCCAAGGCCTTTGAGTAGTAGCTCTGCATATTCACTGATAGTAAAATAGAGCACTTTACTCCACTTCTATCACTGTTTGCCACTGCAAATGGCCCAAAGGTTACTTGGCTCCACTGGTTTTACAAAAAACTACACTGTTGTGGCAAAAAAGGGCAAAAAGCCAAATAAAACGAAATCTTTGGCTATTTAAGGACAAGGACTCATTGCATGCCATGTTTCTTATTAGTGACTGAATGGGCACAAAGAAATATCAACGATGGACCTGATGCTGCAGTCTGGGCTGCTCTCAGGTTGATTTACTTCTCCCAGCAGCTCTGCACCATCTAAACACAGTTATTTCAAAGGAATATTTCTAAATTATACCAGCACAGGTGAGATAATTCACTGAATAAACTGGAACTGCCAGTGGGGAGTTAAAAATGGCAATTTTTTGCCTTTTTTTTTTTTTGATGACACTGTTATCTTTCAACTTAGATGAGTTTTCCAACTGTGGAATGGTGGTGCTTCAGAAAAGCCTGTTTAACATATAATTCTTACTAACAAAAGTGTAAGTCTGAAATTCATTACATCAGTGATGGTTACTGAAATCAAACCATATTTTATCCTTAATATTGTGTATTTTTTGCCTTTTTTAGCCCACTACTCTGTGTAAAAGCTATAAAACTTATTTTACTGCAATGAACAGGTAAACCTGAACAATCTTGAAAATTTTGTAGGGTGAAAAAATACAGAACCTAGAAAAATTGAATACTTAGTTTTTTAACTATTTAACGTAATTCACCACTTCTAATTGGTACTATTGCAACCTCTGTGTGGGTAAGCAGCAGGATGCCTGTGCAACTTGTATGTTTTATTACTCAGCAGAATTAATGTTGTGACCCTGGAAACAGCAGCTCCCAGCACCAGGAGTGCAGCACTCCAGAACTCACAGGGAGGGACACAAAGTGCCTCTCCCAAAGGCACTGGAGCTGCAGAACAGCTCTGCTGGCCTGGGCACCCTCTGGCAGGGTACAGGTGCCACAAGAGCCTCACACAGAAACTCACACTGATCAAGGAGCTGTTTCCCTCTCTTCAAGTTCAATAAATGCTCTTGACTGCAGTGATTTCTTCTCCTGGGACCAAACCTTGATTTTGCTCAAGGGCAGCAGGAACTTCCTCACTAAATGGTCAGGGCACACCAAGAGCAGCATTACACAGCGTTCAGGTGGTGATCAGGGGCTGGACTCAGGATCTCAGAGGTTTTTTCCAGGCTCAGTGATTGTGTGAGTCTGAAATCCAACAAGTGAAAGCAAACACTGCAGCAGACATGCATCAGGAATGCTGCAGAGCCCAGAACATCCCACACCACATGAGAGATCTACCTGGAAATCAGCACCTGGAACACAGGTAATGTGAGAAGTGGAGGGGGTAGAGGGCTTCATAAAAATGCAGGATGTGACAGTGAAAAGATATGAAATGGTTTTTCTTCCAAGCCCAACAGATGTTGTTCAATTAAGGATGCAAATAAATCACCCTCTGCATTGCGAGTCAGAAAACACACACATAAAAGCTTTCTAAATACATTTCAGTTTAAACTTGCATAATTCTCCCAGTGGAGAAATCATCTTCAACTTATGTAATCCTTAGAAAGAGACATTATTACATACAATTCTGCGCCACTAAGGAACAAGGAAGGCATATCTAGAAAAGAGGAGCACCCACACAGCATTAATGATATGGGTGTGGAGGGAGCAGGGGGAGAGCTGGAGCAGGGCTGCAGAGCTCTGCTCTGGTGTCTGCACAGAGCCTGAGCGAGGCAGCTCCAGGGGCTGCTCCCCTCTCGCAGCCAGAACTGTCTGTTATACTTAACCCAGACTTCCGAACACTTGATATCCTGTCTGCTATTTCAATGCCCTTACTCAATGCTTCAGACAGACATTACACAAACTGGCTGGTGAAAAGGGTTGAGAAACCAAGAAGCAATCCAAGTCAATGACCTTATTCTATAAAACGATACCAGTGAGTGAACAGCGGGCAAGGAACAAAGCACAGGGTACCACAGCCCTGAATCCATCACTGCAGTCCTCCCCAGGAAAAGAAAAGCACCAGCCTCTACCTTATCTTGTGGATATTGCTGCTGTCTTTTAACCCTTAAAGGCTGAGCAGCCCTTGTGCTTCCAGTGGCACTGATTCTCATACCAAAACACAAACAGCTTCCATTTTTTTTTAAAGAAAAAACTACAGAAACCCAAACATACAAGTCCCATTTTCTACAAAGCATGTGCAAAGGTAACTGTACATAAATCAATAAACAACAAAGCCAGAGCCCAGGTTATTGATTAGCTCCTTTGCTGTTTACCTCCAGCGTACAGAATGATGCTGCAATTTTTACACACACACACAGAGTCTCCAGCCTCGTGCACGTTTTCCCTGACACTTTAAACAGGACTGTTAGAACAAGGCTGCCTGAGTTGGGATGGCAGGACCTGCCTTATTTCCCAGAACATATGTCTGTGCAGCTTATCAGGCTGTGTTAATATGCAGCCAGTGCTTGGAGAAGCCTAATTTTACAGGATAGCAACCAAGCCATAGATGGAGGCGATGATAACAGCTCCACACATGGGAATTCCCATTGGCTCCCACAAGAGCTCTGTCCATCACACACTGACAGGATCAGAGCTCAAATTAGTATCAGTGTTTTCGTCACCTCATCCAACCAAAAGTCAAAGCAAAATCGTTATCTCAGTGCAGAGGGGCCAGCCTCTATCAGGCAGCAGGATTCCCCACAGCCAAGGAAAGCTGCACACTCAATCCCTGCTCCTGATGTGACTCTGAGGCCAAGCTCGTGGTCCTTGAATTTGCACCAGCAGAAAAGGCTGCTCCTTATGCTAACCTTAGATTTATTTATTCATTAATAAAAAATAAAATAAAAAACAATAACTGACAAATCCTAAATACAGGAAGAGAAGATCTCTATGGTAGATCTCTAGCACAACCTTAAAACCAGATCTTGCATGTAGTGACCAACAGGACAGGACTCTTTCAGTCTGAAGCCAGCTCCCAGTTGCCCCATTCAGGAGATTCACCAGGATCAGAGCACCAAACGTCTTCTACACCAAATCCTCACTAATGAGCAAAATGAAAACACTGCAATAGCAGAACTACAGGATCTCAGCACAGTCCTGTAAATCCAGCTAAACTTAGTGCAGCCACTGTGCCTGAGCACTGGGACATTCTGGTTCAGATCTGCCCCTGCTCTCTGCCAGCCAACACACAGGAAGGAGCCTGATACACACGAGTCTGCTGTGGTTTGTGGGTGAACTGGTTCCAATTACTGTGGGCTGATTTCTTGAGTGGGAGCTGCAGAACCGGCCCCAAAGCCCCAAACCTTCAGATTAACCTGCTCTGTTCCAGAAGATCCAGAGCAGGTGATTTCAGGGATGATCTGAGTCTGATTCTCTATGCTGACAATGAAATTTAAGGCATACAAGAATGCACAGGGTGTAAAGAAGAAGGGAAGGGACCACTGAACACTTTTTCTGAAATTATTTTCCAATAATATACACTGCTTGTATTAGAGACAGAGTGGAGTAGCATTAAAAAATTGGTGCTGATTCATTAATACATAATACACATTACCCAGATACACAAAACATACACAAAGTAGATATTATCTGATAAAACGTATCATTAACACACATGCTCTAATTGACAGATTTCAAACAAAAACATGCAATATTCCTACATTTTAAAGTAAAGCTTCCTGTATGTGAAGATCAATTTGAATTAAGTGCTCTATGGCCACTCAGCTAAAACAGATCAGCAGCCTAGTAATTGAGGGATTCTATCAATAGATTCTCAACAATCCAGTATAAGTCATTTCTGTCTACTTTTTTCCCAAGATCCCCTATTGGATTTGGTGTAACTCTTCCATGACGGTTCCCTCTTAAACAAGAATTAGAGTCAAGTCCAAACTGTGCTTTAAAATTAAACCAAAACAACCAAACCAAGCCAAACATGAAAAACATAATCTGTGTCTTAGTACTGCACACATGGAGACACAGCTCCTCATGTGATGGCAAAGCAGTCTGGCCAGCTGAGCCAGCGATGTGAGTTCAATCACCAGTGCTCCCCAGTGAGAGCCAGCCCTTCACTGGGGCCAGTCAAACCCTTCACTTGTGTGAAATCAGGAGATGAACACAAAGTGAGTTTTGGCCAGACTGGACACTGCAGACAGCCAGAGGCCGTGGCTGTGCCCTGGAGCCCCTGCCCTGGCAGAGCTGGTGCCTGGGGTGCAGATAAGCAAGGAGAGGCTGCAGCCCTGCTGCGCTGCCCGGACACGCTGGGAGCAGCCTGGCGCAGACGCCTCCAGATGCTTTTACAACACCGATGCAAAGGCGCCTCTCAGCAAGTGCAAACACACCCTGCCGGGTCAGGCAGCCCCAGCCAGCGATAACCAGGCTCCCAGCCTGCCAGGGACCAGGTGTCAGGCTCCCAGCACATCCAGAAATGAAGCCGTGTTTACACGCATCTTCAAAGCGTGCTACTGTTTGGGCAGGACACACACCCAAGCCTGAAACCACAGAAATGGAGAGGCAAGTGAGACAGCCCAGACAATGGAGGGAGAGGCAGAGGTTTAAAAATTTTTTCAAAAGCAGAGATTGCATATAATTCCCACCCTAATTCAAGAGAACTGACTTGAGGAACTTAGGAACTCTTCTGGAGCAAGAGAGAGCTGTGGTTGACTCAACACCATGAGATCACTGGCAGCAAACTCTTTGTCCAACACACATGCACGTACCTGCTGCTTTGTTCTCGATCTACAACATCTGTAAGACTGTTTGCACGCCTGGGAAAAAACTGCTGATGTTTGCTAAACACCGTCCTCTCCCTGGGTACACGGGATTTCATTCAAGCTGGTGTCACTTTTGAAGTTCAACTTTTAAGCTGTGAAAGACTTCTGAACTAAACTACTGCCCTAAGACAGCAATGTTTTTGAGACTTCTAAATTTTTACACATGACTTCAACATTCCATGGGCAAACAACTGAACTCCCGGTTGTCAGGACAAAATTTTGCAACAGTATTTTTCCCATCAGTTTCTACCAAGAGGAATAAATCCATCCTGCAGTCTGAACATCACAACTCAGAATCGCTCTGCTGCACCCACCACAGGACATACCCACTAACAAATAAAGGTTCCTACTGCCAGAAGGCAGGACTTTAGGATAAGGCACAAATTCCAGCTCCACTCCTGCAGCCTTTCAGGTGGCCATAAAGCACAGCACAGCAAGCCCTGGGCAGCACCTAAAAGCCCACGTCCTCCCTCCACCCGCGGCCGCCCCGCTCGCAGCAATTTGGGTTCTTTGATTCTGCTGCACACTTGACCTGGCTAAACCTTCCTCCAGCTGAGCGAGCTGCATGTTGTGGCAGCGCTGGGTTGGGAGGCATTGTGAAATAAAGTGGGAGGCCTCGTGTGCTCATTTGTGTGTCAGTACCCAGAATGCTGCTCCTGGCTTCCAGCTACTTCATAGAAGTGCTGCTGGGACTTGAACCGTGGGAACACGGCAGCGCTGGGTGTGTGGGTGTGCTCACACGTGTGCAAGGACAGCTCTGCCTCTCCTGGGCCCTGCTCACAGCCAGTCCTGCCCAGGGTGCACGTCTGGCACACGGGTGGGGAATCTCAAAGTGCCCTCAAACGTTGCTCGGTTCAGTACTGGAGAAAAAGGGTTCAAAACAGACAGAGCTGAACCCACCCTGCTCTTCTGGAAATAGCAACCAACAAAGCCTTCAGGGCTGCGTCTGAACTCATTCTGTGTGAGTGCAGCATCCCTATGCGAGGCAAGCAGGGAGCTGGCTGTCACACAGAGTGACTGGAGAGCAGTGCCACAGACACACCTGGGCCACCTCGGTGCCACAGGAGAGCACGCACCAGGGGCTGAGCCCAAGAAAAGGCTTTGGCACTCATGCTGGATTTCTAGGACCCTGTTTTGCAACCCCATCAGATTATTCACATTTTGAATTTCTAGAAATACCCCAGAATTTCTCTTGGTTGTGCTCCACAGCAGTAATGGTGGATGAGATGAGACAGGCAGGGAAACAGGACACCCACCCAAGTAAAAGCTGTGCTGGTGCAGAGAAAGCAAAGCACAACAAACCCTGCATGGGAAGGTGGAACACCCAGAGAAGGACACAAAGTCAGTAAAATGGAGAAGTTACACAACTCAAGAGAAGAAAGAGCTTTGGGAAGTGGCATCAAGGTGACAGACCCTATGGGAGGTCAGTTACTCATCCAAGCATGAACAAGAGGATATAAAAACCAAAATTTTAGAACAGTGTAAGGAATGTCACTGAGGCCTTTTTGGTCTCTGCTCTAGTGGGGAGCCCCAGCTGTCACAACTCCCTCCAGCTTTTGGTTAGGACCCTTTGCTGACTTCACACAGGTCTGGACAAAGGGTTCCTCTGCAAGTGGCAAGACCAGGCAACAGGAGTCTTGTTCAACCAACAGGGCTGACAGAGATCTCAGCATCCACACATCCATCTCCTACAGAAGGATGGTTATCACTACAGATACTTGATGTAGAGAGAAATATGCGCTGGGAATGAAATATCTAGGAAAAGCTACGCCTTTAGCACAGCTTTAAAACCACGCCAAGGAAAAAAATGAAAAGGAAAAAAAAAAAGAGAGAAAAAAAGGCAGTTCTGCCACTATGCTGAATCTGCACCAGGGGCTTGTGCCAACCCAGCTCCTCCATTTAAGTCAGACCCTTAAAAGGCAGAGCTGTGCTGGCAAAAATCTCCAGACCTCATCACAGAAACCTCATGGAGACACATGAAAAGGTCAAAACACTCATTGCTGCCTAAACAGCCATAAAATTGGTCATATGCATCCCATGCTACCAACATACTACCAGAGCCCCAGGGGAAACACACCACACAAAGCAATGTGTGTGTACACACACACAGAAATAAATAAATTGAGAAACTGCAAAAAAGGTCACTCCTGAAAGCAGAAAACCCAATATCTGACACAGCAGCTTATGGCACATGAACACCTCTGTATGAAACAGAACAAAGCAAAGCTGAGATCTACATCAAAAAGGAAGCCCACCACAAAGACACATGTGCTTCACCCTTTCATCCCCAGACAGCCAGAGCCCCACGGACACACAAAACCCACACAGGATCTGACACACACGGAATGGGACCATCCTGTCACTTCCTCACCAGGCATCTAAACTTTACTCCAATGTTACTTGCCCCTGGCCACAGCCTACCAATCTTAGAGCCTGATTAAATCTCTCCGTAATTATCCACACACACTGCTACAACACAAATGACCTTAGCATATGATATCCGTTGGCTGAGCCCAATGGAAAAAGACTTCAGGAAAAGGAAGGATAAGAGTACAGAACTCTGCCAGCACCGTCAGGGTCTCCTCAGGACTGCACTGCTTTAACCCAAGAGTCCTGAAGGCCTTGGAACTTAATATGAGGTAAAACATTCTGTTTTCCCTACCCCATAGTCTGAGCACACACCATTCTTCCCCACCTCACTCCTTGCCACCTTCCAAATGAATTTATACAGGAGACTTTAGCATTTCATTATGGATTTCTGGCAAAATTTTCCAGAAAATAGATGGCCACCATTTCCTCACACAATTTTTGGCATTCACTATTAGGTATCTTCAAGTTGCTTTGCATTCCAGGCAGATTTTGGGGGGTGAGGGAAGTGTTTCTCATGTTCTGAACTAGGACCTATGAAAGGGTCCCCAAAAAAACCGAGGCACAGCCAAGGTTTAGTAACCTTTGCTCGTTCTCCTTCTGCAGCCTCGCCTGAGGTGTTGGATAAAGGATGCAGCTGAAGAGAACCCTGAAAAAGCCTTGCAAGAAAAGGAAAGCACTTGTCTACTAACACTCATTTTAAACTCTGGAAATGACCAAATCAGGGGAACAGGACCTTTCCACAACAACAACGTGGAGATTTCTTCATTTTACTTCCCAAACGAAGCATGCTCTAGAAAATTCAATTCCTTTCCTAGCATGAAAATGTCTCCAGTTGGAGAGCCATATTCTCCTCTCCATGAGATCCATGTAGATCTACCCCACCATTCCACCTCGGCACATGACTGACGGAGAATAGACAAGCCATTAAAAACACATCCACCTCCAACCACGGGGATAATGTGCCTCATTACAGCCCAGCTTTGTCACAGCGTCCTGACACGCCGGGGAGGAAGAGGAGGGGTGAGGACAAGGACTGAGCCGGGGGCCAGGAGAGAAACTGGAAGAGTCAGACTCTGCTCCTTAATCCAGAAGTGTGCAGCCCGGTCAGATGGGCTGCTAGGCCTCCTATACTGGTTGTGGAATTATTGTACTGTTTGCATAGCATATTTTTTAAAAAATCTGGGGTTTGCTTGGATATTTTTGTAGCACGTTTTTTATAAATAAAAAAATGATAGAGTACAACTCTACCTTAGTCAGAGTGTGTGTCTACCCCTTTAAACAGGAATTTGGTAAGTTAAATCAAAATTTTCACAGTGGCCTTTAAACATCTTCTCTTTTCCAGGCTTGTGCATTGCCCTTGCACTCCAGACACAAACCCCCAAAGTTTGGCAATCTCCGACAGCGAGGCAGAGCCCGAATAACAAACCTGCCGGGGAGAACTCGGGATCAGGAGTTTGTTTTGCCCTCGCACCGGGGCAAGGAGCAGGAAGCACAATTGCTCATCCCCAGCCAGTGGCAGCGGGGCAGGAGCCAGACAGACACGCCGGTGTCTGTGAGTCCCCGCGGCCCTGCGGCACCGCTGCCCATGGAGCAGGACCGCTGCCAGATGCCGAGGCAGCTCCCACCCACACACCGGGGATTCTGGGATCTAAAGGCAGCTCAGACTGAAAGAAAAACAAGTGGCACCTAAAAAAAAAAAAAAAATGTGCTTGAGCTGTCTGGCTCAGCACGGCACGGCACGGAACACCTCAAGGAGCTGCTGCAGCTGGCCCTAGACAGAGTCATTCGCTGGATGTATACATAATCCAATATACAAAAGCCTGTCTGCTGGGGAAATTTAGGCTCCGCAGGGATACTTTAAAAGCAGGAACTTCTCCATTCACGTTCTGAACACTTCATCTATAAATCAGTAACCTGCACTACCGGCACAATTTTTTTTTTTTTTTCTTAACAGGCACATTTTATTTCCATACAAGCATCGAGAGCACTCAGCCCGCACGTCCATCCCTGGCCACACTCCATCGACCAGAAAAGTGCACGGACTTGTGTCTGGAGCCATCGGTACCTGCTCCCTTTTTCTGCCTTCTTCCTTGCCTCGACCCCAGAGTGAAGAAGCCCTTACAGACCCGAAATCACGCACTGCCAGATAAAGTCTGGGGCAGCGTGATGGGCTTCAAAGATCAAGGTCCACACATAGTAAAATATACAAATACACGTACGTAATTTAAACAAACTCCAACCACCGCGGTCAGAACACAAGCAGAGAAACAGAGGTGCCATCTCGAGCACTGCTCCTCCACACACGCGGGGAGAATGGAGAACACGATTAAAATTGCAAAATGACTCCAAGGAAAAGCAGCTGGTAACAATTTGGGTATAACGATGAACGTTACCGAAATTCCCCCCGCCCCCTTTAAAATTACAGGCACCACTTACCCGGGGGGCTTTCCTCTTGTATTTGTTGTTATAGTCAAATTTTTCTTTCATTTCATCTAAGAGCTGGCCCAGTCTAGCTTTCTCCTCTTTCCCAGTATAATCCTGGCTGAGGAGGATATAGGATCTCCAGTTTGCAGAGTCAAAGCCCCAGTGGCAAGTCCTGTTTTCCAGCGATTTGTGAGAGTGGACCACAAATTTGTGAGGCGGGTACATGAGCCTGCAGTCCAAGCACTGGATGCAGGCTGCGCTGGGGTTACTGTAAAGCTCTGGCACCAGGAGTCCCTTACACTTCCCAAAGCACTCATGATACACCTTGAAGCTCTTCTCCGTGAGCTCCAGCTCAATTGTGCTAGAGAATTCCTTCTTGCAGTGGGGAGGATAGGTGCCACCATAAAGCAAGGCGTTACAAAGCCTCTCAGCATCAGTTTTCGTGATGAGCCCGCAGGAAGGAGCGGAGAAGGGCAGGATGCCCATGACTTTGAGGATTTCCAGCTGGTCAGCAGTGCATCTGGAACAGTAAATATGTAGCTCATCACACACCGAATTAATCTGCTGCAGGGAGAAGTCCCTGAGCACCGAGTTCAGGATCTGGGGCAAGCAAAGCCGCTTCTCTCCGCCCACCACGAAGCAGGAGATGGTTTCCCCTTCCAGGATGGTCTCGCACCTCTCCGTGGATCTGTCCGAGGGCATGAAGAAGGGACCAGGCATGACCGGAGGAGGCTGGATCGGGGGCAGATGCAGTACAGGTTCCGCTGGGTCTTTGCCATTGTCTTTCTTGTACATCTCCTGTGCCCATCGTGCTGAGAAAGCAGCAGGGCCACCCAGGGAGCTCATAGAGCTCAGATGAAACTGTTCCAAGGTCTTCTGCAGTCCTGGATGAGGCTGGAAGCTGCTTCTACTTACAGTCTCCATTTTTTAGTTTCTATTCCCAAAACAAACAGCAAAAATCCCCAATTATCTTCCACCCTGGTGCAAATCCACTTAATGGATTTTTTTTAAGGAAAAAATATTAACAAAATAAAACAACCCACCCTTGTGTTTTTCCTCCTTCTCACTCAGCAATCCACTAACGGAGAGGAAATAAATCCTTTTGTATGCGTGTCTCTCTCTTCTTTCTTTCCTCTTGCTTCGCGTTACAATTTCAATCCCTCCAAGTCTCCAAGCTGCCCCGATGGAGCACAGAATCACGGCAAAAAGAGGTCTTCATCCGAGCACTCACCCCCTCAGCCAACCCCCAGGCAAACCAATCCCTCCTCCCACACCTCCAACACACACACACACACTCACTCACACACACACACACACATACACACACACACACACACCACCCACAGAAACACAAAAAGTCTGTGCCACGCTCCGAGCACCCGGGGCTCAAATATGTTCTGGCGGCTGCTGCTTCTCTGCAGTGATCCCCCTTCTGTCCATATCCACCGAGGGAAGGCGCGGGGGAGGAAAGTAAAAAGCAGGAGGAGGCAGCACGCTCGCTCTGTGGAAGGAACAACGCAGGAGAAAAGGCCCAGATCTCCGGCAGTGCCAAAGCGGCGCGGGGGCTCCGCACGGGCAAAGAGCGGCTCCGCTGCCCCTCGGGCTCCCTCTGCTCGGCCTGGGAGGGCTCCTCGGCTCGCGGTTCGCCTTCCTTCCCTTATTTCTGCCGGTGCTCTCGTTGTGCCGTGGGGAGCCGCGGTGAGAGCGCGCACATCCTCCCAGCTCCTCTTTCCAGCAGTGACTGAGAGTGCCTGAGAGCTGAGCTAATGCAGGCGGGCTCAGCCTCCCGCCCTCCGCCTCCCCCCCTCTGTTTGTTGGTGTCTGCCTCAGTCATTGAATCCCGGCCAAGAATGTGACCAACTCCCCGGGCCGGGCTCTTCCAGGAACAGCGCCCGCCTCCCCCTTCGCGCTGCGCCCAGACCGGCCGGGATGTGTCGGGATCAGCCGAGCCGAGCTGAGCCGAGCCGGTCCAACCGAGCCCGGCCGCGCCGAGCACAACCGAGCTGATCCAAGCCCAGCCGCGCCGAGCCGAACCGAGCTGGGATGTGCCGAGTCCAACCGAGCCGAACCGAACCGAGCCGAGCTGTGCTGAGCGGTGCCGAACCGAGCCGAGCCGAACCGTGCCGAGCTCGGCCGAACCGAGCCGAGCCGAGCCGCTGCACGGGCGGGCGCGCGGCGCGGCCCCGGCGGCAGCGCCGGCGAGGGAGGGAGGGAGGGAGCGGGGGGAGGATAAACTGCTGGGTTCACGGACCGCCGCGCCGCCAAGGAGGGGCGGTAGGGCGAGGGCTTTTTCCCTCTCGCCGCTGGATTTCTGGCAGCGCTGAAATGGAACAGGCGCGGGGAGCGGCGCTGGTCGCGCTCGCACGGGCACGGAGCGTGTGCGAGCACTCACGGCGCCCTGCCCGGCGTCAACTGCGGGCACACGCCCCGCGCCGACGGCAGTCACAGGCGTGAGAGCGCAACTGAGGGGCGACAACCGCGCGGGACGGGAGCGCATCCTCGGGGCGCCACGGGACACCGGAGCCCCCAACCCACCGAGCGCTACACATGTGCTTCCCTGTCTCGACACACGTGTGCTCCCCTCTCCCTACACACATATGTTCCCCGCTCCCGCACACGTCACACGTTCCTTCCACCCACAGGCGACGCTCAACGCGTGGAAGGAGCGAGAGGCGCAACCGCAGCGCGGGTGGGCAGGGGCAGGGGCAGGGGCTGTCCGAGCCCTCGCTGGAGCAGGAAGGCAGAGGCAGCACTGAGGCCACGCTGCTGGCACACAGGCGGGTCGGCTCCTGGGCTCCCACCCGCGGGCCGGGGCTGTCCGGAGTGTCCGGAGTGTCCGGGGCTGTCCTTCTGTCCGGGGCTGTCCGGAGTGTCCGGGGCACGGAGCGCCCCCCGCACGGCGGGGACGGGCGCCCTCTACCGACCGATGAGAGATCACCGCGACCGCCCCGCACCACCGCGGCCGGGGCACGGACACCGCTGACCAGGGCATGGACACCACTGACCACTGACCGGGACACAGGCATCACTGACCAGGACATCACTGACCACTGACCGGGACACAGGCATCACTGACCAGGACACCACTGACCACTGACCAGGACACGGGCATCACTGACCAGGACACCACTGACCACTGACCAGGACACGGGCATCACTGACTGCTGACCAGGGCACGGACACCACTGACCAGGGCACGGAATCACTGACCACTGACCAGGGTATCGACAGTCACTGACCATGGCATGGACATCACTGACCATGGCACAGACAGCCACTGCCCAGGGCATGGGCACCCACTGCCCAGCAGCACTGCCAACTCCATTATGGATTTATAATTCAGGTCAGGAGCGAGATGATCATACTTTCTATTAATATCAAATTTCAAAGCAAAAAACCTGTGTCTTCTCCCATTTTCCATGAACTGCACAGCCAGAATTCTAACAAACATTTCAATCACCACTTAGCATCACCATTAAGGAACAAGCTGAAAAGGTTTCCACTGTTATGTCAGAGCTCTGTCAACTGTGTGCCAAAAAGGGCTGGGGAGCACTTTCACACCAGCACAATTGTTAATAGTGTTTGTAATGCAACAAGGCCTTTAAGCCCTGCTCATCCATAGAGTGTGACTGAGGGACACAGACACTGAATTTTGGACAGTCTCCTCTGGAAGAGTTCATGGCAGTGGAACAGCAGAAAAAACACATTGGGACAAAAGAGGAGGAGCAAACAGACAAATATCCAAACAGTGCTTAAAAGAGCAATTGGAAAACAAACCCGCTGTGATTTACTCAGACTCATTGTAATGGGGCAGGACACACACCAAGCTCTTGTGTTTTATTTGTAATTTTGTATTCTGAAATCCTATTCAGAATAAAGGGAAAAGGTGTAAGAGTTGTATAAGAGCTTTGACCTTGCCCCTAAGTCAGCATTTCCCCAGAGAGGAACCCACTCTCACATACACACCTTGGACATCAACCCTCAAAGTGCTAAATGCCTTCAGAAGAGGCAGGAACCAAACACATTGGTCCAGGTCAGCAGCTGTGTCTTCATCTGCTCAGAGAAGACCCTTGGAGGATCTCCACCAAATTGCTTTAATAGAAAGGCACTGGTGGCAAGAAGGACCCTTGAAGTTTCTGCCTATACAATCCATCACAGGAGGATTTGCTGATCCATGAGTGGAATTTTCAGATATTATCACAATACCAAGGTCTAAAGATGGGGTTTAACAATCTAGGCCATACAGTCCTTGTTGATTCCTTATGCTAAGAGAAAGCAGAGCTAGGCATATTCCTCACTGAGTAACAGGATAATCAAAGGTCTTAATTAAGAATAATTTTAAAATTATATTCCTCAGAAGGTACATGAGGAATATGGTACCTTTTGTTAATATGAGGGACATCCATCCACAGCAGCGTTTCCAAACTGAAGGGTGTGCTTTGGTAGAATGAAAACCCCTCCCAGCATTCAGCCTCCTCCTAGAGAAGCTCTGGCTGTGCCTGTGACAAGGGAGAAGCAGCAGACACACAGTGAATTCCCCCAGGGCTGTGGCACTTGACCAGACTGTCACCAGAGACACGCGGATACAATGGGGACCAGCAGCAGGATCACTCCCTACATGGATTTAGTGCAGTTTCAGGCCTTTTTATAATCCACTAAAATATAAATGGCCAGATAAACTCAAACATCACATATGGAGTTCCTGCTTCTTTTAAAGAACCAAACTAATGCCTGCAGGAAGTTTGGATAGCAATGGAAAAGCTTCTCAGCTCTGGAAGCTGGGTTGTTTTTTTCACTCCCTCTCCTTTATCCTCTAGAAAGAAAGGACAGCAAGCAGTAGCTGCAGTTCATTTTCAGAGAGGTGCCATTTTCTCTTCCAAATGACTTTTTAATGCAAGTAAATCACTGGATCATGAAGCAGATTGTTTCTGGGTGGAATTCGTAAATGGAATTCCTGAAGCAGAGGGGACTACCAAAAAGACAGGAAGGATGGTCTTGTGGTTAAGACAGAAAACTCAGGACATCTGGGGTCTATTCCAGATCTCCCACAGATTTCCTGTTGCCTTGGGCAAGTTGCTCAGTCTCTCTGTGCCTCAGTTTCTGTATCTGCAATACTCAGACAGTGAGCAATTGGAGTGGCAGCTTCCAAACCGAAAGCCATGACGGGACAGAAATCAAACTTCAACTCCTGCAGTAACAGCACAGCAAAACTTCCACGTCTCTACATCCCCCGGGCTCTGCAGAACCAAAGAGCAGCAGGGCAGGAGAAGGGGGAGCCATGGGAGCTGTCATGTGGCATTAAGGTGCCAGTGGCTTCTCAAGTCTCTGCCCCTCCGTGACGGACTGTGATCCGCTGCATCTTAAAATCAGATTCATCTGTCCCCCAGTCAGTCTTGCTCCAGTTCCTAAGCCCTGGAGCTGGAGAAAGGAGAGGGGAAAAATATCTCCGAGGAAGGGCCCTAACACCACAGTGTTTTTCTCACTCTCTCCCTCTTCTCCTCCCCCTCTCCATTGGCTTCAAGGCCAACAGCTCCTGGAACACAAACACTCTTGTAAACTTCTGAACCACACAGCCCTATGGTGGGTGGGTGTTTGCTCCCTGCCTGCCAGTTCCAATCCACCCACAGATTCCAAAGGCCCAGAACAAAAAGCAGACTCCATTTTCCATATTTAACAGGCACTTCTCCTCCCTCCCCACCGCCTTCCCTGGGTGCCTCTCCCCAGCGCCGGGTCCCACCTTGTGCACGTCCCCCGGGCTGGGGGGATGTTGGTGCTGTGTTTGTGCACACGCAGAGCACTGTGCTCCCCCCAGCCCCCTCTGCTTCTCACTGCCTGCCTGCTCGGGGAGAGCAGGATTAGCAAGGGCTGTGCTGCACATTGCAGCTATTTGACAAAACGTTTGGGAAGGGCCTATTGTGAACGCTGTGAAGAAGGAACGGGGGGAGCGTGGGTGCGAATGCGACACGTCAAAATTCCTGCTGCAGCTCACATTAGACAGCACAGCCCTGGGAGCAGCCAATTTCCACTTGCTCCATGCTTGTGCTGTACATACTCATTGCTAATTGTGACACAAGTAAAACAATTTCTGCATGGCCAGGATATTTCCTGCCCTCTTTTCCTTTAGAGATTATCATTTATCAAACTCATGATTTTAACTGATCAATTGCAGTGAAACTGGGGAATGCCAAACTATCCAGAACCTGAGGAATAAGGTTTCAAACTCTCTGTTGGAAAGGATTATCTGAGAGCCAGGTGGTCTTTTTCATTCAAATATTTCAATTTTTCATCAACATGCATATCCGCTTACAGAAAATTATTTCACAAATGTGATCTAATTATTTTTTCGGCCAAAATTAATTTTGAAACATTTATTTTAAAGACACCACTTCTTTTTCTACATATTTCTCTGAGATATGCACTGAAATAAGTGAATGTAAGGCATCTAAAAAGTCACCAAAAAAAGTTTCAAGAATCAGTCAGAGTTAAGATGAACAAACAAAAGTTTTTTGTGTCTGAGGTCAGCAATAGACTCATAACTACTAAAATAGTATATTTTTTTTAAAATTAATGGAAAAGTCAACTATGTACAGCACACCTTTCAGGACAAAGAGCTCAGTGAGGTGGCTGGGACTTTTCAGCAATGGCAGCAAGGCTGTTTTAGGGCTGTGGTCCAACTCACTGATTTTATTTTACCAGATTCCAGAGCAGCTTCTCCCAGAGAACCCCATGGATTCAAACTCATCATTATTTCCTTAACCCTTTTCCTTTTGTTCAGCTCTGCTCCATGGCCTGCCTCCTGTATCTTTTATATCTTTTCCCAAGTACAGAACCTCTTGGTCATGGCCCACTGGCCATAATCCATGATGAATACATGGAATGAACATATGACCTGCTTAAAATATGACTTGCTCTCACCTAAAATTCATATTTAATTTGCAGGAAATCATCAGGCATCCTAGGAAGTATGGGAGGTGAGGGGTTGTTAAAAGCACATGAAAGAGTTCTCCATTTTTTGGAAGTTTTTCATCCCAAGTGCCTGGTATGTTGCTCAGGGCTGCCCCTCCCTCCCTCACACACTCTGCACCTACATGTCCCAGTGGAGGCTGCCAAACACCTCATTTAAAAAATCCAAAAAACATGCTTGCTACCTCCAATAAAAAAATGAATTCACTGGGAAAAATCAGAGTCAGAGACAGAAATAAAGCTGGAACTCCTGGGGTTCCCAAAGGAGCTCACAGAATAGCCCTGGAGGGACTCAGGCTGCACAGACTTTTTGCCATTTACATGAACAGCAAATCTTTCATGTCTCAGCAATGAGCAAACAAGGCAGAGCCCCAGCAGAGGCAGGGACAGGAGCACCAAGCCAGAGCCTTGTCCCTGTCACAGTGCCCTGAACTGCTCCTCCCAGAGCCACCATCACCATTCCAGGCAAGAAAAATCAACCATTTCAGACAAAGTTAAGCCTGGATTGAAGCAAGTCTCTCCCACAGCTTATCCCAAGCAATCCACAGTAAAGGAATTGTGCCAGCCTTGCCCTGCAGGAGCTCCTGATCAGCTAAACCCGAGCTGCAGCACCCAGGGTGGGTGACCTGCCCTCCCTGCCATGGGGACAGGCTCTGGGAATGCTGACTGCATCCAGGGAATTCACCTCTCTCTCCCATCTTTGAGATCATTTCTCAGCATCATGGTATCTCTATTTTGCAAATAATACTGATAAGCTTACTGCACCTTTGCCACAAAGACTCTGTCAGATCTCCTGATCTGCTTGCTGGGTTTTCACCACCACACCTTCTTATCCTGGTGTCTCTCCTCATGTCCTTTGGTACATCCTTTACAGCAGCTCAACATCCAAAATCATGGCAGGGAATGACTCTGTTTGAAATTTATGACCTCTTCCCTCTTGTTGTAAAGTGATCCCCTGTCTGCTGCTCTGACAGGTGAACCTGCAATTTATTGTAGAGGCCTGTGCCTCCTATAAATAACACACAGAGCACCAGGCACTCTGGGGAGATCAGTGCTTGCATCATCACTTCACTCATTCAGAACGTGCTGTCCTAAAAATCCCACATTTCTACTCCTTTCTCACAAATCCTTATGCCTTGATCTCATATTTATTTCATTTATGGGCTTTCTGAATGAACCTATGATTAAAGCACATGCACACCTCATTAGCATAATGAGATTTTTCCTACAAGCATGTAATGAAAACGAAACAAATTCATTCTGTCATTTTACAGATGTGGAACTGCAGAACACAGAAGATACAAAACTGACTTAAGGCCACCCTGCAGATCTTTATCACAATCCAAATCTTTTACCAAGTTAGAATCAACTGCTTTTAGCTTCATGACTGGGTTTTTTCCTGACAAAACTCCATGATATTCCTACAACTACTCCCAGATGAAAGCTATGCAATAACAGATCCAACACTGAAAGACAAAGAGGACTGGGATTGTTTAAATTATTTTTTTTTCTGTTCCATACTTCATTGGACAAGACAGGCTCTATTTTGAACCAGACACTTCAGCCTGGTATAAGCAGGCAGTGAGTCCCCCACTAGATCTGTATTTACTGAAGTGTCTCATTTAACACTGCCCTGTTCTCTTTTCCAGGCAAAAGGCACTGAACGTTTTCATTTCTAGACAGCACCAACTGTCAGACTTGCTTTCATGTAAAGCATTTTCATTTCAAGCCTCTTCAATTTTTAATTAGCTGTGTCAGAAGAGAGGAGCACAAGAGCTGGTGACAGGAGGCATTGGGGCAGCAGTGTCCCTGTGTCCCAGCAGGACATTCCCCAGCCTGCCCTCCCTCCTCCAGCTGCACAGAGCACTGGGGATGCTCCAAATGAGCTTCCACCAGACTTTCAGAGACTTCCACTCCTGTCTGCAGCAGTTCTGCACTTTCAGGGCTCCCTGTGGCTGCAGGAATGGTATTTATGGAGATTAAACCCACTTCACTTACGTGGCCCTCTGACAAAGAATGGTGCATAGAAAAAATAATTAGGGTTTCAGATTATTTTAAGCAAGAGATGAGCTCATACCTAGTAAACTTCTAAACTATTCCTGGGTACAGAATTTGTATTAAAATAATGAACAGAGACTGTGAGAGGAAGGACTGAAGGAAAGGCTGGCCATGCTTAGATTCCCCTTTTCATCTCCACCCCTCAAAGATTTTTATTAGGTTTCTTTCCTGCTCGTGGCAGGCTGACAGTGGCACTCTCTCCTCTCCCCATCCCATCCATCATTTCATCCAAGCCCATCCTGAAGCTGATCCTGTCTGTCCCTGCCTGCTGCAGCATCACCACAAGGAGCAGGATCCAGCAGGGATGTGCCAGCTGGCACCTCTCCCTCCCCTCTGCTCCCTTTCCCTGGGCAGGAGGAGCCATTCCTGGCTTCTGGGGCCAGCCCTGGAGCCACACTGCTCCTCCTAATGAATGCAACCTGTTCTAAGCAATGTGAAGCTTATTTGTGAGTGTGGAGCTGCACTCAATTGCCTGACATTTCACATTTCTCACCATAAATCTGGGTAACACTTTATTTTAATTACTGGGACATTTTCTAACTTTTATTGTTTCTGGCAAACACAGGCAAAATGAGCTCATTCATTATATAAGGTATGTGAGCTATTTCTTCAGGGGAAATTGTGTTCTATATTACCCTTGCTATGCAACAAGATGCCATTCACCTCCTTTGTACATGGCATTAAGTGTCACACAGACTGGGAAGGATTAACTCTTTTCCTGAATGACAGAGACCTTGAAGGTTGATATATCCATCCATCCATCATCCATCATCCATCCATCCATCCATCCATCCATCATCCATTATCCATCCATCATCCATCCATCCATCCATCATCCATTATCCATCCATCCATCCATCCATCCATCCATCATCCATTATCCATCCATCCATCCATCCATCCATCCATCCATCCATCCATCCATCCATCCATCATCCATCCCTCATCCATCCATCCCTCCATCCATCATTTATCCATCCCTCATCCATCCATCCATCCCTCATCCATCCATCCATCCACCCATCCATCCATCCATCCATCCATCCATCCATCCATCCACCCATCCCTCATCCATCCATCCATCATCCACCCATCCATCCACCCATCCCTCATCCATCCATCCATCATCCATCCATCCATCCATCCATCCATCCATCCATCCATCCATCCATCATCCATCCATCCATCCATCCATCCATCCATCATCCCTCCATCATCCATCCATCCATCCATCATCCATCCATCCATCCATCCATCCATCCATCCATCATCCATCCATCCATCCATCATCCATCCATCCATCCATCCATCCATCCATCCATCCATCCATCATCCATCCATCCATCCATCATCCATCCATCCATCCATCCATCATCCATCCATCCATCCATCCATCATCCATCCATCCATCCATCATCCATCCATCCACCCATCCCTCATCCATCCATCCATCCATCCATCCATCCATCCATCCATCCATCCATCCATCATCCATCCATCCATCCATCCATCATCCATCCATCCATCATCCATCCATCCATCCATCCATCCATCCATCCATCCATCCATCCATCCACCCATCCATCCATCATCCATCCATCATCCATCCATCCCTCCATCATCCATCCATCCATCATCCATCCATCATCCATCCATCCATCCATCCATCCCTCCATCATCCATCCATCCATCCATCCATCCTTCTGCATTTCTCACACACCCATTCATTGTCAGCAGCTTTGTCACATCTCCACTCCAAAGCTGGTGAAGGCACCATCTCGATGTGATACAGAGGAAAGTCCAAAATGCAAATTTCAGACCCTGGTTTGATTTTTCTGAGGTAATTTTGCTCTACAGGCTCTACAAAGGAACAAGGAACAAACTGGTGAGGGCTGCACTGCTCAGGGAGATGCTGTGTGTGAGGACTGGGCACCAGAGCCTGCACTCAGGGCTGGGGAGACACAAAGGATTTTACAAATGCCCTGTAGCCTTAGTGTAAAAATCTCTTTTTGTTTCCAAGCCCTCTCAGCAAAGTTCTGTAACTTCACTAAAATGAACAGCACTGGAGACCAGAGGGTTTGGACTCCTCCAGCCCTCCAAGGTCACATCAGAAGACCTGCAGAAAAGAACACTCAGCATCTCTGGGCCTGATTTGTCCCACAGCAATCAGTGCCAATTTCAAACAGAGTCCAAACAAAGATTAGGTTTAGACTCTCTATCTCCATAATGATATTTGGGGCCAAAACTCAGTAGGTGCTGAGCACTCTGCAGGCAACAGAACATCCCCCTTGTAAAGCCAGCCCATAACTTTCCAATGACTGAATTCAGACTGCAGAAATCATAAATCAGGCCCCTCCTCCTGACAATTGTTTGAGCTCCAGAACTGGACTCCTGCTCTTGGCCTGTGGCAATGGCTCTCCCCTTGTCTGTGCATTACATCCCTCCCCAGACTGTACCTTCCTTGTTCCTCCTGAGCCCGAGATGATGGAATTGGCCATTTGCCCAGGTGAAGGGGGAAAAAAAAGGTGGTTACTGTAATGGAAGGGCTTTCTGCCTCCTCTGAGTGCAGAGTGAAAATCCCAGGCAGATAGCACAGAGCCTGGTTAATGACTCACACTCCGCTTTTTCACCAGGGAAAAATTTCAGGCCTGCACTCAGTTAAAAGATGGAAATTTTTATAAAACTTCCATTGTGGTATGTTACCATCTGTTCAGAAATTAACAAAAACAAAATCAAAGTAAGCAAATGGGTTGATTTTCTTTCTTTCTTTTTCTTGCAGTCAGAGCTTTCTGTTCTGTAGATAAGAGTGAATCTCCAAGGGGAGCTGTGAGCACATGGAGTTCAGTACAAGAAAATAGAGAGTGCAGTGGAATTGTCTGCTGGCTGTGCACAAATCCACGTCCTGCAAAGTGAACTGTGCTCCCAGTGAGAGCCATTTCCTCCTGCAGTCATCAGGAGTGTTCTGCCCCTCAGGGAGGGAGACAATTCCTGTGCCTGTCAGCATTTGCATGTGCTCAGCCCCAAAACCTCCTCCATCTGAACTGCATCCAAGGGCTTCTGATGAGATGACTTTTCTGACAAAGTGTTCCCTCTCCTGGGAACCAGGCCACTGAGGATTTGGAAGAGATGTGTATAATAACACAAAATTTCAAGTTTTTGTTGGAGGAAAAAAATAAAGAAATTGCAGACAGCAAATTTTGCTTCACCCTTTCTAATGCTTCATAAGAATACATAACTTTTTCCGCCTGGTTTTGAGCAAGAACCTATATTTCTCTTTTTCTTTTCAAAGTTGAATTCTTGGAACTCATACCATTTTCATTTGGCTATTTTTACCCGCCCTGCTCCTTCCTGTATCCATGGAGTTTCATCAAAACATTGAATTCCAGCCTCTAATGACATAACCTTCCCCTTTCCTTCCTGTTCTCATGTCACCTCTCATTTTCTCACCAGCTCCAAAGCCTTCTCTGATTTTTCTACTTTAAACTTCTTATTTTCTTGATGTGCTTTGCATCAGCACTGTCTTCTACAGAGTGGAATATTAAAAAGTCACAAATTTCTGAATAAATAAGAAAACAAAGCAGCCCCCCAGCTGCCTCAGCTGAGGAGAACAGCTTCTCTTCTTCCTTACTCTAAGGAAAAATCTGATTTCAAACATACAGCTTTGTCTTGAATTGGTATCAAACTGGAATGATTTGACTCCAATCACTCTCTGAGTGTTTTATCTGCTGGGCTGGGGATAAATCAGCTGCAGGACAGCTCAAGTGAAATGGAGAGAATGATTGCCATGTGAAGCTGAGACAAAGGGACTGTGACACACAGCCAACAACTCCACTGCCAGTATTTACCCATTAAATGTGAGCTAAAAGTGCCATTCAATGGATGGCTCCAGTTACTTCATGGATTAGCACTGCAGAATACCTGCCATGGTCTGACATGGATCCCACACTTGTGTGTTCCACACAGAGCCCCAGTGCTGTGTGAGCTTGGAGGGAAAAGGCAGCAACAGCAATCTGGCATGAACATTCCTTGTCTTAGGAAAAAAAAATCCAACTGTGAATGGAATTCATTTGCTGATTTGCAGGAACAATGAAGTCAAGCAACAAAACTTAGCAAACCATATTAAAAAGCATCTTCACAAGTATTTTTGCAGGCAACAGAGGTGTTTATGAACCAAAAAAAGAGGTGTAGAAGTTACAATTGCTCCAGGGCAAATTTTAACTGGTTTCCCCTCCTTATTAGATTTCTCATTCATAAAAAAATTGTTGGCTGACTTAGCAGTCACTGCACCATGTGGGATTTTAGGTGTTCCTAACCATCTGCATGCATTTTTTCCATTTGTCTAACTAATTTTCCATCTTCAGTTTATTTGTCTTAATTTTATCTCCCTGTCTGTATAATTAGAGTTATCTGGGACACCAAGACAAGCCTTTGTCCCAGCAGAGGGATGGACAGTCTATTTGCTATCAGAAGCAAAGAACATGAGCTCTAAGCCATTCCAAACTCCACTGCCATTCTCTGCTGGCAATAAATAAAGTTCTTTTTGCTTTAAATCATGTTTGATCCTGACAGTTTTTCCTGATCTGGAGCCTGGAAGTTCAGAGTCCTTCCAAAGGGTGTCACTGAAGTTCCCAGCCAGGTTTGCTCTCAGAAAATGACATTCTCAAATCCAGAGGAACAGCCCCAAGGGAATCAGTTTGAGCTCCACACTGACAATCTGCCAGGAATTGAAAGTCTCTGTATAAAACTGAATCCTGAAATGTGTCAGGTGCCCAGAATTTCCATCAAATTCAGTGCCTGAGCCATTCAGTGGGATTCAAGGATTAGAACATTAACTTGTGCAGAGTTACACCTATCCATAACTTCCCTGTGGGAATGCCCTGCTGGAAGATTACAAGACTAAGTCAGCAATTTCTCAGTCCCACAGTTTTATCTCCTGGTGCCCAGCTAAAGTCTTTTATCAACAGAAAACAGCTGGAAAGCTTCATACAAAAAGTTATGATCCTGCAAGATTCAGAATATTATTTGCACGATAAGCTGAGAAATGAGGTTTGAAGTCTTTCCTGTGTTTAAGCCTAAAAAGAAAAGCTTAGTAAGAGTCAGAAATGCCAAGTTCAGTCTCCTCACACACAGAAAATTCAGACTGTTTGGATCTATGCAGATTATTTTGGGCTAGTCTACAGGAGCTCCATGGGGAACACATCCAGGTTAAAGAAGACATGCAAATAAGAGGTGTGTGACACAGATTTGTGCTGCCTTTCATTTTTGCTCATACCTAGAAAAGCTCCATGACTAATGATACCACTAATGTTTCTCTTAGATGTTCAGTCTTACCCACACTGGAGTTGTGTATGTTTAGAATTCACCTGCAGTTTATCCATATTTAATCTTTTCCATGCCCTCCTTCCCTGCTTGCTCTGCACAGATCACTGACACTTTGATCAGTGACAATTACAAAGTCACGTGGAATGATGGATTTGTGTAAGTCCAGAACTGAATCCCTGGTACTTCCCCAGCTTGGAAAGGCCATTTTTAACATGTCAAACCAGCATGATTTCCTTTAGCAGAGCTGAGCATGGGCTATACCAAGAGCAGTGTGTTACAAGAGCAAACAGTGGAGAGGGTGGTGTGAGGAATGAGACAATTTTATCATGACCTGCTCTGTTACCTACCAAAACCAAGTTTTCATGCCATGTTTCCATTCCTTCTGATCACAAGGAGCTATTGCCTTAAACTGCCTCTGTGAAGAGAGACTCTTCTCCCTCAGCAGGAAAAACAATGAGGTCCTTAAAAGGGCTGCTGAGAAAAACTCAGCAAGTCCACAGAGATGCTTTGTCATTTCTGCCCACTGCCCAATGATCTTCTGTATATAATTGATTCATAAAGTCCATGAAATTTCTCTGGAGACAGGCCAGGCCACAGATTCTGTTCTCATTTTATTTTAGTTCTAGGAAAAGCAAGCAAGAAAAGATTGCTTCTAAAAAGCTTCAGCTACTGTTGCTGACATTTGGTTCCCACAGACATCTGTCAATAATGGGGTGGCCAGAAGGTAGCTCTGGTGTCCAAGAGGTTGTTCCTGGTGTCCAGGAGGTTGTTCTTGGTGTCCAGGTCTGTTCCTGGTGTCCAGGTCTGCTCCTGGTGTCCAGGAGGTTGCTCCTGGTGTCCAGGAGGTTGTTCTGATGTCCAGAGGTGGGCCATGAGCTGAGCTCTGTGCACTGCTCTCAGCCACCTGAGGGAATGCCCATCCAGATTTTTTTTAATGAATTTTCCTGCCACACTGTAAACAAATAGGAGTATGCACTGTTTGTGCAATTGCAAAATCCTACTTAAAGCATTTCATGTGCACCTCAAGCACTTCCTTCCACCTCCATGTTTCCCTTTCCAGGGCTTTGCACTGGAATTCTGGCTTCCAAAGGCATCAGAAGTGCCCCAGAATCTGTCTAACCAAAATCCACGTGCAGTTCATGTAAACCAGAGCATTGGTGTCTGTTGGATCTCCCCAGAGCTGACACTTGGGAATGGCCATCACCTCCTAAGGGCAGGCTGCACCTCCATGAGAGGACAGTGCCAAGCATATTGTGATTTCCATTTGCAAGATTTAACTTGGAAAGATCTGGTGACAATTCCTGAGTGGAAGTCAACAGCCAGTTGGAATGAGTGTTAGCATGCCAGGAGGAGGGGGCAGGGAGGGAAATAAACCTAAATTAGCTGTGGTTTGTGAGCAAGGGAGGTCAGCTCTGAAAAAAATAACATGGTCCCAGTGGGATAAACAGTGCAGCAGATAAATCAGTAACTGGGCTGGTCATGAAATACAGGTCCTGCA
Organism: Melospiza georgiana; assembly: GCF_028018845.1. Taxonomy (NCBI): domain Eukaryota; kingdom Metazoa; phylum Chordata; class Aves; order Passeriformes; family Passerellidae; genus Melospiza; species Melospiza georgiana. Next base: position 9,236,554 of record NC_080451.1, read on the forward strand.
AATATTTCCCAGCCATGGAAGGGGGGCTAAGGAGAAAAACAACTGGCTGGTTGGGCACTGCATCCTCAGAGGGAATGTACAGTCTCTGCAAGAGTGGCACTGCACAGGAGTGCTGCCAAACTGGACACAGAACAGCCAAACACACACAGGATCCTCAGGATTTGTGTCATCAGTGCTTGAGCACCAAGAACTCCAATCTCAGCAGAGGCTCTGTGGCTGATGCTCTGCAGTAAGCCAAAGGTTAACTCCTTTATCTTCCAAAGGTCAGTTTTGTACTCACTAAACCCATGCTAATTGTCTTCACCAACATGTAAATTTTTAAGATGGTGTTTCTCAGACACTGGATTTGGATAGCAAGTTGTACTCTTTGAAAAGCATAAAGATTTGCCTCAGATGATTTCAACTTAGTGCTCCCACGTATCACTCCCTAGAAATGTGAAGTGCAAAAAGAAATCCAGCAGGTCAACATGATCAGTAAGATTCTGAAAATTTTCTTCAAAAACAGAACCTTGAAAACATCATACACACAAGCACATAAAGGAATCATTTTTATGTACTTTTCATCACACTAAAAGATTCAAAGACTCTCTCCTTCTTGATTTTCTTCACGAGAAATGAGTCACAGAACAGATTAAAACTAGCACATTTTCATAATGAAGAGCTGCTCTGACCTCTAGTTTATATTAATTGATGCAGGGAAAGAAGAGGAAAATTTCCAAAAAAACATAAGAAAGTAGTAACTGTTCAGTGTAAGTAAGGAATCAGTTGAGCATTTAAAAAAACCTACAAGTGTTTAGGGCATGGGCTTCAATACACAACCTGTTGTGAATGGGCTCATACAAACACAAACCATCTATTTTCCCCTATATCCCAGATCCTGAGCACAGGTCTGTGCTGCCACCCCAAAGGGTCTGGGGGAGTTTCATGCCCACATGGCCCCAGCACATCAAGTGACCACCTCCAGATCAGGATGGCTGAGCACAAACTGCCCTGTGGCAATGGGCTGTGGCTCACAGCACCAAAACAAACCCTGCTCAAGGTCAGAGGTGTGTCCATGCCCCACAGAGCTCCAGAGCCCAGGAACCCCTCCCTGAGCTGGAGAGAAGCAGCACTCCCACCCCAGTGTGTGCCTCCTGCAGGAGTTTGCAGTTTGGAAGCCACTCTGCTCATTGGCCATTTCCTGTTGACTGGAGTACTCAGAAGAGGGGAAACATCTGTAGGTGTTGCTGTAGCTTAAAGGTTTTCCTTGCACAGCCTGGAAGGACAGAACTGCTTCCCATGTGTCTTAACTCAGAGGAAACCTCTGGTGCCAACCTGCTCAGCCCTCAGTGAGGACAAGGTCTGAGCTGCCACACACATCCTACAAAATTCCCCAAAATCGTTAAAGAAGCACTGGAAACAGGAAAAGTAGCAATTCACTGAAAGTACAGGGAAGTTGGTTCTAAGAAGAACAGGCAAGTTGGACTATTTCCACTGACAGGGCTGAGGTTATTCAGCACCTCAGTAAAGAACCATCATGTGTAACCTCCACCCCAGGATTTCAGCAAGTCCTCCACAGCGTTTCAGAGCACTTAGAGAAGTCATTTGTACTGAGACAAGAGAAAGGAATGGAGCAATTCTCTCAAAAGCAGAGCAGGTCTGGAGAGCAGCACAGATTTCCTGTGCTTTTAACCAGTCAAGAGGGCTCTGCCTCATCAAGCCCACGCAGGTGATGGAAACTCATCAGAACCAAGGATCATTATGCAAGAGAGAGGATACAGGGCTGCTCTGACACCTTCACCCAGCTGCTCACCCAAGCCACAGCTCAGAACAGGAAGTTTCAGTCAGACTTTCAATTCCCACACCAGGCTAAATCAATCTAAATCAAATACATTTAAAAGAAAAAAAGCCTTGAATGGAAAAAAACAGTCTTTTTATGCCACCCACTACCAGAAAGATTATTGTTCTTGCCTCAAAACTATTTCTGATTTGAAAGCTGCTTGAATTTAGAAATCCAGGGATTGGATTATTTCTTCTGTGTTTGAATTTCTACACAGGAAAACTGAGTAATTCGTACAGTTAGCTAAGCCAAAATAACAAAAAAAAAAAAAAAAAAATAGAAAAGAGGCGGCGAGGAGGATGGCCACTGCTGGATTAAAATGAATTTATGCTGATAGAATGATACTGCCAAAAATCCCACGGGAATAAGCATTTTTTAAAGTCTTTAATCAGGCTTTTTTTTTTTGGTTTTTTTTTTTCTTTTTTCATTCCATTCTCAAAAGTTTACTCCTCTGATCTGTAATAATTTTGGGACCAAGCCTTTGTTTCTTGACACTGAAATGCTGTTGATGTTATTTTCAGCAGTGGAATTGCTGCAATGAATCCCATGCAGTGCCCACTATCCTTTCCCTGACACTGGCCACAAAAAGCTGCTTCACACAAAACTTTAAGACACTTCAAGAGGTACCAATCCACAAAAAAAAGAACTCCATCCTTCACCAGCAAGAGTTAAAAGGGTTCTCTTGTCCCCTCTCTGCTGTATTTTGTTTTAAGGACCATTACTGAAACAAATCCGGGGGTTTTGCACCATACAAATATCCCATCATTCCTGAATCCTGCCACACTCTCAGCTGCACAGCCAGCAGCACACAGTTAAAAATACAGATATAAATATATGTATTTATGCTTCACAGTACATGCTACAAGTCTGTGCCTCCACACAGAAGGGAGCTGAAGCAGGGTCTGCCTCTGCTCTCTCCCTTCCCTGTGCATTTGTTGCCAGTGAAGGAGATCAGACATGACAGCCCTGGAGTCTGCAGTCCTTTGTCTCCACACAAGGTCCAGTTCTGACAGCAGGAGGCTGGGACTTCACTTGGACACTGTTTCAGCAGTATATTCCAATCAACAATGCCTTGAGAAATTTCCAGGAACCACCAGCAAAAGTCAGGAATGAGCAATATCGAGGCTAAATAACCAGTCAAGGTTCTCTCTTTCTGAGAGCTCTTTCTGAGAACTACCAAGGAAACCAATTAAGATCAATCGTGTTCATCGTTTAGGCCAGAACACATCGGGGACCATGGCCCTGTTTATTTATGGGCCACTTGGAAATAACCCTATGGAAAACAAGCAGGGAATTGCTGCTGGCACGGACTGCATTTGAAATGCAATCAAAGTTTCTGGTTTCCTTAGCAGAGAGCCCGTGAGCAAAGCACAGCAGCCCTCCCTGAGAGCAGGCCCACAGAGCTGGGGGAGGGAAAGGGTTACCCAGGGCACCATAAATGTCACCAAAATATGCTGGGCACTCTGCTCCCCAGAGGGATTTTATTAGGATTTTCCACTAGCAGCAATGCCACAAGTACCCAGGAGTCAGAAAAAGAAATGGAAGCTGTTGTGAAATTGTCCCTTCTACTTTTACCGTTCACATGGAAAAACACACAAAAAGACTGACGGGCACACACTGGGAAAAAAACCCAGATGATGCCCTTAAAGTTCTTTTTTCCCAGTTTTATAGAGCTAGAGAACATCCTGAATGTCTAAACTCTCCAGAAGCACTGTCCCTTTAAAGTCAGAATGTGACTTTTTTCACCCACAAGAGAAAGTGCAGTTTCCCAGGTTCTTACTGGAAACATTTCTTGGGAAAATATTAATTTCCAAAGCATTGTTTTTACACTTTTGGTTCACTGGCTATTTGAATCTTGCAATGCTTTGCTTTTATAGTGTTTTTACTCCATGAATGTTTGTAATAACCCCATCCATCCTATTTCCTACAGTATCTCCTTTTAAGGATAATTATATCAATATGCTTCTTACATTTTGTAATCTAAAGAACTTATTTTTTCTAGATTTTTTTCTTAGTTGGGTGATTCAAAACAAGACTTTAATGGTATGCTCCTGGCCCCCACGATTTCTGGAAAAGCTGCTGCACAATAAAACTCAATTAATAACCAAAAAAACCCACTAGAAACATGGATAATTATAGCATTTTGTTAAGTTCTCACAGCTTTTCTTCCTAATAAGAGAGTTCAAGGTTAGCTGCAATCTGCTGCATTTTCCAAGACAAAAATCTCATGCATTTCTTTTGTGTTCACATGTTGTAAGAAACTTTGCTTTGGTTTTTTGGGTTTTTTTCTCAAAAAGAGCTGCAAAGTTTTGTAACAGGCTAAAAGATATAACCATAATTAAACTCTCTTACATATAGCCTGGAATAAAGGCCCCAAGCATATCTATTTACAACAGGAAGTATCCAGATTTAATAGGCTTACACAAGTCTTTTTCTAAAGCTACTTGTGGCCTTCTGCACAGGACATTGCTCAACTCAATTCTCCCCAAACTTCTGGGCTATTCTGCCACAGCCAAGCCTCAAAAGTTTTTACAGATTATTGGAATTTAGGAATTAATATGCTTTGTGGTCCCACAGACTGGTTTGGGCATTATGAGTTTATCACTTCAGGGTTTGGCCATCCCTGTCTCCATTCAGTCTCCTCTGCTGCCTTTTCTGATGCTCCACTTAGAACAGAAACCAGCAATGGACAATTCTGCAAATTACTAAATTTAATGACAGCAATATCTAATTCTGTCAAACAAGATTCCCTGAGTCAAGAACAACCCTGCTGCTCGTGCTGGGGCTGGACTGGGAGTGCTGCAGAGCTGGAATGGCTCAGAGCTGGCTGAAGGGCTCAGGGCTCCTGACAGGTCTGTCACAGCAGAGACCAGACCCCATTGCACTTTCCTGCCTCCACACCAAAGGGAAAGGCAGCACTGCAGCCCGACTGCAAACATCTGGCCTGAAGGCAGAACGAGCTTTGAGTGCTCCTCAGTCCCCAGACACAGCTCAGACAGTCCAGCTGCACTTTGGTAGCCTGGCAGCCACTGCTCCCTCAAAGGTCTCTGCTAATACTGAGTGAGGGAAGGGCTAATGCTGCTTCTTAGCTTTCATAAAGGAAACAAGAAGATCCCTTGATAAGATGTTATCTTCTTTCCTTCCTCTCACTGCATTCTCTGATCAACAGGGGAATTTCAGCTTTGTGTTCCCTGTCCCATACAGCAATCAGAGGCTCTAAAGGGGACCTCTGGCACTCCAGATCAAACTGTTACCCACTAAATCTCTTTTCTCTGGAACATTAGAGATACTTCTGTAACACATCCAATATGTATCTGATGAAAATTGTTACCAGAATGTTTCAATCTCATAAGTTACAGAAAGAAGCCAACTGACAGCACTTGACAACATGGAGCACAGTGCCAGAATGCAAACCAATAAAGTTCCTTCTTCTTGAAAGTGACAAAATGCTTATTTTAAGCATACTGAGACAATAAAGTGCTGATTAACAGGCAGCATGTTCTTCAATGAAACGTATGAATGTGTAGTCTTGTGCTAAATACAGAAGATGCTGAAGGTATGTGATGATGAGTGTGAGAACAGCTCCCCATCAACAATTTAGCTTTAACCAACTCCCTAACAGAGTGTTTGCAGCTCCAGGGAGGACTGACCCAGTGTCAGGGACAATTCTGTGAACTCAATAAGCATAAATGCACATGTAGGGTTTATTTCCCAACAGCTTAGAGCTGTCTCAGACACATCCATGCCTGCAGCCATGTCTTTGCTGCCTTACCTTGGTACAAAGGGGTGTACTGACTCTCCAGGGATTGATTGCCAGGGAGGGATTACTTTAGCCTGAGCTAGAAACTACAATACTTAACACCATGTTCTGCAGAAATTAATAGAGATAAGGCTGAAAATAATACTCACCCACGGAGTCTAAAAATAAGCACCGAAATTTCCCCTCCTCGTTTCTTTCTGCTTTGTGTTTCCCCTCAGGTGATGACACCATTCTGCTCTCCAGCTCTCCTGAAATGCATCATGAGCATCATGGTTACAGACTGTTCTGGGGAACAGTTTCTGCATGTGGGGTCAGAGTTGTGGGATGTTCTGGGTGAGGCAAATCAAGGGTTATAGTTTTGGGATGTGCTGCATGAGGTAAATCAAAATCTCCCTAGACCAGAATAACCAACAGAAGGCACTGGTTTAACATGGTCTCCAAGAATCAGATACCTAGAAACATATTGGAATATGTATAAATTAGGTGGGAAGCCTAGTCACAAGAGTGAGATGAACTAATTACAGTAAACGGGGTGTTCTCAGCTGCACACCATGAAGAAACACACTCCTTCAGAGTATTTTTGGTGTGACAGACTCTGTTTAGTTTTAGTCCTGCAGCTCAGCCCATCTCAGACTTCCAAATACAAGCCAATTAAAACACCAAAAGCTTATAGAATATTAATTGCTTTAGACCATGCAATGTAATGCAGCCTTGATTCATGTAAACACAGGAATTCTGAGAGCACAACATCCTTAAAATCAGTAAAAGGGCAGTAATTTATCAGGAGCACTGCAGTTTCACCAGGCAGACAAACTTCCCAATAAAAGGACAGATGGAGAGGAAGCCAAATGATACTACCCAAAAATAGGGAGTAAGAACCCCAGTTTTGGGGCAGTTTGCTATGCACCTCTGTAGCACTGACATGTCCTCATGCATATACAGAACACACTAATTCATTCTCAAAACAACTTCTTATGAATCAAGGAAAAAAAGTTTCCATCTCCCAGATGAAAAAAGCAAGGTCAGTAGGTGTGAATACAGATGGAGCTGGCTCTAGAGTGGCATGAAAAAAAATGGAGTTCTGGGGGTTCCACACCAGACTTGTTAATTTTGTGGTATTGAATTTAGAGAATCTGGCTCAGGGAAGGGAGAATGATCAGTTTTGCATGACACATTGTGTCTATCTGCATGCAGCCCCTGCCATAAGGTGTCCCCAGCCCTGGTGACTGGAGCAGGGAGCCCTGGGGGTGATTCCCTGCTCACAACAGCCACGGTGTCCTGCTGCCAGATGCATGCTCCATTACATTCTTCTAGTCCTGAAGGAAAAACACTTTGAATGTAGTAATATTCAGTATTCCTGTTAATATGAGGCAGGAGACTGGCAGCATGCCACTGGCAGAGCCCAGCAATGGAAAAAGCAGAGAGGGAGCTCAGGCTCCCAATGTGAAGCAGACAGACCTATTGTGAGCTGTCTCCATCCTCGGGGCTGGATGCTCCAGGCTGATTTATGAGCACAATATTTACAACTAACACACATGAAATGCATTATGAGGAGAAATAAATCTCCTAGCATGCACGGAGAGAAGCTAAGATAAAAGAATGCATATGGTAAACTAGGTGACTGTTTGTCATTAAATGTGGTACTGCAGCCAGAGCACGTCTCTGGGGCAGGGGAGGCTCAGGATTTGCACTGGGGTTTATCAATACTCTGCAAAACACAAGCCATTAGGCAGAGACTTTCAGAAAGATGTCCCAGCTCTTTATTTCTTTCCAGTGAACTCAAAGCTGATGAAAGACACTGTGCTGGAAGCCCTTGGGAGTAAAACAAGGCTTGAAAGGAAGATCAGTCTAATGCCCATGCAAAGACCCAGTGAACAGGCCAGAGTTCAGTTCCCAGCTCTTGTGTTACAACAGGCAATATCTCCAATTTTTGTGCACCCATGTTCCACCTCATAAACAGGTACCAGCATGAAATTAGGTAAGAAAGAGCTGCTTTAAGGCAGAGGGCACATCATAATTAAGTATTCTGACTTACTGCACCACGCTACAGGCAGTAGAAATTCCCCAAATTAATTCCTAAATTAAATCATCACTGAACAGGTAAACATTTCAGAAAAACAACCATCCCTTATTAAATAATGGGACCAGCAAATGAGGATGTCAATTCTAGTTTCTGTGTAATTGCAAAACCCAAACCCCACTCCCAGCAGCACTGACGACAATTCCCTGCTGGTCCCTGCTGTCCTGTGAGCCCTGCAGTGAGCAGCTCCTCCCAATCTCATTTGGCTGGACAGGGAACAGGAGGCAGCTCTCCCTTAAATGCATCTACACTTGACATTTCTGCCTACAAAGCTGCACTGGTCATAGATTGCATCTCATCGTGCCCAGCCAACCCAATCAGGCCCAAACAGCCTCTTGGAAGAGCCGGATTCATCTCTTCCTTTGATACTGAGGTTTGATGGTGCCAATATTTTTGCAGCTCTCTGTGATGTTGCCTCTTCCCTGGTGGGATGTGGCTTTGAGTTAAACAACTCGTTTTCTGCAGGGTGCAGCCCAGTCACAGAGAGCTGTGAGGCTGCTGCTTTTCCTCAGAGTGCTCTGATAAAACATCTGATTCCAGTATGGGAGGACAGACTCATAAAAACAGGCTAATGATGGAACCAGACTGTGGTACAAACCAGAGCAAGCACTTCAGCTAACTGAACATGTTTCCTGTCCTCAGCCAGCACCACAACATCTTGGTTTAGCTACCACACATCTCCCTCAGAGCACTTCCCACTGATCAAAAGGGAACAACCAAAAACTTCTATGAGAGCAGGAGAGTTGGATTGAGGAACAGCAGAATGGGTTTGGGGAGCAGGAGAGGTTCTGCTGGGGAAAATCCTCCAAAATCAGCCAAGAAAATGTAAACAAACCAAACTCAGCCCATGTCTGGTACAACTACATAAATGACACCTGGAAAAAAAGAAACTCCTGTATTTCACTGTCAAGAGTCTAAATTAATCCTATTTTATATTTCTTTTATCAAAGCATTAATGACAAAGGGAGGATGAATATGAAAATACACTCTCCTCAGTGAAAAGATTTATATTTGCCTCCATAACTTTGATTATTCCTTCAGACTTACCCTATTTTCTTTCTAAAACACTAGTCAGGCCTTAAAAAATTGCAAAAATAACTAAACCTACTACCCACATTTATTGAAGCAATAAAGACATCCTCATCTGTTGAATTACATTCTATTTTATGTTGATTTTATACACCATTGTAGTTATGGATAAAATCACACCACATTAACTAGTAGGGTAATTTTGTCCCACTGTTTTGTGGTTTCATGCCCATAAACAAGTGATTTATGGATTTTTTTTTTTTTGAGCTCCTCAGAATGTTGATTTCAAATGAAGCAAAGAAGAGGAACTCAGACTTCTATTGGCTATCATTTGTGAGATACATTTAGAAATAAATAAAAACCAAAAAAACCCAACCCAAAACCCAAGAAAGCAAGCAAGAAATAAATATGAAAACCTCAAGCCATATTTCATCCTAAACTCAGAGTTAAATCCTTTAAAGCATGGGGAGATGATACAACTCCCTCAGCAGAATTCTGGGCTGGGCTGCAGAACCCACGGCTCCGTGCCATCAAACCTAATCTTTGTTTGAGATCTGACACATTCCCTCCAAGTTTTCAGTCACATTGCAAAATTCTGAGAGGATGAAAGGCAGATTCTCCTCCTCTCTTACACTAACCCCAGGGCCTAGAAACAGCAGGACTTGATTTAACCAAACACACACTGGGCCAGAAAAATGATGAGTGATCCTGGGACTTGACTGACACCAGGGAGACTTCATCTGATTCATGGCTTTGCAACGTGATCATTGCATCACCTCAGACTCCTGAGCAGATTGTGCTGAAATGAGCAGATAACCAGAATGCCAAAAGCTTCTCCTCACTGGCCAAACTGACAGCAGAGTCAGCAGAGCCTCCTCCTCCCTGGGGAACTGCACTCAGCAGACAGCAGCAACCCCCCAGCCCCAAACAGGCAACATCTGCCAGAAGCCAAGGCCCTGGTGCCCTCTTTGCAGAGCTGCCACCAACAAAAACCCCTCCAGACCTTCCTTCTTCCAAGTGAACTCCTCTCCACTGCATCTGTCATCCAAAAAATTTACTGTACCACATAAAGCCTGGACCAAGCTAAATCTGCTGGCTCCCAAACAGGCTTCTTAAGCCTCCAGCAAATCAAGAGTAGGATATTTGTTTCTAAATCTCCAAAGGAGGATTAGGCAGGGTGACCATAATCCTAACCATCCTCACACCTGCCATTCATTCTTAGTCAAGGAGAGATGCATTTTAGTATCTGGGAGTTGCTAGCAGATGAATCTCCTTGTCCAAGGTAGGATATCAAAGATTACAGTTCCTAGCTCCCTTGTTTCTTGGCTGCATAGAAAAATAAGGGGTTTTCTGAGACAAAGAGTGAATATGATTGTTTGTTTTGGTTCTGACATCATTCTTTTTTGTCAGCACCATCCCTCAGTAATTGACCCTGATCTGAGGAAGGACTAGAGCAGGTAACTGTCTTCTGAAACTTTATCCTATCATCTCCCTCTATTTCAGTACCCTAAACAAAAAACAAGGTCAGTGAGAGACTTTTTCATATATGCTGTCCAACCTTTGATCAGAATCCTGCATTTTCCATGATGTTCACATTTAAGTCCCACTGCAATGACATCAGAGCTCCCAACACCCATTTTAGCACCAATTAAAGGGCAATGCTCAGAGAACCACTTATCTTTATTCTGTAGGAGTTTGAG